>NW_027361717.1:25352500-25952500 GCF_039654945.1 Dendrobates tinctorius
TCCCATAGTCCAGTGCCCATATACCCATCACACATCCTCCATCCCATAGTCCCATGCTCATATACCCATCATACATATTCGCCATCCCATAGTCCCGTGCCCATATACCATCATACATATCCTCCATCCCATGCCCATATACCCATCATATATATCCTCCATCCCATAGTCCCGTGCCCATATTCCATCATACATATCCTCCATCCCATAGTCCTGTGCCCATATACCCATCATACATATTCGCCATCTCATATGCCTGTGCCCATATACACATGATACATGTTCGCCATCCCATAGTCCCGTGCCCATATACCATCATACATATCCTCTATCCCATGCCCATATACCCATCATATATATCCTCCATCCCATAGTCCCGTGCCCATATACCCAAACAAACAAACATACACACACACACACACAAACACACACACACACATACACACTTTGAGCCCTAGATATTGATAAACAATCCATGAAAAAATTATTTGTTTTAAATGGAAATAAATGGAAAAAAAACAACAAACATCGAAAAAAACAACCATGAAAATTTAAAAAAAATAAAATTAAAAAATACCAAAAAAAAAAAAAAAAAAAAAAAACCAGACTAGAAAATAAGAAAAAAAAAAAAAAAAAACAGTCCGTCTGTACTTACATCACGTCTACCCGCCCGCACTTGGCCTTGCTGCTCCTGCCGTTCCTCCGGTGGTGGTGGCGTGATGGAGGATGAGCTCTGAAAATTAAACCAAAAAAATTAATCACATGTGTTTATTTTTTCAAATCCATACGGAAGCATAGTACTCACTTCTTCTGCCTCTTGCCCTGTCCCGGGGACATATTCTTCACCAGATGAAGACATGCTGCAATAAAAAAAAAAAGAGACATAAGTACATAGAAATGTATTGAAATTTCAGCCAGACATTAGGTTTTTCATACTTACATTGGTGCAGCTTGTGCTGTGTGTCCACTAGTGAGCAATCCTTAAAGTATTGTGGAATCCCAGTGCCCACACCATTTTATCACCTTGGTTCAATTTTGTTTTTTTACTGTCTAGACCAAATTTCAGTCATGTTTATGTAAAAAACGCATGCGCATAAAAACGCAAGACCATGCGCAAGTATTGCGCTCCCATAGGCTCCAATGTGGTGTTTTTGCGCATTCCGTGCGCATTCCGTGCGCATGCGTTGTTTTAACGAGACAGGGCGGAACCAAAAATGCAACATGTTGCGTCTGACGCGCCTGGCGCAAAAGACAAAAAAACGCATGCGCACGAAAGCGCAAATATGCGCAAGACCATGCGCACATCATGTAAAATATAGGTGCGCAGTGCGCATGCGCACTGGTGCGCCCGATGCGCTGCGCACAAAAGCGCTAATGTGAAACCAGCCTAAGTGAGGGATTTACTGATTTTCTATCAGTTGGTATAGTGGTAGCGATAACAGTTAAAGGGGGATTGGGGATGTCCAGCACTTTTATATTGATGGCCAATCTTTAAGAAAGGTCATTAATGTCAGATTGATAGGAGTCACATACCCAGAGTGAAGTTAACGAGAGAAAGTGCAGTCTGTTTGAGGTGTATCCTCTGTCTGAAAGCCAGAAAGTGAACATCCTTATTGGGCAGCTAACTGGTGCAGCACAGAGGGAAGGAGCCATAAAGCAGATTGACCCAGACAGTGTGAAAGATGGAGACAGACTGCTAAAGGAGCAATTTATTGAGGGACTCCTATACAGTACCCACCGAACACAGCTGCGCATCATAGCCCTACAAAACCCTGACCTAGACTTTGCAGACTTCAAAGACAGGGCTATTCGGGTGCTGCATGAACCAAATGTCAGCCGTCCAGCGCCCCCTAGGCGCCCAGCGATCACATACCACAAAGAAGCAGCATTTTGCCCTCCCAGCCCTGTGGAGGCTGATGCACAGACTCTGGATAATGATCCATCTACAGAACTGCGCCTTTAGGTCCAATAGCTGACCAAAAATATGGCTGCACTTGCCAAAACTGTGCAGTCCCTGCAGGTGTTATCAAAGGAGAAGATCCAGCTGGCCTCTAGTCCAGAGGATATCCCGTGGCTACGGAAGAAGAGGATCCCGCCACGCCGAGGGAGAGACAACGATCGCTAAGACCAGGAGGGATGTTCCATCTGTCGTCGCTGCTGCAAGGCAGGCCACATTGCAAGATTCTGCCACCCTGGGGCAGAGGGACAACCCCCAGGAGTAGGACCACAAGGCCCAAAGAACTGGCGAGCCATGTATGTTGGAGGGCGACCGGTTCTCCCAGTGGTGATTGACGGCATCCCCATGAATGCTTTTCTGGACACTGGCTCTCAGATGACGACTATGCCATATATCCTTTACATGCGGTATTGGGCTGACTCTGAACTTACTCGCGGCCCAAGTGATGAACTGACAGTAGTTGCCAGCAATGGTCAGTCTTTGCCGCAAGTAGGATGTAAAGAGATTACTATTAAAGTGGGGCGAGTAGAGTTAAAATCTCAAGGTCTGATAGTTGTAGACATTGATCGACGAGAATGTAACCCAATGATGACCCTAGGTACTAATGTGATTGAAAATTGTCTTGCCGAGGTTATTGTTTTGTTGCAACATGTAGCCGAGACTGCTGGTTCCAGTGAACAATGAGTCCTGCAGAAGGAGATCAAGGCCCTAATGCAAAGACAGCAGGTAGAACTGTCTGGCGGAGAAATTGGCAGCGTCAGAGTGAGTGATTCTTTCCCCATTGCGATACCCCCCAGATGTGAAATGTTAATTTGGTGTCGGGCAGCCATCGGCCTCAGAGGAAAAGATTACCAAGCATTGGTAGAGCCAGTGTAGTCTGATAGCCGGCCCACTGTCCTGACAGCCAGAGGGGTAATGTCATGGTATGCCTAGGTTACTTTAGGCAAAAACCCCGGGACCCCTGCGATGTCCCTCAGACTAGGGGAACCCTGTCTGTCCCTCTACCCAGGGTTTACACTGAAGGTGTGCCTGCCTGAGCCTCCACCCTGTCCCTGTCTCCTGTCCAGCCCTAAGCTGAACCCACCACCCTCCACCCAGTGAGGGGACCAGACACCAGACCCCACAAAAACGTATGGACAGGGGTAAAAGAAACACCACACAGTTAATACACAAGGGAATACAATAATGTGCAAGGGCAACCAAATATATATATAACAGATTGGAGAAAGAACCACTGAGGGATATACTGCACCAGATATCAGACGCTCCAACACCACCACTGCTTACCGGTATTGCTAGCACTAGGCTAAAGCTATAGTCGGCGACGCCCATAGTCAGGACGAACTATTTAAAGACCAAGGGCGTGGCCCAGCCCTCAGCCAGCATGACAACCTGGTTAACCCTATCCCGACTGGAACAGAATACCCAACAGGGTATTACCGCTGTCTGCCGGACACCCTGGTGTGAACAGTGTCCGACATGACAGTACCCCGCCTTCTACGAGGGACCTCCGGAACCTCACCATGTCGAGGACCTGGCTTGTCCGGATGGCGACGATGGAACATAGTAACCAGTCGATCAGCATGAATGTCAGAGGCCGGCACCCATGTCCTCTCCTCAGGACCATAGCCACGCCAGTGGACCAGGTACTGTAGAGTGCGACGCACAACCCTAGAGTCCACCACTTTGGACACCTCAAATTCCAACGCGCCATCCACCAAGACGGGAGGTGGTGGCCCGGGGGAACCATCCACCAAACCCACGACCTTCTTTAGCAATGCTTTGTGAAATACATTATGAATCTTATACACAGCCGGCAACTCCAAACGAAATGCCACTGGGTTGATCACTGCGGAGATTCTAAATGGGCCAATGAACCTGGGACCCAACTTAAGTGACGGTATCTTGAGCTTAATGTTCCTAGTAGATAACCACACCCAATCACCCACACACAGGTCCGGACCTGGCACACGTCTGCAGTCAGCCACCCGTTTGTACCTGGAACCCACCTTCAACAAGCGCTGCTTGACTCTCCTCCAAACAGACGACAATTGAACTCCCAACTGGTCCTCTTCAGGGACGCCAACTGAGCACCCCTGACGCAAGGTGCAAAATTGAGGATGTTGACCATACACACAAAAAAAAAGGAGATTCCCCAGACGATTCCTGGCAATGGTTGTTTATTGCGAATTCTGCCAGAGGAAGAAACGCTGACCACTCTTCCTGATTGTCGGAAATAAAGCAGCGCAAGTATTGCTCCAGGTTTTGGTTCATCCGCTCAGTCTGTCCATTCGACTGAGGGTGGAAAGCCGATGAATGAGATAATTTGATTCCAAGGCGAGAACAAAAAGCTCTCCAAAACTTTGCCACAAACTGCGTACCTTGATCAGACACAATGTCAGACGGGACACCATGAAGTCTGACCACCTCGCGAATAAATATCTGAGCAAGAGTCTTAGCATTGGGCAAAGACAGTAAAGCAACGAAATGTGACATTTTGGAGAACCTATCAACAATTACCAAAATGACCGAGTTCCCTGCCGAGGCGGGCAAGTCAGTAATAAAATCCATGGAAATCTCAGTCCATGGCTTACTGGGCACCCCGAGAGGCTGCAAGCTACCAGCGGGACGGGAACGAGGAGTCTTGGCCGGTGCGCACGTGGTACAGGCAGCAACATATGAGGCCACATCCTGCCGGATTTTAGGCCACCAAAAACGACGCGATACCAGTTCCAGAGTGCTCTTAACCCCTGGATGACCTGCCAGTACCGTGTCGTGATGTTCGCCCAACACTCTAGAGCGTAGATGTAGCGGCACAAAAGATTTATTAGCAGGCAACCCCGGCGGTACCACCTCCTGAGCCTCCGCAATCTCTGCCTCAATCTCTGTCGTGATGGCAGATACCACCACACCCTTTTGGAGAATAGGCACCGGCTCTTCACATAACTCTCCACCAGGAAAACACCTGGATAAAGCGTCTGCCTTAACATTCTTCGTCCCAGGTCGATAGGTAACAATGAAGTTGAACCAGGTGAAGAATAATGCCCAGCGAGCCTGTCTGGAGGACAGGCGCTTAGCAGATTCTAAATAAAGCAAATTCTTATGGTCGGTTATCACAGTAATCTGATGAACAGCCCCCTCCAAGAAGTGTCGCCACTCCTCAAATGCCAATTTGATGGCCAATAGTTCCCTGTTGCCAATATCATAATTACGCTCTGCAGGCGACAGCTTCTTGGAGAAGAAGGCACACGGATGCAACTTGGCCCAAGAAGGGCCCTGAGACAGTACAGCCCCCACTCCAACCTCCGACGCATCCACCTCCACGACAAATGGTAAGGAGACATCGGGCTGCACCAGAATGGGCGCTGAGGCAAAACTATTCTTGAGGAATTCAAACGCCTGTACCGCAGGCTCAGACCAGTCAGAAAAGTCGGTACCCTTCTTAGTCATGTCAGTCAGTGGTTTGGCAATCATAGAGAAGTTCTTAATAAATTTCCTATAGTAATTGGAGAAGCCAAGAAATCGCTGAAGCGCCTTAAGCTTATCAGGCCGATCCCAATGTAGTACCGCCTGCACCTTTGCGGTGTCCATCTTAAAACCTGAGGCGGAGATTATATAACCCAAGAACAGTAGCTCCTGTACGAAAAACACACATTTTTCAAGCTTGACATAGAGCCTGTTCTCTCTGAGCAACTGCAGAACCTGTCTAACATGCTCTATATGTGTATCATGGTCGCGAGAGAAAATGAGGATGTCTTCAAGATAAATTATAACGAACCTCCCCAACAACTGAGAGAAGACATCATTAATGAAGTGTTGAAAAACCGCCGGTGCCATAGTCAACCCAAACGGCATTACCAAACTCTCAAAGTGACCCTCAGGGGTATTGAACGCTGTCTTCCACTCATCCCCCTGACGGACTCTTATAAGATTGTACGCCCCCCTGAGGTCCAGTTTGGAGAACCACCTGGCACCAACCACTTGGTTGAATAAATCGGGTATAAGTGGCATAGGGTAAGGATCACGGACCGTAATCTGGTTGAGTTCTCTGAAATCCAGACACGGGCGTAAACCGCCATCCTTCTTTTTAACAAAGAAGAAGCCAGCAGCCAGAGGAGAAGAGGAAGGTCTAGTATGACCCTTGCTCAGGCTATCCGCAATGTTTTCCTTGAGAGCTAGCCTCTCGGGACCTGAGATATTAAACATTCTAGCTTTAGGTAACTTGGCCCCTGGTTTCAACCTAATAGCACAGTCATAGGGGCGATGCGGTGGTAGTTCCGAACAACCCTTCTCAGAAAATACATCCGCATAATCCAGCAACGGCTCCGGGATACTGGGGGTCAAAGCGGAAATACATGTTGCCAGGCACCTCTCCTGACACTCCCTGCTCCACTGAATTATGTCCTGGGTCTTCCAATCAATAACAGGATTATGCATTGACAACCATGGAAAGCCCAGAACCATCTGAGCCGGTAAGTTACTAAGCACCTTACAAGTTACCCGCTCTGAGTGTAATACTCCGATGTGGAGTTGTATATCCAACACACACTCTGTGATCTCCCCTTGAGACAACGGGGAAGCATTGATGGTAACCACCCGGATGGGGTTCGGCAATTTCTCCACCGGAAATCCCGCTGTATGCGCGAACCTCTCATCAATGAGATTGGCAGCTGAGCCATTATCAATAAATACTGTAATAGAGAGCATTTGCCCCCCAAGTACCACCCTAGCAGGGAGCATACACTGGGAAACCATGACGGAGGATACACAAAGGCTCAGACTAGACTCCTCCAAACCCTCTGAGCCTATCAGTTTTCCGCCGGCGCGCCCTTCTTAGGTACCAGGGGGCAAGCGTTAATAAAATGTCCTCCTTTGCCACAAAAAAAACAGAGCCCCTGCCTTCTGTGCCAAGGACGTTTAGGCTTGTTACTCGGTGACTGTGCTATACCAGCGATCTGCATGGGTTCCACGGATTCACCCGCGGCAACCTCACCGACCACTCCCCCACCTCTCGGAGGCAACGAAACCAGCGCCCCCTGACGGAGACGTCGGTCTATGCGTACTACAAGTGCCATCGCAGCCTCCAGAGAGGCGGGAGTCTCGTACATTAGGAGAGTCTGTTTAACCCTTCCAGAAACCCCATGCAAAAATTGACTTCTAAGCGCAGGGTCATTCCACTGCGTGTCCACCGCCCAGCGCCGGAATTCCGTGCAGTAATCCTCAGCTGGTCGATCACCCTGTAGCAGTGAGCGTATCTTAGACTCTGCTAAGTTTAATCTATCCGGATCGTCATAGATCAAACCCAGAGCAGAGAAAAAAAAATCTACAGATTCAAATGCCTGTGAGTCTCAAGGGAGTGAAAAGGCCCAGGCCTGTGGGTCACCACTCAGCAAAGAAATCACCAAGCCCACGCGTTGAGCCTCATTACCTGAGGAATGTGGACGCATACGGAAATACAATTTGCATGATTCACGAAACACCGTGAACTTACCACGATCACCAGCAAATCGTTCAGGAAGGGGAAACTTGGGCTCAGCTGCCCTGGCTGCAGCCTCAGCAGGTACTGCAGGAGCTGACAGGCCTTGTTGCTGGACCGCCCCCCTGAGTTCAGTGACCTGTATGGATAGAGCCTCCAGCTGCTTGGTTAGGGAAAGTATAGGATCCATAGTAAGTAACCCCTATATTCCCAATCTATACCTTTTTTTTTTTTTTTTCTCTCACTTTATTATTTGGGCCGACTATAATGTCATGGTATGCCTAGGTTACTTTAGGCAAAAACCCCGGGACCCCTGCGATGTCCCTCAGACTAGGGGAACCCTGTCTGTCCCTCTACCCAGGGTTTACACTGAAGGTGTGCCTGCCTGAGCCTCCACCCTGTCCCTGTCTCCTGTCCAGCCCTAAGCTGAACCCACCACCCTCCACCCAGTGAGGGGACTAGACACCAGACCCCACAAAAACGTATGGACAGGGGTAAAAGAAACACCACACAGTTAATACACAAGGGAATACAATAATGTGCAAGGGCAACCAAATATATATATAACAGATTGGAGAAAGAACCACTGAGGGATATACTGCACCAGATATCAGACGCTCCAACACCACCACTGCTGACCGGTATTGCTAGCACTAGGCTAAAGCTATAGTCGGCGACGCCCGTAGTCAGGACGAACTATTTAAAGACCAAGGGCGTGGCCCAGCCCTCAGCCAGCATGACAACCTGGTTAACCCTATCCCGACTGGAACAGAATACCCAACAGGGTATTACCGCTGTCTGCCGGACACCCTGGTGTGAACAGTGTCCGACATGATAGGTAGTTGATGTTCGCAAAGGGAGAGTACCTGTACGCCTCTTGAATTGTGGGGAGGAAGAGGCCACAATACCTCGGTATGCCACAATTGCTAAGCTGCTTACTGTCAGTAACAATGCAATACGGGCAGCAGAGCCCTTGGTCTCATCCGACCAGGTGGAGGACAATGGCTCTGTAAAGCAGCTGTAGGAGTGGTGGCAGCAGCTGCAGGTGGGAACTGACTCCATCCCTTCATACCAAAAATGGGGTTTACCGAGTGACTCAGGACTAGAAAGGACAGGAAAGAAAAGCTGCTGTCTGCAATCATGCAAAAAACCCTGCCAAAATGTCCAACACGTCTGATAGAAAAAAGCCCTGAAGTCGCTAGACTTCAGTTCCCTATATCAGCACTCAGGTATATTCTGAAGGCAGAGCAAAAGAGATCAACTGATCAGAGACAAAATGGGGATTCAGCCCAGTCCCAGCCAGGGCTGACTGAACACAGAAACTAAGTAAGGCTGATTTCACACATCCGGCTTGGTGCGGCGAAAAGCCGTAGGGGCGGATCCGGGATGTGCCGGAGACACCAGATGCCTGTGTGGCCGGATACGGTGGTGCCCACATTTAAAAGAGCAGCGCGAGACTCAGAGTCTCCGCGCATGCACTCTGAGAAAAACCGGTCCGGCGCTGTCAAAAAACGTTGCAGCGAACGTTTTTTGCAGATGCCGGACGGCTACTTTTTGCCATATCCGGCAACAACCGGATGCGCCACATACCCATCCGGCACGGTGCGGCGACAATACAACTCTATGGGACAAAACTGGATCCGGTTGTTCCAAATTTCGCCGCATCGTGCCGGATTCAAAAAGCCGGATGTATGAAAGCAGCCTTAACCAGACAAAAACTCATATGAACAATAGCAGAGAAAACTTAGCTTTAAGAAGGCAGGAACCAAACTATGAAACCAGAAGCTACAGTCAGGAAAAATCACCAGCAAGAAACTAGGGAGTCGGCTGCCTTAAATCCAATCAGAAACTCCTGATGTCCAATCGCAATCCTCTTCCTCAGGTGGCCGGTCTCTGCCATTTAGATCAGCTTCATTACCTCCCTTCACCCACAGTGGGAGTCCAGATAGAGAACTCACTACTCCTCTGTCAGCACAGCCAGCTCCATAACCCTCACCAGAAGCCAGAGGCAAACCCGAAAATGAGCTCACAACAGGTAACAGTCTTACATCAGACAGATGAATGTTCATAATAGAGCTCCGCTCTATCAGACCTGTGGTCATACAGGCTGTGCCATGTCCAGCAAACAGGCACTATAGCCTCAACACAGTTTTCCCCCTGTCCGGGGTTACCTCTTAGGAGCTCCTGCTTCGCAAGCTGACTCTTGTCAGTACTCTCTCTCTCTCAGGGAAGCGGTCGCACTGGAATCACCGTTCCGGACAATGCCTTACTCACTAGGCCGCCTCACAGTTCCAGACCCACATCCGGGTAGTAGCTCCCCAAACGCAGGCAGTCACAGGCTCTGCTCACACACGTGGCCTGTCTGGGTGCTATTCAGGATGGCCGTCCCCTCCTGGGACCATCCAACACACACAGGCCTCATCGGATGCTATTCAGGGATCCGAACCTACTCCCAGGGTTTCCCAACACAACGGCCCCACCAGATCCAAAGTCTCGCCATGTGCTCCAAGGATCCGATCCTCCTCCCAGGATCTCCCAACACAGTCCTTAGAGGACCTAGCAGTCTGAACCATTCAGGTACACACATGACCCACCCTGGTCACATTATATGTCCCGTAACCACACCCACAGGGGAGGTATGGATCACATGGTCATGACCTCACTACAGGTTCTATTCCACACAGCCACACACACAAAGGCTTTACTTTGGGCGTTCAGACACACGCCCCTGGGTGGGTTTGTAGGTGACTGGTCCCACCGAATTCACCTGGAAGCTTCCCCATTGAATAACAGAAATCATCAGCAGTACCTCTGCTGATCAATACACATTGCAGTTTCCATCACAGGGCACCCACCCCTGTGATACATATCGGCCATTTACAATCCTGCCGCCCGCCATTTCCCCATCACAATAAAGGAAATGCCTGCATGCATATCCTGGGAAACCTATACAATGCCCCCTAGCTGTCACAGGGGTTACTGCATCACAGTGCATATAAGGGTGTGACCAACCTGTTTCTGAGTAGGGAAATCCATCCTGTCTGGTCTATGCTTTTACTGGTGGTTCAGTCCCTCGGTCCTTGTTCACATTTACGTCACTTGACAAGTGGAAAGGTTTTAAATACAAGAGTTAGGACTGTCCCACAAGGGTTGTCGTGACGTGGCGGGATGGCTTGTACATTCTTTTGATCAAAATTATGTTTACTAAATACTTATTATTACTACCTTCATGCAGTTTTTGCAATTTATTTTTACTTTTTTATTTTATGATATTTGTTTTTTGCTTTTTGTTTTCTTTGTGTAAAGGTCATGTGTTTAAATGTACAGTATATACTCGAGTATAAGCCGACCCGAGTATAAGCCGACCCCCTAATTTTGCCACTAAAAAACTGGGAAAACTTATTGACTCGAGTATAAGCCTAGGGTGGAAAATGCTCCATAGATTATTCCCCCATATGGTGTCCCCAGAAGAAGCTCCATAGATTGTTCCCCCATATGCTGCCCCCATTAGAAGCTCCATAGATTGTTCCCCCATATACTGCCCCCATTAGAAGCTCCATAGATTATTCCCCCATATGCTGCCCCCATAAGAAGCTCCATATTGTTCCCCCATATACTGCCCCCATAAGCAGCTCCATAGATTGTTCCCCCATATGCTGCCCCCATTAGAAGCTCCATATTGTTCCCCCATATGGTGTCCCCATAAGCAGCTCCATAGATTGTTCCCCCATATACTGCCCCCATTAGAAGCTCCATAGATTATTCCCCCATATGCTGCCCCCATTAGCAGCTCCATAGATTGTTCCCCCATATGCTGCCCCCATTAGAAGCTCCATATTGTTCCCCTATATACTGCCCCCATAAGCAGCTCCATAGATTGTTCCCCCATATGCTGCCCCCATTAGAAGCTCCATATTGTTCCCCCATATACTGCCCCCCCATTAGCAGCTCCATAGATTGTTCCCCCATATACTGCCCCCATTAGAAGCTCCATAGATTATTCCCCCATATGCTGCCCCCATAAGAAGCTCCATATTGTTCCCCCATATACTGCCCCCATAAGCAGCTCCATAGATTGTTCCCCCATATACTGCCCCCATAAGCAGCTCCATAGATCGTTCCCCCATATGCTGCCCCCATTAGAAGCTCCATATTGTTCCCCCATATACTGCCCCCATAAGCAGCTCCATAGATTGTTCCCCCATATACTGCCCCCATAAGCAGCTCCATAGATTGTTCCCCCATATACTGCCCCCATTAGAAGCTCCATAGATTGTTCCCCCATATACTGCCCCCATTAGAAGCTCCTAAAGATTATTCCCCCATGTGCTGCCGCTGCTGCTGCTGCATGTAAAAATAAAAAAAATGACATACTCACCTCTCCGTCGCTGGGTGTCAGATTCTCACCTGTCCTGCGTCCATGGCTGCTCACCGCTATCTGCCACGTCATCAGTCAGTGACGTTCAGACTGCAGGGGGCGCGGCGCGCACTAATCACGTCACCGCGCCCTCTGCTGTCTCAAGTCACTGACCGATGACAGACAGCAGCAAGCAGCCATGGACGCAGGACAGGTGAGTATCGCTATACTTACCCGTCCTGACGCTGTCGCTTGAGCCCCCAGCTTCTCCGCGCTCTCTCTTCCTGCGTTCAGCGGTCATGTGATACCGCTCATTAAAACTCATGAATATGCGCATATTCATGAGTTTTAATGAGCGGTACCACGTGACCACTGAAGGCAGGAACAGTGAGAGCGGAGAAGCTGGGGGCTCAAGAGACAGCGTCAGGACGGGTAAGTATGACCTGACACCCCCGCCCCCTCTCCCCCTCCGACCCCCCGGTGTATATGACTCGAATATAAGCCGAGAGGGGGACTTTCAGCCCAAAAAAAACGGGCTGAAAATCTAGGCTTATATTCGAGTATATACGGTATTTACATTTTGCATATACATTAATGTCCCCAATTGGCAACATAGGTCCCAAGTAGACAGGTAAATGTCCCCAATAGGCAGGAAAATGTCCCCAATAGGCAGGTAAATGTCCCCAACAGGCCGCATAGGTCCCCAATAGGCAGGTAAATGTCCCCAATAGGCAGATAAATGTTCCAAGTAGGCAGCATTTGTCCCCAATAGGCAGGTAAATGTCTCCAATAGGCAGGTAAATGTCTCCAATAGGCAGCATAGGTCCCCAATAGGCAGTATAGGTCACCAATAGACAGGTAAATGTCCCCAATAGACAGGTAAATGTCCCCAATAGACAGGTAAATGTCCCCAATAGGAAAGTAAATGTCCCAAATAGTAAGGTAAATGTCCCAAATAGGAACGTAAATATCCCCAATAGGCAGCATAGGTCCCCAATAGGCAGCATACGTCCCCAATAGGCAGCATAGTCCCCAATAGAAATACATGCCGCTTCACGCTCTGATCCAAGTGCTGACGGCAGTGCGGTGTATTCACAAAATATACCTGTGCCAGGGAGACGGCTGAATTGCAAATCTCCCAGCAAGAGATGTAACCCCAGAGGGGGAGACCCAGTCATGTGTCATCTGTATGACCGAATATGAGATCGGAGAGCAGGTCGCAGTCCTTCCATGTGACCACAGCTTCCATCAGAGCTGTATTTCTAGATGGCTCTGCTCCACCCCCCACTGTGCCGTACCTACTGCTTCCAATGAAGCACCAGGATCATGGTGCAGACAGTGGAAGAGACCATACTGAATTCCAGCCCAGGTAAGGGAGACGCACATACATTAACACTACGTTCAATTGAAGGCTGTAAAAAAAATAAAACTTTTAATTTTCCTGCATTTCTGGTCTTTCGTTAGTTTAACATCAGCTTTGGTCAACATCTCACCAAGCGTGAAGGGCTATGATCAGGGAAATCATCCAACCACCAGATGGTAAGTTATCTACCATTACTTCTCCCTCCGCCCCATGATATGTATATTACATGTAACATAGAATTAATTGTTATTTTCTCCTTTTTGTAGACGGAAGATCCAAGTCTGGAGAACACTGAGGAATTAGATCAGAACGACCTGCACTTCATGTAAGTAGATATTAGACTTTCTTTCTTTTAGTCTCCAGCTCAGATTTAGTTACTTTTTATTAGGAATCTACTGATGGGATGTAATAACTTGGTGTCTTCTCATTACAGAAATCTGCAGAAGTTACAGATCATTTCCATAATGATCCACAGATTCCTCATCTCTTCATAGAGTCGCTGACTCCATCATGTGCAGTGATGCTGGTAACAGCTGCAGCCCCAGACTATGATATCGTCATATATTACATTCATTACAGAATATTCCTAAAATAAATAATATTTACCATCTCTACATCTGGTTGTGACTTTACTACATAGAATGATGCTACGTAACATTAGGAGCAGATAATGGTAAGTGAGGGATTTAGGCTATGTGCACACGGTGCAGATTCTGCTGCGGATCCGCAGCGGATTTGGCCCTGTGGATTCGCAGAACTGCATGTGATGTACACTAGCAGTATAGGCTATGTAAAACAAAATCCACAGTGCACATGCTGAGTTTTTTTTTCGCGCAGATTTGGTGCGGGATGAAAAATGCAGCATGTCACTTCTTTTATGTGGTTTTGCTGCAGTTTTCCATATGCTCCATTCTAGAAATCCACAGAAAACATGCAGTAAAACCGCACAAAAAATGCACTAAATCCTCAGGAAAATTGCAGGTAATTTGACCTGCGGATTTAGTGAAATCTGTGTGGAAAATTCCAAAGCAGAATACGCACCGTGTGCACATACCCTTACTGATTTTCTATCAGTTGGTATAGTGGTAGCAATAACAGTTAAAGGGGAAAAGGGGATGTCCAGCACTTTTATATTGATGGCCTATCTTTAAGATAGGTCATTAATGTCAGATTGATGGGGGTACCACACCCAATAAACCCGCCGATCAGCTCCAGACCCTTGGTCCAGTGCTCTGCAGCTCTCATAAGGGCTCGCATGTGTTCGGCCCACGTGTCCTTGGGGCCTTTTTGCAGGCTTCGGAACTTCCTGCAGTACTACTACGCGGTGAGGTTGAACTGCTGGATCAGAGCCTGTTTGATGCTCTCCTAGTCCAGTTCCGCCCCAGCAGGCAAGTCCCCCAAAACTTCCAGAGACTTACTTCTCAAACAGGGGGTCAGGTACTTGGCCCACTGATCCGAGGCCAGATGGTGCTGTCGGCAGGTCCGCTCAAAGGCTCGCAGAAAGGAGTCCAGGTCTCCGTCCTTCTCCAGCAAGGGGAAGTCCTCGGCTCGGACCTTGGATGTCTTGGGTTCCGTAGGTGCTGGGGTGGGCCGTAAGGAGGCCCTGCCGAGCCAACTCCTGCTGATGCTGTCGATCTGCTTGTGCCTCCTCTCGATCTGCCTGGCGCTCTGCCGCTTTCAGGAGGGCTGCGTAGGTTTCCTCATTCCCCACTTCGAGACTTGCCAGGGCAGCTTGAAAGAGTGCCTCCGATCTGAGCTGTCCGGGGAGAAGGGCGGTAGGGGGGCGTTCTCCTGCAGAGTACTGCACTGGCGGCGAGACGCTTGGGGAGCCCGGAAGGAACCACCCCCCTGGTTCACCCCTTCTTTGGAACCAGTACAGTTATTCTCCACATAACGGGCCAGCTCCACAGCCATCACTTTTGTCCGGCTTCGAGTGTTTGCAGCCAGTCTTTTCAGCCCTCGATCACAGATACAGCGGCAACCCGAGCACCCACACCTCTATAGTACTTGCTCTCCGACTGTCTAGTACTGAGCTCATCTTAAGATCCCAGCAACACAAGCTACTGCTGGTAGTCCTTAGTGTCTGGGAGTAGGGATCCCACGCACACTATTATCTCGATCCCACCGCGCTGCCACCAATCTATGAGGGATCTCACAGGGGAAGGGGGGTCAACTTCGCTCACCTTAGGGGGAGGGGAGAGAAGGACCTAGCAGGGGTCGGCTCTCTGGAGGAACCACTTGCCCCAGGTCAGTCAGGGAACTGCACTGAGGGAAAATAGTCGCCGGAAAGGCTTCCCTTATATGGTACTAGTAAGTGAGGCGCTCCCAGTGAGAGGTGATATATATCATCAGTCCAGGCTGGGGATAAATAAACCTCCTGGCCATCAATGCCAGAGTTCCTCACTAAAACAATACGGTATTCTGCTACCAGATTCTCATTTGAAATAAGCCCCGCCCGACAGCAAGCTTAGGGTGGTTTCACATTAGCTTTTCAGGGCGCAGCGATGACCTGCGCACGGCCGCCGCTAAGCTCCGCCCCCTCTGGTAGCCCCGCCTACCGGCGCAAGACGCTGCATGCGTCCCCTATCTTTATCACTGGAGACGCAGGCCATGCGCAGTATGCGTTTGGCGGCGTATGCGTCCTTTTGACGGTGCGCCGACCAGTGCCAAACGCAACCTGCAATTTGGTTGCGCTCGGCGCACCGTCAAAAAGACGCATACGCCGCCAAACGCATACTGCGCACAGCCTGCATCCCCAGTGATAAAGAAAGGGGACGCAGGACGCGTGACGTGTCATGCGCCCGTAGGAACCAACCCAGCAGCGTATAAATAACAAGCCGAGTGTGAGGATGTGGGGATTCATGGAAAGGGCAGCCCAAGATTAATTTTATATTTAATCGCCTAAAAGGTGGACTAGAAATATACAAGCATATATTTACAGAACAATATACAATTATGCAGTCAGGGGTCTAGTACAAAGGATAAGGTCTAGATAGGTTGCAATTACCGTGTTATGTAGCATGTGACCACAGGGAGGCGCTGACGGATCACAGGTCCAAATCTTAGTTACAGGCTTTCCTGGATCTGTCTGATAACGGGTCCTCCAGCCAGAAGAAAAACTGAGCTCCAAGTGAAGAGCTATAATAATAATAATAAATAAATATTATTTATTTTTATATAGCGCTAACATATTCCGCAGCGCATTACAGTTGGACACATTATCATCTCAACTCTAAATTCCCTATCAGGTATGTCTATGTGGGAGGAAACCGGAATACCCAGAGGAAACCCACACTAACACACGGAGAACATAAAAAATCCTTGCAGATGTTGTCCTTCGTGGGAATTGAACCCAGGACTCCAGCGTTGCAGTGCTAACCACGGAGCCACCATGCTGCCCACTTAGCTTCTCCTCCCACACTCTGCGCCCACCCCTGGGCTTGTGCAGGCTCTCTCCTCCCATCTCTGAGAGTATGATTTCCAGTCCAGAACCGGAATGACCCACAAATTTCTGCCCGAAGCTCTGAATGGAATGGCAGCAGTGCCACTGGATTTGGCTGGATTTTATCTGCACATAAAGTACAAAATATGCCTCCCGCATGTAATTCCGGGTGGCTAAGCTTTATAATTCAGTAGTCTAGAGTGCTACTAGTGGCTAAGTAACATGGGTGCATGGGGAAAGGAACACCGATTTGGATAATGTGCTCGGCTAGTCTCAGAGATATTGCATTTTCCAGATTCAATACCTCATAGCCTTGCTGTTATTTGTTGTATGACAAAGCATATCCATGTGTTTCAAGTCGGACAAAAGACTTCAGTTTGTCTGTAGCTTGCAGGGGATTTTGCACCTTTGTGTCAAACGCTTCAAAGGGCCTGTTCCTAGCTTTTTAATTAAAGATAAACACTGCATGGCTTTTTATGGCCTTGGGGGATGCCAGGGTGGGGGCACATTTCAGGAGTGGAGAGAACTGTACATCATCCTTCACAGCCAGTCTGAAGAAATGCGTTTAAGGACATGCTTAAAACTGTGGGTATTGGGTATCCTCACAAATTATCCTGGGTAGTGCATTCCAAAAAATTTGTGCATCAAGTGAGAAGTTTTGGACACAGGAGTGGGAGATTATGATTATTGAGGATGTCAATCTCAGGTCATTAGCAAAATGGAGGGCACGGGTAGGGTGGTAGACTGAGACAAGGGAGGAGATGTAGGGTGGTGCTTGTGAGGAACTGAAATACTTTCCCAGCACAGATGACTAGTTACCTCAATTTATGTTGTACGTACATTCAATGACCTTATCTGGTGGGGGAATATGTGCCTTTCTTTCTCTTGGCAGGGGGGCCACTAGGGTTCACACCACTCCAGACTGGCCGGAGACTTCACTGGCTATGAATTCAATGTACATTCGTTAGGGGGTTGGGAGTAGAGTTGAGAGACTTGATGGGGGAGCGCAGTTGTGTCTGGGTATCTGAAGCGAAAGGAGCAGAGTTAAGGCCGCTCCTGGAAGCTATGAATGGACTATCGATCTTGGAACTAAGTTTTCTCGGGCTTCGGTCGTGAGATCTATATTCCCCTAGGAATTATCCCATGGACTATTTTTACTGACTTGTTGCTGATCCCGTGGACTGGGGGCATTAGAGTGGGGTCATCTACCTGGACTTACTGAAATGCTTGTATGGATACAAATAAAACTTGTTGCATCTTTAACCTGCCTAGGTGATTAATAACACCCACAACTCTAGATCTTCACAGTGTTGAACCATGGAGTGCTTTGTGGGTGAGTGACGAACCCTATGCCCCATTAAAAATAAAATAATTTAAAAAATACACATATTTGGCATCACTGTGTTTGTAAAGGTCCGATCTATCAAAATATAAAGTAAATTAATCCAGTCGGTATACGGAGTAACGAGAAAAGAAATCAAAAACGCCTAAATTACATTTTTGCAATGAAATGCAATAAGGAGACATTAATACATCGTATCTACCCCAAAATGGTACAATAAAAACATCAGCTCAAGGCGCAAAAAACAATTCCTCACACAGCCCCATAGTCCAAAAAATGAAAACATTACGCATTCTGGAAAATGCAACAAAAGCTAATTTTTTTTTACATTTTTTCACTATTTAAATAATAATTAAAAACTGAAGATGTTTGACATCTGCGTACTCGTACTGACCTGGAGAATCAGATTTCCTGGTCAGTTTTACCATAGAGTGTACATGGTTAATAAAACAAACAAACAACAATTGTGGAATTGCACTTTTTTTGCATTAACGCCCTTGAATTTTCGTTACCGTTCTCCAGTTCACTATGTGATAGAATGAATGGTGTCATTGAAAAGTTCAAGTCGTCCGGCAAAAAATCAAGTCCCTCACATGGCTATAGTGACGGAAAAATAAAAGTTTTGGCTCTTGGAATTAGGGGAAATGAACCTGAAACTGAAATAATGTGAAATCTCCATATCAAGAAGGGGTTAAGAAGATAAATCAGTCAAGATCTTTAGGAGGGAAATTTCACCAACTCTTACTGTTAAATCTGCACTTTGCTGGTGCCTCACTGACCAGCCCACCCGGGGTGTCCACAGGGGTCTGCAGGTAGGAAGAATTACCAGTCAGGTACTGTTGTAATAACTTTTTGGATTTGGGGTAACTGAGTGATATGGACACATTATTATAGGGGCACATGACACCCAGGGAAAATCAGTGTATGTCATGTAGGATGGCCCTGGTGGCACAGAAAATTAAAGCTACGGTGTCCTTTTAATTCTTTTTGACGGCATTTGTATTTTTACCATTTATTAATATTTATTTTCACTTATTTATATAACCTAATCATTTCCCTGACAGTCTGATAGGCAGCAGCTGAGATGTGTATTGTTTAGCAATAATGTATCACCCACAACAAGAAGTGATAAAGACAAACATTACATTTTGAAGCTATGTTCACACATTGCAAAGCAGGTTTTGCTTAGTTTTAGTTGTGTGTTTGGGGCGTTTTTCCTCCATTGTTGTCATGGTATATTTGTCTCTTGTGAATGTTGATAAAGTTTAGTGGATAAAAAAAATCTGATTTTACTTCATCGGGTTTTGACACAAAAAACGCAGCAAAAACTGATACCTGCGTATCAGAAAAAGGCTGAAAAAACACTGAAAGTGACATGCTGCATCCTGCAAAACCCAAGGTATTGTATAAAATACTGAGGCCAAGAAACCAAGCTGTGTGCATGAGAATCCTGAAATCTCACAGACTTTGCTGGTGCTGTAAAATGCAGCTGAAAATGTGCTAAAAACGAATTAAAAAACGCTGACAAATCGTGTGTGATCATAGCCTTATAGTTTACAGCAGAGGATAACTTATACCAGATATAATCTGTATAGAATATCGACCAAAGCAAAAAATCTACTATTTACAAACATGGAGGAAACGGATTCTGAAATCTTTTCCATGACAGATTTATATACATTTCTATTATATTAAAACAGATGGGATATTTCCATTCCCCATTCTCTGCCTCATTCACCAGTTGGCAGCAAACATGGCGGCCGGCTGCTCTGATGTCACAATGCTATGCTCAGGATTAGGGGGTCACGCTCAATTGTGATGTCATAATGGCATCATGGAATGTGCTGAGGGTGTGTAATGTCTGAGCACTGTGACATCAGCGCCATTTGTAGAGTTGATGCTTTTGCTGACACTTCACGTTGGTTGTGGAAGAGCGAACTAGTTTGTGTTACACATCTGGTGATTACTTCCATTGCTACTTTTTGATCTTTGATCAGAGCACAATAACACCGGTGCCACCGGAGAGCTTAGTCCTCCAATATTCTATCAGCCAGCTTCAGGTAATTCAGTCATGAGCGCCCGAGAGCTGCGTCAGCTGATTGCCGACAATGAGGCATGGCTGCACCGACCAGAAAATCAAGGTAAGTGATATTTGGGGGAGACAGGCAATATTCCCACCCTATAGGGCTTTCTTGGGAGGCATTCTACCTGGGGTATGATGGACCACATATCAGGACAGTTTAGGTTTACCAAGTACAAAATAAAGGCAATTCGTTCTAGGATTCCCCTTTCCCTAAACACCACAGCAGCAGATGGACCCATCACTATAGCCCAAAAGTGTTTGCTAAAATTGGGAATAATTCTGATAAATTCTCACTTCTTTATAGGTCAGGCCATAATTGTCCACAGGTTGAGGTCTCATCAAAGAAACGAGGGAAGACCTTCTACCAGTTATGGACGTCAGAGAGACAGCAATGCTGTCACTGAGGGGACAGGGAGACGGGCCCGAGATCCTCCAAGGCGTAGGAGAGAAGAAGAGAGAAGAGAAAGAAGCCGCTCTCCCCTAAGACCAGTCCCTGCGGAGTCCTCCAGAACATCAGGAGAGAGCAGCAGGGATGATGGCCATCAAGCAAGTGGATCTACAGCCAGCCCTGAATTTGAATTCCGGCGGCAATATCCCGCCCCACCCAGCCGCAGACCCAGGGAGGTTCCAGCTACAAACAGATATCCTGTAGGCCGTAGCCATTTTGATCGTCTATACATCCTGCATGAGCTGCAGGAACGTCTATTTAACATGCAGCGTCAGCTGCAGGGATGGGTTAGAATGACACCACCACTGCCACAGGTGGAGCCAGCTGCACAAAATCAACCTATGCCAGGGAGACAACAGGCTCGGAATGGCAGGAGAGCATTGCAAATTGCAAACCTCCCAACAAGGGATATATCACCACAGGAGGAGGCAGAGTCATGCACCATCTGTATGACCGAATATGAGATCGGAGAGCAGGTTACAGTCCTTCCATGTGACCACAGCTTCCATCAGAGCTGTATTTCTAGATGGCTCTGCTCCACCCCCCACTGCCCCCTGTGCCGCACCTACTGCTTCCAATGAAGCACCATGTTCATGGTGCAGACAGTGGAAGAGACCATACTGAATTCCAGCCCAGGTAAGGGAGCCGTACATACATTAACACTACGATCATTTGAAGGCTGTAAAAAAAAAATCACTTATTTTTCCTGCATTTCTGGTCTTTTGTTAGTTTAACATCAGCTTTGGTCAACATCTCACCAAGCGTGAAGGGCTATGATCAGGAAAATCATCTAAACACCAGATGGTAAGTTATCTACCATTACTTCTCCCTCCGCCCCATGATATGTATATTACATGTAACATAGAATTAATTGTTATTTTTTCCATTTTGTAGACGGAAGATCCAAGTCTGGAGAACATTGAGGAATTAGATCAGAACGACCTGCACTTCATGTAAGTAGATATTAGACTTTCTTTCTTTTAGTCTCCAGCTCAAATTTAGTTACTTTTTGTTAGGAATCTACTGATGGGATGTAATAACTTGGTGTCTTCTCTTTACAGAAATCTGCAGAAGTTACAGATCATTTCCATAATGATCCACAGATTCCTCATCTCTTCATAGAGTCGCTGACTCCGTCATGTGCAGTGATGCTGATAACAGCCGCAGCCCCAGACTATGATATCGTCATATATTACATTCATTACAGAATATTCCTAAAATAAATAATATTTTCCATCTCTATATCTTGTTGTGACTTTACTATATAGAATGATGCTACGTAACATTAGGAGCAGATAATGATAAGTGAGGGATTTACTGACTTTCTATCAGTTGGTATAGCGGTAGCGATAACAGTTAAAGGGGGAAAGGGGATGTCCAGCACTTTTATATCGATGGCCAATCTTTAAGAAAGGTCATTATTGTCAGATTGATGGGAGTCACATACCCTGAGTGAATTTAACGAGAGACTGTGCAGTCTGTTTGAGGTGTATCCTCTGTCTGAAAGCCAGAAAGTGAACATCCTTATTGGGCAGCTAACTGGTGCAGCACAGAGGGAAGTAAAAGCCTGGCAGGACACTGATAAAGAGACTGTTAAAAAGATTCTGGCTAAGAGTACCGTTATACCTAGCGACTCACCAGCGATCCCGACCAGCGATATGACGCGGTCAGGATCGCTGGTGAATCGCTAGGTGGTCGCTAGTGAGCTGCCACTCAGGCAGATCTCACCAGCGACATCGCAGGGGACGGGGATCGCTACTTACCTGTCAGACGCGGCGATCCTGCGTCCTCCCGCCCGGCTCCACGCGTCGCTCATCGTCACAGCAGGAAGCGCTGCAGGAAGTGGACGACGAGGAATGCTCCAGCAGCTTCTCGCGCGATCAGCGATAACCAGCGGGGGAGCCGGTCGGAGGTATCAGACACACTTCGATGTCGCTAGCAATATCGCTGTAACGTCACAAAATCGGTGACTTTACAGCGATATTGCTAGCGATATCGAAGTGTGTAACGGGGGCTTAAGCTAAGAAGCACCTTTGACATCCGACTGCAGCTGAAATAAAAATGAGATTCTTTGGGTGTAAGCAGAGAGCGCAGGACAGTATACGGGACTATGCTCTTAACCTACAGGAAGCGCAGCGAGCCATAAAGCAGATTGACCCAGACAGTGTGAAAGATGGAGACAGACTGTTAAAGGAGCAATTTATTGAGGGACTCCTATACAGTACCCACCGAGCACAGCTGCGCATCATAGCCCTACAAAACCCTGACCTAGACTTTGCAGACTTCAAAGACAGGGCTATTCGGGTGCTGCATGAACCAAATGTCAGCCGTCCAGCACCCCCTAGGCGCCCAGCGATCACATACCACCAAGAAGCAGCATCTTTCCCTCCCAGCCCTGTGGAGGCTGATGCACAGACTCTGGATAATGATCCATCTACAGAACTGCGCCTTCAGGTCCAAGAGCTGACCAAAAATATGGCTGCACTTGCCAAAACTGTGCAGTCCCTGCAGGTGTCATCAAAGGAGAAGATCCAGCTGGCCTTCAGTCGAGAGGATGTCCCGTGGCTACGGAAGAAGAGGATCCCGCCACACCGAGGGAGAGACAACGATCACTATGACCAGGACGGATGTTCCATCTGTTGTCGCTGCTGCAAGGCAGGCCACATTGCAAGATTCTGCCACCCTGGGGCAGAGGGCCAACCCCCAGGAGTAGGACTACAAGGCCCAAAGAACTGGCGAGCCAAGTATGTTGGAGGGCGACCGGTCCTCCCAGTGGCGACTGACGGCATCCCCATGAATGCTTTGCTGGACACTGGCTCTCAGGTGACGACTATGCCATATATCCTTTACAAGCGGTATTGGGCTGACTCTGAACTTACTCGCGGCCCAAGTGATGAACTGACAGTAGTTGCCAGTAATGGTTAGTCTTTGCCGCAAGTAGGATGTAAAGAGATTACTATTAAAGTGGGGCGAGTAGAGTTAAAATCTCAAGGTCTGATAGTTGTAGACATTGATCGACGAGAATGTAACCCAATGATGACCCTAGGTACTAATGTGATTGAAAATTGTCTTGCCGAGGTTATTGTTTTGTTGCAACAGGTAGCCGAGACTGCTGGTTCCAGTGAACAATGAGTCCTGTTGAAGGAGATCAAGGCCCTGATGCAAAGACAGCAGGTAGAACTGTCTGGCGGAGAAATTGGCAGCGTCAGATTGAGTGATTCTTTCCCCATTGCGATACCCCCCAGATGTGAAATGTTAATTTGGTGTCGGGCAGCCATCGGCCTCAGAGGAAAAGATTACCAAGCATTGGTAGTGCCAGTATACTCTGATAGCTGGCCCACTGTCCTGACAGCCAGAGGGGTAGTTGATGTTCGCAAAGGGAGAGTACCTGTACGCCTCTTGAATTGTGGGGAGGAAGAGGCCACAATACCTCGGTATGCCACAGTTGCTAAGCTGCTTACTGTCAGTAACAATGCAATATGGGCAGCAGAGCCCTTGGTCTCATCCGACCAGGTGGAGGACAATGGCTCTGTAAAGCAGCTGGAGGAGTGGTGTCAGCAGCTGCAGGAGGGAACTGACTCCACCCCTTCATACCAAAAGAGTGGGGCTTACCGAGTGACTCAGGAGTATGAGCGGGTAATCAGTAAACACCCTCTAGACTTTGGGAAGGCAAAAGGGATTCAACACCATATCCCCACTGGAGATAATCCACCCATTAAAGAAAGGTAGCGGCCTATACCCCCAACACAATATCAATGTGCCAAAAGTATGTTGCGGGAAATGAAGGAGGCTGGGGTGATCAGAGACAGTTGTAGCCCCTGGGCAGCTCAAATAGTCTTTGTGAAAAAGAAAGATGGTACCATGAGAATGTGTGTTGATTACCGAAAAATTAACAGCATTACACATAAGGATGCCTACCCATTACCCAGAATTGAGGAGTCATTAGCCGCACTTAAAACTGCTAACTATTTTTCCACCTTAGATCTCACTAGTGGGTATTGGCAGGTTCACGGTGCAGAGGCAGACAAGGAGAAAACAGCGTTTACTACACCAATGGGTCTCTGCGAGTTCAACTACATGCCATTCGGGCTCTGCACCGCCCCTGAGACATTTCAACGGTTAATGGAGTGCTGTCTTGGACACAAGAACTTTGACACAGTCCTGTTATACCTTGATGTCATTGTTTTCTCCAAGACTTATGAAGACCATCTGAAGCACCTGGCTGAGGTGTTTGAAGCCATGTCCAACTTTGGCCTGAAAGTGAAGCCATCCAAATGCCACCTCCTGAAGCCCAAGGTACAGTACCTCGGTCATGTAGTGAGTACAGAAGGTGTGGCACCGGAT
Organism: Dendrobates tinctorius; assembly: GCF_039654945.1. Lineage (NCBI taxonomy): Eukaryota > Metazoa > Chordata > Amphibia > Anura > Dendrobatidae > Dendrobates > Dendrobates tinctorius. The sequence continues at coordinate 25,377,313 of NW_027361717.1, forward strand.
CCTGACAAAGTCACTGTTATCCGGGACAGGAAAGGATCGAGGGGGCACCAATGATATAGACGGGGATCCAACCTGACCTATGAACAAGACATATTAACAAATTGAAAAAGTATAGGTCATATAAGGGGATCACCCGACACAGGATTTGGCAAAAACATATAAATCTTTATTTGGACACAGATAACAAACAGAGTTAAAAACATTAAAAACGTCACTCATGTGACATCCACAAACAAAGGCTCATAATAGAACCACACCTCCCTGGATATGCACTCCTAATGAAACATAATATGTTGTCTAAATTAGTGTAGTATATAAATAGCACACCACATGCGATCACAATATAAATATATAGAAGACAGTGCACTCCAATTGGATAATGTACCTATAAAACAATTGCATAAATATGCGGGCATACGAACAACACCCTGGAGCCTGGGATACAATGTAGTTGTAGCATGTGTGGAAAAAAGCATATAATAATGCAAAGGATATCCAATGTTATGAATATCAGATATAGTGACAAAAGGTGTCACAAAGACCATGACCACCAACTACAACATGCTAGGCATGTATAATGCAGTACAGGGGAACTAATAACCCTCTGTACAAAACCAAATTACAGCCCCCAGTAAACCTGTATAGTAAACAGGGCCATACAATACAATTAATCAACTGTGTCTCCAATTGGATTGACACAGACACAAGATGTAATGAATACCTATGTCATCCATAAATAAAACCCGTGACCGTACGGGGGTCATCCATAACAGGAGTGCACCCAAGGAGGGCTAAGACCCGACGCGTTGCGCCACACTCGGTGGCTTCGTCAGGGGTACTATAGGCCCATCACCTGTGTCCTTAAATACATTTGAATAATTATTGATAAAGCACAGCTGAATATAAGCTTACCAAGGAAGCGGCGGTAGACAGACACCATGTGTGTTCCATTGCGGCGCAGGCGGCTCAGAATGTAGCGATGACATCATCTAATGCGCCGGCGCGAGCGTCGGAATACAGAGATGACATCCTCTAGTACGCCGGCGCCAGCGTCCGCAACCCGGAAGTATTATATGTGCAATGAAAAAGGTCACAATGATACTGCACCTGCGCGAGGCTGTAATAGTATCGGTAGAACAGTAAATGAACGCAACAATCATTATGCCACTCAGAGCCATATCATAATTGCATTAACTGCTAAATAAAACTTACATCAGTAATAATGACACCATATTAGAGATAACACTTATAAATAAAGGCTTTTGTAGTATGTTATTTGCTGGGAATTATATCACACAAAGGGCCAGAATATATAACCCCTACATATTGTGAACAGCACCGAAAATCCAATTACAAAAATATGGATATGAAACATGAGCAAGACGGGCTGTATAAATTCCCATCTATGAGGCAGCATTCATCCACTTAAGACTCCAGATATATACAAAGCCATCTGAAATTGGTCTGGACGGTAGCAACCCACCATATGTATATATAAAAAATGCTAATTCTACAAGTGAAAAAAGCACACATGCGCAAATCAGTAAATAGTGTACTGAATTTACATAATCCACTAGACTAATAAAATGATCATAAAGATCACCCTAGTGAGGAAGCATATATTATCAAAATTTCTGAAGAATATGACCAAACTCGATTATCTATAAATACTATCTCTCTGAGAGCATCATCACATAGTGTATGACTGAATAATGTCACACATTGGGTCCATCAGAGAGATATCATGTGTCGATTTGGCAAGCGACTCGATAGGTCACTGTTCAATCAACGCACTACCAATCACAAATAGCATCCGCATACCCTCCCCAAAAAAAAATTATTAAGTCTTTCTAAATGAACTGTTTTTATTATAGTTATAACAATGTTCACTATCTTATGGTAATCAAACAATGTACTCTTGTCCCACTTTAAAGATGATGGAATTGTGAAAACCAAACAGAAGGTCGACTAAACCAAAACAATTGATCAAGCAGCCAACATGAGTATATTATAATAGCTCAAATGACGAGAGAGATCAATTACTTACACATTACTATTAGTAAATAGTCCATATTGTCGACCTAAAGTTTAATAATTGATATACCAGACACCAATATAATAAACATTACCATCCCGACACTAACTGAGTACATCTATAAACGACTCATAGTACTTTTGAGAATCTTGTACATCAAATTCCAAAACAATGGAGGTGTGTTAGCGGATACCAGTTAAATGATCATAAACATGGTGTGCTATTTATATACCCAAAACACGACATGTGAAGGCAAACTACCAAAGGCCCAAAAACAAGTAACACAAGACTAACCAAATTGTGGCTAGAAAATGGCAACACCATCACTCGCTCAAATAATGAATAAGTCTTGCTTAATATGGATTAAATTTCAACCGAAACCTATGAGGACTAAGAGATATATACCTGGACCCTACAAATATAATTTCATTTAAGATTGTTTATAAAATACAGTAAATAATAAGTCCTCGTTGAGGCCAGACGGCATCATCAGGCTGTTAAGATTAAAAATCCACTTTGATTCACGTCTATGTAATTCGAGAGTAATATCACCCCCTCTAATGTCCGGCTGAATTGTCTCTAGTCCCATAATCTTGGTGCCATTCCATTGGGAACTGTGTGTCGTCAAATAATGTGAGGCAACCGTGGTCAATGTCTTCCCTTTCTCCATGTCTTTCTTCGCTGTCGTAATGCAAGAGAAATGATGCTGGATCCTTTTCCTCAGTTCTTGTGTTGTTTGTCCAACATAGATTTTTAAACATGGACAGATCAAAGCATATACAACATTCCGAGATTTACAATTAACATAACAATGGGTCGTGATCTGGAATGGGAAAGAAGACAGAGTGAGAGTGTTGGCACATATAATAAACGAACAGATGTTACAGTTACCACAGGGAAAGGTGCCTATTAAACGCGTGCCTCTGTTAAGCCTAGTGACTGGACGCCTAAAATGACTGTGACTCAAGCAATCCTTTAAGTTTTTAGCCCGTCTCGCCACCAAATTCGGTCGTATAGAAATATGGGGTTTCAATCTGGGCTCACTTAAAAGCATGCCCCAATGTTTAGATAGAATGCCCCTAATATCCTGCCACTGGTTGTTAAAAGTGGTGATAACCCCAAGCGATCTGGGGGGACCCCTAACATGAGTCTCAAGTAGACTATCTCTGTCCACATCCCTGGCAGCCCTAAAAGCCCGCGAGATTACCTTTCTGGGATAGCCTCTCCTTTTAAATCTTGTAGTCAAAACCTGTGCATGCAATAGGAACTCTTCCTGTGTGCTGCAATTCCTCTTCACTCGATAGAATTGACCCTTCGGAATACCATTCCTGAGGTGTTGAGGGTGAAAGCTCGAGAAATGCAGCAAACTGTTGGTGGCGGTAGGCTTACGGAACAGAGTAGTAGAAACGACAGAGTCCTTAGATCGAAGTTTCAAATCCAAGAATTCAACCTCTGTTTGTGAAACATGCGAGGTTAAACGTATATTCCACAGATTATTATTCAATGATTCCACAAACAATAGGCATTCATCAAGGGTGCCTGTCCAGAAAAATAGAATATCATCAATATAGCGATACCATTTGATGACATATTTGGAAAAGGCCCCCAGACAGTACACCCTAGTAAGCTCCCACCACCCCAAAAACAAATTTGCATAAGCGGGCGCACACCGTGCGCCCATAGTGGTCCCAGTCACTTGCCTGTAATATGTACGGTCAAAAATGAAATAGTTCTTATCCAATATGAAGTGTAATAATTCCAATAAAAATGAGTCGTGTTTCCTGTCGCCTGTTGTATTAAGATCCAAGAAGTAAGAGACGGCCTGTAGGCCCAGGTCATGTTGTATACACGTGTAAAGGGACTCAACGTCCAGAGTAACAAGCCAAACACCAGGAGGGACCTGAAGAACACGTAATTGTTGAACCAGAAAGGTGGAATCTCTTACAAACAACCTAAGAGAGGAAACCAGAGGTTGTAAAAAATAATCCACATAAATACATGGCCGTTCCAACAAACTCCCTATCCCCGACACAATAGGCCTGCCGGGAGGTACCTGTAGTGATTTGTGGATCTTAGGGATCATGTAGAATGTAGGTATCCTTGGATGTTGACAAGTCAAAAATTCCTTCTCACGTTTGTTAATGATATTGTTGAGGAATGCTGAATCCAACAAACGGTCCAATTTGTCTTTAAATACACGAGAAGGGTCTGAGGGCAAAATTTGATAACAATTTGAGTCTATTAGTTGCCGTTTTGCTTCATGAGTATAAAGCTCTACTGGCCAAATTACCAAATTGCCCCCTTTATCTGCTTCCCGTATAACAAAGTCCCGATTAGACCCCAATCTCTTGATAACAGCCTGTTCCTGTAAACTCAAGTTTCTATCTCTATTTTTGTCTACTCGCAAAGACTTAATGTCGCGACAAACAATATTGAAAAAACTTTGTACCGTGGGGAACAGTGAGAAAGAAGGGGTAGCCTGTGACGGCAACCTACCAGTAAATTTTCTTCTGGGAGTATGGCCACTTTCATTCTCCTCCAATAAATCAAGCACATCCCTAAAGGCTTGTCTCTCCAATACTGGTAGGTCATCTATAACGGACGGTTGATGGTATAACAGCTTAAAAGTAAGCTGACGGCAAAAAAGATAGACATCTTTAATTACAGTGAATTTGTCCAAACAATTGGTAGGGCAAAAGGAAAGACCTTTTTCCAATACAGCCACCTCCAGATCTGTTAATATATAGGACGAAAGGTTAATAATTTGAAGCTTACCTATATCCTGAGAAGTAGCAGTATTGGAATCACACATAGGTGCTAGCGTCTCCGATTCTGGCGTGTCACCCGTTTGTTCTTGGGAGACCAGATTCTGTAATTCCGAGTACGCTTCTTTATGATTGTGTCTCTTTCGTCGGCCCCTCCTGTTGCGCCTTCGATATCGCTTTGTTCGGACGATAAAAAATCACTTGATAGTGATTCATTGACAGATGCCATATTCGTATTCATGCCATGCTTTTTGTCCATTGTCAAATTTGAGCCACCCATTCTTCTGTTACTCTTATGACTCCATCTGTAAGCCTTACCACCACTATAATCAGCTTGATCTCTTTTAAATTTAGATCTCTTTCTTTCAATAACCTCCTTTTCAAATTTGTCTATAGTGGATTTCAATTGTATCTGAAAAGGTTCCACTAGCGATTTTTTATCAAATTTCTCAATTTTGGCTTCAGCACTTTTAATCTTCTCCTTACGCGTGCAACAGATTAAGTGCAACAGGATAAAGTGTTTTGCAGTTAGACAATGCATTGAAGCTGATGTTCCTCTCTTCTCTTCTTCACACAGGTATTTCATTCCATCATCCATGTGTGCTGTCTGACAAGTGTGAACTGCATCATATAGTGCCAGATATTTTTATGGTATTTCATTCCATCATCCATGTGTGCTGTCTGACAAGTGTGAACTGCATCATATAGTGCCAGATATTTTTATGGTATTTCATTCCATCATCCATGTGTGCTGTCTGACAAGTGTGAACTGCATCATATAGTGCCAGATATTTTTATGGTATTTCATTCCATCATCCATGTGTGCTGTCTGACAAGTGTGAACTGCATCATATAGTGCCAGATATTTTTATGGTATTTCATTCCATCATCCATGTGTGCTGTCTGACAAGTGTGAACTGCATCATATAGTGCCAGATATTTTTATGGTATTTCATTCCATCATCCATGTGTGCTGTCTGACAAGTGTGAACTGCATCATATAGTGCCAGATATTTTTATGGTATTTCATTCCATCATCCATGTGTGCTGTCTGACAAGTGTGAACTGCATCATATAGTGCCAGATATTTTTATGGTATTTCATTCCATCATCCATGTGTGCTGTCTGACAAGTGTGAACTGCATCATATAGTGCCAGATATTTTTATGGTATTTCATTCCATCATCCATGTGTGCTGTCTGACAAGTGTGAACTGCATCATATAGTGCCAGATATTTTTATGGTATTTCATTCCATCATCCATGTGTGCTGTCTGACAAGTGTGAACTGCATCATATATTGCCAGATATTTTTATGGTATTTCATTCCATCATCCATGTGTGCTGTCTGACAAGTGTGAACTGCATCATATATTGCCAGATATTTTTATGGTATTTCATTCCATCATCCATGTGTGCTGTCTGACAAGTGTGAACTGCATCATATAGTGCCAGATATTTTTATGGTATTTCATTCCATCACTCCTGTGGTGGGTCTTTATTTTTTATCTATTTGGTTTCTGCTTTGAAGTGTAGAAAGGTGTGTTTTTTTTTTTTTTCCCTTTCTCAGTTTGATGGCCTTGTCCAGCGTTAGTTATTTACCCTGCATAGTAATGCCTGCTCTGGCCTTGTGCTAATTGGTTAATTACTGATTGTGGCCTTTTGGTGGCTGAAGCTAGCAGACATTTCATTTCATATATATTTAGCTCTGGCTGGGATAGCACGCGTGCAACAGATTAAGTGCAACAGGATAAAGTGTTTTGCAGTTAGACAATGCAGTTGGACAGGGCAGGAGACGGGTAAGGTGCATAAGTTTTTCATGCACGCTTGCTTCTTGGTCAGTTGTACTAAATATGCATTGATCATATCAACCTGCTGCTTATTTGTCTTCACTTCTGCTTTTTAACAACTCGCCTGCCCTTTTACACATTCTGTGCACTCTCTGCATATCCACCCCTCCCTTTTCCCCTCTCCCATGTTTAACTCTGAGGCTCTATTGACATTTCTTACCCACACCAAACCATCCAAAACCTCCATGCAGCACTCAAAACGTTCATACAAATCATCCCACCACCTGCTTTTTCTGTTTTTTCTCCTTTTAATAGTTGCAGGTGACATCTCCCCCAACCCTGGGCCTCCCTCCACCAGCATACATTACTCTCCTCCAGCTGCATATAGAAACCCTGCTAATCTTATTAACATTCAGTGCATGCCTTCTCCTCTCACTTTCCAATGTGCTCTCTGGAATGCACGGTCTGTGTGTAACAAACTGACTTACATTCACGATCTTTTTCTCTCTAATTCCCTTAACCTTCTGGCTATTACAGAAACCTGGATCCAGCATTCAGACACCACCGCTGCTGCCGCTCTCTCGTTTGGTGGGCTGAAATTTTCACATACCCCCAGACCTGAGAACAGACAGGGTGGAGGTGTTGGTTTGCTCCTTTCATCACAATGTGCTTTCCAGGTCATCCCCCCGGTTCCATCACTTACATTTCCTTCCTTTGAAGTCCACGCCGTCAGACTCTTTAAGCCCTTCTCCTTACGAGTGGCGGTCGTTTATCGCCCTCCAGGCTCCTCCCGCCAGTTTCTAGACCACTTCACCACCTGGCTTACTCACTTTCTGTCCTGTGACATCCCCACCCTCATCATGGGAGACTTTAACATCCCCATCAATGATCCGCTCTCCCAGTCTGCCTCTCATCTTCTTTCTCTAACTTCTTCATTCGGCCTCTCACAGTTTACTAATTCTCCTACACATGAGGACGGGAATACTCTGGACCTGGTTTTCTCCCGTCCCGGCTCGCTGCACAACTTTACTAATTCACCTCTCCCGCTCTCGGACCACAACCTTCTTTCCTTCTCTGTCAAGAATTGTCTCCTCACCCGGGACACCCCCACTTACCACACTTATCGGAATACACGTACCATTAATACCCAACAGCTTAGGGACAATCTCCACACATCTTTAGCCCCCATCTCCACCCTCTCCTGTCCAGACATAGCATTGTCACACTTCAATAATACACTGAAGAATGCCCTAGATGAAGCAGCACCTTCTATACGCAGAAAGACCCGACACAGACAAAAGCAGCCCTGGCACACAACACAAACACGCTCTCTTCAGCGCTGCTCGAGGTGTGCAGAGCGGCAGTGGAGAAAATCTCTCTTAGCAGAAGACTTCATCCACTATAAGTTCATGCTCAAAACCTATAACTCTGCCCTTCATCTGGCCAAACAATCCTACTTCACCACCCTCATCACCTCACTATCCAACAACCCAAGACGACTTTTTGAAACCTTAAACTCCCTCCTGAAACCTAAAGTACAGGCCCCCATCACCAACCTCAGCGGTGAGGATCTGGCCACTTATTTCCTAGAAAAAATCAACCACATCCATCAGGATATCTCAGCCCTATCTCCTCAGTGCCTGGATCCCCTTCCCTGCCGCACCTCAAGCTCACTAGACATCTTTGAGCCTGTTTCAGAAGAAGAAGTTTCCAAGCTCCTCGCTTCTGCTCGGCCTACAACCTGCAACAGTGACCCTATTCCTTCACAGCTCCTGCAGTCTCTCTCACCAGTGGTCACCACTCACCTGACTAAAATATTTAACCTCTCTCTTTCTTCAGGTATATTTCCCTCCTCATTTAAACATGCCATCATAACCCCTTTACTTAAAAAGCCATCCCTGGACCAGAACTGCACTGCTAACTACAGACCTGTCTCTAACCTTCCCTTCATCTCTAAACTCCTGGAACGCCTGGTCCACTCCCGTCTAATCCGCTATCTCTCGGATAACTCTCTTCTCGACCCCTTACAATCTGGTTTCCGCTCTTTACACTCTACTGAAACTGCCCTCACTAAAGTCTCTAATGATTTAATAACAGCTAAATCGAAAGGTCATTGCTCCCTGCTGATTCTCCTGGATCTCTCTGCCGCATTTGACACTGTGGATCACCAGCTCCTCCTCACTATGCTCCGCTCTATAGACCTCAAGGACACAGCCCTCTCCTGGTTCTCCTCCTACCTCTCTGACCGCTCCTTCACTGTATCTTTTTCCGGCTCCTCTTCCTCTTCTCGTCCCCTTACTATCGGGGTCCCGCAGGGCTCAGTCCTAGGCCCCCTCCTCTTCTCTTTATACACTGCCCCTATTGGACAAACAATCAGCAGATTTGGGTTCCAGTATCATCTCTATGCTGATGACACCCAATTATACACTTCTTCCCCTGACATCACCCCTACCCTAATTCAAAATACCAAGGATTGTCTGTCTGCTGTCTCTAGCATCATGTCCTCCCTCTATCTGAAACTAAATCTCTCTAAAACTGAACTTCTTGTGTTTCTCCCCTCTACTAACCTCACTCTACCTAACATCGAAATAACCCTGGAGGGTTCAACCATAACTCCCAAGCAGCATGCCCGCTGTCTTGGGGTCATATTCGACACTGAACTTTCCTTTACTCCGTACATCCGATCACTCAGTCGCTCTTGTCACCTGCATCTTAAAAACATCTCCAGAATCCGACCTTTTCTCACCTTTGAAACTGCTAAGACTCTTACTGTCGCTCTTATTCATTCTCGTCTGGACTACTGCAACTCTCTTCTGATCGGTCTCCCTCTTACCAAACTTTCTCCTCTCCAATCCATCTTGAATGCGGCAGCCAGGGTCATATTTCTGTCCAGCCGCTTCACCGATGCCTCCATCTTGTGCCAGTCATTACACTGGCTACCTATTCGCTAAAGGGTCCAGTATAAACTCATCTCTCTCACCCACAAAGCTCTCCACTGTTCTGCACCGCCTTATATCTCCTCTCTCATCTCTGTCTATCGCCCTACACGTGCCCTCTGTTCTACAAATGACCTAAGACTAACATCCCCCGTAATCCGAACCTCGCACCTCCGTCTCCAAGACTTCTCTCGTGCTGCTCCAGCTCTCTGGAATGCACTTCCCCAGACGATCAGACTGATACCTAGCCCTGACCTATTCAAGCGTGCTTTGAAAACCCATCTCTTCAAAGAAGCCTATCACATCAACTACTCAGCAAGCTAACTTTGCCCTGTTCCCTCCTTCCAAATATTATTCTGAATCTGCACCCTACTATTCATCTGTCTCCACACCCTTCATGCACATGATAACTGCACTTGATACTTGTCTATTGCGCTTAAACACACGGGCTGATGACCGGATCATGCAGCTTTATATGAAAATCCCTATTATAATTGCCAGACCTGAATTAACAAGCATTTCTCACCTACTGTGTCCCCCCATTTCCTTGTAGATTGTAAGCTTGCGAGCAGGGACCTCACTCCTAATGTCATTGTTTGAATTGTCTTAACTTGTATTGAATTTATTGTCTGTACATGTCCCCGCTTAATTGTAAAGTGCTGCGGAATATGTTGGCGCTATATAAATAAAAATTATTATTATTATTATTATTAAGATTGCCTTGATCATGTTCCACAAGCATATCAATTAGTATATTAGAACAACGTAATAAACCGCATTCCCAGCTTTTCCGAAATTCATCATCAGCCTCCCATGCGGGGAAGATCTGTACTCTAAGTCCCCTAGGGACCAGTTCCGATTTTTTATATTCACCCAGAGTCTGAATATTCCACCATGTCTTGGTGAGTGACTTGTGTAAGTCCACTAGTTCTCTAGAAATGCTCTGGAAATCATCACCTGTATTACCACTGGTTATTACAACCGGACCAACATCAAAAAGACCACCAACATGGCTCTGCCATGCAGCTTCCCTAGCTGCCAAATCCATAGCTAATGCCAAAATAAGTATATCAATACAGTTAAATAAAATGGTAAGAAATAAACAATCATGTGCCAACACCCAGAAATGTGGAGGAAAAAGCAACCACAATACAAATTGGAACAGGAAAGGATCGAGGGGGCACCAATGATATAGACGGGGATCCAACCTGACCTATGAACAAGACATATTAACAAATTGAAAAAGTATAGGTCATATAAGGGGATCACCCGACACAGGATTTGGCAAAAACATATAAATCTTTATTTGGACACAGATAACAAACAGAGTTAAAAACATTAAAAACGTCACTCATGTGACATCCACAAACAAAGGCTCATAATAGAACCACACCTCCCTGGCTATGCACTCCTAATGAAACATAATATGTTGTCTAAATTAGTGTAGTATATAAATAGCACACCACATGCGATCACAATATAAATATATAGAAGACAGTGCACTCCAATTGGATAATGTACCTATAAAACAATTGCATAAATATGCGGGCATACGAACAACACCCTGGAGCCTGGGATACAATGTAGTTGTAGCATGTGTGGAAAAAAGCATATAATAATGCAAAGGATATCCAATGTTATGAATATCAGATATAGTGACAAAAGGTGTCACAAAGACCATGACCACCAACTACAACATGCTAGGCATGTATAATGCAGTACAGGGGAACTAATAACCCTCTGTACAAAACCAAATTACAGCCCCAGTAAACCTGTATAGTAAACAGGGCCATACAATACAATTAATCAACTGTGTCTCCAATTGGAATGACACAGACACAAGATGTAATGAATACCTATGTCATCCATAAATAAAACCCGTGACCGTACGGGGGTCGTCCATAACAGGAGTGCACCCAAGGAGGGCTAAGACCCGACGCGTTGCGCCACACTCGGTGGCTTCGTCAGGGGTACTACAGGCCCATCACCTGTGTCCTTAAATACATTTGAATAATTATTGATAAAGCACAGCTGAATATAAGCTTACCAAGGAAGCGGCGGTAGACAGACACCATGTGTGTTCCATTGCTGTGCAGGCGGCTCAGAATGTAGCGATGACATCATCTAATGCGCCGGCGTGAGCGTCGGAATACAGAGATGACATCCTCTAGTACGCCGGCGCCAGCGTCCGCAACCCGGAAGTATTATATGTGCAATGAAAAAGGTCACAGTGATACTGCGCCTGCGCGAGGCTGTAATAGTATCGGTAGAACAGTAAATGAACGCAACAATCATTATGCCACTCAGAGCCATATCATAATTGCATTAACTGCTAAATAAAACTTACATCAGTAATAATGACACCATATTAGAGATAACACTTATAAATAAAGGCTTTTGTAGTATGTTATTTGCTGGGAATTATATCACACAAAGGGCCAGAATATATAACCCCTACATACTGTGAACAGCACCGAAAATCCAATTACAAAAATATGGATATGAAACATGAGCAAGACGGGATGTATAAATTCCCATCTATGAGGCAGCATTCATCCACTTAAGACTCCAGATATATACAAAGCCATCTGAAATTGGTCTGGACGGTAGCAACCCACCATATGTATATATAAAAAATGCTAATTCTACAAGTGAAAAAAGCACGCATGCGCAAATCAGTAAATAGTGTACTGAATTTACATAATCCACTAGACTAATAAAATGATCATAAAGATGACCCTAGTGAGGAAGCATATATTATCAAAATTTCTGAAGAATATGACCAAACTCGATTATCTATAAATACTATCTCTCTGAGAGCATCATCACATAGTGTATGACTGAATAATGTCACACATTGGGTCCATCAGAGAGATATCATGTGTCGATTTGGCAAGCGACTCGATAGGTCACTGTTCAATCAACGCACTACCAATCACAAATAGCATCCGCATACCCTCCCCAAAAAAAAATTATTAAGTCTTTCTAAATGAACTGTTTTTATTATAGTTATAACAATGTTCACTATCTTATGGTAATCAAACAATGTACTCTTGTCCCACTTTAAAGATGATGGAATTGTGAAAACCAAACAGAAGGTCGACTAAACCAAAACAATTGATCAAGCAGCCAACATGAGTATATTATAATAGCTCAAATGACGAGAGAGATCAATTACTTACACATTACTATTAGTAAATAGTCCATATTGTCGACCTAAAGTTTAATAATTGATATACCAGACACCAATATAATAAACATTACCATCCCGACACTAACTGAGTACATCTATAAACGACTCATAGTACTTTTGAGAATCTTGTACATCAAATTCCAAAACAATGGAGGTGTGTTAGCGGATACCAGTTAAATGATCATAAACATGGTGTGCTATTTATATACCCAAAACACGACATGTGAAGGCAAACTACCAAAGGCCCAAAAACAAGTAACACAAGACTAACCAAATTGTGGCTAGAAAATGGCAACACCATCACTCGCTCAAATAATGAATAAGTCTTGCTTAATATGGATTAAATTTCAACCGAAACCTATGAGGACTAAGAGATATATACCTGGACCCTACAAATATAATTTCATTTAAGATTGTTTATAAAATCCAGTAAATAATAAGTCCTCGTTGAGGCCAGACGGCATCAGGCTGTTAAGATTAAAAATCCACTTTGATTCACGTCTATGTAATTCGAGAGTAATATCACCCCCTCTAATGTCCGGCTGAATTGTCTCTAGTCCCATAATCTTGGTGCCATTCCATTGGGAACTGTGTGTCGTCAAATAATGTGAGGCAACCGTGGTCAATGTCTTCCCTTTCTCCATGTCTTTCTTCGCTGTCGTAATGCAAGAGAAATGATGCTGGATCCTTTTCCTCAGTTCTTGTGTTGTTTGTCCAACATAGATTTTTAAACATGGACAGATCAAAGCATATACAACATTCCGAGATTTACAATTAACATAACAATGGGTCGTGATCTGGAATGGGAAAGAAGACAGAGTGAGAGTGTTGGCACATATAATAAACGAACAGATGTTACAGTTACCACAGGGAAAGGTGCCTATTAAACGCGTGCCTCTGTTAAGCCTAGTGACTGGACGCCTAAAATGACTGTGACTCAAGCAATCCTTTAAGTTTTTAGCCCGTCTCGCCACCAAATTCGGTCGTATAGAAATATGGGGTTTCAATCTGGGCTCACTTAAAAGCATGCCCCAATGTTTAGATAGAATGCCCCTAATATCCTGCCACTGGTTGTTAAAAGTGGTGATAACCCCAAGCGATCTGGGGGGACATGGAGACATGGAGAAAGGGAAGACATTGACCACGGTTGCCTCACATTATTTGACGACACACAGTTGCCAATGGAATGGCACCAAGATTATGGGACTAGAGACAATTCAGCCGGACATTAGAGGGGGTGATATTACTCTCGAATTACTTAGACGTGAATCAAAGTGGATTTTTAATCTTAACAGCCTGATGCCGTCTGGCCTCAACGAGGACTTATTATTTACTGGATTTTATAAACAATCTTAAATGAAATTATATTTGTAGGGTCCAGGTATATATCTCTTAGTCCTCATAGGTTTCGGTTGAAATTTAATCCATATTAAGCAAGACTTATTCATTATTTGAGCGAGTGATGGTGTTGCCATTTTCTAGCCACAATTTGGTTAGTCTTGTGTTACTTGTTTTTGGGCCTTTGGTAGTTTGCCTTCACATGTCGTGTTTTGGGTATATAAATAGCACACCATGTTTATGATCATTTAACTGGTATCCGCTAACACACCTCCATTGTTTTGGAATTTGATGTACAAGATTCTCAAAAGTACTATGAGTCGTTTATAGATGTACTCAGTTAGTGTCGGGATGGTAATGTTTATTATATTGGTGTCTGGTATATCAATTATTAAACTTTAGGTCGACAATATGGACTATTTACTAATAGTAATGTGTAAGTAATTGATCTCTCTCGTCATTTGAGCTATTATAATATACTCATGTTGGCTGCTTGATCAATTGTTTTGGTTTAGTCGACCTTCTGTTTGGTTTTCACAATTCCATCATCTTTAAAGTGGGACAAGAGTACATTGTTTGATTACCATAAGATAGTGAACATTGTTATAACTATAATAAAAACAGTTCATTTAGAAAGACTTAATAATTTTTTTTTGGGGAGGGTATGCGGATGCTATTTGTGATTGGTAGTGCGTTGATTGAACAGTGACCTATCGAGTCGCTTGCCAAATCGACACATGATATCTCTCTGATGGACCCAATGTGTGACATTATTCAGTCATACACTATGTGATGATGCTCTCAGAGAGATAGTATTTATAATCGAGTTTGGTCATATTCTTCAGAAATTTTGATAATATATGCTTCCTCACTAGGGTCATCTTTATGATCATTTTATTAGTCTAGTGGATTATGTAAATTCAGTACACTATTTACTGATTTGCGCATGTGTGCTTTTTTCACTTGTAGAATTAGCATTTTTTATATATACATATGGTGGGTTGCTACCGTCCAGACCAATTTCAGATGGCTTTGTATATATCTGGAGTCTTAAGTGGATGAATGCTGCCTCATAGATGGGAATTTATACATCCCGTCTTGCTCATGTTTCATATCCATATTTTTGTAATTGGATTTTCGGTGCTGTTCACAGTATGTAGGGGTTATATATTCTGGCCCTTTGTGTGATATAATTCCCAGCAAATAACATACTACAAAAGCCTTTATTTATAAGTATTATCTCTAATATGGTGTCATTATTACTGATGTAAGTTTTATTTAGCAGTTAATGCAATTATGATATGGCTCTGAGTGGCATAATGATTGTTGCGTTCATTTACTGTTCTACCGATACTATTACAGCCTCGCGCAGGCGCAGTATCACTGTGACCTTTTTCATTGCACATATAATACTTCCGGGTTGCGGACGCTGGCGCCGGCGTACTAGAGGATGTCATCTCTGTATTCCGACGCTCACGCCGGCGCATTAGATGATGTCATCGCTACATTCTGAGCCGCCTGCGCAGCAATGGAACACACATGGTGTCTGTCTACCGCCGCTTCCTTGGTAAGCTTATATTCAGCTGTGCTTTATCAATAATTATTCAAATGTATTTAAGGACACAGGTGATGGGCCTGTAGTACCCCTGACGAAGCCACCGAGTGTGGCGCAACGCGTCGGGTCTTAGCTCTCCTTGGGTGCACTCCTGTTATGGATGACCCCCGTACGGTCACGGGTTTTATTTATGGATGACATAGGTATTCATTATATCTTGTGTCTGTGTCATTCCAATTGGAGACACAGTTGATTAATTGTATTGTATGGCCCTGTTTACTATACAGGTTTACTGGGGGCTGTAATTTGGTTTTGTACAGAGGGTTATTAGTTCCCCTGTACTGCATTATACATGCCTAGCATGTTGTAGTTGGTGGTCATGGTCTTTGTGACACCTTTTGTCACTATATCTGATATTCATAACATTGGATATCCTTTGCATTATTATATGCTTTTTTCCACACATGCTACAACTACATTGTATCCCAGGCTCCAGGGTGTTGTTCGTATGCCCGCATATTTATGCAATTGTTTTATAGGTACATTATCCAATTGGAGTGCACTGTCTTCTATATATTTATATTGTGATCGCATGTGGTGTGCTATTTATATACTACACTAATTTAGACAACATATTATGTTTCATTAGGAGTGCATAGCCAGGGAGGTGTGGTTCTATTATGAGCCTTTGTTTGTGGATGTCACATGAGTGACGTTTTTAATGTTTTTAACTCTGTTTGTTATCTGTGTCCAAATAAAGATTTATATGTTTTTGCCAAATCCTGTGTCGGGTGATCCCCTTATATGACCTATACTTTTTCAATTTGTTAAACTGTTATCCGGGACTGGCAGAAGCCCAGCATCCTCCATGAGGTACGTCAATTCCTCGGGTTGGTAGGCTACTACCGAAGGTTCATCAAAGGCTTCACTGAGATAGCCACCCCTATGCAAAATCTTCTGGTGGGCCAGCCCAAGAAACCAGGAATTAGAGTCCTGCATTTGAATGGAATTAGGAACTGGAGAGGTCCTTCACTCGACTGAAGATGGCTCTCACAGGAGATGAATTTATGGCCTACCCAGATTATGACCAACCATTTGTGTTGTATACAGATGCCAGCAACGTTGGACTGGGAGCAGTACTGTCACAGGTACAGAATGGCAAAGAAAGAGTGATCTCCTACGCCAGCAGGAACCTTCGTCCCACTGAAAGGAACCCTGACAACTGCAGTTCCTTCAAACTGGAGTTCATCGCCATAGTCTGGGCTGTGACTGAACGATTCAAGCATTACCTAGCTTCAGCCAAGCTTACCATCTTCATGGACAACAACCTGCTGACTCACTTGGAAACTGAAAAACTAGGTGCACTGGAGCAGCGATGGATGGCCTGGCTGTCTAAGTATGAATTCACCATCAAGTACCGAGCGGGGCACAAGAATGCCAATGCTGATGCGCTGTCCAGAATGCCTAATCTGCCAGATGCAGGAGAAGACCCTGAGGCACTCGAAGAAATAGAGTTACCTGCCTTCCACCGGCCAATTGCGGCCCAATGTGCCCAAGGAGTGAGAAACAGACGGTCAATCGTGAAAGAGGTCACCCTAAATCCATTGCCTCATCATGACTGGGCTGAAACGCAGGATAGCGATCCCGCAGTCCGCCTGGTAAAGGAGCTACTGTCACAAGCTGACTCACGCCCGGATCCAGATGCTCCTGAAGAAACCCAGCAGTTGTGGAAGGAAAGAGGCCGGCTGTTCGCCTATGAGGGAAAGCTGTGTCGGAGGAGTATCAATGCCCGCACTCATGAGCTGGTCTGGCAGGTGGTAGTCCCAAAGAGGGAGGCATCAATGGTCTTGGAAGCATACCACAATGGAGCTGGATACTTCGGATGGAAGAAGTTGGAGGCCTTGCTCCGGGAAAGATTCTACTGGGCTGGAATGAGGAAGGCCATTGAAAATTGGTGCCGGGAGTGTGGACAACGCAATCTGCGCAGAAAGGACCGTAACAGCCAGAGAACTCCTTTGCATCCAATAACAACCAAACAACCACTCGAGTTGGTAGCCCTGGACCATGTGAAGCTGGTTCCAAGCCGTTCAGGCTACATTTATGCTCTTACCATCGTTGACCACTACTCGAGATTCCTGGTAGTCGTGCCTGTCAAGGATCAAACAGCCAGGACAGCAGCCAGAGCATTCCAACAGCACTTTTGTAGACCACACGGATATCCCGAGCGAGTGCTTGCAGATCAAGGTCCAGTCTTTGAGGCAGAAGAAGTGTTCCAGGAATTCTGTAACTTGTACGGTTGCAAGAAGATCAGGACAACACCGTACCATCCACAGACCAATGGCATGTGTGAAAAGATTAATCAGGTGGTGATCGACCTACTGAAGACCTTGCCTTTGGAAGAGAGGAATCTGTGGCCAGAGAAGTTGCCATATCTGGCTGACCTCTACAATCACATACCTGTGAATTCCAACAACTGCACTCCAGCCTACCTAATGAGAGCGAGGCCTGGCAAGTTGCCTATTGATTTGGATATGGGAGTCCTGACACATGAGGTAACATCACCAGATGCTGACTGTGTTACAGAATGGCAGCAGCAGTACCGTAGAGTACAAGAGTGTGTAGAAAAGAGTCTAGCTCAGGCGAGACAAAAACAGGAAAAGATCTACAATCAACATGCACCTGCAGTTCCCTTGTCACCAGGAGAACAAGTCCTAAAGAGGAAAAGAAGGATGCATAAACTGGATGACCAATGGGAAGCTGAACCCTACACCGTCTTACCATCAAACTTCGACAACACCAAGGTGTGCCTTATCAGTAAGGATGGAGGAGAAACATCATCAGCAGTATCGAGGGATCATCTGAAACTGTGCTGTGACCAGCTAAAGGAAAGGATGGGAGAACAAAAGAACCTTCAACCCCTAGAAGAAGAAGAAAAGGTCAGCACTGTACTCGGAGAATTTCCAGCAAACTGGACAAGAATGGATCAAGCCATCGTAGTTCCTGTCCTAATCTTTCCCCAGCCTACTGCAACTGAAGTAGCAGAGACTCAAGAGAACCCTGAAAATCTGGGAGTTCAGGCAGCGGATGCTACACCAGCAGTGGAGTTAGAGAATCTTCGCCCTGCCAGTGGTGATTCTGTCATGCCCACAGTGAGTCTAAGAGTTGGCAGACGGCTACTACCCAGTTTACCAACGCCAGTGCTACGTAGATCTGTCCATAGTACCAAAGGTATACCAGCCCTAAGGTTTCGTATCTAAATAAGCTATACAAATGGTAAAATGTAAATATGCAACTGTTTAAGTTTATGTGCCTACAGAGACTCTGTAAGAACTTTTGAAGATCCTATTTTGCTTTGATGGACAATTGGACCACAGGACTATGTGTGGTCAAAACTTAACTTGTACATAGTTACCATGCTCAGGAAATGGACCATGGACATTGACGCATGGACTAATCGTCATCAGGACTATTTCTGAGCTTTGGTTTTTGTATTTTTCACTTTTTGGAAATCTTGTTACATTTACAATTGTTCATATGTTTGCATGTTTTTCTTCAGTTCGGGAGTACTGAATTGCACTAGGGGGGAATGTGGCACCCCCAGGAGTATGGTCACCACAGTGGCATTACCTTCCTCCTAGGGAGTGTGATGTAATGCTTGGAAGCAATGAAGTGTCTCTGTCAGTTAATCACAACACAGTTCTCATTCCATGCCAGCAGAGGGAGGTCTGGGGGAAGAGCTACTCTCTGGGGGCCAGGAAGGGGAAATTAGGAGTTTGTGTGAGGAGGGCAACGTGTGTGGACGTGGAGCAGAGGAGTTGGAAGATTGAGCAGAGTTGAGTGCTCACTTCCAGCTATAGCGCATGATCTGGAGCCCGGTCTCCAAGGTTGTATGGATACGGATGTTCCTGCAGTAGAAACCGGAGGAATAGGAAGCTGTAAATGCTCTGTTCCCATATAAAACTAGGAGGCACAACAGCAACAGTGGACAAGTTTTTGATCGTTTATTTGGACGCTATTTGGATTTTTTCCAATGATTGGGATTCTCATGTGGAACATGTTCGGACTGTAATCCGGATGTTGAGAGAAAATGCTCTGCATGTTAAAGGATTGAAATGTCTCTTTGGCGTACAAAAAAATTAGTTTTTGGGATTCATTTTGTCCCCATCCGCTATTGAAATGGACCCGGTCAAGGTCCAGGCCATTTATGATTGGGTTCAGCCCACTTCCTTGAAGGCTCTCCAGAAATTTTTGGGTTTTGCTAATTTCTACCGTAAATTCATAAGTAATTTTTCTGGCATTGTTAAACCACTGACGGATTTGACCAAAAAGGGCGCTGATGTGGTGAATTGGTCTCCAGAAGCAGTCTCGGCGTTTCAGGAGCTAAAGCAGAGATTTACTTCTGCTCCTGTTCTACGGCAACCTGATGATTCTCTCCCATTTCAAGTGGAGATAGATGCTTCTGAGATTGATGCAGGAGCCGTTTTGTCTCAAAGAGATCCGGTAACCTCTAAGATGAATCCTTGTGCCTGCTTTTCCCGAAAATTTTCTCCATCTGAATGTAATTATGATGTGGAGAATCGAGAATTGTTGGCTATGAAGTGGGCGGTTGAAGAGTGGAGACATTGGTTGGAGGGGGCCAGACATCAAGTTGTGGTGCTCACCGACCACAAGAACTTGATCTATCTCGAATCAGCCAAGTGATTGAATCCTAGACAGGCTAGGTGGGCCTTGTTTTTCCTGTGTATTAATTTTGTAGTCTGCTTTCTTCCTGGCACTAAGAGTATTAAGGCAGATGCCCTCTCTAGGAGTTTCTTTACGGATTCTCTTGATGTGATTGAGCCTACTACCATTCTAAATGAGGGTGTGGTTATTTCCACTATTTCACCCGATTTGAGACTTGCCCTGGAGGAATTTCAGGAGGACAAACCTGAATGATGCCCTATGGGGAAATTGGTTGTCCCTGACCAGTGGAGAAGAGTAATGTTTGAAATTGAATGCTCCGTGTTAGCTGGGCATTCTGGTATTTTTGCTACCAGAGAATTGGTGAGTCGGTCTTTTTGGTGGCCTGCTTTATCTCATGATGTCAGGAATTTTGTGCAGTCCTGTGGGACTTGTTCTCGGTCCAAACCCTGTTCTCATTTTGTGGATTGTTAGTGCCACTGCCGGTGCCCAGGAGGTCATGGACCCATATTTCAATGGATTTTATTTCCGACCTCCCTGTCTCTCAGAGAATGACTGTTATTTGGGTGATCTGTGATAGATTTTCCAAGATGGTCCATCTTGTACCACTGCCGAAGTTGCCATCCTCTTCTGAGTTAGTGCCCTTTTTTTACAGCAGGTGGTTCGTATACACGGCATTCCGGAGAACATTGTGTCTGACAGAGGAGTCCAGTTTGTTTCCACATTTTGGAGAGCTTTTTGTTCTAAACTGGGAATTCAGTTGTCCTTATCCTCTGCGTTTCACCCTCAGACCAATGGGCAGACAGAGAGCAAACCAGACTTTGGAAACCTATTTGAGATGTTTTGTGTATGCTGATCAAGATGACTGGGTCTCCTTTCTGCCCTTGGCTGAATTTGCTGTTAATAATAGGGCTAGTTCTGCCACATTGATGTCTCCTTTTTTCTGAAACTACAGGCTTGAACCTCGGTTTACTTCAGGGCAGGTAGAGGCTTCGGCCTGTCCAGGTGTTTATTCCGAGGTAGAGAGAATGCAGCAGATTTGGGATCAAGTAGTGGATAAGTTGTCTCACTCTCAGAAGAAGGCCCAACTGTTTTCCATCCGGCATAGGACTATTGGTCACCAGTTTAAAGTGGGTGACAAGGTTTGGTTGTCCTCAAAAAATATTCCTATGAAAGTTGCTTCTCCAAAATTTAAGCCAAGGTTCATTGGACCTTATAAGATTTTGGAAATTCTTAATCCCGTTTCTTTCCGTTTGGCTCTTCCAGGAACGTTCAAGATTCACAACGTCTTTCATAAAGCTTTGTTGAAAAGGTTTGTGGAGCCAGTAGTTCCCATGGTTGCGCCCCCTGATCCTGTATTGATCAAGGGTTATCTGGAGTATGAAGTAGAGAAGGTATTGGATTCTCATCTGGCTAGACGGAGACTCCAGTACTTGGTCAAGTGGAAAGGTTATGGTCAGGAGGATAATTCTTGGGTGTTTGCTTTTGACATTGATGCCGAGAGATTTGTTCGCGCCTTTCACCAGGCCCATCCTGATCGGCCTGGTGGCTTGGGTGAGGGCTTCGGTGACTCCTCAAGGGGGGGGGGGGACTGTTGTGAACAATTTTGACTTGGTTTCTGAATTTGGGCTCCCTCTGGTGGTTGCTGCTGCCGGTAATGGAGCTGGTCTGGCTGACAGAAGTTAATCACCTGAAGATGATGATTGGAGGTCAGGTGTTACAGACTGGAGAGATTTAAGTGAGCAACCTTCCTCCAGGTGTTGCTGGAGATTTGGTTTGCTTCCTGAGCATTTTGGAAGTCTGCTCCTGCTCCAGCCTGCATCTTTCAGATAAGTTATTTGTCTTCTTGAATCTTTTTTGCTTTTTGATTCATTTTGCTTTTCTCTGATTTTTGCTTTGCTGGTGTGAGTTCAGCCTGGTTCCCTGCTGGAACAGCTTATGTCAGTTTTCTGTATCTCTAATCCCCTGTTATATCAGTATCTTTGTTTTGCATCAAGTTCACACCAGAGTTCTGATTTAGTGGGGGAGAGGTCGTGTGGCCTCAGTATTTTTGCATATCAGATGTTGGATTTTTTGCGTGATTGCAGACAGTATCCTTTCCTGTCCTATCTAGACAGTTTGGGCCCCATCATTTGCTTACTGTATATTTTGCCTGTGTTTTGTGCCTCATCTTGTCTCACCGGCAATATATGTTCGGGGGCTATCTATTCCTTTGGGGTTGTACTCCGGGGCAGTTTAGCTTTCCCATTTCTGTTTAGGCTTAGTTAATTCTTTGGCTGTGCCGAGGCGTCTAGGGCATCATAGGTACGTCCCACGTCTAATTCTAGTTGTGTCGTCAGTTTAGGGGTCTGCAATCCGCTAAGCTACCAACCTCTCTGGTTATCTGGTTACCTAAGCCTATTCACCTGCTGTCCTCCTCGGTTACCTAATCATACCAGTAGAGGCCCTGGCATCTTCACTTTCAGAAGTATCCCGGGGAGTAGGGCAAGCTAGGACATTCCCAAGAGTTAGAGACTGGGAAGGAAGCCTGTTCTTGGGTCACCTGACAGCTGTGTCGTGACACGGGCATTAAGAAACTGGAAGTCAGCCACTGCTGCTCACTAAGCCTTGCCAACATATGAAATCATGAATTCCATTATGTGGGCAGGTCACAGTCAGTCAGTGATGAAGCAAATGAAAGTGCTGCTGTAGCGCAGACAGACCAGTGAAAGCCTGAGATGACTTTCGGAAATGGGTGCTGACACGGTGTAGCTTGGTAAGTAGGTCAGGCAAGTCAGGGTATGTTTTAAAAAATGCTGTAGAAACAATCCACTGCTATGAATAAGTCACCGAAGGAGGAAAAAACAAAAATACAAGCTAAGTCCAGAAAACCCGAGAGGTTGGTAGCTATCGGATTGCAGACCCCTGAACCTATTCACACAACTAACAGTAGCCGTGGGGGGTTCCTACGGTGCCCTAGACCCCTCGTTCACAGCCGGAGAACTAAACAAGCCTAAAGAAAGAAAGGGGAAATCCAAACTGCCCCAGAGCAGACCCCAAAGCAATAGACAGTCCCCAACATGTATTGTCGGTGAAAAGCAGATGAAAACACAAACACAGACAGAAAGACAGGTTGAGCAAACGATGGGGCCCACTAACTAGATAGGACAGGACAGAAAAGATGCTGGCTGCAATCCGCAAAAACCCTACAAAAATGTCCCAACCGTCTGATAGGAAAAAAGGCCCTGAAGTCGCTAGACTTCAAAATCACTATATCAGCACTCAGGTATATTCTGAAGACTGAGCAAAAGATCAACTTGAACAGAGACAAAAATGGAGCTCAGCCTGAACCAACAAGGGCAGGCAGAAGACAAACACTAAGTAAACAGACACAATCAAATGGAAAAATAAGAGAGCAAAAACTTAGCTTTCAGAAGACAGGTACTGAACTGGTTTGCAAGAGCTCAGAGCAGAAAGGATCACCAGCACCCCTACAGGGCATCAGCTGCCTTATATCCACTCAGTGAGGCTGGTTTCACACTTGCGTTTTTTTGCGCTGGATTTTAGCGCTAAAAAACGCATGCGTTTTTTTCCCTATATTTTGCATGGGATGCGCTTATGTGCGCATACACATGCGTTTGTATGCGTTTTTCCGCGCATGCGGTTTTTGTGGTGTGCGCTCGGGCGCACAAAATGCATCCTGTTGCATTTTTTGGGCGTCCGACTTGCCTCAAAAAAACGCATGCGCGCGCAATGCGTTTTTTTTACAGCAAGACACCCATTATAAGTCTACGGGTGCGCATATGTGCGCATTGCCATGCTCATGTATGTGTTTTTTTGTGCATGCGTTTTTTTGTTGACCATTAGTTAGACAATGGAATTTAGGGGTTTGGGTTATAGTTAGGGTTAAGGGGGTTTAGGGTTAGGGTTAGTGTTAGTATTGTTTGGTTAAGGGTTAGGGTTTAGGGTTAGTTAGGGTTTAAGGTTAGGGTTAGGGTTTGGGTAGGGTTTGGTTAAGGGCTAGGGTTAGTACGGTTTGGTTAAGGGTTAGGGTCAGGGATAGGGTCAGGGTTAGGGTATGGTTTGGTTAAGGGTTAGGGTTAGGGTCAGGGTTAGTAAAGTCATGGTTTGGGTTAGTGTGAGGGGCCAACTAATGTTGGAAAAAACGCAAACGCGGTAAAAGCGCACTAAAAACGCATACAAACGCATAAAAACGCTGCGTTTTTTCATGCATGCTCATAAAAATGCTTGAAAAAAACGCAGCATTTGTATGCGTTTGTATGCATTTTTTCCAGGAAAAACGCGCTGCAAAAAAAAGCAAGTGTGAAAGTAGCCTTATTCCGGGTGTCCAATCACGCTCCGCCTGTTCATATGACAGGTTTTTCCCATCCTAATCAATTTCACTACCTCTCTTCACCAGCAGAGGGAGTTCATCAGACATCAACGGTGAAGGGGAAAATGAACTCACAACAATCCACAATATGAACCCAGAAGGAAAGTTCAAATAATGAAGACACCTTCCAAAAAAAGCCCCAGTGTCAGCATATTACCAGGAGAGAGTCAGGAACCCACTGCTCCCAAGGGTCAGAGATCTAACTGGACCGCAGATGTAACCCCACGCGTATCGCCTCCTCAAGTGAGGCTTCGTCAGGGGAACTGACACGTCCCCTGACACTGGAAGGTGTCTTCATTGTTTGAGCTTTCCTTCTGGGTTCATATTGTCCACCGGTTATTAG
The DNA here is from genome assembly GCF_039654945.1 of Dendrobates tinctorius. NCBI lineage: Eukaryota > Metazoa > Chordata > Amphibia > Anura > Dendrobatidae > Dendrobates > Dendrobates tinctorius. The sequence continues at coordinate 25,402,319 of NW_027361717.1, forward strand.
ATTGGTGAAATAGTTTGGATTTTTCCTTGCTCTCCCCTTGGGATCATTCTCCTTTTGGGACTATTATTCTATCAAGCTTTCCAGGTCCTATTGGACAGGTTACATTCATATGTATTGCTTTAGCCTCATGAGCTGCTAGGAGAGGGGTTATTTTGGGGTCATTTACTGTATAATCTCATGCATGGGAGTCATTATTGAATGCATTTTTCTCTGTGGACACAGTTCTATGTTTTTAAGTGTGCTTTAATTGTAATTGTGTGCCAATAAAATTGCTTTGATTTATATCTTCTATATATATTTTTCTGTGGTGTGCATTATTCCAGTAGTGCTTTTTTCTTCTTTAGTTATAGTCTTGGTTGACTACTTGGTTGCACACCTATATTACACATATATTCATTTATATAATACGGTGCGCCAAAATACCTTTTCTCTTTGCATATGCCACCTCCAAGAGGTCACTGAAAGACTCCATACCAACAAGCTGAAATGGCAACATATCCAGGGCTAGCAATATTGCAATGTGTTTGTTTTGTGTTTGGGCCTGTGGGTGGGTGGGATTTGGGGTAACTGAGTGATATGGACACATTATTATAGGGGCACATGACACCCGGGGAAAATCAGTGTATGTCATGTAGGATGGCCCTGGTGGCACAGAAAATTAAAGCTACGGTGTCCTTTTAATTCTTTTTGGTGGCATTTGTATTTGTACCTTTTATTAATATTTATTTTCACTTATTTATATAACCTAATCATTTCCCTGACAGTCTGATAGGCAGCAGCTGAGATGTGTATTGTTTAGCAATAATGTATCACCCGCTACAAGAAGTGATAAAGACAAACATTACATTCTCAACCCCTTAATGTCTATGGACGTGCACAGTCCGTCATGGCAGGATGTAACTTCCCGCACCAGGGCGGACTGTGCACGTCCTGGCTTTGAACTGGCACTGCTTGTAAATACACAGTTTCAGTTCAGTGCCAACAGCTGTCTATGACAGCTGAGAGGCACAGCAAGGGGGACAGGGACCCTTGCAGTTGGTCCCTGCACTCACAGCGCTGTGATTGGTCAGTCAATCTGACCGACCAAACAGCAGCGATCGAGCAGGAGAGGCTCAAATTTCAGCATCTCCTGCCCGATCTCAGTGCAGGAGCTCAGCGCTGCAGTGACTGAGCTTCTGCACTGACAGCTAGGAGCGGCGTCTCCACCGCCCCTGGCTGTTAAACCCCTCACTGCTGCGATCGCAGCGTTCAGAGGGCGAGGCAGAGGGTAGGGGGCTCTCTCTGCCTCAGGTCGGCATCCCCGCGATGTAATCGCGGGGCCCGACCTGTGTAACCCGGAGGAGTCATGACAATCTTCGCGTCATTTACCTACGGAAAGCTGCAGAGACCATGCTCACAGCAAGGTGTCATCAGCTTTCAGCATGGGCATTATACAGCATTGTAATGCATTATACCTAAAGTGAAAGTCCCATAAAGGGACAAGGTAAAAAAAAAACAACATTTTTTTAAAAAATATGTTAAAAAAAATATTAAAAATAGTAAAAAAAATCCCCTAAAAATACACATTGTTATGTAAAAAAACAAACAAACAAACAAAAAAATACACGTTTCGTATTGCCGCGTCCGTAAAAATCCCATCTATAAAAGTGTCACCCTAGTTAACCCCTTCAGGGAACGCCGTAAAAAAACCACACAAAAAAGTAGCAAATTATACTTTTTCCGAGCGGTATCATCATATCGCTTGGAAAACGTGCAACAACACGCGATCAAAAAGACGGATATAAATAAACATGGTACCGCTGAAATCGTCATCTTGTACCGCAAAAAACGAGCCACCACAGCTCCATTGCCCGAAAAATAAAAAAGTTATAGCGCACAGAATAAAGTGATGCAAAAATAATTATTTTTTCTATAAAAGTTTTTATTGTGTAAAAAATACCAAAACATAAAAAAAAGATATAAATGAGGTATTGCTGTAATCGTAGTGACCAGAAGAATAAAGCTGCCATACTAATTTTACAACACGCGGAACGGAGGAAAAAATAAACAACTATTCCTGAATTGCTAGTTTTTGTTCATTCTGCCTCCACAAAAATAAGAATAGAAGGCGATCAAAAAATGTCATGTGCCCAAAAATGGTACCAATAAAAACGTCAATTCATCCCACAAAAAACAAGACTGCACATGACTCTGCCGGCCGGAATATGGAAAAATTATAGCTCTCAAAATACGGCGATGCTAAACTTTCTTACAAAAGTTTTTTTTCCCAAAAAAGCGTCTTTTAGTGTGTGACAGAAGCTAAACACGAAAAAAGTACATAAATCTGGTATCGCTGTAATCACACCGACCCGAGGAATAAAGTCGCCTAATCACTAATACTGCACTGCACCTTTTGTGGATTTGTGCACTCTGCCGCCCAAGGATCGCAGTAAGGCGATCACAGTGGTTTACCCCCACATATGGGGTATCAGCGTACTCAGGACAAATTGCACAACAACTTTTGGGGTCCTATTTCTCCTGTTACCCTCGTGAAAATAAATATTTGTGGGCAAAAAGATATTTTTGAGGAAAAAAATGATTATTTTATTTTCACGGCTCTACTTTATAAACTTCTGTGAAGCACTTGGGGGGTTCAAAGTGCTCACCACACATCTAGATAAGCTCCTTGGGGGTTCTAGTTTCCAAAATGGGGTCACTTGTAGGGGGTTTCCACTGTTTAGGCACATCAGGGGCTCTGCAAACACAACATGACGCCCGCAGACCATTCCATCAAAGTCTACATTCCAAAACTGCGCTCCTTCCCTTCTGAGCTCTGCCATGCGCCCAAACAGTGGTTCCACCCCACATGTAGGGTATCAGCAAACTCAGGACAAATTGCACAACAACTTTTAGAGTCCTATTTCTCCTGTTACCCTTGTGAAAATAAAAATCTGTGGGCAAAAAGATCATTTTTGTGGAAAAAATCTGATTTTTTAATTTTGCGGCTCTATGTTATAAACTTTTGTGAAGCCCTTGAGGGTTCAGAGCTCTCACCACACACGTAGATAGACCCATGGGGGGTCTAGTTTCCAAAATGGGGTCATTTGTGGGGGGTTTCCACTGTTTAGGCACATCAGGGGCTCTCCAAACACGACATGGCGTCTGATCTCAATATCAGCCAAAAAAAGTCAAATGGCGCTGCTTCCCTTCCGAGCTCTGCCATGCACCCAAACAGTGGTTTACCCCCACATATGGGGTATCAGCACACTCAGGACAAATTGCACAATAACTTTTGGGGTCCTGTTACCCTTGGAAAAATAAAAATTGGGGACGAAAAGATCATTTTTTTGGAAAAAATATGATTTTTTCAATTTTACGGTTCTACGTTATAACCTTCTGTGAAGCCCTTGGGGGTTCAAAGTGCTCACTACACATTTAGATAAGTTCATTGGGGGTCTAGTTTCCAAAATGGGGTCACTTATGGTGGTTTCCACTTTTTAGGTACATCAGGGGTTCTCCAAATGCGACATGGCGTCCGATCTCGATTCCAGCCAATTTGACATTCAAAATTTTAAATGATGCTCCTCTTCCCTTCTTACCACTGCTGTGCACCTAAAGATCGGTCTTCTTCCACACATGGGGTATCGGTGTACTCAGGAGAAATTGCACAACAAATATTGTGATTCATTTTCTCCTGAAAACCTTGACAAAATTTAAAAAAAAAATTGTGTCCAAAGAAAAATTTGGGGGCAAAAAAGTTAAATGTTAATTTTTTCCTTCCACATTGCTTGAATTCTTGTGAAATACCTAAAGGATTAATAAACTTCTTGAATGTGGTTTTGAACACCTTGAAGGGTGCAGTTTTTAGAATGGTGTCACTTTTGGGTATTTTCTGTCATATAGACCCCTCAAAGTGACTTCAATTTTTTTAGGTCCCTAAAAAAATGGTTTTGTACATTTTGTTGTAAAAATGAGAAATAGCTGGTCAACTTTTAAACCTTATAACTTCCTACAAAAAAAAAATTTTGGTTCCAAAATTGTGCTGATGTAAAGTAGACACAAGGCAAATGTTAATTATTAACTATTTTTTGTGACATATCCCTCTGATTTAAGGGCATAAAAAACTTTGAAAATTGCAAAATTTTAAAAATGTTTGCCAAATTTCCATTTTTTTTTCCATATATAAACGCAAGTCATATAGAAGAAATTTTACCACTAACATGAAGTACAATATGTCACGAGAAAACAGTCTCAGAATCAGCAGGATCCGTTCCAGAGTTATAAACACATTAAGTGACAGTGGTCCGATTTCAAAATTAAGGTCTGGTCATTAACCTACAAAATGGCTTGGTCGTTAAGGGGTTAAGCTATGTTCACACATTGCATTTTAATCTGTTTTTTTTCCACAGGCAAAATCTGCTTTCTTGGCAGTAAGAAACTTGCAGGTTTTGCTTAGTTTTAGTTGTGTGTTTGGGGCGTTTTTCCTCCATTTTTGTCATGGTATATTTGTCTCTTCTGAATGTTGATGAAGTTTAGTGGATAAAAAAAAATGTCTGATTTTACTTCATCAGGTTTTGACACAAAAAAACGCAGCAAAAACTGATACCTGCGTATCAGAAAAAGGCTGAAAAAACACTGAAAGTGACATGCTGCATCCTGCAAAACCCAAGGTATTATATAAAATACTGAGGCCAAGAAACCAAGCTGTGTGCATGAGAATCCTGAAATCTCACAGACTTTGCTGGTGCTGAAAAATGCAGCTGAAAATGTGCTAAAAACGCATTAAAAACGCTGACAAATCGTGTGTGATCATAGCCTTATAGTTTACAGCAGAGGATAACTTATACCAGATATAATCTGTATAGAATATCGACCAAAGCAAAAAATCTACTATTTACAAACATGGAGAAAACGGATTCTGAAATCTTTTCCAAGACAGATTTATATACATTTCTATATTATTAAAACAGATGTGATACCGTATTTTCCGCTTTGTAAGACGCACTTTTATTTCCCCCAAATTGGCGGGAAAATGGGGGTGCGTCTTACAACCGGAATATTGAAAAAAAAAAGGGATCTTTCTTACTTTTATGGCGGCGGCTGCAGAGCGGGCGGGCGGCCTGGGCTGGATCGCTGGACAAAAGCAGGGCCTCAGTGGGGCAGTGCAGGAGCTGGGGGAGGCAGCGCGGCTTCTCCAGTGTTCGGGCGGTACAGTGCAGGCCGGCGCCATTGCACTTCCGGTATCCGGAGATTCCGGTTTCCGGAATAAGCGCCAGTGCCTGTGCTGTACCAGGACTTCAAGAAAATGGCCGCCAAGCCAGCGCATGCGCAGATGGAGCTCGGTCAGAGCTCTCGGTCACAGCGCCCGGATCTGCGCATGCGCTGACTATCTCAATGAGCTGGCAGCAGGCAGGATTCTGGGCTCCGCTGCACACGGAGCCCTAAAGCAGAGGAGGGAGAGAAGCATCTTTCTCCTCCTCCTCTGCAGGGATGGATAGTGATTGGTGGAGAGAACTGTTGCTGAGCTGCCTCCACCAATCAGTTATCTGTCCCTGCACAAAATAATGTTGCACTCACAGTATTTCCACAAGCACCAGTTCCTTGGGAGAGGTGAGCACACATTGAAGGGAAGCACAACCCCCATCATCCTTCAGAATATACTGTACCAATGGGTGTATTCTGACGGATGATGGGGGTTGTAGTTCGTCTCCACAGATCCCCATAACTGTGAGTCATCACAAATCCCAATAACAGTGAGTCACCACAAATCCCCATAACAATGCGTCACCACAAATCCCCATAACAGTGCGTCATCCACATTCCCCATAACAGTGCATCACCACAGATCCTCATAACAATGCGTCACCACAGATCCTCATAACAGTGCGTCACCAAAGATCCCCATAACAGTGCGTCACCACAGATCCCCCATAACAGTGCGTCACCAAAGATCCCCATAACAGTGCATCACCACAGATCCTCATAACAGTGCGTCAAAGATCCCCATAACAGTGCGTCACCACAGATCCTCATAACAGTGCGTCACCACAGATCCTCATAACAGTGCGTCACCACATTCCCCATATTAGTGCGTCACCAAAGATCCTCATAACAGTGCGTCACCACATTCCCCATATTAGTGCGTCACCACAGATCCTCATAACAGTGCGTCACCACAGATCCTCATAACAGTGCGTCACCACAGATCCTCAAAACAGTGCGTCACCACAGATCCTCAAAACAGTGCGTCACCACATTCCCCATAACAGTGCATCACCACAGATCCTCATAACAGTGCGTCATCCACAGATCCTCATAACAGTGCGTCACCAAAGATCCCCATAACAGTGCGTCACCACATTCCCCATAACAGTGCATCACCACAGATCCTCATAACAGTGCGTCATCCACAGATCCCCATAACAGTGCGTCACCAAAGATCCCCATAACAGTGCGTCACCACAGCTCCCCTATAACAGTGCGTCACCACATTCCCCATATTAGTGCGTCACCAAAGATCCTCATAACAGTGCATCACCACAGATCCTCATAACAGTGCGTCATCCACAGATCCTCATAACAGTGCGTCACCAAAGATCCCCATAACAGTGCGTCACCACATTCCCCATAACAGTGCGTCACCACAGATCCCCCATAACAGTGCGTCACCACATTCCCCATATTAGTGCGTCACCAAAGATCCCCATAACAGTGCGTCACCACATTCCCCATATTAGTGCGTCACCAAAGATCCTCATAACAGTGCATCACCACAGATCCTCATAACAGTGCGTCAAAGATCCCCATAACAGTGCGTCACCACAGATCCTCATAACAGTGCGTCACCACAGATCCTCATAACAGTGCGTCACCACATTCCCCATATTAGTGCGTCACCAAAGATCCCCATAACAGTGCATCACCACAGATCCTCATAACAGTGCGTCACCAAATTCCCCATAACAGTGCATCACCACAGATCCTCAAAACAGTGCGTCATCCACAGATCCTCATAACAGTGCGTCACCACAGATCCTCATAACAGTGCGTCACCAAAGATCCCCATAACAGTGCGTCACCACATTCCCCATAACAGTGCGTCACCACAGATCCCCCATAACAGTGCGTCACCACATTCCCCATATTAGTGCGTCACCAAAGATCCCCATAACAGTGCGTCACCACATTCCCCATATTAGTGCGTCACCAAAGATCCTCATAACAGTGCATCACCACAGATCCTCATAACAGTGCGTCACCAAAGATCCCCATAACAGTGCGTCACCACAGATCCTCATAACAGTGCGTCATCCACAGATACCCCATAACAGTGCGTCACCACATTCCCCATAACAGTGAGTCACCACATTCCCCATAACAGTGCATCACCACAGATCCTCATAACAGTGCGTCACATTCCCCATAACAGTGCATCACCACAGATCCTCATAACAGTGCGTCACCACAGATCCTCATAACAGTGCGTCAACACATATCCTCATAACAGTGCGTCACCACAGATCCTCATAACAGTGCGTCAACACAGATCCCCCATAACAGTGCGTCACCACAGATCCTCATAACAGTGCGTCACCACAGATTCCCCATAACAGTGCGTCACCACAGATCCCCCATAACAGTGCGTCACCACAGATCCTCATAACAGTGCGTCACCACAGATTCCCCATAACAGTGTGTCAACCACAGGTCCCCATAACAGTGCGTCACCACAGATCCTCATAACAGTGCGTCACCACAGATCCCCCATAACAATGTTTTTCTTCAACATAGGTGTAGAGAAAGACATGGGCCACACATCTCAAATCCTAAGTTCATCTAATGCCACTTAGGCAAATTGAAACTGAACGTGAGAATTCTTAGTTTAACATTCTACCGTAATTACGGTAGACTGTATGAAGCCGCTAGCACATGATGGCGAACCTGTTAGTGAGTAAAACTAGGCGGGACCCCTCTTGCAGTCTCCAGCCTTGCAGCATGGGTACTGTGGGAGCACCAGGTACCCACCCTGATGGTTCATTGTATTTATGGTGGTGGTCGGTACATTGCTCCACACCTTTATGGCTACAGTATTTAAAGTTATGGACACACAGATTCGCCATGACTTGGCAGTAAGCTTCGGAAGTCTGACCATAATGTTACGGTAAACTAAAAACTTCTTGTTCAGTTGAATATGGTACATTTTTGCCTAACACCACTAGATCAACTTGCGATTTTTGGATGTGCGGCCCATGTCTTTCCTACAGCAATAGTACCGTATTCATTCATGCTCTCAGTTGCAATGCCCCCATAACTATGAAGGACAGAGCTGACAATTGTTTCAATACTGTATTTTGTTGCAGAAAATACCGTACAGTTGGCTGCTCCATATTGGGCAATTTTAAAGAATGTCAAAGCAGAAAAGGCTTGCATACAAAATCCCCTTTAAACTGGAGGTTATCAAATACGCTAAAGAGCATGGGAACAGAGCAGCGGAAAGACATTTCGGGCCGCCTCCAACTGAAAAAATGATAAGAGAGTGGAGGAAACAGGAGGATGAGCTGCAAAAAGCAGGAAAAAGCAGATCTGGTCTTCGTAGGCGTGGTGCAAAGTGGCCAGAGTTAGACGTTGACGTAAAAGAGTGGATCATACGCCACAGAAATAATGGCCTTTCGGTCTCAACAAAAATGATCCTATTCGAAGCCAAGCGGATTGCTGCGGAGAAATGCATCAATGACTTCACTGGATCATCATCATGGTGTTTCAGATTTATGAGGAGATGTGGCCTTGCTATGCGCACCAAAACTAGAATTGCCCAAAAAAATGCCACAAGAATATGAAGCAAAGATTCTGTCTTTCCACAAATTTGTCATTGACTGTAGAAAGAAAAATGGATATGAACTAGGCCAGATTGGGAATATGGATGAAGTCCCTCTAACCTTTGACGTGCCATCCAACAGGACTGTTGATGCAAAGGGTGCCAAAACCGTAACGGTAAAAACTGCAGGACATGAAAAAAACCACTACACAGTTGTGTTGTCCTGCTGTGCCGATGGCACGAAACTGCCACCAATGTTAATTTTTAAAAGAAAGAACATGCCCAAAGAAGCTATCCCACGAGGAGTTGTTGTGCACGTTCACGAGAAAGGATGGATGGACGAGAACGGAATGAGATTGTGGGTTGATAAAGTGTGGTCCAAACGTCCTGGAGGGCTTCTGAAAAAAACATCCCTGTTAGTGCTATACCAGTTCAGGGCACATATTAGTGAAAACACAAAAAAAGTGTTTAAAGAAGTGAAGACCCATCTCGCGGTAATTCCAGGGGGGCTTACCAGCCAGCTGCAACCTCTCGATGTTTCTATAAACAAGCCGTTTAAAGTCTACATGCGAGAAGAGTGGAATAAATGGATGGCTGCTGGCAATCATGACCTGACACCAACTGGATGGATTAAGAGGCCCACTATCACTCAAGTTTGTGAGTGGGTGAAAACATCATGGGAATCAGTAAAGGATGAAACTGTTATACGGTCATTCAAAAAGTGTGGAATTAGCAATGCCTTAGATGGCACCGAAGATGGTGCGCTATATGAGGACAGTGAAGAAAGTGACACCAATGACTGTGAGGACCTGAGCTTCCTAGACTCTGACAGCAGTGATGAGGAGTTCCTGGGATTCTCTGACTAGAAGATTACGGTGTCTGATGATTAACGCTTCTCCTCACTTGTTAGCCAGAACATGGCTCTTGCTGTTACTTAAGGTACATGGGACTGTTCTTACATGTTACCCACAATGCTGCTGTTGAGTCTACTATGTTAAAATAATATTTTGTTATTTAATTTAAGTTTTTTGCACACTATTTGGCTCAAAATATTCTTTATCTTATATTCCTCCTCTAAAATCTAGGAGCGTCTTATAATCAGGTGCGTCTTATGAAGCGAAAAATACGGTATTTCTATTCCCCATTCTCTGCCTCATTCACCAGTTGGCAGCAAACATGGCGGCCGGCTGCTCTGATGTCACAATGCTATGCTCAGGATTAGGGGGTCACGCTCAATTGTGATGTCATAATGGCATCATGGAATGTGCTGAGGGTATGTAATGTCTGAGCACTGTGACATCAGCGCCATTTGTAGAGTTGATGCTTTTGCTGACACTTCACGTTGGTTGTGGAAGAGCGAACTAATTTGTGTTACACATCTGGTGATTACTTCCATTGCTACTTTTTGATCTTTGATCGGAGCACAATAACACCGGTGCCACCGGAGAGCTTAGTCCTCCAATATTCTATCAGCCAGCTTCAGGTAATTCAGTCATGAGCGCCCGAGAGCTGCGTCAGCTGATTGCCGACAATGAGGCATGGCTGCACCGACCAGAAAATCAAGGTAAGTGATATTTGGGGGAGACAGACAATATTCCCACCCTATGGGGCTTTCTTGGGAGGCATTCTACCTGGGGTATGATGGACCACATATCAGGACAGACAGTTTAGGTTTACCAAGTCCAAAATAAAGGCAATTCTTTCTAGGATTCCCCTTTCCCTAAATACCACAGCAGCAGATGGACCCATCACTATAGCCCAAAAGTGTTTGCTAAAATTGGGAATAATTCTTATAAATTCTCATTTCTTTATAGGTCAGGCCATAATTGTCCACAGGTTGAGGTCTCATCAAAGAAACGAGGGAAGACCTTCTACCAGTTATGGACGTCAGAGAGACAGCAATGCTGTCACTGAGAGGACAGGGAGACGGGCCCGAGATCCTCCAAGGCGTAGGGGAGAAGAAGAAGAGAGAAGAGAAAGAAGCCGCTCTCCCCTAAGACCAGTCCCTGCGGAGCCCTCCAGAACAAGAGGAGAGAGCAGCAGGGATGGTGACCGTCCTCTCCCACCCATTCAAGAGGTGGAAGTGGGTTTGATTACACCACCAGTGCCACAGGTGGCGCCACCTGCACAAAATATACCTGTGCCAGGGAGACAGCTGAATAGGTTAGCCAGGAGACAACTGCGAATTGCAAATCTCCCAGCAAGAGATGTAACCCCAGAGGAGGAGACCCGGTCATGTGTCATCTGTATGACCGAATATGAGATCGGAGAGCAGGTCACAGTCCTTCCATGTGACCACAGCTTCCATCAGAGCTGTATTTCTAGATGGCTCTGCTCCACCCCTCACTGCCCCCTGTGCCGTACCTACTGCTTCCAATGAAGCACCATGTTCATGGTGCAGACAGTGGAAGAGACCATACTGAATTCCAGCCCAGGTAAGGAAGACGCACATACATTAACACTAAGTTATCTACCATTACTTCTCCCTCCGCCCCATGATATCTATATTACATGTAACATAGAATTAATTGTTATTTTTTCCATTTTGTAGACGGAAGATCCAAGTCTGGAGAACATTGAGGAATTAGATCAGAACGACCTGCACTTCATGTAAGTAGATATTAGACTTTCTTTCTTTTAGTCTCCAGCTCAGATTTAGTTACTTTTTATTAGGAATCTACTGATGGGATGTAATAACTTGGTGTCTTCTCTTTACAGAAATCTGCAGAAGTTACAGATCATTTCCATAATGATCCACAGATTCCTCATCTCTTCATAGAGTCGCTGACTCCATCATGTGCAGTGATGCTGATAACAGCTGCAGCCCCAGACTATGATATCGTCATATATTACATTCATTACAGAATATTCCTAAAATAAATAATATTTACCATCTCTATATCTGGTTGTGACTTTACTATATAGAACGATGCTACGTAACATTAGGAGCAGATAATGATAAGTGAGGGATTTACTGACTTTCTATCAGTTGGTATAGCGGTAGCGATAACAGTTAAAGGGGGAAAAGGGGATGATCAGCACTTTTATATTGATGGCCAATCATTAATAAAGGTCATTAATGTCAGATTGATGGGGGTGCGACACCCAGTAAACCCGCCGATTAGCTGTTATTGGTGGCGGTCGGATGTGATAATTTGTGGAGCTGAACAGTACAGCTCTGATAACTGCACAGCGGCCGTAGTGGGGTACTGCAGATCCACTCTTACATATGAATAGGGGCGGGTGTGTAGTACGCGGATATGGCCACCATACAGCTGTCAGAGCTGTGCTGTTCTGCTCCGCACTGCACTGGGAACAGCTGATCGGCGGGGGTGCACCACCACCAGTTTGATATCATTGACCTATACTGGATTGGCCATGAATATAAAAGTAGTGGACAGCCCCTATAAGCTCTAGTGCCAGGAACAGAAAGCAGCACATAGTTCATTACTTGGACCCGCACACTGCTTTACACTTTAAACACTAGGTGGCGCCATATTATTTAAGAAAATGTAACTATGGATCTATTTTTTCAGAATGCGTCAAATATTGCTATTTTTTATGTACTGTGGTAAAAGCCTTTTAAAATGTGTTGTTTAGGCATTTCACAAGTTCAGAAAGCTGCGTGGTATGGAAAAGCTGTACCGATCCTCCGCCAGTTTCTGTCCATACTTGCAGCTGATCACGTCCTGTCTATTCCATGACATCTGCAGTCAATCACTGGATCTAGTGAGTGCAGAGATTGCTGAGGGGTTTCTACGGCTTTTTTGCTCAGATTTTTTTTTTCTATGGCTGGAAAACCTTTTAGGCCGGGGTCACACTAGAGAGGAATACGGACGAGTGAGAGGCGTTAAAAGCACGCATTACACACGGACAAATGATTCTCTATGGGGCAGCGCCCATCAGCCGTATATTTCTCATCCGTATTCTACAGTCCGTGCCAATCGCAGCATGCTGCGATTGTCAGCGTACTACGCCAATGCAAGTCTATGGGTGCGCTAAAAATACGCATTACACACGGACCAGATGTGTGACTTGCGAGAAATACGCACCCAGTGTCCTTTAGAAAAGCCGGCAATTCAGTGAGCGATACAGTAAAATCACACTGACAGGTTTTAAAACACAAACGAAAGAATAGATATAGACACATAGAATACATACATATATATATATATATATATATATATATATATATATATATATATATATATATATATATATATATATATATATATAAACACATGTCACTGAGACACATATATATATTTCACAGAGTTCTTCATAGCAGAATAGCCGCTAATTCAATTGCCGGCTTTTGTCAAATCATTCCCCAACCCGACATGAATAGACACATGGTTTACATACAGTAAACTATTTCATGTTTTGTTTTGTATGTCTTTCATTAGTAATTAGATGAGGGATGATGTGTAAAATTTGGGAGGTGTAGGTGTTAATTTAAGGGGTTAATTTGTTGTAAAAAAATGTGTGGGCTCCCGCATTGACAAATTACCGCGGGAGCCCACACATTTCCCAGTGCTTTTAATGCCTCTCACTCGTCCGTATTCCTCTCTAGTGTGACCCCGGTCTCAATGACATGTATATATGTATAAATATAAATATATATATATATATGTGTGTCTATATCTATTCTTTCTTTTGTGTTATAAAACCTGTCATAGGGCTCCATTATATGTCCATTTTGCAAGCCAGCGAGAAAATCTCACCATACGGATGCCATACGGATTACATACAGATGCTTACATGCGCAAAATACGCGACCACACCTTGCTTACGGATGACATACGGAGCACTATTTAGGGGTCATTTATCTGTATTACGCCTGTAAACTACGGACCGTATTTTGCGTCGGTTAGTGTGACCCCGGCCTTATGGCCAGGTACAGACAGCTGTAGATTCTCACATCTAAGAGAATCAGGTCGATAATGCAAATGACACTCTGATCAAACTCTGATCATAGTGTGATCCAATTCTCCCAGGTGAGGAGAAGATGGAGAAAAAAGATTTCCATCTCCATTCTGTCAGTCTGCTGAAATCAGACTGCAATCAGATGTCATTCGAGATCAGTCCGATGTCTCCCCCCTTCTTGACTTGTATGGTTGAGTGCGATACAAATATCAGATCAAACTGGGCATGCAGCGATTCTTCCATCAGACAATCTCTGTCCGAGGAAAGAAAAAAAATCAGCCATGTGCACCCCCCATACACTAATATTGGTCCGAGTGTGATCCGATGTTTTGTCGCATCGCAATCAGACTGAAAATATGGTCATGTGTACGAGCCCTAAAGGGAACCTATTCTTAGGCTTATATTGCCAGAACCACGGGCAGCATAACTCCGAGCCTGCCTGGGGAATCGCAGCCAGGTGTATCTTACTCTGAATTCCTGTAGCGTTCCAGAGAAAACAGTGTGAAGATCCCACGTGAGTACAGGCGTGACCAAAAGTTTAAGGCCTTTTTCACATTTCCGTTTTTTGACAGCAGTCCAAATCTGCCAGAATGTGAAAAAAACGGATCCGTTTCTGTTGTTGCACAAACGGATGAAAACGGACCCGTTTTTTGGACGGATCCGCTTTATCAGGTAGTGCAGGAAATTTAAAGGAACACGAGTCTGGAAAAGGAGAGAGAGAGATATTCTGCCGCCAGAACTGAATTTGGGGTTAAATTTCTGGCAAGGAAATTCTTCCAGACATGCTCAGTGTAAAAAAGCGGATCCGTTAACGGATTCCGTCAGTTAATAGTTGGCAACTGATCCGTCGCCCATAGGCGACCATTATAACAAATGGCGGATAGCGGCGGCTCCTTTGCTATCCGCCATTTTGACGAAGACAAAAAAAGTTTCATTTTCCGTCTACTCAAGTCAGCGGACGCCTAAATTTTGGCGGATGCATCAAAAAACGGATCCAACGGATAACCATCCGTCAAAATCTGCCGATAATGCAAGTCAATGGGGGAAAAAACGGATCCGCCATTTTCTTTCTCAAAACGGTGGATTTTAACTGATGGCAACAAACGGAAATGTGAAACAAGCTTAAGACTGACACAAATTTTGGTTTTCACCTAGTTTGTTGCTCTACTGTTTTTAGATCTTTAAAGGCTCATTCAGACGTCCGCACAAATTGCTCAGAGACTGCTAATGCACAGACCGGCTGCAGGTCTCTTGACCTGATCATGACGGCTTCATGGAAATTCATGAGGCTGTCACACTCGAATCAGGAGAGCTACGGCTAGTCGGTGCATTTGTAAGTTATGTACCGGGGTGTGGTCCTCAGGATACAGCGAAGTCAAGAGCGAGAAAACCGACTCCTACTCAGTTCACTCACTGTAAATATTATGGGACTGACTCAACCAGAAAGTACAAGACATTCAAAACATTGGACAGACCCTCAACCGTGAGGCTGAGACCCTTGAGCTGTACAGCGTGGCGCCCAAAAAATCTGTACCTGCTATACTGTCTATAAATCCACCTACCGGCGAGCCTGTCTAAACCTGTTACCCCCCCCTTGTAGTGATGACTGAATAGTGGAATATTCGGATTTGGGAAAATAGGCACAAATACATTCAAATATCCGTGTATTCGCACCGAATAGTGAATCCAATGCAAGTCAAAGGGAAAGACCAATATTTTTTTGCTGGACCCAACAAACAGGTCTGGGGGCAGGAGAAAAAAGCTGAAATGGATGGGAAAAGCTAAAACTAAATGGGAACAGCATGGAGAAGATGCCTGCATGCCTTTCTGACTCACACATGGTATCTGGGAATACTGTTGTCAGACTATTGCGCCAGTTTTATGGATTTATAAGAAGACCTCCCAAAACCAAACCTAAATTTTTTTTAAAGGGAAAAATGCTAACAAACATTTTTTCATTCATAATTACACAGACCCTCATCATCCTCCCATTCCCCACAGCCCCTCATCATCCTCCCATTCCCCACAGCCCCTCATCATCCCCCCATTCCCCACACAACCCCTCATCAACCCCCTATTCCCCACACAGAACCTCATTATCCCCCAATTCCCCACACATCCCCCATCGTCCATGGTGCAGCCCCTCAGTCCTCTCCTCACACAGCTCCATGGTGCAGCCCCTCGGTCCTCTCCTCACATGGCTCCATAGTGCAGCCCCTCATTTCCCGCTTTTCTTCTCCAGCAGCCATCCTCACCAAAATGTAGCTTGCTGCTATGGGAGCGTCATGGGACTGAAGGAGGCCCCGCCCCTTCCGGTTACATAATCGCCTCAAAAAATCAACTCCATTCTAATCGCTACTGTCATAGGTTCATGTTATGAATGAGTCACCGTAGGAGGGAAAAACAGAAATACTAGCTAAGTCCAGAAAACCAGAGAAGTTGGCAGCTATCGGATTGCAGACCCCTGGACCTATCAACAACAACTAGCAGTAGCCGTGGGGGGTTCCTACGGTGCCCTAGACCCCTCGATCACAGCCGGAGAACTAAATAGCCTACAGACAGAAAGGGAAATCAAAACTGCACCAGAGCAGACCCCAAAGCAATAGGCAGCCCCCAACATATAATGACGGTGAAGCAAGATGAAAAAACACTAACACAGATAGAAAGATAGGCTGAGCAAATGATGGGGCCCAAGCTAAGTAAATAGGACAGGATAGAAAAGCTGCTGTCTGCAATCCGCAAAAACCCTATCAAAACATGAGCCAACAGACTGATAGGGAAAAAAGCCCTGAAGACGCTAGGCTTCAAAAAGACTATATTAGTACTCAGGTATTTTCTGAAGACAGAGCAAAAAGACAAAAAGGAATTCGGCTCACCCCCAGCAGAGAATGGCAAAAATCCAGAAAAACAAGGCAAAACAAAACCAAAACACAAATACAAAAAGCAGAGCAGAAAACTTAGCTTTAGAGGAGCAGGAATCAGACTGGTCTCCTAGAATCCCTCAGAGAAATCACCAGCAAGGCAGAAGGGCATCGGCTGCCTTATATCCAGTCAGCAATTCCCATCACCCAGTCATCATCTACCTGCTCAGGTGCTTGGTAATCAGCCTCACTACCTTCCTTCCCCAGAAGAGGGAGTTCATCAGACCTCAATGGTGAAGGGGAAAATGAACTCACAAAAGGTTCAATTGTACTTGTGTCTGTAAGATGCGAGTACAATTGAACACTGGGAACGCAGCCTCCGGGGGGAGACACTGCGGACCGCCGCATTAGGTGGCACGACTGCGCCCCCCCTGCCGGCTGCGCCCGGGGCACATGCCCCGGTTGCCACCCCCTAGATACACCTCTGCTTTTGGCCCCGTGTCACCTTCATAGAATCATAGAATCGTAGAGTTGGAAGGGACCTCCTGGGCCATCTGGTCCAACCCCCTGCTCAAAGCAGGATTCGCTAAATCATTCCTGTCAGATGTCTGTCCAGCCTCTGTTTGAAGACTTCCATTGAAAGAGAACTCACCACTTCTCGTGGCAGCTTGTTCCACTCATTGATCACTCAAACTGTCAAAAAGTTTTTTCTAATATCTAACCTGTGTCTCCTCCCATTCAGTTTCATCCCATTGCTTCTAGTCTTTCCTTGTGCAAATGAGAATAAAGTTGATCCTTCTACAATGTGACAGCCCTTTAGATATTTGTAGACAGCTATTAAGTCTCCTCTCAGTCTTCTCTTTTGCAAACTAAACATTCCCAAATCCTGCAACCTTTCCTCATAAGACAGGGTTTGCAGACCGGTCACCATTCTGGTCGCTCTTTTCTGAACTTGATCCAGTTTGTTGATGTCTTTTTTAAAATGTGGTGCCCAAAACTGGACACAATATTCCAGATGAGGTCTGACCAAAGAGGAGTAGAGGGAATGAATGACTTCACGTGATCTAGACTGTAAGCTTCTGTTAATACATCCTAGAATTTCATTTGCCTTTTTTGCTGCTGCATCACACTGTTGACTCATATTCAGTCTTTGATCTATTAGTATGCCCAAGTCTTTTTCACATGTGCTGTTGCTTAGCCCTATTCCTCCCATTCTGTATATGCTTTATTCATTTTTATTGCCCAGATGTAGTACTTTGCATTTTTCCCTGTTAAAAACCATTTTGTTAGCTGCTGCCCACTTCTCCAGTTTATTTATATCTTTTTGAATCCTCTCTCTCTTCTCTAGTATTAGCTATCCTTCCTAGCTTTGTGTCATCAGCAAATTTAATCAGTTTACCCTCAATTCCTTCATCTAAATCATTGATAAAGATGTTGAACAATACAGGGCCCAGGACAGAGCCCTGTGGTACCCCACTTGAGACATTCTTCCAACTGGATGTGCAGCCATTTACGACCACTCTTTGGGTCCGATCACTAAGCCAGTTATGAATCCACCTAACAGTTGCCTTGTCCATTCCATACTTAGTCATTTTTTCAATAAGGATTGTATGAGATACATTTTTTCAATAAGGATTGTATGAGATACTTTGTCAAATGCTTTGCTGAAGTCAAGATAAACTATACCTACAGCATTTCCTTGATCCACCCAAACAGTGATTCCCTTATAGAAGGAAATTAAGTTAGTCTGACATGACTTATTAGTTACAAACCCATGCTGTTACAAACCCATGCTGTTACAAACCCATCACTTCATTCTTATCCAGGTACTGACATACATGTTGTTTAATAATTTGTTCAAAGATCTTTCCTGGTATAGAAGTCAGACTCACTGGCCTATAGTTGCCTGGGTCCACCTTCTTCCCCTTTTTGAAGATAGGAACAACATTTGCTCTTCTTCAGTCTTCTGGGACTTCTCCTTTTCTCCAAGAATTTTCAAAGATTAAGGAGAGGGGTTCAAAAATTTCTTTTGCTATCTCCTTCAGTACTCTGGGGTGTAATTCATCTGGACTTGGAGACTTGAATTCATTTAGGTTAGCTAAGTGTTTCCGCACTATCTTTCTGTTTATAGATAGCCTGGATTCTTCTATTCCCTTAATAGGACAGTGAAGAACAGTTGATGTTACATTTCCTTTCTGAGAGAAAACAGATGCAAAATAGGAATTTAAAAGTTCGGCCTTCTCAACATCCTGGTCTTACCATTTCATCATTTTCATCCTGTAAAAATCCTATAGCATCTTAGACTTTTCTTTTACTTTTGACATATCCCCAAAATCCTTTATTATTGCTTTTGACATCTCTTGCAAGCCTTAATTCATTGTCAGCTTTACTAATCTGATTTGTGCCCTGCAGGTTCTGCAGACAGCATTATATTATTCTTTAGATATGCCTCCCTCTTTCCATTTTAGAAACATTTTTTCTTCCTTTTTAGCATGTGCTTAAGTTCAGTGTTCATCCATCCTGGCTTCCTTAAATGCTTCCTATTCTTCCCTCTTTTCAGAATTGTTAACAATTGTGCTTTGAGAATTTCATTTTTCAAGATTTCCCATCCTTCCTGGACATTTTTGTCTTTAAGGATATCCAGCCATTGGATCCCTCCAATTCTCTTTCTGAATCCCTTAAAATCTGCCTTTCTGAAATCTAACCTTGACGTCTGAGTCTTCACAGGTCTTCCTCTTCAGTTATCCAAAATTCTAAAATAGCATGGTCGCTACCTCCTAGGGTCCCAGCCACTTTTACCTCCTCGACCATTTCCTCCCTGTTTATAAGGATTAGATCCAAGGTAGCAGTTCCCCTTGTTTTCTCCCCTACCTTTTGGAAGATAAAGTTGTCAGCAAGAGAGGATAAGAATTTCCTTGACCTGTTAGTTTTGCCTGAGAGAGATTCCCAACAAATGTCTGGATAGTTGAAATCTCCCATGACAACTATGTCATATTTTTTGGAGAACTTGGCCATTTGATGCATAAAGAGTTCATCCATATCTTCAGCTTGCACAGGTGGCCTGTAGTAAATGCCTACAATGGTGTCCTTTCCATTGTTCTGTCCTTGTATTCTTACCCAAACAGTTTCCACAGAACTCCCAGTCTCTGAAGCTTCAATCTCTGTGCAGATATACGCATTTCTAACATACAATGTGACACCTCCTCCTCGTTTATCAAGTCTGTTTCTTGCAAATAAGTTGTATCCTTCCAGTCTTGTATTCCAATCAGCTTTGCTGAGCTTTGCAGACTCACCTGCTATGCAAGTTTGCAAACCAAAAGTGACACACCCAGACCTTTGCTGCAGGGCTTTTAAATGGAATCTGTGGCCATAGGCCACTTGTAAGATCCGGCCAGGAGGCAGCGACCTGCCCCACTACCACCCTGTAGATCGCTCCAAAAATAAAAGCCCATGCCAGGTTTTCATAAATCTGCCTTGTGCAATAGCTTGCCCAAGACAAAACTTACATGAATTTTGCGCAGAAATCACAGCAATATCTGTGACTGCAATGCACTACAGCGGTCTTAATACGCTTCTATGCGTATCCTGGGAGGACACATAGCGACCCTTGCATATAATACCTGTCACTGCCTTACACTATCAACTACATAAGAAGAAAATGTAGGATGGAGGTAGTGGAGTCATTAAATCCTAGATCAGACCCAGAAGCAAAGCAAATTAGTCCAGACTCCAGATTAGAACCCAACATTAATTCAAACCCCAGGCCAGACTTCAACATTAGAATTGATCGTCAAATAACTAAAAACTCCAGACTAGACGCCTATATTAATTCAAAACCCAAAAGAGACCCCATAATTAATTCAGTACTTAGAGCAGACCCTTAAATGAATCAGCCTATCTAAATATACAAATCAGATCTCAGATTATTATCACTAAATGAATGAGACCTGAGGCCAGACCCCTTGGACCTTGGCTTAACTTCATAATTCATGACCACCTGGAACAATATAAATACAGACCTAAAATCAAACTAAAACACAGATACCATGACATAGTATTTATTTTCCATCTTCCTCCTGATTTGCTTTTCAGGCACCACTGTTACACTATCCAGCATCAAGACATTACTCTATGCCATGTGCTGACATCTATGGCATTGTTTGGCATCCTGACCCAGTGCCTCAAAGGTATGGGTCCAGAGCCAATAGCACTCCTGTCCACCTACTCACCTATGTGTGCCATACTGCTGATCCCACATTTTCCCGGCAGAGGCATGTAGGCAATAACAAATGAATATTTTAATTTTTTTATGATATTCATATGCCATTATATGGAACTTGTCAGGTCCTGAAATGCTATCACCCTGCAGATATGGGGTTAATGTTCCAAAGCTTCCGTATAGTAAGAACACAACCCAGAGTAAATGACCTTTATTGCTCCCAGCAGCTGCTGCCTCTCAGGTCATAGGGTACGTTGACATCAGGCATCAACCTTAGGGTACCGTTACACTTAGCGACGCACCAGCGATCCTGACAACGATACGACCTGGTAAGGATTGCTGGTGCGTAGCTAAATGGTGGCTAGTAAGCTGTCAAACACACGGGTATTACATACCTGGTAATGTGTTTTTTCATGAGACATGACGGCACCACGAGAGAGGGGATCCGCCCAACAAGGACAGGAAACCTTCAAGATAAAAAGGGCGGCTCCTCTCTCCGCATCAGTTGTTTTACAGAGCACGAGAGGAACTCCGCAGGCTAGTGTACATGTAAATAATACATCCTTTACACTACTAAATTTCCAACACCCAAGGGAGTGTATAATTCTAATAATGCATCCCACTAATGATGTGATCAATAGGGAGGGAATATAAGGGTGCCGTCATGTCTCATGGAAAAACACATTACCAGGTAATACCCGTGTTTTTCCATTCTACATGACGGCACCACGAGAGAGTTACAGAGATTTGTATTCTCTTAGAGAGGGATCACTGCTTGTAACACTCTTCTCCCGAATGTGAGATCAGAGGTAGCAAATAGGTCTAACCTATAATGTCTGACAAAGGTAGACGGAGCGAGCCAAGTGGCCGCCTTACAGATTTGGCAAATGGGAGCGTCTGCTCTCTCCGTCCAGGACGTCGCTATGGCCCTCGTGGAGTGGGCTTTTATACCTTCTAGAATAGCCCTGCGTGCACTGTTATATGCTGACATAATGGCCTTTCTCACTCATCTAGATACAGTCTGTTTAGAGGCTTTTAAGGCTCTTCCTTGCCCCTTGGAATGAGACAAATAAGGCCCTCTGTTTTTTTCTCCAAGGTCTCGTTACCTCTAAATACTGCAGGAGACATCTCCTCATATCTAGGCAATGAAGCCTCTCCTCCCTATGGTAGTTAGGGTTAGAACAAAGGGATGACAAGATTATCTCCTGAGCCCTAGGGAATTTTGATACCACCTTGGGAAGGTGTGCTGGATCTAATTTTAACACAACTCTATTGCCCATGGCCTGAGTGTAGGGAGGGTCTGTTGATAATGCGAGTAAATCCTCAACTAAAGCCCAATGTGAGCGTTACTAATAAGGCTGCCTTTAAAGTTAACACTTTATCTGATGTTATGTTTAGTGGTTCAAACAGACTTTCTGTCAGAGATGATAGGACTAAAGGGCCTGTCACACTAAAGGTACTGTCACACTTAGCGATGTACCAGCGATCCCGACCAGCGATATGACGCGGTCAGGATCGCTGGTACATCGCTAAGTGGTCGCTAGTGAGCTGCCACACAGGCAGATCTCACCAGGGACATCGCAGGGGTCGGGGGTCGCTACTTACCTGTCACACTAGGTGATCCTGCATCCTCCCGCCTGGCTCCACGCGTCGCTCGTCTCCACAGCAGGAAGCGCCGCAGGAAGCTGACGACGAGAAACGGTCCAGCCTGTTCTCGCGCGATCAGCGATAACCAGCGGGGGAGCCAGTCTTAGGTAAGTATCAGACACAGCGATATCGCTAGCAATATCGCTATAACGGCACAAGTTATAGCGATATTGCTAGCGATATCTCTTAGTGTGACAGGCCCTTAAGAGATATCGCTAGCAATATCGCTATAACTAGTGACGTTATAGCGATATTGCTAGCGATATCTCTGTGTGTCATACTTACCTACGACCGGCTCCCCTGCTGGTTATCGCTGATTGCGCGAGAACGTTCAGGACTGTTTTTCTTCGTCAGCTTCCTGCGGCGCTTCCTGCTGTGAAGACGAGCGACGCGTGGAGCCGGGCGGGAGGACGCAGGATCGCCTGGTGTGACAGGTAAGTAGCGACCCCCGTCCTCAGCGATGTCGCTAGTGAGATCTGCCTGTGTGGCAGCTCACTAGCGACCACCTAGCGATGTACCAGCGATCCTGACCGCGTCATATCGCTGGTACATCGCTAAGTGTGACAGTACCTTAAATTTAGATCCCAAGGAGGAGTAGGGGACGGGACAGAGTCAGCTCTAGTACAGGCCCGGATAAACCTGGTCCCCCACCTATTGTTTGCCAGGTCGCAGTTGAATAAGGATGCCAGGGCTGAGATGTGTACTTTGAGGGTACTGACAGTTAACCCCAATCCTAAACCTTTCTGCAGAAATTCCAGTATTGTCACTATCGGGACTTTCCCTTCCCGTATTGGGTCTGAGGTAGATAAGAATTTTTTACATATCCTCCTACAAATTTTTTGTACTCACTGGTTTTCTGCTACTGAATAAGGTGGATATTAACACTGCTGAGAATCCCTTTTTCTCTAGTAGTGATCTTTTAAATTTTAGGCTGTCAACTGCAGCCCGGATCTCTGAGGGTGATTGAAGGGACTCTGTGTTAGAAGGCCCTAGACCTCTGTCACGACATCACTCTCAGCCAGTAGGACCATGGTCTTTTTGGTCAAAAGGGGCTATCATAATCACTCTGGCTCTGTCCTCCCCGATCTTCCTCAAAACTGCTGGTATGAGGCATATTGGAGGGAAGGTGTACAGAAGACGTCCACTCTATTCTGAAGGCGACTACTGCCAATGGTCTGTCTGCTGGACTTAGGGAGCAGAATTCCTGAACCTTCCTGATGGCTTTTTTGAGGCGGAGAGATCTATACTGGGTTTTTCCCACATGTGCATTATCCGTTGAAAAATGGATTGTTTTAGGTACCATTCTCCTTGCCTCAAGTGGTTCCTGCTCAGAAAGTCTGCCTTCAGGCTGTCTATACCTCGGATATGCAGGGCCGGTAATGAGAGGAACTGGTGTTCTGCCAGAGTTATGATCCGGCCTCAAGCTGCTTAGCAGAGGCCCTTTGACAAGAGCAGTCACCTTCAGCGTAAAAGGACCGGTGACTATCTGCATCAAGGACTGAGAACGGGTGTCTCCCTGGCGGTTTATATATGCAACCACTGTTTGGTTGTCTGATAGGACTCTCACATGGTAATTCCTTTAGCGTTTTTTCGATTTGTTAGAAGTTTTTAATCATTCGAGGATAGATTTCTTTCCTCCTTGGCCTAGGGATCTTGGAGCCCTAATGTGTCTAGGTGGGCTTCACACCCCCAAGTACTGGCGACCGTTGTGACCACTTTGGAGGTTGCGTGTGTGTGCAGGGTACTCCTCTCGGAGATGACTATCTGTAACCGCCACATGAGTGTTTGGAGTGCAGAGTCTGGAGGGTGAGCGTCTGCTCTAACTGCCCCTGAAGTTCCCGGTTGTTCTGCAGCACACACCCTTACCGTTCCCTTGTGTGGAACTGGGCCCATTTGACTGCTGGTATGCAGGAGGTGAGGGACCCCCAATACCGACATGGTCCTTCACAGAGCCATTTCTGGCTCTTTTTTTTTTTTTTTAGATGATATTCCTGCTCCATTGAGTCCACTGTTAACACCAAGAAAATTCTGGACCATTGCCCGTTCCAGTTTGGATCTTTTCAGCTGCCACCCCAGCGTCTGTAGTGTTCCCATCACTATTCTGACTTGTTCTCGACAGTAAGGGAGTCTTCTTCCCATTATCAAGAAGTTGTCCAAATATGGCATCACCAGAGTATCTTTTTCTCTGGGGTGTGCTGTGACTTCTGCAACTAATCTTTGTGAAACTCGAGGGCTATTGCTACTGCAAAGGGCAGAGCACCGGATTGAAAGTGACGTCACTGAGACCTCATCTGGACTGCTATTCTGAGACATTTGCGGCCTTATTGCCGGATCAGAATGTGGCGATAAGCTCTTGACTACTGACCTTATCGTCTCCACCTTGGAAGACGGGATTATCAGACACCTGTTGAGGTCTTTTCTGATTTATAATTGTCCTCCAGGGATTGTCTGGGGTATTTTTTTTTTTTTTTTTTAAATAGGGGGGGGGGGGGGGGGGGGAGTAAAACTCTATCCTTCTATCGGAATCTCTTCCAGGACATGTTTGTCTAGGAGTGAAATTGTTTCTCCTACCAGACTGTCTTTCTTGAGAGGACTGTATATATCCTCGTGGAGGCCAGTGGTGGAACCTTAACTCCATACATGATCCCACAATTTTGCCGGATCTAGGTGTCAGATGAGATCTACTTCCAAGCTGGGAGTAAGTGCACCTGAGAAGGCCCATCACTGGGAGGGTTTTTCGGTGTCTTTGGAAGACTTGCCGAAGTAGAGGCCTCTCCCACCTCTGGATCGTTTGTCAGAGCGGTTTCTGTCTCGAACCTTATAGTGCTGTCTTTTTTTTTTTTTTTTAGAAATGTTGTTGTCGGCTCTTCCTAATACGTCATCCAATACCTGTCTAAAATAGGAAATTTCCCTTACACGGTAAGGAGCAGAGTTACAGCTCTGCCTGTGTTTTTCCCCCCCCGGCCAGCATTTAAGCAATCCAGCACGGCGTCCCACTTTAGCCAAAGCTAATTTTGCTGCTAGCCTTGCTGAATCCTGCTGAAGTCTCAGCTAGGAATACTGCCGCTGCTCTTATGGCTGGTATTGGGCTCTTTGCTCTAGCTGATCCTCCAGGTTATTAATCTATATCTTAAGGGATCTAACCACACAAGTGACCGCGATGGGCGGCCTTAGTGCTCCAGCCGAGGCCTCCCAGACCGTTTTAAGACAATTATCTGTCTTTCTGTCAGAAGTTCTTTCAGGGAACCTAAATCCTTTAAGAGCAGGGAAGACTTTCTGGCGACCTTTGCGAACGCTACGTCCATCTTTGGAGCCCCATCCCAGGATGAGGATGTCTCACCCTCAAAGGGGTACTTCCTTTCCAGGGAATGATTTCCGTTTTAATGAGACTTTAATAGGAAATGCACTACGTTTTCTCTATAGCAGGATGTCGAACATGAGTTCTATGGCTTTTCGCATCTACCAGCCTCATGATAGGCCGGACTGCTTTAATAAACTTGTCCGTACTGTAGCTTCCCCTAGGAACATATCTTTCTCATCTGGACCACATTTCTCATCAGCGAGATTTAATTGAGTCATCCTCTGATCCCTCTGGAGTCCTCCTGAGAGATCAATGAGGTGTTGGCCTTTACTTTGCTATTCGTGTCCGTTGACTGCAAAGCCCTTCCTGATTTACAGACATCTGGCTGGATCAGGGACCTCAAGCTCTCAGCAAAGAGGGTGTCTCTTCCGCTACTATTTTATTAATCCAGGCCTGACACCACCTCTTATTCGGAAGGGACTCTTTTTTTTTTGCACAAGGAATATTCCTTATTCCTAGCTTTTGATTTACCCCATTTTAGGGACCTCCAATACTCTACCCCACCAATGTATGTAAAAAGGGGGGAGAGAGGAGACAAAACAAAGAACAGACAATATCGTACTGGACTTTCTCGAAGTTCACTTACCACTCGGACGTTTCACAGGAGGCTGACTGGTCTGTTCACTTGTTTCCCATTGGGACTATGGACCCCTCCTTTTTACACCATGACGATCCGCCCGTACGCTTATCAGAGGGGCTTCCACTGTATTTATGGTGCGTCCGGCTCTCCTCATCTGAGCGAGACCACCACTCTTGCACCTCCTGGTGCAGCTGTAAGTGAACATCTTATAAGCGGCTAAACTGCTGCTGTTCCTGATGAGAGCAGTCACAATCAACCTAGAAATGTTGGTGACCCATGCCAGCACTTCTGACAGCATTACCCCATTTTTTTTTTTTGTTGGATCACCTGGTTGATCTTGCACCTGCCGGTCGCATGCGCTTTCTGTACCTCAAACCACATATGCGCACTATGCCCGGCTCACGCCGCTGGCCACCACTGCTTCCTGCAGGTACAGCTTCATCTATGGCCCAAATTGTGACCGGTGCACTGGGCTCAACAGGGAGGGTAGATAAATCTGGCCTCCGAGGAGTCTTACTTCAGGCCCGGGCACTGATGTGCCTCATGGGCTGCATGGCAATCATGCATCAACAGGGAGGGATCACAGAAAGTGGCCTCCATGGACTTCTATGAGGTATGTCGGCATCTGGGAGGGTACACCCAATGTGGCCTCCGAGGCTCTAACTTCACCCAGGCATTCGCCTCACGGGCTGTGGCCATGCACTCGCTCGGGGGGGGCATAGGAATATATGGCCCCTGAGGAGACTACCGGTACCTGGTGACGGGTGTAGCAGACCAGTGCCTACCAGTAACCACCCAACCCAGGCATCCTCTTCTTCCTTCCAGAATCTTCAAGAGGTTTTCATCTTGAGGGTTCCCCATCGAGGACAGGAAACCAACTGATGCGGAGAGACGAGCCGCCCCCTTTATCTTGAAGGTTTCCTGTCCTTGTTGGGCGGATCCCCTCTCTCGTGTTGCCGTCATGTAGAATGGAAAAAGGCAGATTTACCCAAGGACGCAGCAACGATCCAGCGATCCGTATAACGACCTCGGTGGTCGTTGGGACCTTGTCACACAGCAGCGATTCTGACAACTCCCGCCTGCGTCCATGATGTCTGAGTCGCTAACGACGTCGCTCGTCGGTGTCAAACACAGCGATGCACGCTGGCCAGCGGGACACCAGCGATCAAAAAATGGCTCAGGACATCCGAGCACGATCAGCGACATCGCAGCGGGGGGCCGGTCGCCGCTATGTGTTACACGTAACGAGATAGCTGGCGAGGTCACTGTTGCGTCACAAAATCGGTGACGCTTCAGCGATCTCGCTATGTGAGATGGGGCCTTTAGTCTTCGGCAGCACAGAGTGACCTGTAGGGTGTATTGCTGAATAGCTTATATATGGGGGTGATCACTGGGGCGGCAATGTTTATATATGAGGTCAGTGAGCCACCCCAGGCTATGACACACAGTGGGGGAGTTCAGTTCTTAAAAGGAATCTTTCACCTTCACTTAAATTTCAGTTTTGTTTCTGGCTGCATTGATAGATCTTGGCGAGTATACAATTTACATCCATATACTTCTTATACTGCAATCAATACATGTTAATAATCTGTGCACAAAAATGATATCCCAAATTCTACAATACTGAACTCACACATGGATACTGTAATGAGATATCATGGAATACTGGCCGCTATACGGATTATTGCATTTGTAATAGTCAAATAATTCTCACAGTTTTCTTTACTAGCAGGGATGACAAGGCACAATACAAGTCTATGGGTCCGTGTAAAACCCGTTGTCACGCACGGTAAGGGAAAACCAATTGTAACATAAAGGGAAATGGGGAAGGGGGCCCAGACACTAAGGAAGGGATTTGGAGACCCCCTAGGCTAGATCTAATCTCTTCCTAGAACTCCTACCGAGCCCTTATATTGGTTCCTCACCAATCGCCGAGCCAAAACCTGAGGCCCTGAATCTCCCTGGGGCTTAGTCCTGAATAGGGAACGGAAGGGAGATGCGCGATAGGCAGTCTCCGCTAAACTAAAGACGGTAAGGTAAGACAAACAGGGGAACACTTAGCTGAATCGCAAGATACGGATACCAGAAGAGGGATTCCAGACACCAAACTGGAGCACTCTGAGAAGGTCCAACCCTGTAGCAAGCAGAAGTGGAAATGAAACTATTACCTGCACTGGGTCACAGCTGAGCCACTAACTAAATAGATCCAAACTTCTCAGGGCAGGAGGAGGTCGACGCTGGGTCCTAGAGGCAGATGGTTCAGGGAGCAATCTGTATGAACAGGCGCTCAGACCTTCTGAGGCCTGACGCAGGATGATAGCCTGTCACCTCCAAAGCGCTCGTGACACCCGTACAGCACATGGATGGTGTCTGTGTTTTATCAGTGTGACTGATATACAGGTTTAACATTATTAGACACCATATTACTTGTAATTTGAGAGCAGTGGTGTATTTTGCAACTTGCCCGTGTCGGAAAATTTATATTGGACGAACAACGAGGCAAACTTAAAGTAAGAATCTGAGAACACGTCCTGGGTATAAAAACAGTGGAGAATGAAAATGAAATGAATGCCTTAAAGACTATCCCAAGGCATTTTAAACTTCACCATATGTGTGACAGTACAAAATTGAGAGTCCGCGGAATAGATATGATTCCCACCAACATTAGGGAAGTTAATACTAGCCGTAAGTTGGCACAGTGTGAGACCAAGTGGATCTGCACCCTTAAAACGGTCCAACCATTTGGTCTAAATGAGAATAATCGTTTTGCCCTATTTCGCTGACTATGGTCGCTTTGTCATTGTGTATATGCTATTTTTATAATTTTTTATTATTTTATTATGCCTATTGCAGACTATTTTAATATTATGGTAATTATAATTACTATATTTTATAATATTTACTTATTCTGTATGTTACATAATTATTACACTATTCTATCTATATTAATTTTAATACTTATACATGGTAACTTACCTGGTTTTCTTTATTTTCTTATACTAGTGTGGGTGGTGATATGGATTGTGGAGTGGACTGTTCTTTCTGCCATCTTTTGGAGTCCAATCTCTCTGCACCAAAGGGAGCACTAAGAGAAGAATTATTGAAACATCAAGATCCATGAAGATACATATATATATTTATACATATTGATACATTGTGTGTTATATATTTCATATTTTTGAATGCATATTATTGGATTTTGTCTTATTAATATTACGTTTGTGGACTACCATAATTTTTATACTTTACAGCGTTTTCTTATGAATATATTTTTCTGTAACTATATGCGATGTTTTCACTGTTAATGGTGTGATATATTATACTAAACTTTATTATATATACTATACTAACTATATTAATCATGTGACTGGTTTTATCTGTCATCACCGGTACGCGCTTGTGGCAAATATAATGTGGGGTTCCATCTGCAGCCGCGTCTTTAGGTCTCCTGGCTTGCAATTTACTTGCAGCTAGGATACATGACGTGTCCGGTTTGGTTTCTCCGCCTTCTCCTGCTCCAAGCGCATCATTTTATGGTCTTGTACAGCCAGCTGCTAGGGACGTTTTGATAGTGGTGTAATTAATACCTCATCTCTTCCGGGTATATACGTTTGCTTCAGTCACTATGGTGACTATGGTCACGTGAAGCTATGACCCGGCCTTTATCGCTATGGTTCCCTGAGGATGGCATCTAGCTGTTAGTCTGTTTCTGCCATGCGCAGTACATGCTCTGGGAATATTTTTTCGGCTCCGTTTACTATTGGAGCAAAGATCTTCGTCTGGTCACTTGATGCCTAGCCCAGCCCCCGTTGCCACAGACACCTGGTGACGGCGGTGTTCTTATATGTCGGACTGTTTCTGACATGCGCAATCGTATGGAGAGACTTCTGCTGGAGATGTTTTGTCTCTGTGAATGACGGCGGTGGCCATTTATACTATATTATTGTTTTTATATGCGCAGTCACATTAAACTGTTTTCGATTGGGTGCAGTGACAGACGATGCATACACAATTATGGATTCTGTTATGCACGCCTCTAATATATGCCGATTGGTGTTGCTTTTACACACCCCCACTGCCTATTGGTTTTTTTGGGTATATATACCTACCTGTATCCCATGGGCGCCACCCACTGACGAAGGCTACGTGCCGAAACGCGCGTTGGGTGGGCGTCTATCAAGGAGACCAGGAGCTATACATATTGTGAGTTACTATTAACCTCTCTTTTACAGTCGTACCTTTATTACTATTGTTTTCATGGTCTATATACTATTACACCCTTTTGGGTATCTAAGCAATAGGTTAAATCTATAGCGTGGCATATCTTATACTGACACCTACTGGTGCTTTTTGGTATTGCACTGCACTTTATTTTTGAATGTTAACCCTATAAATACTATATATTTTTTATTCACATTTTTAATGTATGTTTCACCTTGCTGCTATTCCAAATTTTATATTTTTTCAGTCACTATATAATAGTAGGCAGTTATGCACATTATTAATGTATGAATTCACATTGATGTTGTTTACATATTTATAAAGTCATAGAATCATAGAATGGTTGAGTTGGAAGGGACCTCCTGGGCCATCTGGTCCAACCCCCTGCTCAAAGCAGGATTCGCTAAATCATCCCAGTCAGATGTCTGTTCCGCCTCTGTTTGAAGACTTCCATTGAAGGAGAACTCACCACTTCTCATGGCAGCATGATCCACTCATTGATCACTCTGTCAAAAAGTTTTTTCTAATATCTAATCTGTGTCTCCTCCCATTCAGTCTCATCCCATTGCTTCTAGTCTTTCCTTGTGCAAATGAGAATAAAGTTGATCCTTCTAAACTGTGACAGCCCTTTAGATATTTGTAGACAGCTATTAAGTCTCCTCTCTGTCTTCTCTTTTGCAAACTAAACATTCCCAAATCCTGCAACCTTTCCTCATAAGACAGGGTTTGCAGACCGGTCACCATTCTGGTCGCTCTTTTCTGAACTTGCTCCAGTTTGTTGAGGTCTTTTTTAAAAGTCAATGCACAGTTGTAGGTAATTATTTATCAGCACCATTTATTGTATAGATATGCCTCTGTATCAGGATAGTATTGCCCCAATTTTTCAGCATGCACAAAAAAAAAATTTTAATGAAGCATTTCTCTATTAGATTTCTATTATATTAATAAAATTTACAATTTTAATCTGGGACTTTCTGGTCGATTTGTGGTTCTTTCTGGTATTAGGCTTTCTTAGTTGTTTTTGACTGTCCCAGTACAATACCCACTGGTCCATTTAGGCTGCCCACAGTACAATACCACTTAGGTTTCACTAGAATTGTAGCTGTTGGTTTTTTATCATTGAAAGTGTGGTTTTAGGTTTAACATTGCAAAGTATAGGAGAAACTTTGTAATTTCTTTTTATTTTGCCATAACGGAAAAACACTGACACACTAATGGAACTCTGGCACACAGATGACACTGATGGCAAAGTGATGAGATACTAACACATTAATGGCACATTGATTGCACGAGGCTGAAGTTGGTTTCTTATTCGTCCGGTTTCTTATTCGTCAGTTTCTTATTCAGCAATTTTTTCTTTTCTGTTTTTTATAGGTTTAACAAAAAATAAGCATCCCAATAACAAAAAAACAATGTAGTGAGGTGCCTTGATGTGAATACACTTAAAAACAGCTACAAAAACTATGAAACTGGCACAAAAATGAGCATCAAAGTGGGCACCAAAGAGCATTGAAGAAAGGGTTAAATGACTTTGGGCCACTGATCTCACACTGCAGACATATAGAACAGGGAGACCCACATCAAAACCAGGTCTCTCCAGCCTGGCCCAAATGGGTTCTGGGCATCAGAACTGGCATCAAAGTGGGTAGACAGTCAATTTTGGTCATTTGAATAAGTAACTGATGTTGATAAGGGGTTAAATTACCTTGGGCCACTGATCTCACATCAAGAAAACACAGATAGTGATCCCATGCATCAAACCCAGGTCCTTCCAGCCTGGCTCAAATGGGTTCTGTGCATCAGCATTGGCATCAAAGTGGGCAAACAGCCGATTTTCACCCATTTGAATAAGTATCTGATGTTTTTAAGGGGTTAAATGACTTTCGGCCACTGATCTCACACTAAGAATACACAGATAGTGATGCAGTAATCCATAGCTGAGGAAAATACAGTTTGCAACCAGGACGGTGCTAAGATGCTGCTGGCCCGGCTGCAAACTACTGGGGAATGAGGAGATGCCACCGGCGCAGCCTCAGAGACTAGCGGTGAAGTCAATAGGTCTGCCCTCCCTGTCGGCGTGACTCGCGCTGAACTCTGGATCGTGGGAAAATGCCAGTTCATTCTCCCATGCTCCAGAGTTCATCTCAGTTCAGGCCGGCAGGGAGGACAGACTCAGTGACGTCAGCGGTAGACTCTGAAGCTGCGCTGGCATCATCTCATTCATTCACCAGTAGTTGCAGCCGGGGCGGTCACATCTTAGCACCGCTCCTGGCTGCAAACTGTATTTTCCAATATGGATTACTGTGTGGGACAGAACGACGGACAGATATGATATATTGTTGTATTTTTTTTTTATTCATTACTGGAAAACAAAGGCGTCACATGGATTAGCTGGATAATGAAGATGAAAAACTGTGTTTAGTGTTGTATTTCACTAAAAGACTTTATTCTGGCTGCATTTTTATTGAACCTGCAACAACTATAGGATTAGTAATGGATAGGTATCTTATTGACACCTCTCCATTAGAAAGCCAGGCTTGATGTGACCTTACAATTCAAAGGTGACATCAACCCCCAACTATTAACCCATATGCCACCGCTACAGGGCAGTGGGAAGAGAGGCTAAGTGCCAGAAATGGTGCATCTTACAGTTGCGCCACTTCTGGAGTGGCTGAGAGCTGGTGTTTGTAGCCGGGGTGGGTAAATATCCATGATCCCTTCCTTGGCTATAAATATCAGCCCGCAGCTGTCTGCATAGTCTTTTCTAGATATTAATTAGAAGGGGACCCCACGTCATTTTGGGAGCCCACCTATTTTAATAGTCAGTAAAAGCTAAATACAGTGTGTCCGTAAAGTCATGGTGCACTTTTCACCAGTCACTGGAAAGCAACAAAAGACGATAAAAATGTGAAATCTGCTCCAAATAAAAGAACCTCTCCCAGTGTCTTAACTATTCAGTGCAGTTCGATGTGGGCTCCAATTGCTGTCCTACACACATCCAAACGATAGCTTGTGCTTGCATGATGTCACAGATCTGGCAGTGTATGAATCAGAGTTCAGTTTATCAGGGGTTAATCTGTCTTGGGGCTCCGCAAGAGCTTAAACGAGTTTGTGTCGTTTGATTGCTTCTTATTATCTCTCCTCATGATCAGTTCTGATATGATTGGACCAGAGAAAGGGCGCCAAAAGTGCACCATGAAATTATGGACACACTATACAGCTGCAGGCTGATATTCAGAGCCTGGGGAGTGCCATGGGTATTAACCCCTTCCTAGGCTATAAACACCGGCCCCCAGTCACTGGCTTTCCCTCTCTGGATTGGAAATTTGCGCGGGAGCCCACGACATTTTTTCCCCCAAAAATAATCTTATTAATTACATACAATTAGTACTGTGTGTGTGGGACATGTATTTGTCAGTGACATGTATATATCTACCTATTCCATATGGATTTACTGTATATAAACCATGTCTTCTATCTCGTCAGCTTCTACAGCGATTTTACAGAAGACGACAAATGAATTACCAGCTATTGTTCTTTTTCTCTATGTAATACAAAGATATATACAGTGCCTTGCGAAAGTATTCGGCCCCCAGGAGCTATTCATCCTTTTCCCACATATCATGCTTCAAACATAAAGATACCAAATGTGAATTTTTGGTGAAGACTCAACAACAAGTGGGACACAATTGTGAAGCTGAACGAAATTTATTGGTTATTTTAAATTTTTGTGGAAATTCAAAAACTGAAAAGTGGTGCGTGCAATATTATTCGGCCCCTTTAACTTAATACTTTGTTGCACCACCTTTTGCTGCGATTACAGATGCAAGTCGCTTGGGGTATGTCTCTGTCAGTTTTGTACATCGAGAGACTGAAATTCTTGCCCATGCTTCATTGGCAAACAGCTCGAGCTCAGTGAGGCTTGATGGAGATCGTTTGTGAACAGCAGTTTTCAGCTCTTTCCACAGATTCTCGGTTGGATTCAGGTCTGGACTTTGACTTGGCCATTCTAACACCTGGATACGTTTGTGAACCATTCCATTGTAGATTTTGCTTTATGTTTGGGATCATTGTCTTGTTGGAAGACAAATCTCCGTCCCAGTCTCAGGTCTTTTGCAGACTCCAACAGGTTTTCTTCAAGAATGGTCCTGTAT
The DNA here is from genome assembly GCF_039654945.1 of Dendrobates tinctorius. NCBI lineage: Eukaryota > Metazoa > Chordata > Amphibia > Anura > Dendrobatidae > Dendrobates > Dendrobates tinctorius. The sequence continues at coordinate 25,437,082 of NW_027361717.1, forward strand.
TTGGCTCCATCCATCTTCCCATCAATGTTAACAATTTTCCCTGTCCCTGCTGAAGAAAAGCAGGCCCAAACCATGATGCTGCCACCACGTTTGACAGTGGGGATGGTGTGTTCAGGGTGGGGATGGTGTGTTCAGGGTGATGAGCTGTGTTGCCTTTACACCGAACATATCATTTGGCATTGTTGCCAAAAAGTTCAATTTTGGTTTCATCTGACCAGAGCACATGCTTCCACATGTTTGGTGTGTCTCCCAGGTAGCTTATCGCAAACTTTAAACAACACTTTTTATGGATATCTTTGAGAAATGGCTTTCTTCTTGCCACTCTTCCATAAAGGCCAGATTTGTGCAGTGTACGACTGATTGTTGTCCTATGGACAAACTGTCCCACATCAGCTGTAGATCTCTGCAGTTCATCCAGAGAGATCATGGGCCTCTTGGCTGCATCTCTGCTTAGACCTCTCCTTGTTTGGGATGAAAGTTTAGAGGGACGGCCGGTCTTGGTAGATTTGCAGTGGTATGATACTCCTTCCATTTCAATATTATATCTTGCACAGTGCTCCTTGGGATGTTTAAAGTTTTGGAAATCATTTTGCATCCATGTCCGGCTTTAAACTTCTCCACAACAGTATCACGGACCTGCCTGTTGTGTTCCTTGGTCTTCATGATGCTTTCTCTGCTTCAAACAGAACCCTGAGACTATCACAGAGCAGGTGCATTTATATGGAGACTTGATTACACACAGGTGGATTATATTTATCATTATTCATTTAGGACAACATTGGATCATTCAGAGATCCACAACAAACTTCTGGAGTGAGCTTGCTGCGCTGAAAGTAAAGGGGCCGAAGAATATTGCACGCCCCACTGTTCAGTTTTTGCATTTCCACAAAAACTTAAAATCACCAATAAATTTTGTTCAACTTCACAATTGTGTTCCACTTGTTGATTTTTCACCAAAAATTTACATTTGGTGTCTTTATGTTTGAAGCATGATATGTGGGAAAAGGTTGAAAAGTTCCAGGGGGCGAATACTTTCACAAGGCACTGTATATATACACTGCTTAAAAAAAATAAAGGAAACACTTAAACAAAGTAACATAGTTATTAAGGTTGAATGAAGACTTTAAGTCCATCTACTTCAACCCATATCCTATCCTAACTTGCCCTAACATGTTGATCTAGAGGAAGGCAAAAAAACCCATGTGGCAAACAGTAAGCTTCATATTGGGGAAAAAAATTCCTTCCCGACTCCACATACGGCAATCAGACTAGATCCCTGGATCAACGCAATATTAAGGAAACTAGTGTATATACCCTGTAATATTATACTTTTCAAGAAAGGCATCCAGTCCCTTCTTAAATTTTATTAGGGAATCACTCATTACAACATCATATGGCAGAGAGTTCCATAGTCTCACTGCTGTTACAGTAAAGAATCCGCATCTGTGAGTATGCTTAAACCTTCTTTCCTCCAGACGTAGAGGATGCCCCCTTGTCCCCGTCATAGGTCTAAGAGTAAAAAGATCATTAGAAAGGTCTCTGTTTTGTCCCCACATATATTTAAACATTGTAATAAGATCACCCCTAAGCCTTCGATTTTCCAAACTAAATAACCCCAAGTGTAATAACCTGTCTTGGTATTGCAGACCCCTCAGTTCCCTAATAACCTTGGTCGCTCTTCTCTGCACCCGCTCCAGTTCAGCTATGTCTTTCTTATACACCGGAGACCAGAACTGTACACAGTATTTTAAGTGTGGTCGCACTAGTGACTTATATAGAGGTAAAATTATGTTCTCCTCATGAGCATCTATGTCTCTTTTAAAGCATCCCATTATTTTATTTGCCTTTGCAGCAGCTGCCTGACACTGGCCACTAAATGTGAGTTTGTCGTCCACCCATACACCCAGGTCTTTTTCAGTGACAGTTTTGCCCAGTGTTTTACAATTAAGCACATAATTATACATCTTGTTCGTTCTTCCCAAGTGCATGACCTTACATTTATCCCCATTAAAGCTCATTTGCCATTTATCAGCCCAAGCGTCTAGTTTACATAAATCCTCCTGTAATATAAAATTGTCCTCCTCTGTATTGATTACCCTGCAGAGTTTAGTGTCATCTGCAAATATTGAAATTCTACTCTCTGTGCCCCCTACAAGGTCATTAATAAATATGTTAAAAAGAAACGGGCCCAAAACTGACCCCTGTGGTACCCCACTGCTAACCGTGACCCAGTCCGAGTGTGCTCCATTAATAACCACCCTTTGTTTCCTATCCCTGAGCCAGCTCTTAACCCACCTACACATGTTTTCCCCTATCCCCATTATTCTCATTTTATGTATCAATCTTATGGGTGGCACCATATCAAAAGCTTTTGAAAAGTCCATGTACACCACATCCACTGCATTCCCTTGGTCCAGTCCTGAACTTACCTCTTCATAGAAGCTTATCAGATTAGTCTGACAGGAAAGGTCCCTTGTAAACCCATGTTGATATTGGGTCATGAGGTTATTCTTCTCCAGATACTCCAGTATAGTATCTCTTAGAAAACACTCCAGGATTTTACCCACAGTTGAGGTTAAACTTACTGGCCTATAATTTCCAAGTTCAGTTTTTGTCCCCTTTTTGAATATTGGCACCACATTTGCTATACACCAGTCCTGTGGTACAGACCCTGTTATTATGGAATCTTTAAAGATTAAAAATAATGGTCTATCTATGACTGGGCTTAATTCCTGCAGTACTCGGGGGTGGATCCAAACCGGGTCCGGGGATTTGTCAATTTTAGTGATTTTTAGACACCGCCGTACTTCCTGCTGGGTTAAGCAGGTGACATTTAATGGAGAATTTTTATCCCTGATCATGTTATCAGTCATGGGATTTTATTGTGTAAATACTGTTGAAAAAGCAATATAGCATATTGGCTTTTTCCTCATTCTCATCCACCCAGACTATTTTTAAGGGGGCCAACACTATCATTTTTTAGCTTCTTACTATTTATGTAGTTAAAGAATATTTTGGGATTATTTTTACTTTCTCTGGCAATGAGTCTCTCTGTCTCAATCTTTGCTGTCTTGATTTGCTTTTTACACAATTTATTTAATTTTCTGTATTTATTTAATGCCTCATCACTACCTACTTGCTTTAGTTCTCTAAATGCTTTATTTTTTATCTCTTATTGCACCCTTACAGCTCTATTTAGCCATAGTGGTTTCCTCCTATTTCTCGCATGTTTATTCCCATACGGTATATATTGTGCACAGGTCCTATTCAGGATGCTAATAAACGTCTCCCATTTTCTTTGTGTAATTTTATGCCTCAGGATATTGTCCCAGTTAATTGCACCAAGATCATCTCATCCGTTGGAAATTTGCCTTCCTGAAGTTTAGTGTCCTTATAATCCCTCAACTACACATCTTATTAAAGGATACATAAAAAATTATTAATTTGTGATCACTATTACCCAAGTGACCCTCAACCCTTACATCTGATATGCGGTCTGGCCTGTTGGTTAATATTAGGTCTAGCAGTGCCCCCCCTTTTGTTGGGTCCTGAACTAGTTGTGAACAGTAATTGTCTCTCATAGTTGTCAAAAACCTATTACCTTTGCTGGAACTGCGGGTTTCGCTTCCCCAATGTATTTCAGGGTAGTTGAAGTCCCCCATAATAATGACTTCTCCTTGATTCGCCGCTTCATCTATTTGCATTATGAGGATATTCTCTGTTGCTTCCATTATTTTTGGAGACTTATAACAAACCCCTACAAGTAATTTATTATTTTTCCCCCTCCCCTTATTTCTATCCACAGGGACTCTACATTTTCATTAGATTCATATATATTATCACGAAGGATGGGTTTTAAGGATGATTTTACATATAAACACACGCCTCCCCCTCGCTTATTTGTTCGGTCATTTCTGAACAGACTATAGCCCTGTAAATTAACCGCCCAGTCATGTCTCAGATATCCCCACCATGTCAAAATTATGTTCCAACAACAACAACTCCAATTCCTCCATTTTGTTGGCGACGCTACTGGAATTAGTACACATGCACTTTATGTATCTCTCTGTACCTCTATTCTTAACTAATTAACTGTTCTAACCCCACCCCCATGCCACCCCCACCCCCAATGTCATTATTTGTGCCCAGGTCTCTATCTGCACTGTCTTCCCCTCCTATAAAAGGAATACCCTCCCCCCCGTCCCTAGTTTAAACACTCCTCCAACCTTCTAGCCATTTTCTCCCTCAGCAAAGCTGCACCCTCCCCATTGAGGTGCAGCCCGTCCCTAGCGTAGAACCTGTAGCCAACTGAGAAGTCGGCCCAGTTCTGCAGGAACCCAAACCCCTCCTTCCTACACCAATTCCTGAGCCACTTATTAATCTCCCGTTGCCTCTCTGGCGTGGCACGTGGTACAGGAAGTATTTCCGAAAATACCACCTTGGAGATCCTTGCTTTAAGATTACAGCCTAATTCCCTGAAATCATCTTTAAGGACCTTCCACCTACCTCTAACTTTGTCATTTGTGCCAAAGTGCACCATGACCGCTGGATCCTCACCAGCCCCTCCCAGTAATCTGTCAACCGGATCAGCGTTGTGTCGGACTCGAGCGCCAGGTAGGCAGCACACCGTTCGACGATCCCTGTCTTTGTGACAGATTGCCCTATCTGTTCCCCTAATAATTGAGTCTCCCACTACCAGAACCTGTCTGGCTTGCCCTGCTCTCCTATTTCCCCCCTTACTGGAGCAGACACTCCTCTGGCTTTCAGAGGACATGCCTTGCTGCAGCAGTGCTACTCCTGCACTAACACTCCCCTCATCTGCCAACTTAGCAAACTTATTGGGGTGTGCCAGATCAGGACTAGCCTCCCTGGTGCTCTTCCCTCTACCTCGCCTTCTAACTGTCACCCAGGTAGCTGCTTCATTGTCCTGCAGCTCCAACCTAGCATCCCTCCCCTCATCTATCCCATTGAACGTCTGCTCAGTGAGCAGAAGACTCCTTTCCATATTGTTTATGGATCTCAGTGTTGCCAGCTGCACATTTAGATCAAGTATCTGGGCTTCCAAATGCACAACGTTGTTATGATTGAGTCACCGTAGGAGGCAGACACAAAAATAGAAGCTACGTCCAGAAAACCAGAGAAGTTGGCAACTATCAGATTGCAGACCCCTGAACCTATCAACACAACTAGCAGTAGCCGTGGGGGGTTCCTACGATGCCCTAGACCCCTCGATCACAGCCGGAGAGATAAATAGCCTAAAGACAGAAAAGGAAATCTAAACTGCCCCAGAGCAGACTCCAAAGTAAAAGGCAGCCCCCAACATATAATGACGGTGAAGCAAGATGAAAAAACACTCACACAGATAGAAAGATAGACTGAGCAAAGACAGGGCCCAAGCTAAACAGAAAAGGAAAGGAAGGTTGCTGTCTGCAATCTGCCAAAACCCTATCAAAGACATAAGCCAAAAAGCTGATATGAAAAAGACCCTGAAGCAGCTAGGCTTCAAAAACTAAATCAGCACTCAGGTATTTTCAGAAGACAGAGCTAAAGGAATCAAACTCCCTGAATCACAAGTCACACACTTACCACAGTTCGCACTTACGCTCAGGTCACACTCGCTCAGGCAGAAGATTTAAAAGATTTTTTTTTTCCCTTTTACCAGCACACCACCCTGCTGCTCAATGCACTTCCAAAAGGAGTTGAGCCACAACCAGCTGCGCCTTATAAACCCTTAATTATGAACTCCCACCCTTAATTAACCCCTTGTGAATATAGTTACACCTCAAGATTTAAATGCAATATAGTTAACCCTTAAAGACACAGTAAAATAAGAGATTATCCCTGTAGAAAGAAAAAAATAGGCTAAACAAGCCCCCAAGCCCCCCAAAAATTGAACAGGTAGAAAGCACTCAGCAACCTACAATTCAGCAACTCACACAGGTATTTGTTATAGATTTTCCAAATACCTCTTCACTGAATCACAAGTCACACACTTACCACAGTTCGCACTTACGCTCAGGTCACACTCGCTCAGGCCACACTCGCTCAGGCAGAATATTTAGAAGATTTTTTTTTTTTTCCCTTTTACCAGCACACCACCCGGCTGCTCAATGCACTTCCAAAAGGCAAAACAACAGAATATAACTCCAAGTAAATCAAACTTCCATGAAATTAAACTGTCCACATAGGAAGCAACACTGACAATCAATTTCACATACTGTTGTGCAAATGGAATAGACAATAGATGGAAATTTTTGGCAATTATCAAGGCACCCTCAATAAATGAGTGGTTCTGCAGGTAGGGACTACAGACCACATCTCAGTACCAATGCTTTCTGGCTGATGTTTTGGTCACTTTTGAAGGTTGGTTGTGCTTTCACACTCGTGGTAGCATGCGACGGACTCTACAACCCACACAAGTTGCTCAGGTAGTGCAGCTCATCCAGGATGGCACATCAATGCGAGCTGTGGCAAGAAGGTTTGCTGTGTCTGTCAGCGTAGTGTCCAGAGGCTGGAGGCCCTACCAGGAGACAGGCCTGTACACCAGGAGACGTGGAGGGGGCCATAGGAGGGCAACAACCCAGTAGCAGGACTGCTACCTCAGCCTTTGTGCAAGGAGGAACTAGAGGAGCACTGCCAGAGTCCTGCAAAATGACCTCCAGTAGACCACAAATGTGCATGTGTCTGAACAAACGGTTAGAAACCGACTCCATGAGGATGGTCTGAGGGCCCAACGTCCACAGATGGCGGTTGTGCTCACGGCTCAACACCTTGAAGGACGCTTGGCATTTGCCACAGAACACCAGGATTGGTAAATTCGCCACTGGCTCCCTGTGCTCTTCACAAGTGAAAGCAAGTTCACACTGAGCATATGTGACAGATGGTGTGGGGTGGCATTTCTTTAGAGGGCAGTACAGCCCTCCATGTGCTCGCCAGAGGTATCCTGACTTCCATTAGGTACCGAGATGAGATCCTCAGACCCCTTGTGAGACCATATACTGGAGTGGTTGGCCCTGGGTTCCTCCTAATGCAGGACAATGCCAGACCTCATGTGGCTTGAGTGAGTCAGCAGTTCCTGCAAGATGAAGGCATTGAGGCTATGGACTGGCCCGCCCATTCCACAGACCTGAATCCGATTGAACATATCTGGCACATCATGGCTCGCTCCATCCACCGTCATGTTGCCCACAGACTGTCCAGGGGGATGCTTTAGTCCAGGTCTGGGAGGAGATCCCTCAGGAGGCCATCTGCCGCCTCATCAGGAGTATGGCCAGGCATTGTAGGGAGGTCATACAGGCAAGTGGAGGCCACACACTACTGAGCATCATTTCCTTGTCTTGAGGCATTTCCACTGAAGTTGGATCAGCCTGTAATTTGATTTTCCACTTGGATTTTGATGATCCTTCCAAATCCAGACCTTCATGGGATATTAATTTTGATTTACATTGATCATTTTTATGTTTTCTTGTTCTCAATGCATGCCACTATGTAATGAATAAAGATTTGCTGCTTCGATATTTCATTCAGTGGTATCTACGATGTGGTATCTTAGTGTTCCCTTTATTTTTTGGAGCAGTGTTTATAATAAATATATATATATATATATATATATATATATATATATATATATATATATATATATATATATACATACACACAGCGGGGCAAAAAAGTATTTAGTCAGTCAGCAATAGTGCAAATTCCACCACTTAAAAAGATGAGAGGCGTCTGTAATTTACATCATAGGTAGACCTCAACTATGGGAGACAAACTGAGAATAAAAAATCCAGAAAATCACATTGTCTGTTTTTTTTTCATTTTATTTGCATATTATGGTGGAAAATAAGTATTTGGTCAGAAACAAAAAAAATCAAGATTTCTGGATCTCACAGACCTGTAACTTCTTCTTTAAGAGTCTCCTCTTTCCTCCACTCATTACCTGTAGTAATGGCACCTGTTTAAACTTGTTATCAGTATAAAAAGACACCTGTGCACACCCTCAAACAGTCTGACTCCAAACTCCACTATGGTGAAGACCAAAGAGCTGTGAAAGGACACCAGAAACAAAATTGTAGCCCTGCACCAGGCTGGGAAGACTGAATCTGCAATAGCCAACCAGCTTGGAGTGAAGAAATCAACTGTGGGAGCAATAATTAGAAAATGGAAGACATACAAGACCACTGATAATCTCCCTCGATCTGGTGCTCCACGCAAAATCCCACCCCGTGGGGTCAGAATGATCACAAGAACAGTGAGCAAAAATCCCAGAACCACGCGGGGGGACCTAGTGAATGAACTGCAGAGAGCTGGGACCAATGTAACAAGGCCTACCATAAGTAACACACTATGCCACCATGGACTCAGATCCTGCAGTGCCAGACGTGTCCCACTGCTTAAGCCTGTACATGTCCGGGCCCGTCTGAAGTTTGCTAGAGAGCATTTGGATGATCCAGAGGAGTTTTGGGAGAATGTCCTATGGTCTGATGAAACCAAACTGGAACTGTTTGGTAGAAACACAACTTGTCGTGTTTGGAGGAAAAAGAATACTGAGTTGCATCCATCAAACACCATACCTACTGTAAAGCATGGTGGTGGAAACATCATGCTTTGGGGCCGTTTCTCTGCAAAGGGGCCAGGACGACTGATCCGGGTACATGAAAGAATGAATGGGGCCATGTATCGTGAGATTTTGAGTGCAAACCTCCTTCCATCAGCAAGGGCATTGAAGATGAAACGTGGCTGGGTCTTTCAACATGACAATGATCCAAAGCACACCGCCAGGGCAACGAAGGAGTGGCTTCGTAAGAAGCATTTCAAGGTCCTGGAGTGGCCTAGCCAGTCTCCAGATCTCAACCCTATAGAAAACCTTTGGAGGGAGTTGAAAGTCCATGTTGCCAAGCGAAAAGCCAAAAACATCACTGCTCTAGAGGAGATCTGCATGGAGGAATGGGCCAACATACCAACAACAGTGTGTGGCAACCTTGTGAAGACTTACAGAAAACGTTTGACCTCTGTCATTGCCAACAAAGGATATATCACAAAGTATTGAGATGAAATTTTGTTTCTGACCAAATACTTATTTTCCACCATAATATGCAAATAAAATGAAAAAAAAAAACAGACAATGTGATTTTCTGGATTTTTTTTTCTCAGTTTGTCTCCCATAGTTGAGGTCTACCTATGATGTAAATTACAGATGCCTCTCATCTTTTTAAGTGGTGGAACTTGCACTATTGCTGACTGACTAAATACTTTTTTTTTCCCCACTATATATATATATATATATATATATATATATATATACACACACATACATACATACATATATATATATATATACACACATACACACACTCACTGGCCACTTTATTAGGTACACCATGCTAGTAAGGGGTTGGACCCCCTTTTGCCTTCAGAACTGCCTCAATTCTTCGTGGCAGAGATTCAACAAGGTGCTGGAAGCATTCCTCAGAGATTTTGGACCATATTGACATGATGGCATCACACAGTTGGCGCAGAATTGTCGGCTGCACATCCCTGATGCGAATCTCCCGTTCCACCACATCCCAAAGATGCTCTATTGGATTGAGATCTGGTGACTGAGGAGGCCATTTGAGTACAGTGAACTCATTGTCATGTTCAAGAAACCAATCTGAGATGATTCGAGCTTTATGACATGGCGCATTATCCTGCTGAAAGTAGCCATCAGATGTTGGGTACATTGTGGTCATAAAGGGATGGACATGGTCAGCAACAATACTCAGGTAGGCTGTGGCGTTGCAACGATGCTCAATTGGTACCAAGGGGCCCAAAGAGTGCCAAGAAAAAATTCCCCACACCATGACACCACCAGCCTGAACCGTTGATACAAGGCAGGATGGATCCATGCTTTCATGTTGTTTACGCCAAATTCTGACCCTACTATCCGAATGTCGCAGCAGAAATCGAGACTCATCAGACCAGGCAACGTTTTTCCAATCTTCTACTGTCCAATTTCGATGAGCTTGTGCAAATTGTAGCCTCAGTTTCCTGTTCTTAGCTGAGAGGAGTGGTACCCAGTGTGGTCTTCTGCTGCTGTAGCCCATCTGCCTCAAAGTTCGACGCACTGTGCGTTCAGAGATGCTCTTCTGCCTACCTTGGTTGTAACGGGTGGCAATTTGAGTCACTGTTGCCTTTCTATCAGCTCGAACCAGTCTGCCCATTCTCCTCTGACCTCTGGCATCAACAAGGCATTTCCGGCCACAGAACTGCCGCTCACTGGATTTTTTTTCTTTTTCGGACCATTCTCTGTAAACCCTAGAGATGGTTGTGCGTGAAAATCCCAGTAGATCAGCAGTTTCTGAAATACTCAGACCAGCCCTTCTGGCACCAACAATCATGCCACGTTCAAAGGCACTCAAATCACCTTTCTTCCCCATACTGATGCTCGGTTTGAACTGCAGGAGATTGTCTTGACCATGTCTACATGCCTAAATGCACTGAGTTGCCGCCATGTGATTGGCTGATTAGAAATTAAGTCTTAACACACAGTTGGACAGGTGTACCTAATAAAGTGGCCAGTGAGTGTATATATATATCTCATACCACCTGAAGTTTCTGCTTGCTGGACTCTTCTGCCTTGATTTCTACATTGTTGGACTTGTTCCCAGTCTTGGTCTGTGCAACCCAGAGGAAACGGGTACTTACCATCCAGAGCTCGGAGGTTAGCTGGTCTATGTGTTGTTTTGAGATATATATATATACACACAGAATATATATATAAGAATTTTTTGTTTTAAAAATATGTGTAGATGATTCAGAACATTTCTCTATGAGAAATCTCAAGGTAAAATCGCATTGCAGTCTGATAGCAATTGCACTGCATTGGGATGTACAGTAAATCATATGCTAGGTGTAAAAAATCAGATTGGAAACGCATTAAAAAAGCATGATACTCACATGACAATTTCATTACACCCGTCTGACTCTCCTGCATCAAAATTGGATTTTTAAAATTGCTAGTGTGTCTCGAGCCTTAAGGGCATGTCACACTAAGCGATATCGCTAGCAATATCGCTATAACTTGTGACGTTATAGCGATATTGCTAGCGATATCGCTGTGTCTGATACTTACCTACGACCGGCTCCCCCCGCTGGTATCGCTGATCACGCGAGAACGTCCTGGACCGTTTCTCGTCGTCAGCTTCCTGCTGTGATGACGAGCGACTCGTGGAGGCGGGCGGGAGGACGCAGGATCGTCTGGTGTGACAGGTAAGTAGCGATCTCCGTCTCCAGCGATGTCACTGGTGAGATCTGCCGATGTGGCAGCTCACTAGCGACCACTTAGCGATGTACCAGCGATCCTGACCGCGTCATATCGCTGGTCGGGATCGCTGGTACATCGCTAAGTGTGACAGTACCTTAACTGTGTGTGTAATGGTGGTGTCACATCAGTGGCCCAAGGTCATTGAACCCCTTAAAAACATCAGTTACTTATTCAAATCTGTGAAAATCTGCTGTTTGCCCACTTTGATGCCAATTCTGATGCCCAGATCACATTTGGGCCAGGCTGGAACGACCTGGATTTGATACGGGGCATCACTATCTGTGTATTCTTGGTGTGAGATCAGTGGCCCAAAGTCATTTAACCCATTAAAAACATCAGCTACTTAATGAAATCTGTGAAAATTGGCTGTTTGTCCACTTTGATGCCAATTCTGATGCCCAGAACCCATTTGTTGCAGGCTAGAGGGACCTCGGTTTGATGCAGGGCATCACTATCTGTGTATTGTTAGTGTGAGATCAGTGGCTCAAAGTCGCAACGCTTTCTTCAACGCTCTTTGGTGCCCACTTTGATGCCTATTTTTGTGCCAGGTTTATAGTTTTTGTAGCTGTTTTTAAGTGTATTCACATCAGGGCCCCTCACTGCATTGCGCTTTATTATTGTGATGCTTACTTTTTGTTGTTAAACCTATAAAAAAGAGAAAAGAAAAAATTGCCGAAAAAGAAACCAACTTCAGCCTCGTAGTGATGACACACTGATGACACACTGATGGCACACTAACACACTGATGGCACATTGATGGTACTCTGACACATTGTTGGCACACTGATGACATGTTGATAGGCCCATGGGAAATCGGAGTCCATACTATGGACCTATAGGTCAAAGATTTTGCTTGGCACCACACCCCCCACAGCCACATACATGCACACCACCAAAACTGAACTACATTTATCTTCTCTTCCCTAATTAAAATCTAACATAATTTGGAATGACATTGAATGCATGAATAGTATTGCCATACTGTACACACTTACAGAATACCACTATACTGAGCACATAAACAGTACAGCATAACTGTATAGATAAATACCAGAGCGGAGTCCACTGCGTTCTCTCAGAAGCATCCCTTTATGTATTGGACATGTACTTTAACATGTGCCTGAATGTGATGTCAGCATCGCCTGACTATTAGAGATGAGGAGACTTCTACAATTTTTCCCCCAATTTTTAATATGTGGTGAATTAATTTGCATGAATCTCAATACTGGAAAGCTTGTAATTGCTTGGAAAATACATGTTGGGGAAATTAAAGAGAGAGAACCCTGCTGACCATAAGAGCTTATACTTTACCAGCGAGAGAGGACCCTCCTGACCGTAAGGGCCAGGGGTGAACCTAGCCTCTCTGCTGCCTGAGGCAAAATGCAAAACGGCGCCCCCCCATAGTAAAGTTTTTAAATCGGTAAAAAATGGCACGGCTTATCCAACAGACCACACCTCCTTGTCCCAAAACGCTTAGCCAATCACAAGTGCCGCGCACAGGGCTGTCTGGGGCTAATAGCAGAGGCCTTCCCATTGGGTTTAGCGAGGGATGTGGGAGTGGGAAGGGGGACGAGCGCCACCAACCAACTGCTGCTTGGGAGAAACATGACTGGATGCCTGAATGTACCGAGGGGCGACATTGGACGTGATGTGTAAGTTATGGCCTGTCAGTCCTGCAGCAGAGGCATATGTGAATGGTACAATGCATCCTGCAGCAGGGGTGTACATAGAGATTATGGGGCCCCATAGCATAAGTTCTAATTGGGCCTCCCCCCCACCAGACTCCACCGGCCCAGGTACCATATTGCTCCCCTCTAAATTTCTACATTCCAAAAAATGGTAACACCACTACCTAAAAAGGAAGTCTGTCACCCCCATGATGCATATTAAGCTAGCTATATAGTGGTATAAGGGACTTAGCTCCAGTAAAATACATACTAGAACAGTACAATTTCCGGAGAAAATAATTTTAAAGTAAAAAAAACAACACAGGAGCAAATACAATATTTAACCCCTTCATGATTTCGCCTATTTTGACCTTAATGACCTGGCCATTTTTTGCAATTCTGACCAGTGTCCCTTTATGAGGTAATCACTCAGGAACGCTTCAACGCATCCTAGCGATTCCGAGAATGTTTCTTCATGACATATTGGGCTTTATGTCAGTGGTAAATTTAGGTCGCTAATTTTTGCGTTTATTTGTGAAAAAAACGGAAATTTGGCGAAAATTTTGAATTTTTATTCTGTTAAACCAGAGCGTTATGTGACACAAAATAGTTAATAAATAACATTTTCCACATGTCTACTTTACATCAGCACAATTTTGGAAACAACATTTTTTTTGTTAGGAAGTTATAAGGGTTAAAATTTGACCAGCGATTTCTCATTTTTGAAACAAAATTTACAAAACCCTTTTTGTTTGGGACCAACTCACATTTGAAGTCACTTTGAGGGGTCTATATGGCAGAAAATACCCAAAAGTGACACCATTCTAAAAACTGCACCCCTCAAGCTACTCAAAACTACATTCAAGAAGATTAACCCTTCAGGTGCTTCACAGGAACTAAAGCAAAGTGTTAGGAAAAAAAGGACATTTTAATTTTTCCAACAAAAATTTTCTTTTAGCATCAGTTTTTTCATTTTCACATGGGTAACAGGATAAAATGGATCATAAATTTTGTTGGGCAATTTCTCCTGAGTACACCGATACCTCATATGTGGTCATAAACCACTGTTTGGGCGCACGTCAGGGCTCAGAAGGTAAGGAGCGCCATTTGACTTTTTGAATGGAAAATATGCTTCAATATTTAGCGGTTGCCATGTCGCGTTTGGAGAGCCCCTGTGCGCCTAAACATTGGAGCTCCCCCACAAGTGACTCTGTTTTGGAAACTAGACCCTCAAAGGAACTTATCTAGATGCATAGTGAGCACTTTGAACCCCCAGGTGCTTCACAAATTGATCCGTAAAAAAAAAAAAAAAAAAAAAAGTACTTTTTTTTTCACAAAAATTTTATTTAGCCTCACTTTTTGTCATTTTTACATGGGCAACAGGATAAAATGGATTCTAAAATTTGTTGGGCAATTTCTCCTGAGCACACCAATACCTCATATGTGGTCATAAACCACTGTTTGGGCGCACGGCAAAGCCCGGAAGGGAAGGAGGGCCATTTGACTTTTTGATTGGAAAATTAGTTCCAATCGTTAGCGGACACTATGTCGCGTTTGGAGAGCCCCTGTATGCCTAAACATTGGAGCTCCCCCACAAGTGACCCCATTTTGGAAAGTAGACCCCCGAAGGAACTTATCTAGATGTGTGGTGAGTCCTTTGACCCCCCAAGTGCTTCACAGAAGTTTATAACGCAGAGCAGTGAAAATAAAAAATCATTTTTTTTGCTCAAAAATGATTTTTTAGCCCGCTATTTTTTATTTTCACAAGGCTAACAGGAGAAATTGGACCACAAAAGTTATTGTGCAATTTGTCCTGAGTACACCGATACCCCATATGTGGGGGGGACCACTGTTTGAGTGCATGGGAGAGCTCAGAAGGGAAGGAGCGCCTTTTTGGAATGCAGACTTTGATGGAATGTTCTGCGGGTGTCATGGTGCGTTTGCAGAGCCCCTGATGTGCCTACACAGTAGAAACCCCCCACAAGTGAACCCATTTTGGAAACTAGAACCCCCAAAGAGCTTATCTAGATGTGTAGTGAGCACTCTGAACCCCAAGTGCTTCACAGAAGTTTATAAACGCAGCGCCATGAAAATAAAAAAATATTCTTTTTCCTCAAAAATGATTTTTTTAGCCTGCTATTTTTTATTATCCCAAGGGTAACAGGATAAATTGGACCCCAAAAGTTGTTGTCCAGTTTGTCCTGAGTACGCTGGTACCCCATATGTGGGGGGGAACCACTGTTTGGGATCAGGTCAGGGCTCAGAAGGGAAGGAGCGTCATTTGACTTTTTGAATGGAAAATTAGCTCCAATCGTTAGTGGACACCATGTCGTGTTTGGAGAGCCACTGTGTGCCTAAACTTTGTAGCTCCCCCACAAATGACCCCATTTTGGAAACTAGACCCCCTAACTAACTTATCTATATGCATAGTGAGCACTTTAAACCCCCAGTTGCTTCACAGAAGTTTATAACGCAGAGCCGAGAAAACAAAAAAATTTTTTTCCTCAAAAAATGATTTTTTTAGCCCGCTATCTTTTATTTTCACAATGGTAACAGGATAAGTTGGACCCCAAAAGTTGTTGTCCAGTTTGCCCTGAGTAGGCTTGTACCCCATATGTGTGGGGGGGAGACCACTGTTTTGGTACACGTTGGGGCTCAGAAGGGAAGTAGTGACGTTTTGAAATGCCGACCTGATGGAATGGTCTGCAGGAGTCATGTTACGTTTGCAGACCCCCTGATGTACCTAAACAGTGGAAACCCCCCACAAGTGACCCCATTTTGGAAACTAAACCACCCAAGTAACTAATCTAGATGTGTAGTGAGCACTTTGAACCCCCAAGTGCTTCACAGAAGTTTATAAATCAGAGCCGTGAAAATAAAAAATATTTTTATCCTCAAAAAATTATTTTTAGCCCACTATTTTTTATTTTCACAAGGGTAACAGGATAAATTGGACCCCAAAAGTTGTTGTCCAGTTTGTCCTGAGTACGCTGATACCCCATATGTGGGGTTAAACCACTGTTTGGGGAAACGTCAGGGCTCCAAATGGAGGGAGCACTATTTAACTTTTTGAATGCAAAATTGGCTGGATTAAATGGTGGCGCCATGTCGCGTTTGGAGACCTCGTGATGAGCCTAAACAGTGGAAACCCCTCAATTCTATCTCCGACCTTAACCCCAACACACCCCAAACCCTAATATCAACCCTAATCATAACCCTAACCCCAACACACCCCTAACCCTAATCCCAACTCTAACCCTAACCACAAGCCTAACCGTAATCCCAACCCCAACCCACCCCTAACCCTAATCCCAATCCTAATTACAACCCTAACCCTAATCCCAACCCTAATTCCAGCCCTAACCCTAATTCCAGCCCTAATTCCGGACCCTATCCATATTTCTAATCCTAATTCCAACCCTAACCCTATTTCTAACCCTAACTCCAGCCCTAACCCTAACGGAAAAATAAAAATATTTTATTTATTTTATTACTTGTCCCTACCTATGGGGGTGATAAGGAGGGCTGTGATTTACTTTTTTTTATTTTGATCACTGTGACAGTTTATCATAGTGATCAAAATAAATGAATGAATCTGCAGCGCTGCTGCAGATTCGAGTGGGCGCACTGCGCATGCGCCTGCCATTTTCCAAGATGGCGGCTCCCATGATCCGGGACGGCGGGACACCGGGACGGCCAGAGGGACTTCGGAGGCACCGTGCAGGGTGAGAGGGGGTGATCGGAGGGCGGGTGGAGCAGATTATGACAGTGACTGCCGATCGGCGCCGTCAGTTGGTGGTGGCGGCCGATTGGCGCTGTCAGTCGACGAGGGGGGGTCGGTTCAGTGTCTCCAGCCATGCCCGATGCTATTTTAGCATCGGGCTTGGCTGGATTGTAATATTTCACCAAATTGTATTGGTGAAATATTACAATCGCTCTTATTGGCAGTTTCACTTTTAACAGCCAATCAGAGCGATCGTAGGCACGTGGGAGTTAAGCCACACCGCCTGGGGTTAACTATCAAATGCACTGTGTGTGCGGGTCGGCTGACCTTTCAGTGACCTCGGTCACCCGACCCGCAGGAGAACAATTAATTCATGACGCCACATAGGCGTCATGGGTCATATTGGCACGACTTTTCATGACGCCTATGTGGCGTCAAAGGTCGGGAAGGGGTTAAAATGAAGAACAAGTAAAGTTAAATCAACAAACTTATCTGTATTTCAATGGGAACTATGGGCTTGCTTTTGGGTAATAATGAGATGGTCAATGTCCGGCTCCATATTTGTCTCTGCTAGTCGTAACAAGGGAAGCAATTTTTCTCTTGCTTGATATCATGGTTTCCTAGGGATTCCAAATTGCTATTAGTAAAATAGCAATATATACACAGCACTACAAAAACAATATACCAGCAATAAAATTGCCCACACAGAGACATACAGCCTGCACTGCCCATCAATGCAGTCTGATCAGTGCCGATCAATGCAGATTTGCCAGTCCATAGCCTTTCAGCCTCACCAGTGCCCATATTGGTGGAACTCAACTTTTAACTCAGGCTCAGACTGGTGTGGTGCGAGAGTCCCCAATAGGCAGGTAAATGTCCCCAATAGGCAGCATAGGTCCCCAATAGGCAGGTTAAATGTTCCCAATAGGCAGCATTTGTCCCCAATAGGCAGATAAATGACCCCAACAGGCAGGTAAATGTCCCCAACAGGCAGTATAGGTCCCCAATAGGCAGGTAAATGTCACCAATAGACAGGTAAATGTTCCCAATAGGCAGCATTTGTACCCAATAGGCAGGTAAATGTTCCAAATAGGCAGTATAGGTCCCCAATAGTTAGGTAAATGTTCCCAATAGGCTGGTAAATGTACCCAACAGGCAGCATAGTCCCCAATAGGTAGCATAGTTCCAATATGCAGCATAGTCCTCAACAGGCAGTATATGTCCCCAATAGGAAGCATTTGTCCCCAATAGCCAGGTAAATGTTCCCAATAGGCAGCATTTGTCCCCAATAGGCAGGTAAATGTTCCCAATAGGCAGTATAGGTCACCAATAGGCAGGTAAATGTCCCCAATAGGCAGGTAAATGTCCCCAATAGGCAGGTAAATGTCCCCAATAGGCAGGTAAATGTCCCCAATAGGCAGGTAAATGTCCCCAACAGGCCGCATAGGTCCCCAATAGGCAGGTAAATGTCCCCAATAGGCAGGTAAATGTCCCCAATAGGCAGCATAGGTCCCCAATAGGCAGTATAGGTCCCCAATAGGCAGGTAAATGTCCCCAATAGGAAAGTAAATGTCCCAAATAGTAAGGTAAATGTCCCAAATAGGAACGTAAATATCCCCAATAGGCAGCATACGTCCCCAATAGGCAGCATAGTCCCCAATAGAAATACATGCCTCTTCACGCTCTGATCCAAGTGCTGACGGCAGTGCGGTGTATTCACAAAATATACCTGTGCCAGGGAGACGGCTGAATTGCAAATCTCCCAGCAAGAGATGTAACCCCAGAGGAGGAGACACGGTCATGTGTCATCTGTGTGACCGAATATAATATGAGATCGGAGAGCAGGTCACAGTCCTTCCATGTGACCACAGCTTCCATCAGAGCTGTATTTCTAGATGGCTCTGCTCCACCCCCCACTGCCCCCTGTGCCGTACCTACTGCTTCCAATGAAGCACCAGGATCATGGTGCAGACAGTGGAAGGGACCATACTGAATTCCAGCCCAGGTAAGGAAGACGCACATACATTAACACTACGATCATTTGAAGGCTGTAAAAAAAAAAAAAAAATCACTTTTAATTTTCCTGCATTTCTGGTCTTTCGTTAGTTTTCCCTCCGGTTTGATCAACATATCACGAAGCGTGAAGGGATATTCAGGGAAACCATCTAATCACCAGATGGTAATTTATCTACCATTACTTCTCCCTCCGCCCCATGATATGTATATTACATGTAACATAGAATTAATTGTTATTTTCTCCTTTTTGTAGACGGAAGATCCAAGTCTGGAGAACATTGAGGAATTAGATCAGAACGACCTGCACTTCATGTAAGTAGATATTAGACTTTCTTTCTTTTAGTCTCCAGCTCAGATTTAGTTACTTTTTATTAGGAATCTACTGATGGGATGTAATAACTTGGTGTCTTCTCTTTACAGAAATCTGCAGAAGTTACAGATCATTTCCATAAGGCTGTGTGCACACGCTGCGGAAAAGGTGCGGATTCATCCGCGCGGATTTTGTACAATCCGCAGGTGAAACCGCAGGTCAAAAGACCTGCGGTTTTACCTGCGGATTGCTCTGCGGTTTTGCCCTGCGGTTTTTCATCTCCTCAATGGAGGAGATGGCAAACCGCAGGAGAATCCGCAGAAAGAATTGACATGTCAATTCTTTCTGCGGATTGAAAACCGCAGATAATCCGCGCGGAAAATTCCGCACCGTCTGCACTGCGGTTTTTGATTCCCATAGGGAATCATGGTACTGTACACCGCAGCAGAAACTGCTGCGGGTCCGCAGCGGCCAAAACCGCTGCGGAACCGCAGCAAAATCCGCAGCGTGTGCACACAGCCTAATGATCCACAGATTCCTCATCTCTTCATAGAGTCGCTGACTCCATCATGTGCAGTGATGCTGATAACAGCTGCAGCCCCAGACTATGATATCGTCATATATTACATTCATTACAGAATATTCCTAAAATAAATAATATTTACCATCTCTACATCTGGTTGTGACTTTACTACATAGAATGATGCTACGTAACATTAGGAGCAGATAATGGTAAGTGAGGGATTTAGGCTATATGCACACGGTGCGGATTCTGCTGCGGAAACGCAGCGGATTTGGCCCTGTGGATTCGCAGAACTGCATGTGATGTACACTAGCATTATAGGCTATGTAAAACAAAATCCACAGTGCACATGCTGAGGGTTTTTTTGCGCAGATTTTTTGCGGGATGAAAAATGCAGCATGTCACTTCTTTTGAGCGGTTTTGCTGCAGTTTTCCATATGCTCCATTCTAGAAATCCGCAGGGGGAAAACCGCACAAAACATGCATTAAATCCGCAGGAAAAATGCAGGTCATTTGACCTGCGGATTTAGTGAAATCTGTGCGGAAAATTCCAAAGCAGAATACGCACCGTGTGCACATAGCCTTAATGATTTTCTATCAGTTTGTATAGTGGTAGCAATAACAGTTAAAGGGGAAAAGGGGATGTCCAGCACTTTTATATTGATGGCCTATCTTTAAGATAGGTCATTAATGTCAGATTGAAGGGGGTACCTCACCCAATAAACCCGCCGATCAGCTCCAGACCCTTGGTCCAGTGCTCTGCAGCTCTCATAAGGGCCCGCATGTGGTCGGCCCACGTGTCCTTAGGGCCTTTATGCAGGCTTCGGAACTTCCTGGGGGGCATTTATGCACACTTTATCCAAGTACAGTTTATCAAAGTACTGGCAGTTATAACATGGATGAATGTGACACGCATCTCTAGTCTCTTCATACAGGTAACCAGCTTTTCCAATCTCTGCTCTGAATCCACTCCTGTGTCTCCATTCAATGTCAGCAAGCAGTTAATTCTGAATGCTATCTCTGTGTTTTCAACTCTGCAAGCTTATATATGGTAACCAGCTTTTCCAATCTCTGCTCTGAATCCACTCCTGTGTCTCCATTCAATGTCAGCAAGCAGTTAATCCTGAATGCTATCTCTGTGTTTTCAACTCTGCAAGCTTATACTGTATATGGTATATAGTTTTTTTCAACTTACTCTGCTTGTCCCCTTATGTTGTGAGGTCAAGAAACTTTTCAAAGTGCTTTATGATCCATGTAGTGCTGGACATGTGTTTATTTGACCACAACATTTTATTGGGTCCTGGTGTCTCAATTTAATGTGATTGATTAACGAGAAGAGAGAGAGCCAAAAAAAAAAAAAAAATGTCTAAGTCTTATCCTCCTATATATTCAGACATAGCTTGGGGGTAGCATTTATGCAGGGGGCATTTATGCACACTTTATCCTAGTACAGTTTATCAAAGTACTGGCAGTTATAACATGGCAGTTAGACAGTGCAGGAGACAGGTAAGACATTTATATACATCTACTCCCTGTACATTTGGAGTACAACAAATATATACCATATGCATTTGTGTAATTTTAATCCTGGCTGCTGCATTCACACACATCCACCGCCCTGGCATTAACTCTCTACACTCCATCCACATTGGCCCCTCACTTCTTTCCTCTCCTATGTATAGCACTCATGCTCTTTTCACGTTGTTAAACTGCACAGATCCAGTCAGTCCCACCATTCAACATCAGAGACGCTCTCACAAATCACTGAACCATCTGCTCACTCTTTCTATCCTCCTTCTCCTAGTCGCAGGAGACATTGCTCCCAACCCTGGTCCCCCATGTTATAGAAAGTCAAACCTCCCGACTGCTACACTCAGAAACCCCTCTAATCTTATTAATATTCCCTGCATGCCATCTGTCTCTCTTAATTGTGCACTTTGGAATTCTCGCTCAGTGTGTAACAAACTCGCCTTCATTCATGACTTTTTCCTTTCTAATTCTCTTAACCTCCTGGCTCTTACTGAAACCTGGATCCAGCAGTCAGACACTACCGCTGCTGCTGCTCTTTCATACGGGGGGCTTCACTTCTCTCATACCCCAAGATCAGACAATAGAGCTGGTGGAGGCGTTGGTCTGCTCCTATCGCCAAAATGTACCTTTCAGGTTATCCCTCAAGTACCCTCACTTGTCTTCCCTTCTTTTGGAGGTCCATGCCGTCAGACTCTACACCCCCTTCTCCATGCGAGTGGCGGTGGTGTATCGTCCTCCCGGCCCCTCCCATCAGTTCCTGGATCATTTTGCCACTTGGCTTCCACATTTTCTCTCCTGTGACATCCCTACCCTCATCATGGGAGATTTCAACATCCCCATTGCTCTTCCCCTCTCACCATCTGCTACTCACCTTTTATCTCTAACCTCCTCATTTGGCCTTTCGCAGCTTACTAATTCTCCAACGCATGAAGACGGAAACTCCCTCGACTTGGTCTTCTCTCGGCTTTGTGCAGTGGATGATTTTGCAAACTCCCCTCTCCCAATCTCTGACCACAATCTTCTTTCATTCTCTATCAAGAACTGCCAGGCTGCTCAGGTCACCCCCACTGTCCAGATTTATCGAAACATACAGGCCATTAACACCCAGAAACTTATGAAGAACTTGCAGTCTTCATTGGCCCCTATCTCCTCCCTCTCATGTCCTGATTCTGCATTGAAGCATTACAATGAAACACTTCAAACTGCCCTGTATGAATTTGCACCCCCTATAAATAGAACACCACAACGCAGACGGCGACAACCCTGGCACACGGTGCAAACACGTTTCCTGCAGCGGTGCTCCAGGTGCGCCGAACGTCTGTGGAGAAAATCCAATCTACCCGAAGATTTCATCCATTTTAAGTTTATTCTTAGAACATACAACACTGCCCTTCACCTCTCCAAACAAACCTATTTCAACACCCTCATCATCTCACTGTCCAATAACCCGAAACGTCTCTTTGACACTTTTCATTCTCTACTCAATCCAAGAGTACAGGCCCCAACCACGGAGCTCCGAGCTGACGATCTGGCCAATTACTTCAAAGAAAAAATTGACCAGATCCGACAGGAAATTATCTCCCAATCACCTCATACCATGCACTGTCCTCCCTCCCCCACTGCATCTAACTCACTCTCTGATTTTGAACCAGTCACAGAAGAAAAAGTAAGCAGGCTCCTTGCATCTTCTCGCCCAACTACTTGCACCAGTGACCCATTTCCGTCACAGCTCCTCCAGTCCCTTTCCCCTGCTGTCACCCCTCACCTAACTAAAATATTTAACCTCTCTCTCTCTTCTGGTATTTTTCCCTCCTCATTTAAGCATGCCATCATACATCCACTACTTAAAAAACCAACCCTCGACCAAAACTGTGCCGCTAACTACAGACCTGTCTCTAATCTTCCCTTCATCTCTAAACGCCTGGTCCACTCCCGTCTTATCCGCTATCTCTCAGAAAACTCTCTTCTCGACCCTCTCCAATCCGGTTTCCGCTCTTTACACGCCACTGAAACTGCCCTCACTAAAGTCTCTAATGATCTGCTAACAGCTAAATCAAATGGTCACTACTCCATGCTAATTCTCTTGGATCTCTCTGCAGCATTCGACACTGTGGATCATCAGCTCCTCCTCACTATGCTCCATTCCATTGGCCTCAAGGATACCGTTCTCTCCTGGTTCTCCTCCTATCTCTCCGACCGCTCCTTTACTGTATCTTTTGCCAGTTACTCCTCCTCTCATCTTCCCCTTACTGTTGGGGTCCCCCAAGGATCAGTTCTAGGCCCCCTCCTCTTCTCCTTGTACACTGCCCCTATTGGTCAAACAATCAGTAGATTTGGTTTCCAGTACCATCTCTATGCTGATGACACCCAATTATACGCTTCTTCTCCTGACATCACGCCAGCCTTTCTAGAAAACACCGGCGATTGTCTAAACGCTGTGTCTAATATGTCCTCACTATATCTGAAACTGAACCTGTCAAAGACTGAACTCCTGGTGTTTCCTCCCTCTACTAATGTACCTATACCCGACATTGCCATTTCTGTGTGTGGTTCCACTATTACTCCCCAGCAACAGGCCCGCTGTCTTGGGGTCATACTTGATTCCGAGCTTTCCTTTGCCCCCCACATTCGATCACTGGCTCGCTCTTGTCATCTGCACCTCAAAAACATTTCTAGAATTCGACCTTTTCTTACCTTTGACTCTGCAAAAACTCTTACTGTTTCTCTTATTCATTCTTGTCTCGACTATTGTAACTGTCTTCTAATCGGTCTCCCTCTTACCAAACTCTCCCCTCTCCAATCTGTCTTGAATGCTGCAGCCAGGATCATATTCCTCACCAATCGTTACACCGATGCCTCTACCTTGTGCCAGTCATTACACTGGCTACCCATCCACTCCAGAATTCAGTATAAACTCATTACCCTCACTCACAAAGCCCTCCATGGCTCAGCACCACCCTACATCTCCTCCCTTGTTTCAGTATACCACCCTACCCGCGCCCTCCGTTGTGCTGATGACCTGAGGTTAGCATCCTCAATAGTCAGAACCTCCCACTCCCGTTTCCAAGACTTTACACGTGCCGCGCCAATTCTTTGGAATGCACTTCCCAGGTCAATACGATTAGTCCCCAATCCCCACAATTTTAAGCGTGTCCTGAAAACGCATTTATTCAGACTGGCCTACCGCCTCAACACATTAACCTAATCTATCCCTGTGTGGCAGAGCCAAAAGTTTTACCATAACCAGGTTCCCCGCACCATTCTCCCACATGCTTTATGCATCCATTAGCCCTCTGTGTCCGTGCTGTCACACACCTAACATTATGGCTGGTCCATACAATCAGGGCAACTGTTACCACCCACCTTTCGTGTCTACCTCTTTCCTCATAGACTGTAAGCTTGCGAGCAGGGCCCTCTTTCCTCTTGGTATTTGTTATAATCTACTGTATGTGATTATTGTTATGCTTTAATGTCTATTGTCAGTACAAATCCCCTCTGAAATGTAAAGTGCTGCGGAATATGTCGGCGCTATAAAAATAAAATTTATTATTATTTATTATTATTTATTATTCCTGCAGTACAACTATGGGGTGAGGTTGAACTACTGGATCAGAGCCTGTTTGATGCTCTCCTAGTCCCGTTCTGCCCCGGCAGGTAAGTCCCCCAAAACTTCCAGAGACTTACCCCTCAAACAGGGGGTCAGGTACTTGGCCCACAGATCCGAGGCAAGATGGTGCTGTCAGCAGGTCCGCTCAAAGGCTCGCAGAAAGGAGTCCAGGTCTCCGTCCTTCTCCAGCAAGGGTAAGTCCTCGGCTCGGACCTTGGATGTCTTGGGTTCCGTAGGTGCTGGGGTGGGCCGTAAGGAGACCCTGCCGAGCCAACACCTGCTAATGCTGTCGATCTGCTTGTGCCTCCTCTCGATCTGCCTGGCGCTTTGCCGCTTTCAGGAGGGCTGCCTAGGCTTCCTCGCTCCCCAGGGCAGCTTGAAAGAGTGCCTCCGAACTGAGCTGTCCGGGGAGAAGGGCAGTAGGAGGGCGTTCTCCTGCAGGGTAGTGCAATAGCGGCGAGACGCTTGGGGAGCCCGGAAGGAACCCCCCTGGTTCACCCCTTCTTTGCAATCAGTACAGTTATTCTCCACATAACGGGCCAGCTCCACGGCCATCACTTTTGTCCGGCTTCAAGTGTTTGCAGCCAGTCTTTTCAGCCCTCGATCACACATACAGCGGCAACCCGAGCACCCACACCTCTACAGTACTTGCTCTCGGACTGTCTAGTACTGAGCTCATCTTAAGATCCCAACAACACAAGCAACTGCTGGTAGTCCTTAGTGTCTGGGAGTAGGGATCCCACACACACTTATCTTGATCCCACCGCGCTGCCACCAATCTATGAGGGATCTCAAAGGGGAAGGGGGGTCAACTTCGCTCTCCTCAGGGGGAGGGGAGAGAAGGACATAGCAGGGGTCGGCTCTCTGGTGCCACCACTTGCCCCAGGTCAGTCAGGGAACTGGACCGAGGGCAAATAGTCGCCGGAAAGGCTTCCCTTATATGGTACTAGTAAGTGAAGCGCTCCCAGTGAGAGGTGATATATATCACCAGTCCAGGCTGGGGATATATAAACCTCCTGGCCGTCACTGCCAGAGTTCCTCACTAAAACAATACGGTATTCTGCCACCAGTTTCTCATTTGAAATAAGCCCCGTCCGAAAGCAAGGCCGCCGCTAAGCCCCGGACTCTGCCGCGCCTCCTCCGGTAGCTCCGCCTACCGGCGCATGACGCTGCATGCGTCCTGCGTCCCCTATCTTTACCACTGGGGGCGCAGGCCTTGCGCAGTATGCGTTTGGCGGCGCATGCGTCCTTTTGACGGTGCGCCGACCAGTGCCAAACGCAACTTGTTGCAATTTGGTTGCGCTCGGTGCACGGGTCAAAATGAAGCATGCGCTGCCAAACGCATACTGTGCACGGTCTGCATCCCCAGTGATAAAGATAGGGGACGCAGGACGCATGCAGCGTCATGCGCCGATAGGCGGAGCTACCGGAGGCGGTGCAACAGAGGGCGGGGCTTAGCGGCGGCCTTGCGCAGGCTGTCGCTGCGCCCTGAAACGCTAATGTGAAACCACCCTAATATAGGGTCAGGAACCAAACCGGCACCGTATCAAATAACCAGCCGAGAGTGAGGACGTGGGGATTTCTGGAAAGGGCAGCCTAAGATTAATTTTATATTTAATCGCCTAAAAGGTGCACTAGAAATATACAAGCATATATTTACAGAACAATATACAATTATGCAGTCAGGGGTGTAGTACAAAGGATAAGGTCTAGATAGGTTGCAATTACCGTGTTATGTAGCATGTGACCACAGGGAGGCGCTGAAGGATCACAGGTCCAAATCTTAGTTACTGGCTTTCCTGGCTCTGTCTGCTAACAGGTCCTCCAGCCAGAAGAAAAACTGAGCTCCAAGTGAAGAGCTATAATAATAATAATAATTATTTATTTTTATTTAGCACTAAAATATTCCGCAGCGCATTACAGTTGGACACATTATCATCACTGTCCCCGATGGAGCTCACACTCGAAATTCCCTATCAGTATGTCTATGTGGGAGGAAACTGGAATACCCAGAAGAAACCCACACTAACACAGGGAGAACATACAAACTCCTTGCAGATGTTGTCCTTCGTGGGAATTGAACCCAGGACTCCAGCGCTGCAGTGCGAACCACTGAGCCACCATGCTGCCCACTTAGCTTCTCCTCCCACACTCTGCGCCCACCCCTGGGCTTGTGCAGGCTCTCTCCTCCCATCTCTGAGAGTATGATTTCCAGTCCAGAACCGGAATGACCCACAACTTTCTGCCCGAAGCTCTGAATGGAATAGCAGCAGTGCCACTGGATTTGGCTGGATTTTATCTGCACATAAAGTACAAAATATGCCTCCCGAATGTAATTCCGGGTGGCTAAGCTTTATAATTCAGTAGTCTAGAGTGCTACAAGTGGCTAAGTAACATGGGTGCATGGGGAAAGGAACACCGATTTGGATAATGTGCTCGGCTAGTCTCAGAGATATTGCATTTTCCAGATTCAATACCTCATAGCCTTGCTGTTATTTGTTGTATGACAAAGCATATCCATGTGTTTCAAGTCGGACAAAAGACTTCAGTTTGCCTGTAGCTTGCAGGGGATTTTGCACCTTTTTGTCAAAAGCTTCAAAGGGCCAGTTCCTAGCTTTTTAATTAAAGATAAACACTGCATGGCTTTTTATGGCCTTGGGGGATGCCAGGGTGGGGGCACATTTCAGGAGTGGAGAGAACTGTACTTCATCCTTCACAGCCAGTCTGAAGAAAAGCGTTTAAGGACATGCTTAAAACTGTGGGTATTGGGTATCCTCACAAATTATCCTGGGTAATGCATTCCAAAAAATTTGTGCATCATGTGAGAAGTTTTGGACACAGGAGTGGGAGATTATGATTATTGAGGATGTCAATCTGAGGTCATTAGAAAAATGGAGGGCACGGGTAGGGTGGTAGACTGAGACAAGGGAGGAGATGTAGGGTGGTGCTGAACCGTGGAGTGCTTTGTTGGGGGAGAGTGACCAACCCTATGCCCCATTAAAAATAAAATAATTTAAAAAATACACATATTTGGCATCACTGTGTTTGTAAAGGTCCGATCTATCAAAATATAAAGTAAATTAGTCGGTAAACGGAGTAACGAGAAAAGAAATCAAAAACGCCTAAATTACATTTTTGCAATGAAATGCAATAAGGAGACATTAATACATCGTATCTACCCCAAAATGGTACAATAAAAACATCAACTCAAGGCGCAAAAAACAATTCCTCACACAGCCCCATAGTCCGAAAAAAGAAAACATTACGCATTCTGGAAAATGCAACAAAAGCTAATTTTTTTTTGCATTTTTTCACTATTTATAAAATAATTAAAAACTGAAGATGTTTGACATCTGCGTACTCGTACTGACCTGGAGAATCAGATTTCCTGGTCACTTTTACCATAGAGTGTACATGGTTAATAAAACAAACAAACAACAATTGTGGAATTGCAGTTTTTTTGCATTAACACCCTTGAATTTTCGTTACCGTTCTCCAGGTCACTATGTGATAGAATGAATGGTGTCATTGAAAAGTGCAAGTCGTCCGGCAAAAAATCAAGTCCCTCACATGGCTATAGTGACAGAAAAATAAAAGTTTTGGCTCTTGGAAATAGGGGAAATGAACCTGAAACTGAAATAATGTGAAATCTCCATGTCAAGAAGGGGTTAAGAAGATAAATCAGTCAAGATCTTTAGGAGGGAAATTTCACCAACTCTTACTGTTAAATCTGCACTTTGCTGGTGTCTCACTGACCAGCCCACCCGAGGTGTCCACAGGGGTCTGCAGGTAGGAAGAATTACCAGTCAGGTACTGTTGTAATAACTTTTTGGATTTGGGGTAACTGAGTGATATGGACACATTATTATAGGGGCACATGACACCCAGGGAAAATCAGTGTATGTCATGTAGGATGGCCCTGGTGGCACAGAAAATTAAAGCTACGGTGTCCTTTTAATTCTTTTTGACGGCATTTGTATTTTTACCTTTTATTAATATTTATTTTCACTTATTTATATAACCTAATCATTTCCCTGACAGTCTGATAGGCAGCAGCTGAGATGTGTATTGTTTAGCAATAATGTATCACCCACAACAAGAAGTGATAAAGACAAACATTACATTCTGAAGCTATGTTCACACATTGCAAAGCAGGTTTTCCTTAGTTTTAGTTGTGTGTTTGGGGCGTTTTTGCTCCATTGTTGTCATGATATATTTGTCTCTTGTGAATGTTGATAAAGTTTAGTGGATAAAAAAAATCTGATTTTACTTCATCGGGTTTTGACACAAAAAAATGTAGCAAAAACTGATACCTGCGTATCAGAAAAAGGCTGAAAAAACACTGAAAGTGACATGCTGCATCCTGCAAAACCCAAGGTATTGTATAAAATACTGAGGCCAAGAAACCAAGCTGTGTGCATGAGAATCCTGAAATCTCACAGACTTTGCTGGTGCTGTAAAATGCAGCTGAAAATGTGCTAAAAACGAATTAAAAAACGCTGATAAATCGTGTGTGATCATAGCCTTATAGTTTACAGCAGAGGATAACTTATACCAGCTATAATCTGTATAGAATATCGACCAAAGCAAAAAATCTACTATTTACAAACATGGAAAAAACGGATTCTGAAATCTTTTCCAAGACAGATTTATATACATTTCTATTATAATAAAACAGATGGGATATTTCTATTCCCCATTCTCTGCCTCATTCACCAGTTGGCTGCAAACATGGCGGCCGGCTGCTCTGATGTCACAATGCTATGCTCAGGATTAGCGGGTCACGCTCAATTGTGATGTCATAATGGCATCATGGAATGTGCTGAGGGTGTGTAATATCTGAGCACTGTGACATCAGCGCCATTTGTAGAGTTGATGCTTTTGCTGACACTTCACGTTGGTTGTGGAAGAGCGAACTAGTTTGTGTTACACATCTGGTGATTACTTCCATTGCTACTTTTTGATCTTTGATCAGAGCACAATAACACCGGTGCCACCGGAGAGCTTAGTCCTCCAATATTCTATCAGCCAGCTTCAGGTAATTCAGTCATGAGCGCCCGAGAGCTGCGTCAGCTGATTGCCGACAATGAGGCATGGCTGCACCGACCAGAAAATCAAGGTAAGTGATATTTGGGGGAGACAGACAATATTCCCACCCTATGGGGCTTTCTCGGGAGGCATTCTACCTGGGGTATGATGGACCACATATCAGCACAGTTTAGGTTTACCAAGTCGAAAATAAAGGCAATTCTTTCTAGGATTCCCTTCTCCCTAAACACCACAGCAGCAGATGGACCCATCACTATAGCCCAAAAGTGTTTGCTAAAACTGGGAATTATTCTGATAAATTCTCATTTGTTTATAGGTCAGGCCATAATTGTCCACAGGTTGAGGTCTCATCAAAGAGATCAGGGAAGACCTTCTACCAGTTATGGACGTCAGAGAGACAGCAATGCTGTCACTGAGAGGACAGGGAGACGGGCCCGAGATCCTCCAAGGCGTAGGGGAGAAGAAGAGAGAAGAGAAAGAAGTCGCTCTCCCCTAAGACCAGCCCCTGCGGAGCCCTCCAGAACATCAGGAGAGAGCAGCAGGGATGATGGCCATCAAGCAAGTGGATCTACAGCCAGCCCTGAATTTGAATTCCGGCGGCAAAATCCCGTCCCACCCAGCCGCAGACCCAGGGAGGTTCCAGCTACAAGCAGATATCCTGTAGGCCGTAGCCATTTTGATCGTCTATTTAACATCCTGCATGAGCTGCAGGAACGTCTATTTAACATGGAGCGTCAGCTGCAGGGATGGATTAGGATGACACCACCACTGCCACAGGTGGAGCCACCTGCACAAAATCAACCTATGCCAGGGAGACAGCAGGCTCGGAATGGCAGGAGAGCACTGCAAATTGCAAACCTCCCAACAAGGGATATATCACCACAGGAGGCAGAGTCATGCACCATCTGTATGACCGAATATGAGATCGGAGAGCAGGTCACAGTCCTTCCATGTGACCACAGCTTCCATCAGAGCTGTATTTCTAGATGGCTCTCCTCCAGCCCCCACTGCCCCCTGTGCCGTAACCACTGCTTCCAGTGAAGCACCATGTTCATGGTGCAGACAGTGGAAGAGACCATACTGAATTCCAGCCCAGGTAAGGGAGCAGTACATACATTAACACTACATTCATTTGAAGGCTGTAAAAAAAAAAAAAAAAAATCACTTAATTTTCCTTTATTTCTGGTCTTTCGTTAGTTTACCATCAGCTTTGGTCAACATCTCATCAAGCGTTAAGGGCTATGATCAGAGAAACTATCTAATCACCAGATGGTAAGTTATCTACCATTACTTCTTCTCCCTCCGCCCCATGATATGTATATTACATGTAACATAGAATTAATTGTTTTTTTTCTCCATTTTGTAGACGGAAGATCCAAGTCTGGAGAACATTGAGGAATTAGATCAGAACGACTTTCACTTCATGTAAGTAGATATTAGACTTTCTTTCTTTTAGTCTCCAGCTCAGATTTAGTTACTTTTTATTAGGAATCTACTGATGGGATGTAATAACTTGGTGTCTTCTCTTTACAGAAATCTGCAGAAGTTACAGATCATTTCCATAATGATCCACAGATTCCTCATCTCTTCATAGAGTCGCTGACTCCATCATGTGCAGTGATGCTGATAACAGCTGCAGCCCCAGACTATGATATCGTCATATATTACATTTATTACAGAATATTCCTAAAATAAATAATATTTACCATCTCTATATCTGGTTGTGACTTTACTATATAGAATGATGCTACGTAACATTAGGAGCAGATAATGGTAAGTGAGGGATTTACTGACTTTCTATCAGTTGGTATAGCGGTAGCGATAACAGTTAAAGGGGGAAAGGGGATGTCCAGCACTTTTATATTGATGGCCAATCTTTAAGAAAGGTCATTAATGTCAGATTGATAGGAGTCACATACCCAGAGTGAAGATAACGAGAGAATGTGCAGTCTGTTTGAGGTGTATCCTCTGTCTGAAAGGCAGAAAGTGAACATCCTTATTGGGCAGCTAACTGGTGCAGCACAGAGGGAAGGAGCCATAAAGCAGATTGACCCAGACAGTGTGAAAGATGGAGACAGACTGTTAAAGGAGCAATTTATTGAGGGACTCCTATACAGTACCCACCGAACACAGCTGCGCATGATAGCCCTACAAAACCCTGACCTAGACTTTGCAGACTTCAAAGACAGGGCTATTCAGGTGCTGCATGAACCAAATGTCAGCCGCCCAGCGCCCCCTAGGCGCCCAGCAATCACAAACCACAAAGCAGCAGCATCTTGCCCTCCCAGCCCTGTGGAGGCTGATGCACAGACTCTGGATAATGATCCATCTACAGAACTGCGCCTTCAGGTCCAAGAGCTGACCAAAAATATGACTGCACTTGCCAAAACTGTGCAGTCCCTGCAGGTGTTATCAAAGGAGAAGATCCAGCTGGCCTTCAGTCCAGAGGATGTCCCGTGGTTACAGAAGAAGAGGATCCCGCCACGCCGAGGGAGAGACAACGATCGCTATGACCAGGACGAACGTTGTTGTGAGTTCATTTTCCCCTTAGTCACTGTGGTCTGGTGAACTCCCTATTCTGGTAAAGGAAGGTAATGAGCCTGATTATCAGGCACCTGAGTCTAATGATGATGACTGGCTGAGTGGAGTCACGGACTGGATATAAGGCTGCCGACGCCCTTCTGCCCTGTGGGTGATTTCTCTGTGGACTTTTAGGAAACCAGTCTGATTCCTGCTCCTCTAAAGCTAAGTTTTCTGCTTTGCCTTTTTGCATTTGTGTTTTGTTTTTGTTTGCCTTGCTTTTCTGGATTCTGCCATTCCCTGCTGGGGTGAGCTGATTCTTCTTTTGCCTGTTGCTCTGTCTTCAGAATATTCCTGAGTACTGACAGTCTTTTTGAAGCCTAGCGTCTTCAGGGACTTTTTCACTGTCAGTCTGTTGGCTCTTATTTTCATAGGGTTTTTCACGGATTGCAGACAGCAGCCTTCCTGTCCTTTCCTATCTAGTTAGCTTGGGCCCCGTCTTTGCTCAGTCTATCTTTCTGTCTGTGTTGTGTTCTTTCTTCTTGCTTCACCGTCATTATATGTGGGGGGCTGCCTTTTGCTTTGGGGTCTGCTCTGGGGCAGTTTAGATTTCCCTTTCTGTCTTTAGGCTATTTAATTCTCCGGCTGTGATTGAGGGGTCTAGGGCATCGTAGGAACCCCCCCACGACTACTGCTAGTTGTGTTAATAGGTTCAGGGGTCTGCAATCCGATAGCTGTCAACCTCTCTGGTTTTCTGGACTTAGGTAGCATTTCTGTTTTTGCCTCCTACGGTGACTCAATCCTAACAGAATCACCCGCTATACCGCAGATCCTAGGGTACTCAATAGCAGGAAAGAATTGTGTTTAACAAAAAAAAAAAAAAAAAAAAAGAGTGTGTATATTCTTTCCTCTATATCTCTGAGGCCGTAGGGGGATTTTTTTTTTTTCTCTCAATGGAGATAAAGCAATTGTCTGATCGTGGAATTTCCGCCTACCTTGCTCGTTTGCATGCTGTTGAACCAAAGATCCCTACACCTGATGTATTTTTTGGGGATCGATCTAAATTTTTGAGTTTCAAAAATAATTGTAAATTATTTTTTGCCTTGAAGCCTAACTCGTCAGGGAGCTCCGCGCAGCAGGTTAAAATTGTCATCTCTTTGCTGCGTGACGATCCCCAGGGTTGGGCGTTTTCTTTGAAACCAGATGATCCTATTCTGACTAATGTGAACGCATTCTTTCAAGCCTTGGGGTTGTTGTATGACGAACCTAATACTATTGATCAGGCTGAAAAGACCCTGTTGGCATTGAACCAGGGTCGAGATTCTGCAGAGTTGTACTGTCAAAAGTTCCAAAAGTGGGCGGTCCTTACTACCTGGAATGATAATGCCTTGGCTGCTCTCTTTTGGAAGGGTTTGTCAGAAGCCGTAAAAGATACTATGGTGGGATTTCCTGTTCCCTCTGGTCTGGACGATTCTATGTCATTAGCCATTCAGGTTGATCGGCGTTTACGTGAACGCAGGATTGCACGAGAGGTGTTGACACCGGTAGAACAGATGTCTGAACCTATGCAATGTGATAGAGTTTTGTCTAAGGCGCAACGTCAGGAGTTCAGAAGGCGTAATAAGCTGTGTTTTTTCTGTGGAGATGCCTCGCATATTATTTCTGTTTGTCCTAAACGAGAGAAACGCTTTGCACACACGTTTTCTGTTGGTGGTGTTCAACCTAAGTTTCTTCTGGCAATTACTCTGATCTGCTCCCTGCCCACATTTTCCGCCAAGGCTTTTGTGGATTCGGGAGCAGCGCTAAACCTAATGGACTTGGATTTTGCTAAACGTTGTGGATTTCCTATGACACCTCTGCAGACGCCTATCCCTTTGAGGGGGATTGATGCTACTCCTTTGGCGAAAAATAAACCTCAGTTTTGGATCCAGGTGGTCATGCGGGTCGCCCCAGACCATCAAGAAAATTGCAGATTTTTGGTGTTACATGGTCTGCATGATGCCGTTGTTTTGGGGTTTCCCTGGTTGCAAATTCATAATCCAGTCTTGGATTGGAAATCTGTGTCTGTGGTGAGTTGGGGTTGTCGGTGTGCCTGTAGTGAGGCTCCGGTTTTTTCCACCTCTCCTCAGTCGCATGATGTTCCTGACTATTTGGCGGACTTTTATGATGTATTTAGTGAGAATGAGTCTGCGTCCTTGCCTCCTCATAGGAGTTATGACTGTGCAATTGAACTGAGCCCGGGGTGTAAATTTCCCAAGGGTCGGCTCTTCATTTTATCTGTACCCGAGCACGAGGCTATGCGGTCCTATATTAAGGAGGCGTTGAAGAAGGGTCATATTAGACCATCCTCTTCACCCTTAGGTGCCGTTTTTTTTTTGTGGCCAAAAAGGATGGTTCTTTAAGGCCTTGTATTGATTATCGTGCCCTCAACAAAATTACTATTAAATATCAGTATCCGTTACCCCTGATTTCGGATCTATTCTCCAGAGTTAGAGGTGCTTGCTGGTTTACCAAGCTTGACCTCAGGGGGGCGTATAACCTTATCCGCATTAAGCAGGGGGATGAATGGAAGACGGCGTTTAATACTCCGGAGGGACATTTTGAGTACCTGGTGATGCCTTTTGGGCTCACTAATGCCCCTTCTGTCTTCCAGTGCTTCATGAACGACATTTTCCGGGACTTTGTGGATAAATTTTTGATTATCTATCTGGATGATATTTTGATCTTCTCCAAGGATTGGGATTCTCATGTGGAACATGTTCGGACTGTGTTCCGGATCTTGAGGGAGAATTCCCTGTATGTCAAAGGATCAAAATGCCTTTTTGGAGTACAGAGGATTTCATTTTTGGGATTTATTTTGTCTCCATTAACTATTGAAATGGACCCGGCCAAGGTACAAGCCATTTATGATTGGGTTCAGCCCACTTCTTTGAAGGCCCTCCAGAAGTTTTTGGGTTTTGCTAATTTTTATCGGAAATTTATAGCAAAATTTTCTAGTGTTGCCAAGCCATTGACTGATCTGACTAAGAAGGGTGCTGATGTGTTGAATTGGTCTCCGGAGGCTGTTGCTTCCTTTCAGGAGCTGAAGCGAAGATTTACCTCCGCCCCGGTTTTGCGGCAACCTGATGTCTCACTCCTGTTCCAGGTAGAGGTGGATGCTTCTCAGATTGGTGCAGGAGCTGTTTTGTCCCAAAAGGATCCTGTAACATCTAAAATGAATCCCTGTGCTTTCTTTTCCCGAAAGTTCTCTCCATCTGAACGTAACTATGATGTGGGGAATCGGGAACTGTTGGCCATGAAATGGGCATTTGAGGAGTGGAGACATTGGTTGGAGGGAGCTAAACATCAAGTTGTGGTCCTCACTGACCACAAGAATTTGATTTACCTGGAGTCGGCCAAACGCTTGAACCCTAGACAGGCTAGGTGGGCCTTGTTTTTTACACGTTTTGATTTTGTGGTCTCTTTTCTTCCTGGAACTAAGAATGTCAAGGCAGACGCCCTCTCTAGGAGCTTCTTTGCTGATTCTCCTGTGGTGACCAAGCTTGCTACCATCTTAGGCGAAGGGGTAGTTCTTTCTGCCATCTCGCCCGATTTGAGACTTGCTCTGCAAGAGTTCCAGGAGGACAAACCTGAGCGTTGTCCCAGTGGAAGGTTGTATGTTCCTGACCAGTGGAAGAAGAGAGTGATGTCTGAAGTTCATTGCTCTGCATTGGCTGGTCATCCAGGTATTTTTGGTACTAGAGATCTTTTTGGTGGCCCACCTTGTCTCATGATGTCAGGAATTTTGTGCAGTCCTGTGGGACTTGCTCCCGGTCTAAACCTTGTTCTCGCTCTACTCTAGTGGGTTGTTGATGCCTTTGCCGGTCCCCAGGAGGCCATGGACCCATATTTCAATGGATTTCATCTCTGATATGCCTGTCTCTCAGAGAATGACTGTTATTTGGGTGATTTGTGATAGGTTCTCTAAGATGGTTCATCTTGTACCACTCCCTAAGTTGCCATCTTCCTCTGAGTTGGTGCCCCTGTTTTTGCAACAGGTGGTTCGCTTGCACGGGATTCCTGAGAACATTGTATCTGACAGAGGAGTTCAGTTTGTGTCTAGATTTTGGAGGACTTTCTGTTACAAGCTGGGAATTCAGTTGTCCTTCTCCTCTGCTTTTCACCCTCAGACCAATGGGCAGACAGAGAGAACAAACCAGACCTTGGAGTCGTATTTTAGATGTTTTATTTCCGCTGATCAGGATGATTGGGTTTCATTTTTGCCCTTGGCCGAATTTGCTTTAAATAATAGAGCTAGTTCTGCCACTTTGATGTCACCTTTTTTTTGTAACTTTGGGTTTCATCCTCGATTTTCTTCAGGGCAGGCGGAGCCTTCTGCCTGCCCAGGTGTTGACACTGTGGTGGAGAGAATGCACCAAATCTGGGACCAAGTGGTGGATAAGTTATCTCTCTCCCAGGAAAAGGCCCAGCGGTTTTCCAATCGACATAGGACCATTGGTCCCCAGTTTAAGATTGGTGATATGGTGTGGTTATCATCAAAAAATATTGCTATGAAGGTGGCTTCTCCTAAGTTTAAGCCTAGATTTATTGGACCTTACAAGATTTTGGAGATTATTAATCAGGTCTCTTTTCGTTTGGCTCTCCCTGTCACATTTAAAATCCATAATGTGTTCCATAAGTCCTTGTTGAAGAGGTTTGTTGAACCAGTTGTTCCTGGGGTGGCACCTCAGGACCCTGTATTGGTTGAAGGTAACATGGAATATGAGGTAGAGAAAATACTGAATTCCCGTCTGGCTAGACGGAGACTCCAGTATTTGGTTAAGTGGAAGGGTTATGGTCAGGAGGATAATTCCAGGGTCTCTGCCTCTGATATTCATGCCAAAAGATTGGTGCGTGCCTTTCATCGGGCTCACCCTGATCGCCCTGGTGGCGTGGTTGAGGGTTCGGTGACCCCTCCTCAAGGGGGAGGTACTGTTGTGAGTTAATTTTCCCCTTCGTCACTGAGGTCTGGTGAACTCCCTATTCTGGTAAAGGAAGGTAATGAGCCTGATTATCAGGCACCTGAGTCTAATGATGATGACTGTCTGAGTGGAGTCACGGACTGGATATAAGGCTGCCGACGCCCTTCTGCCCTGCGGGTGATTTCTCTGTGGACTTCTAGGAAACCAGTCTGATTCCTGCTCCTCTAAAGCTAAGTTTTCTGCTTTGCCTTTTTGCATTTGTGTTTTGTTTTTGTTTGCCTTGCTTTTCTGGATTCTGCCATTCCCTGCTGGGGTGAGCTGATTCTTCTTTTGCCTGTTGCTCTGTCTTCAGAATTATTCCTGAGTACTGACATAGTCTTTTTGAAGCCTAGCGTCTTCAGGGACTTTTTCACTGTCAGTCTGTTGGCTCTTATTTTCATAGGGTTTTTCACGGATTGCAGACAGCAGCCTTCCTGTCCTTTCCTATCTAGTTAGCTTGGGCCCCGTCTTTGCTCAGTCTATCTTTCTGTCTGTGTTGTGTTCTTTCTTCTTGCTTCACCATCATTATATGTGGGGGGCTGCCTTTTGCTTTGGGGTCTGCTCTGGGGCAGTTTAGATTTCCCTTTCTGTCTTTAGGCTATTTAATTCCCCGGCTGTGATCGAGGGGTCTAGGGCATCGTAGGAACCCCCCACGGCTACTGCTAGTTGTGTTGATATGTTCAGGGGTCTGCAATCCGATAGCTGCCAACCTCTCTGGTTTTCTGGACTTAGCTAGCATTTCTGTTTTTGCCTCCTACGGTGACTAAATCATAACAGGACGTCCCATCTGTCGTTGCTGCTGCAAGGCAGGCCACATTGCAAAATTCTGCCACCCTGGGGCAGAGGGACAACCCCAGGAGTAGGACCACAAGGCCCAAAGAACTGGCGAGCCAAGTATGTTGGAGGGCGACCGGTCCTTCCAGTGGTGATTGACGTCATCCCCATGAATGCTTTGCTGGACACTGGCTCTCAGGTGACGACTATGCCATATATCCTTTACAAGCGATATTGGGCTGACTCTGAACTTACTCGCGGCCCAAGTGATGAACTGACAGTAGATGCCAGCAATGGTCAGTCTTTGCCGCAAGTAGGATGTAAAGAGATGACTATTAAAGTGGGGCGAGTAGAGTTAAAATCTCAAGGTCTGATAGTTGTAGACATTGATCGACGAGAATGTAACCCAATGATGACCCTAGGTACTAATGTGATTGAAAATTGTCTTGCTGAGGTTATTGTTTTGTGGCAACAGGTAGCCGAGACTGCTGGTTCCAGTGAACAATGAGTCCTGCAGAAGGAGATCAAGGCCCTGATGCAAAGACAGCAGGTAGAACTGTCTGGCGGAGAAATTGGCAGCGTCAGAGTGAGTGATTCTTTCCCCATTGCGATACCCCCCAGATGTGAAATGTTAATTTGGTGTCGGGCAGCCATCGGCCTCAGAGGAAAAGATTACCAAGCATTGGTAGAGCCAGTGTACTCTGATAGCCGGCCCACTGTCCTGACAGCCAGAGGGGTAGTTGATGTTCGCAAAGGGAGAGTACCTGTACGCCTCTTGAATTGTGGGGTGGAAGAGGCCACAATACCTCGGTATGCCACAGTTGCTAAGCTGCTTACTGTCAGTAACAATGCAATACGGGCAGCAGAGCCCTTGGTCTCATCCGACCAGGTGGAGGACAATGGCTCTGTAAAGCAGCTGGAGGAGTGGTGGCAGCAGCTGCAGGTGGGAACTGACTCCATCACTTCATACCAAAAGTGGGGTTTACCGATTGACTCAGGAGTATGAGCGGGTATTCAGTAAATACCCTCTAGACTTTGGGAAGGCAAAAGGGGTTCAACACCATATCCCCACTGGAGATCATCCACCCATTAAAGATAGGTAGAGGCCTATACCCCCAACACAATATCAATGTGCCAAAAGTATGTTGTAGCCCCTGGGCAGCTCCAATAGTCTTTGTGAAAAAGAAAGATGGTACCATGAGAATGTGTGTTGATTACTGAAGAATTAACAGCATTACACATAAGGATGCC
This sequence comes from Dendrobates tinctorius, assembly GCF_039654945.1. Lineage (NCBI taxonomy): Eukaryota > Metazoa > Chordata > Amphibia > Anura > Dendrobatidae > Dendrobates > Dendrobates tinctorius. The sequence goes on from NW_027361717.1 coordinate 25,476,358, forward strand.
TAACCATTACCCAGAATTGAGGAGTCATTAACCGCACTTAAAACTGCTAACTATTTTTCCACCTTAGATCTCACTAGTGGGTATTGGCAGGTTCCCGTGGCAGAGGCAGACAAGGAGAAAACAGCGTTTACTACACTAATGGGTCTCTGCGAGTTCAACTACATGCCATTCGGGCTCTGCACCGCCCCTGGGACATTTCAACGGTTAATGGAGTGCTGTCTTGGACACAAGAACTTCGAGACAGTCCTGTTATACCTTGATGATGTCATTGTTTTCTCCAAGACTTATGAAGACCATCTGAAGCACCTGGCTGAGGTGTTTGAAGCCATGTCCAACTTTGGCCTGAAAGTGAAGCCATCCAAATGCCACCTCCTGAAGCCCAAGGTACAGTACCTCGGTCATGTAGTGAGCACAGAAGGTGTGGCACCGGATCCTGACAAAGTCACGGTCATCCGGGACTGGCAGAAGCCCAGCAACCTCCATGAGGTACGTCAATTCCTCGGGTTGGTAGGCTACTAACGAAGGTTCATCAAAGGCTTCACTGAGATAGCCACCCCTATGCAAAATCTTCTGGTGGGCCAGCCCAAGAAAGCCAGGAATTAGAGTCCTACATTTGAATGGAATGAGGAACTGGAGAGGTCCTTCACTCGAGTGAAGATGGCTCTCACAGGAGAAGTAGTTCTGGCCTACCCAGATTATGACCAACCATTTGTGTTGTATACTGATGCCAGCAACGTTGGACTGGGAGCAGTACTGTCACAGGTACAGAATGGCAAAGAAAGAGTGATCTCCTACGGCAGCAGGAAGCTTCGTCCCACTGAAAGGAACCCTGACAACTACAGTTCCTTCAAACTGGAGTTCCTCGCCATAGTCTGGGCTGTGACTGAACGATTCAAGCATTACCTAGCTTCAGGCAAGTTTACCATCTTCACGGACAACAACCCGCTGACTCACTTGGAAACTGCAAAACTAGGTGCACTGGAGCAGCGATGGATGGCCCGGCTGTCTAACTATGAATTCACCATCAAGTACCGAGCGGTTCACAAGAATGCCAATGCTGATGCGCTGTCCAGAATGCCTAATCTGCCAGATGCAGGAGAAGACCCTGAGGCACTCGAAGAAATAGAGCTACCTGCCTTCCACTGGCCAATTGCGGCCCAACGTGCCCACGGAGTGAGAAATAGACGGTCAATCGTGAAAGAGGCCACCCTAAATCCATTGCCTCATCATGACTGGGCTGAAACGCAGGAGAGCGATCCCGTAGTCCACCTGGAAAAGGAGATGCTGTCACAAGCTGACTCACGCCCGGATCCAGATGCTCCTGAAGAAACCCAGCAGTTGTGGAAGGAAAGAGGCCGGCTGTTCCCCTATGAGGGAAAGCTGTGTCGGAGGAGTATCAATGCCCGCACTCATGAGCTGGTCTGGCAGGTGGTAGTCCCAAAGAGGGAGGCATCAATGGTCTTGGAAGCATACCACAATAGAGCTGGACACTTCGGATGGAAGAAGTTGGAGGCCTTGCTCCGGGAGAGATTCTACTGGGCTGGAATGAGGAAGGCCATTGAAAATTGGTGCCGGGAGTGTGGACAATGCAATCTGTGCAGAAAGGACCGCAACAGCCAGCGAGCTCCTTTGCAGCCAATAATAACCAAACAACCTATCGAGTTGGTAGCCCTGGACCATGTGAAGCTGGTTCCACGCTGTTCAGGCTACATTTATGCTCTTACCATCGTTGACCACTACTCGAGATTCCTGGTAGTCGTGCCTGTAAAGGATCAAACAGCCAGGACAGCAGCAAGAGCATTCCAACAGCACTTTTGTAGACCACACAGATATCCCGAGCGAGTGCTTACAGATCAAGGTCCAGTCTTTGAGGCAGAAGAAGTGTTCCAGGAATTCTGTAACTTGTACGGTTGCAAGAAGATCAGGACAACACCGTACCATCCACAGACCAATGGCATGTGAGAAAAAATGAATCAGGTGGTGATCGACCTACTGAAGACCTTGCCTTTGGAAGAGAGGAATCTGTGGCTAGAGAAGTTGCCAGATCTGGTTGACCTCTACAATCACATACCTGTGAATTCCACCAACTGCACTCCAGCCTACCTAATGAGAGCAAGGCCTGGCAAGTTGCCTATTGATTTGGATATGGGAGTCCTAACACCTGAGGTAACATCACCAGATGCTGACTGGGATACAGAACGGCAGCAGCAGTACCGTAAAGTACAAGAGTGTGTAGAAAAGAGTCTAGCTCAGGCGAGACAATAATAGGAAAAGAACTACAATCAACATGCACCTGCAGTTCCCTTGTCACCAGGAGAACAAGTCCTAAAGAGGAAAAGAAGGTTGCATAAATTGGATGACCAATGGGAAGCTGAACCCTACACCGTCTTACTATCAAACTTCAACACCAAAGTGTGCCTTATCAGTAAGGATGGAGGAGAAGCATCATCAGCAGTATCGAGGAATCATCTGAAACTGTGCCCTCACCAGCTAAAGGAAAGGATGGGAGAACAAAACAACCTTCAACCCCTAGAAGAAAAGGTCAGCACTGTACTCGGAGAATTTCCTGCAAACTGGACAAGAATGGATCAAGCCATCGTAGTTCCTGTCCTAATCTTTCCCCAGCCTACTGCAACTGAAGTAGCAGAGACTCAAGAGAACCCTGAAAATCAGGAAGTTCAGGCAGCGGATGCTACACCAGCAGTGGAGTCAGAGAATCTTCGCCCTGCCAGTGGTGAATCTGTCATGCCCAAAGTGAGTCTAAGAGTTCGCAGACGGCTACTACCCAGTTTACCAATGCCAGTGCTATGTAGATCTGTCCGTAGTACCAAAGGTATGCCAGCCCTAAGGTTTCGTATCTAAATAAGTTATACAAATGGTAAAATGTAAATATGCAACTGTTTAAGTTTATGTGCCTACAGAGACTCTGTAATAACTTTTGAAGATCTTATTTTGTTTTGATGGACAATTGGACCACAGGACTATGTGTGGTCAAAACTTAACTTGTACATACATCTCATATGTTTTTCTAGATTACAAAAGCCATTATGCTATTCGTATTTCACACATTTCATATTTGATATGCCTTAATGCAATTGAGTGCAACCATTTCCTTATTTGATATTTAAGCTGTTTTTTGGTATGCACCTATTCAGACTAGTTCTAGATGTGCCGTCAGTTTTTTCTGTCATTTAAGGCTGGTTTCACATTAGCGCATTTTCAGCGCGCGCACGGCCGGGGGTAGCTCCGCCCCCGAGCCGGGTCTCTGCCCGGCGTGCCCGCCCCTTCCTTGTAGCGCCGCCTCCTAGCGGACAGCGGCGCCTGCGATCGGCGCACCCTATCTTTAGCATAGGGTGCGCCGATCGTGCGCAGGCCGTGCGCTAGTTGCGCTTTGACCTGCGCTGCGCACTTTTGACGGTGCGCCGTGCGCGCCAAAATCAAACTTTTCGGATTTTGGCGCGCACGGCGCACCGTCAAAAGTGCGCAGCGCAGGTCAAAGCGCAACTAGCGCACGGCCTGCGCACGATCGGCGCACCCTATGCTAAAGATAGGGTGCGCCGATCGCAGGCGCCGCTGTCCGCTAGGAGGCGGCGCTACCCCCGGCCGTGCGCGCGCTGAAAATGCGCTAATGTGAAACCAGCCTAACTTGTACATAGTTACCATGCTCAGGAAATGGACCATGGACATTGACGCATGGACTAATCGTCATCAGGACTATTTTTGAGCTTTAGTTTTTGTATTTTTCACTTTTTGGAAATCTTGTTACATTTACAATTGTTCATTTGTTTATATGTTTGCATGTTTTTCTTCAGTCCGGGAGTACTGAATTGCACTAGGGGGAATGTGGTGCCCCCAGGAATATGGTCGCCACAGTGGCATTACCTTTCTCCTAGGGAGTGTGATGTTATGCTTGGAAGCAATGAAGGGTCTCTCTGCCAGTTAATCACCACACAGTTCTCATTCCAGGCCAGCAGAGGGAGCTCAGAACCATAACTGGGGGAAAAGCTACTCTCTGGGGGCCAGGAAGGGGAAATTAGGAGTTCGTGTGAGGAGGGCAACGTGTGTGTGGACGTGGAGGAGAGGAGCTGGAAGATTGAGCAGAGTTGAGTGCACACTTCTAGCTATAGCGCATGATCTGGAGCCCGGTCTGCAAGGTTGTATGGATACTGATGTTCCTGCAGCAGAAACCGGAGGAATAAGAAGCTGTAAATGCTCTGTTCCCATGTAAGACTCAGAGGCACAACAGCAACGGGTGAGCCAGAAGAAGAAGAAGGCTACAGCTGTCTGCCATACGAGGGAGTTCTAAATGAGAACAAGCAAGTGGAACTTCAGTGTAACACCGTACTGCAAGTGTAGATAAGCGCTAGAAAGGAGACTACACAACCAATCTGATAGAGAGATTCCTAAGTTGCTTCCAGGCCGGCCAGCCTCTGTTCCATCTGTAATCTGGAATTCTGGACTGCATTTACCAAGCAAAGTAAAGGTAAAAGAAACTGCACCTTATTGTGTCCTTGCCTTCTTCCTGCAAACTCTCCAGCACTGCTACATCTCTGTGCCAGACACTACACCCTCTTCCTCAACACCTATCCTCTTCATCTACTCTGCCCTGGGACTGCAGCCGTGCCTGTGGAGGGCTAAAACATCATTGCTGCACCACACCATCTGTCCCAGAGGATCTGTTTGCAGCGTCGGCTTAACCCCTTTATTGCTGAGCACCACAGGTGGCGTCATCTATCATCCACTCATAAACTTTAACCAGCCATGCTTTAACCCCTTTTTACATGGACGCCCAGGGCCACGGACCGGGTCACCGCTACTGTGACACTTCCCTCTGAGATACCGGCCCGGTACCGAGTACCCCACTGCCCTGGCGGGCGATCCACTTCTCTCTGTCTTCTAACAACAAGTGTCATATCTTGGTAAATCTGCAAAAAATGATGGAAGGGGATGGAATTGGTGGGAGATTAGGAGAGGGGAGGAGGGAGACATCAGGAAAGGGGTGTCAATCAAGACGGTTCAACTTATGGCAGAGGCTTGGGAGGTAAATTAAACGTCTCAGAAAAAATGGAAGTGGAAAAATGTTTATGTACAGTTGAAAACGAGGGTGGTTTCAAGTAATCAGTTGAGAGGAGGGGGGGATTTGGAAAGTAGTTTTTCTAGTTCATGCGACACGGCCGGGAAAAAGAGCAATCATTTTAAGGGATTATGGTTAGGATAGTAACGTGGAATGTTAAGGGACTCAGATCTCCATACACACTAAATATGATTTTACGTCATCTTAAGAAGCTTAAAACTGATATTGCTTTATTGCAGGAGACACTTGCGGAAAGAGGATTTCTTCCGTATGAACAAGATGTGGGTGGGAGGGAAAGATGTATGGGTCGGCATCACAAGGTAGGACGGCAGGAGTGCACACACGGTGGAGTCACAAAAATCAGATGAGGAAGGAAGATATTTGCTCCCAACACGGAACAAAAAAAATTTTTTTAAAACATAACAAACAGGATATTACTTGATGGAGAAGTGTGTAAAATGGTGGGTGATATGTGTGTTAGGTGGGCACCACAATATTTAACACATGAATGACTTAGCTGGGTGCAGCACAGTGCCAAAGGTACCAAGGAAAAAAAGAAAAAGCACAGAAAAAGCGCACTCACAGCCAGATGTAGATATGCAAAAAGGACTTTTATTAATCAAACAAATGCCAGGAAGGCCGAATCTAATATATAAAGCTCAAAGTGTGTATGTATGTATGTATGTATGTATGTATGTATGTATGTATGTATGTGTGTGTGTGTGTGTGTGTGTGTGTGTGTGTGTGTGTGTGTGTATGTCCGGGATAGGCATCCGCACCGTCGCAGCTACAGCCACAAAATTTGGCACAGTCACACGTCTGGACCCCGAGAGCGTCCTAAGCTATGTTGTGAGGCGAAATTTTAACCCCGCGCGTTCCAATTCACCAAACAATTTTGCCCCCGTCTACATACTGGGGAAAAAGTGTGTGTGTGTTAAGCCCCGCCCCTCATTATGTCATAATGCCCCTATTTGCATACTGGGGAAGCAGTGTGTGCATATCAAGCCCCGCCCCTCATTATGATGTCACAATGGTTGCCATGGCGACGCTGATGTCATCATAGGTTGCAAGCCCTGCCGCCGCTCATTATGATGTCATAATGGTTGACTATGAGATGGAGGATGTGTGATGGGTATATGGGCACTGGACTATGGGATGGAGGATATGTATGACGGGTATATGGGCTCGGGACTATGGTATGGCGGATGTGTATGACGGGTATATGGGCACTGGACTATGGGATGGAGGATATGTATGACGGGTATATGGGATGGAGGATATGTATGAAGGGTATATGGGAACGGGACTATGGTATGGAGGATATGCATGATGGGTATATGGGCACGGGACTATGGTATGGAGGATATGTATGACGGGTATATGGGCAAGGGACTATGGTATGGAGGATATGTATGATGGGTATATGGGCACGGGACTGTGGGATGGAGGATATGTATGACGAGTATATGGGCACGGGACTATACGATAGAGGATATGTATGACGAGTATATGGGCACGGGACTATGGGATGGAGGCTATGTATGACGGGTATATGGGCACGGGACTATGGGATGGAGGATGTGTGATGGGTATATGGGCACTCGACTATGGGATGGAGGATGTATGATGGGTATATGGGCACTTGACTATGGGATGGAGGATGTATGATGGGTATATGGGCACTCGACTATGGGATGGAGGATATGTATGATGGGTATATGGGCATGGGACTATGGGATGGAGAATATGTATGATGGGTATATGGGCATGGGACTATTGGATGGAGGATGGGTATTCGGGCACTCGACTATGGGATGGAGGATATGTATGATGGGTATATGGGCACGGGCCTATGGGATCGTGGATGTGTGATGGGTATATGGGCACGAGACTATGGGATGGAGGATTATTATAATTTGTTATAACTAACCACAGTTAGCTACTATGCCCGGGCAACGCCGGGCTCTTCAGCTAGTACATGATAAAAACAATTAAAAAACACCAAAATGGAGAGGGTGGGAAGGTGGAATAAGAGCATGCATATGTAAATAAAGCATACAAAACATGATGTAACAAATAATATTAAATCTCAACAATGCTCTTTTCTCCCAGCAAGTGTGACAGTTGATATATTGGATTACTTAATTTATTTATTTGTCTCTGATCTCCAAAAGAAGGTCCAAACTATAGCCAATCTAATATATAAAGTTCAAAGTGTGTATGTATGTATGTATGTATGTGTGTATGTATGTCCGGGATAGGCATCCGCACCGTCGCAGCTACAGCCACAAAATTTGGCACAGTCACACGTCTGGACCCCGAGAGCGTCCTAAGCTATGTTGTGAGGCGAAATTTTTAACCCCGCGCGTTCCAATTCACCAAACAATTTTGCCCCTATCTACATACTGGGGAAAAAGTGTGTGCGCGTCAAGCCCGGCCCCTCATTATGATGTCATAATGCCCCTATTTGCATACTTTGGAAACTGTGTGCGTATCAAGCCCCGCCCCTCATTATGATGTCACAATGGTTGCCATGGCGACGCTGATGTCATCATAGGTTGCAAACCTCGCCGCTCATTATGAGGTCATAATGGTTGACTATGGAATGGACGATGTGTGATGGGTATATGGGCACTGGACTATGGGATGGAGGATGTGTGATGGGTATATGGGCACTAGACTATGGGATGGTGGATATTTATGACGGGTATATGGGAACGGGACTATGGGATGGAGGATGTGTGATGGGTATATGGGCACTAGACTATGGGATGGTGGATATGTATGACGGGTATATGGGCACTGGACTATGGGATGGAGGATATGTATGATGGGTATATGGGATGGAGGATATGTATGATGGGTATATGGGCACTTGACTATGGGATGGAGGATGTGTGATGGGTATATGTGCATGGGACTATGGGATGGAGGATGTGTGATGGGTACATGGGCACGGGACTATGGGATGGAGGATGTGTGATGGGTATATGCGCACTGGACTATGGGATGGCGAATATGTTTGATGGGTATATGGGCATGGGACTTTGGGATGGAGGATGTGTGATGGGTATATGGGCATGGGACTAGGGGATGGAGGATGTGTGATGGGTATATGGGCACTCGACTATGAGATGGAGGATATGTATGATGGATATATGGGCACGGGACTATGAGATGAAGGATGTGTGATGGATATAAGGGCACTCGACTATGGGATGGCGAATATGTATGATGGGTATATGGGAATGGGACTATGGGATGGAGGATATGTGATGGGTATATGGGCATGTGACTATGGGATGGAGGATGTGTGATGGGTATATGGGCATGGGACTATGGTATGGAGGATATGTATGATGGGTATATGGGCACTAGCCTATGGGATGGAGGATATGTATGATGGGTATATGGGCACGGGACTATGGGATGGAGGATAATTATAATTTGTTATAACTAACCACAGTTAGTTACTATGCCCGGGCAGCGCCGGGCTCTTCAGGACCCCGAGAGCGTCCTAAGCTATGTTGTGAGGCAAAATTTTAACCCCGCGTGTTCCACTTCACCAAACAATTTTGTTCCTATCTACATACTGGGGAAAAAGTGTGTGCGTGTCAAGCCCCGCCCCTTATTATGATGTCATAATGCCCCTGTTTGCATACTGGGGAAACAGTGTGTGCGTATCAAGCCCCGCCCCTCATTATGATGTCACAATGGTTGACTAAGGAATGGAGGATGTGCGATGGGTATATGGGCACTGGACTATGGGATGGAGGATATGTATGATGGGTATATGGGCACGGGCCTATGGTATGGACGATATGTATGACCGGTATATGGGCACGGGACTATGGGATGGAGGATGTGTGATGGGTATATGGGCACTGGACTATGGAATGGAGGATATATATGATGGGTATATGGGCACTCGACTATGGGATGGAGGATATGTATGATGGGTATATGGGCATGGGACTATGGGATGGAGATGTGTGATGGGTATATGGGCACTCGACTATGGGATGGAGGATATGTATGACGGGTATATGGGCACGGGACTATGGGATGGAGGATGTGTGATGGGTATATAGGCACGAGCCTATGGGATGGAGGATGTGAGATGGGTATATAGGCACGGGCCTATGGGATGGAGGATATGTATGATGGGTATATGGGCACGGGCCTATGGTATGGTGGATATGCATGATGGGTATATGGGCACGGGACTATGGGATGGAGGATAATTATAATTTGTTATAACTAACCACAGTTAGTTACTATGCCCGGGCAGCGCCGGGCTCTTCAGCTAGTATATAATATATGATTTCACAATAAAGTGAACAATTATGGCAAGTGGACCTGAATCTTAATAAACAAGAGGCAATGTGCCTGATACACATATGTGGGTGAAAAGAGACAATGTCAATTTTACATAGTAATAATGTGTTCAAACAGAGCCACGTAATGAACAAAAACCATTCCATCCATGTAAAATAAAAAAAAAAGAGAAATTCCCCTGATGAAGCTGCAGGTTGCAGCGACACTCGCTGGGTGCTGGAGGGCAGTGTGATCTCCCTCGGTAAATATTATGTGATTCCTATTGATTGCTTTTTGTTCTCTCCTTTTTTTTTTTTTTTTTCTTATTTTACATGGATGGAATGATTTTTGTTCTTCTTTTGGAGATAAGAGACAAATAAATAAAGTAATCCAATATATCAACTGTCACACTTGCTGGGAGAAAAGAGCATTGTTGAGATTTAGGCTGTGTGCACACGTAGCGATTTTTAAGCGTTTTTGCCTCGATTTTCGGCGCGAAAACGCTGCGAAAACGTTTAAAAATCGTGTACAGAACGCACCCCATGCATTCCTATGGCATTCCGCACATGCTGTGCTAATGCTGCGCTTTTTTCCGCGGCGGAATCGCATCGCGGAAAAAATCGCAGCATGCTCATTCTTTGTGCGGAATCGCAAAGAATTGCCGCGATTCCGCACCCATAGGAATGCATGAGAATCGCTTACTTCCCGCATGTGGCTATGCCCACCATGCGGGAAGTTAAGCGTCTCATGTGCGGTTGGTACCCACGGTGTGGAGGAGAGGAGACTGTCCTCCAGGCCCTGGGTACCATACCCCTGTAAAAAAAGAATAAAAAATAAAAAATCGGGGTATATTTACCTTCCGGCGTCCCGCGATGCATTCCCGGCCTAAGCGTTCCCAGTAATGCCTTGCGGCAAGGTCCTGTGATGACGTAGTCTCGCGTGACTCTAGCGGTCTCGCGAGATCGCTATAGCAACGCGAGACTACCTCATCACAGGTCTCGCAAGGCATCGCTGGGAACGCTGAGGCCCGGGAATGCATCGCGGGACGCCGGAAGGTAAATATACACCGATTTTTTATTTTTTTTTAGCATTTTAACATCCTATCTTTTACTATTGAAGCCGCATAGGCAGCCTCAATAGTAAAAACCTGGTCACACTTGTCAAACACTATGTTTGATGAGTGTGACCAACCTGTCAATCACTTTCCAAGCGATGCTTCAAATCGCTTGGAAAGTGCTTGAATATCGCACGCGAAAATCGCAGCAAAATCGCGGTAAAATCGCACGGAAAAAAACGCGCGATTTCTGGGAAGGAGTCCGGTTTTTAGTAAGCGTTTTAAAACGCTACGTGTGCACATAGCCTAAATATTCTTTGTTACATCATGTCTTGTATGCTTTATTTACATATGCATGCTCGTATTCAACCTGTCCACCGTCTCCATTTTGGTGTTTAATTGTTTTTATCATGTATTCGGCCTTCCTGGCATTTGTTTGATTAATAAAAGTCCTTTTTGCATATCCACATCTGGCTATGAGTGCGCTTTTTCTGTGCTTCTTTTTATTTCTTTTTTTTCCTTAAAATGGTGGGTGGTGATTTCAACACTGTAGTCTCCCAGGAAGAAGACAGGAGAAGCCAGGGGAAACAGGGGAGGCATACGGAGGGACCTTTAAAAGCCATGTTGGAAACCACAACCCTACACGACTGCTGGAGAATGTATCACCCACAAGAGAGAGAGTTTACGCACTACTCACACCCGCATGATTCGTGGTCGCGGATTGATCTTCTTTTGACAAGTGAGACTTTGATACACAGGGTGGAAGGGACTGACATAGAAAACATGGTGATTTCAGACCATAGTCCAGTGGTAGCAAGTGTAGCTGACAAAGCTCAGAGAGGAGAGGACTACATTTGGCGATTCCCCACTTTCTTGGCGACAGACGAAAACTTTCACAGGATATTGAGAGAGTGGTGGGTGGAGAACACACTGATGAATCAGGAACATAGAGGAGAGATAGGGTTGTTTTGGGAGACGGCCAAGGCAGTACTGAGGGGGAAAGTGATGGGATACATGACGAAGGCAAAACGACATGCGCAAGTAAAATTTCAAGAAGCTAGTCGGTTAGTTAGGGAAGCATATACGGTCTTTCTGGAAAAACCATCAAGGGTGACAAAAGCAAAGTAGATGGAGGTGAAGGGAGACTTTGAAATCTGGGCGGAAAGAAAATATGTACAAAACGCAACAGGAGGCTGACTTGACGTGCTACGGGAATAAGGCTTTGGAAACAAAACAACAGATCCGAAGGAAATAAAGGATATCCTGGGAGACTTCTATGCAGATCTATACAAAGAGGAGGGGTTAATGAGGAGGGGGGGGAAGGAGAGGAATGGTTAAGGGGAACGCAAATGACTAGGTTTACCGAGGAGCATCTACAGATATTGAATAGGGGGGTGACGGAGGAAGAAATAGGGGAAGTCATAGGAAAGATGAGTTCAACGAAAGCCCCGGGACCAGACGGGTTCAATGGCAGTTTCTTCAAGATTTTAAAGGAACAAATTTCACCTATATTGAAGGAGTTATTTAATAAGATGTTAGGGGGAGAGCGAGTATTGGCTACCCTTAACACAGCATACTTAAAGCTCATCCCTAAAGCAGGAAAGGACCTAAAGGACCCAACTAGTTATAGGCCAATCTCGTTAATAAACCAGGATCTGAAAGTTTTGGCAAAGTTGATGGCTAATAGATTGACATCGATATTGCCAGAGATTATAGATCTCCCCCAGGCGGGATTTGTCAAGGGGCGCTCAGCAGTGACGAACATCAGGAAAGTAATGTTGGCAGTTGACATAGCTAAGCGGAGAGGGGGAGAAACTCCAGCCTTGATCACTTTGGATGCGGAAAAAGCATTTGACAATGTGAGGTGGTCATGGCTGGAACAGGTGTTAAATCATCTGGGTTTGCATGGCGCCTTTAGAAATTTTGTGCAGGTGCTGTACGCGAATCCTCAAGCTAGGGTGAACACCCCGGGATTCTTATCAAGAACGTTTCCTTTGTTAAAGGGAACCAGGCAGGGTTGCCCGATGTCACCTTTGTTATTCAATTTAGCTATCGAACCATTGGCTAGACGTTTGAACGGTGTACGATGGTTTGAAGGGATCAAGGTGGGGGCCAGAGCACTGTGTTCGGCATTGTTTGCTGATGATATTGTCCTGTTTATGAGTAGGCCCAAACCACAACTGAGTGAAGTCATAGCACAAATTGAGGGGTTCGGGAAACTGGCAGGATTCAGACTTAACAAAAATAAATGTGAAATACTCTTTTTGGGAGAAAAAAGAGCAGAGAGAGAGGCTCAATATGTGACATTCCTATTGCCAGAAGCACAATTAAATACTTGGGAGTGTTGGTGGGGAGGGATCCAAAAGCTTTATATTCCTTAAATTTTTCCCCACTAATCGAACATATAGAGAAAGAACTGCAGGGATGGGCTAATCTTACACTGATCCTTTTGGGAAGAAATCATCTGATAAAAATGATGAGCTTCTCTAGGCTCCTTTACCCCATGCAGACAATCCCATTACTTCTCAAACATACAGACGTAAAAAGATTGACAAAGGCATTCTCTCACTTTTTGTGGAAGGGAAAGAGACCGAGGATTAGCGCTAATAAGCTAATGCTACCAACGGAGGGGGGGGATCAAACTACCAAATATTAGAGGCTATAACCTGGCTTGCATTTTGAGACATGCAGTTCACTGGATTAGACAAACAAGTAGACACTCTGACTGGACTTTAGAAGCCGAATTCTGTAGGCCATGGGAACTGAGATCAATATTACATACATCCATACCAAATTTACCACCCAATATTAAACACTCATTGATCTGTAGGGACACAGTACTGACCTGGAAGGCGGTTAGAAAAAAGTTTGAGTTAGCATGGAATATTTCAAAATTCATTAACATCTGGGCAAGCCCAGATTTCCCACAAGGGAGGGAAAATGAACTGTTTAGAGAGTGGAGGGAGAAGGGGATAAGGACTTTAAGGGACTTGATGCATGATACAGAGCGGAGATGGACGATGTGTGGGGAAATTAGAGAGAAATATGACTTGCGCCCATTCCAGACTCTCCAGTATGAACAGTTAAAGCAAGGGATAATGAGGAAATTACTCAACGTAAACAACGAATATGAGGTAAACCACTTGGACACGATTTTATTAAAGGACATTCATGAGATTACCATATCGGGTCTCTATAGAGACTTGAGAGAAGCATTAGGTTCCCAACATACCAGGGAAAATTTTTAGAGGGATGGGCAAAGCAGTTGGGAGACCAAGAAGGGGAAGAAAAAAATCTTGAAAGGGTGGATGGAGATGAAGATAGTAAATGAAATCTGGAGAGACACTCAATACAGACTTATACATAGGGCTATACATGGTTTCAATTTTTTGAATATTAGACAACAAGACAAACTGGTGAAACGTCCGAAATGTGGTACGGAAAGAACGGACTTATACCATGGGATACGGCAGTGCGGAAAAATTGAGGGATTTTGGAAGCAAGTTCAGGGGTTGGTTCGAACAATCTGGCATAGAAACTTGGAGCTGGAACCAATGGCTTAGCTATTCCATTATCATCAGGAGGAAGGGGACAAAGGAGGAAGAGAGATGGTACAATACCATCTCTCTTCCACGATATACTCATAAGTAAAAGGGGAATTCTCCAGAAATGGTTGGTGAGAGAAATTCCCTCGAGAGAAGAGGTGATAAGCCAGCTGAAAAAGACGCTCATGCTGGAGAAAGTGGTGGTGGAGAGGAGCAAGGAAAGATCGACAGCAATTTTTTTCAGTAAATGGAGTAAGTTCATAAGTGGTATATGCTCAGGAAAAGAAATAAGGCAAATAATGATAACATTTGTATCTACTGAATGGTATATGAAGGAAGATCTGTTAGGATCCCTAGGTAAGCTGAAATTATAGGGGGAGGTTCCGAGGCCGAGTCGCATGGGGAGTGGGAGGGATAGGGTTGTTAAGTAAGTTTGGATTTAAGACATGAGACCGTTGAAGTATGGGAGAAGGAAAACAGGAAGGAAGAATATATAAGGAAGAGGAGGTGAAAAGGGCAAATTGGAAGGATTATGTGAATGCATTGAGATTCCTTGATAACTATTACGACGTTTGATATATTTTTGAATGCTAATACTTATCCTTATTATATAATTTGTATATTTTATGTAAGAAAATCAATAAAAAGTTGGTTTAAAAAATAAAACGACTCCTACACAGTTAACTCACCGAAAATAATATGGGACTGACTCAACCAGAAAGTACAAGACATTCAAAACATTGCACAGACCCTCAACCGTGAGGCTAAGACCCTTGTGCTGTACAGCGTGGCGCCCAAACAATCTGTACCTGCTATACTTTCTATAAATCCACCTACTGGCGAGCCTGTCTAAACCTGTTACCTCTCTTGTACTGTTAAGCAAATAGTCAAATATTCGGATTTGGGAAAATCGGCACAAATACATTCAAATATCCGTGTATTCGCACCGAATAGCGAATCCAATGCAAGTCAAAGGGAAAGATGAATATTTTTTTGCAGGACCCAACAAACAGGTCTGGGGGCAGGAGAAAAAAGCTGAAATGGATGGGAAAAAGGTAAAACTATTCTGGGAATAATGTTGTCAGACTATTGTGACAGTTTTACGGATTTATAAGAAGACCTACCAAACCAAACCGAAATTATTTTTTAAGGGAAATATGCTAAGAAACATTTTTTCCTTCATAATTAAATGTATATAATGCAAAAAAAACAAAAAACTAAATAAAAAAAATTATACTTCCCCTTTAGCGTATCTTCACACGGGGCGTTTTGGCTTTAGTTTTTCCTTTTGCATTTGGGAGAGCTCTGACTCCTACTATTTTGGAGGTTCCTCCCTCATGCCAAATTGTCAGCAAGATAGTGGAATACATATTCCCCATCCCTTTACAATGCCAGCTACAAAATGCCCATTTGAATTTTGGGTTTTGCCCACCACCATGACCACGTCCACCGCCATGTGATTATGTGGTCCTCGCTTCACATTTTCAGAGGGCCCGCAGGTGTCGTGAAACCTGAGTTTTGTGAGGTTCACATTTCATTTTGGCCACCGGATCCCAATGGAGCCACTGTCATAGCGGATGAGGCCGCTATAAGGTGAATATTATACAGGAGTTGAGGGAGCTGTATGATCAATGTCAGTAAATTGGATTCTACCAGACACCAAAAGCATTAGAGCTCATAATCACTTGCGAGAAATACAAAAAAGTGCAATCCGATAAAAAAATCGGATTGCACTCGGACCAATGTTATTCAATAGGTGACATCTCATTTGCAATTTTTTTTCTCAGCTGAAATCGGACTGAGAAAAAAAATCGCAGCATGCTGCGTATTGCTGCGATTCTCGAATGAGACTCGCCAATGCAAGTCAATGGGTGCGAGAAAAAAATCGGACAGTACTCGCACCATGCGAGTGCTGTCCGATTTTTATGCACCGGTGTAATTTGAAAAGCCGGCAATTCATATGTGGCAATACAGTAAAATCACACTGACATGTTAGAATACAAAAGATAGAATACATGTATTTACATAGAATAGGTATATATATATATATACACACACACACACTAGCTGAAGAGCCCGTCGCTGCCCAGGCATAGTAACTAACTGTGGTTAGTTATAAAAAATTATAATTATCCTCCATCCCATAGTCCCGTGCCCATATACCCATCATACATATCCACCATCCCATAGGCCCATGCCCATATACCCATCCCATATCCTCCATCCCATAGTCCCATGCCCATATACCCATCATACATATTTGCCATTCCATAGTCGAGTGCCCATATACCCATCACAGATCCTTCATCTCATAGTCCCATGCCCTTATACCCATCAAACATATCCTCCATCCCATAGTCCCGTGCCCATATACCCATCATACATATCCGCCATCCCATATTCCCGTTCCCATATACCCATCATACATATCCTCCATCCCATAGTCCAGTGCCCATATACCCATCACACATCCTCCATCCCATAGTCCCGTGCCCATATACCCATTATGACCATAATCACCATGGCAACCGTTGACATAATCGCCACCATTGCAACCTATTAAGACATCGTCACCATGGCAACCATTGTGACAGCATCTTCGCCATTGCAACCTATTATGACATTAGCGTCGCCATGGCAACCATTATGACATCATGAGAGGCGGCGCTTGCAACCTATGACATCAGCATCCCATGGCAACCATTATGACATCATAATGAGGGGCGGGGCTTGATACACACTTTTTCTCCATTATGTAGCTAGGGGCAAAATTGTTTGGTGAATTGGAACGGGCAGGGTTAAAATTTCGCTTCACAATATAGCCTATGACGCTTTCGGGGTCCAGACGTGTGACTGTGCCAAATTTTGTGGCTGTAGCTGCGACGGTGCGGATGCCAATCCCGGACATACACACACACACACACATATACAGTACAGACCACAAGTTAGGAAACACCTTCTCATTCAAAGAGTTTTCTTTATTTTCATGACTATGAAAATTGTAGATTCACTCTGAAGGCATCAAGGCGTGGCCTAGCTCTTGCCATGTGAGGAAGCAGGAGTCTGGAGCTCCCACAGGATTTCCCTGAAAAGCAACTCAAAAGTGGACTTTGAGGTTCCAATTCACCATAGGATTATTCCCTATCTCCCCTGGAACATTTTGAGACCTAACTCGGACCCCTGGACCATTTAATCCAAAGATATTCATCACAGATTCCAATATGGCTGCCAGGCTGCTCTCACAGCTATAGACAAGAAGATCCCTCCTCCTCCCCTACTGTGGGTGAGTAACATCCCTGCTCCTATCACTGGACTGAGCTCTGCCTGCACACAGCCTTTACAGAGGATTGACCAACATCCACTAGGTGGGTGACGGGTGAAGCAGAGGGGCGACAATCTGCCCGAGTAAAGTGGGAAGAAACAGGGGCCGCGGGGACCCACTAATAGACCCACCATTAGGCCCTTGACTTGTATTTTCACGGCGCTATATAAAGCCCACTCACCCCAGCAACAGTTGCTCTCCCCCTCCCCTGGAGGAAGATATATGCAGCAGCGATCATAGCTGGAAGCTCCAAATAAGAGCATTCATTTTCAACATTTATTAGAGGCAACGCTATGCACGACACCTATCTCTGCTTTGTTGAGCACTATTTCTCTGAACAACCGCTCAGTCTTTCCGTTCCTGTCATGATTTAAAGAACTGACATTATGCCCACCGGGGAGGTACATATATGAAAGTTCCATGGAGATGGGGAGACCTGGGACTCCCATGAGTCATAGGGAAGCTACTTTCTCTCTCATAAAATAATGCTCACTGCTGAATGAACCGCCAAGCTGCTGTTAGGCAATTATTTTATTATTAATTTTTTTTCTTTCTTATCTATGCTATAAAGTACACTAGTGGCTAGGCCACTGAAAAGCTTGTGAGAAAAAGGGGAGAGATGCCCATCTAGTGCTGCATTTGGAAAGTGCCAGCTGAGAAATCTCTCTGATCTCTCGTCCCACTTCTGCCGAGAGATATTATATTTAACAGTCCGGATACCAGCCCACGGTTTTTAGTGGCGAAACTTACTACATCACCAGTTTTTTCTTCACCAAAAACGGACCATGGTCAAGATTGATAGATCAGCTGACAGAAATGCTAATAGTGGGTCACAAACAACCAAATAGATGGAAAAATTTATCACAAAACAAAGTGGACCCAAACAAGGGCCATCGCAGTATAAGGACCCTGGTGATGACCCAGATTTCGAGGAATCGCAGGAGGATCCTTCTGACTTTGCGGACTCAGATAAACCTATTTCTAGAAGCTTCATTAAAAGTATTTTGTCCTCAGCCTTGGCCCCCCCTTGCGAAAGATTTATCTACAATTAAAAAGGACATTCAGCAGATTGGCAGCAGAGTGGAGGAGCTGGAGGAGGCGCAGTCGAAGCAGTCCGCCTTCGCTGGGGATCTAAAAACGGGCCTTCGGCAACAGGAAGATCATATCAATTCCCTCTATACTGCAAAGGAAGATATTGAAAAAAGGAACAGAAGAAACAATCTCAGAGTCCGGGGAGTGCCGGAGGCGACCGACCGAGAGGATGTACCAGCCATTCTTTATGAACTCTTTCTGCCTATGCTGGACACAGAAGAAGGAAAGATGTTAATTCTTGAGAGAGCACATAGGGCACTAAAACCCAAGCCTAAACAATTAGAATTCCCTAGAGATATAATTTGCAGAATTCTGGACTTCCGCATGAACGAGAAAATTCTCAAAAAGACAAGGACACTAAGCTCATTGCAATATAAAGGCTCTACAATCCGTGTTTTCCAGGATCTGGCACCATCAACCTTGACTAAGAGATTCTTATTGAAACCCTTTACGGACGCCCTCAAGCAGAGACAGTTCCCTTTCAGATGGCTTTTCCCATTCGGTCTATTCATCACAGCTGACGGCAAGAGATTTACAGTTAAGTCATCTTCCGACATTGCCAAAGTGTGGCAGAGCTGGGTATTCAACTCGACTCGCTGCCTGATCTTCTTCTCGCCCGCACTAATTTCAGTCTTCCGGATCTACCATTGCAAGAACCCTGGAGAAGAGCGAGCAACTCTAAGGCTGTGTGCACACGCTGCGGATTAGGTGCGGATTCATCCGCGCGGATTTTGTAAAATCCGCAGGTGAAACCGCAGGTCAAAAGACCTGCGGTTTTACCTGCGGATTGCTCTGCGGTTTTGCCCTGCGGTTTTTCATCTCCTCAATGGAGGAGATGGCAAACCGCAGGAGAATCCGCAGAAAGAATTGACATGTCAATTCTTTCTGCGGATTGAAAACCGCAGATAATCCGCGCGGAAAATTCCGCACCGTCTGCACTGCGGTTTTTGATTCCCATAGGGAATCATGGTACTGTACACCGCAGCAGAAACTGCTGCGGGTCCACAGCGGCCAAAACCGCTGCGGAACCGCAGCAAAATCCGCAGCGTGTGCACACAGCCTAAAGAACAAAGAAGCAGAAAAAGACAAGCAGGGAAGCAGCATTCCTCCAGCGATTGAATTAGGGACCCTTGTCTCCTAACCATCTCTGTATGGATCCTTTAAGCTGATCCACAGTGACTGCCTAGTTAACATATGGAACAAATTGAAAAATTGTCATGTTTTCTCCTTTACACTCCTTGATGGGTATTACAGTGGTATTTGTAATTTTGCTTATTACAAAGAACGTGTTAATTTAGGGCAACAAGCCCTTTTTGTTGAATATATGCTAATGTTTTTGTCTTTTACCTTTCTCTCTTCCCCTCCCCAACCTTTCCCATGTCCATCAGCGAATCACCTTTCATCTTGTCCTGAGCCCCGGCGCCCACTGACCAGACACGGCTAATCGTATGCAAGAAACGACAATAGCATCATACAACGCAAGAGGTCTGAACGCACCAATTAAAAGAGCTCAGGTATTGGCACATATTAAGAAATTGGGGACTGACATTGCACTCCAGCAGGAGACCCACTTTATACAGGAAAAAACCATGAGTTTTGAGAAACACTACTATAATACATGGTTCCACTCGTTTTCCTCTTCCAGGAAGGGGAGGGGAGTGGCAATCGCTCTTGCAAAAAGTACACTATTTCAGTATATCGACATGGTTCATGACAGAGATGGTAGATAAATTTTCATAAAGGGGAAGTTGGCACACAAATTGGTCACGATAGGGTGTATACTGTAAATGCCCCCAACACAAAACAAGACACCCGGTTTTCCAGAATTATGAGAGAGACAAGTCAATTTGTAGAGGGCGCTTTGATCCTGGGAGGTGACCTGAATGTTCCTCTTGAACCACCAATAGACTCCTCTACTGGGAAATCTAGTGTTCCTAAGAATGCACTAACACGCATCCGAACAACCCTACATCTGAACCAACTGATAGATACTTGGAGATTTCTCCACCCCACTGTACGAGACTTCTCACATTTCTCACAAGCGCAATCGTCTTATAGTAGAATTGACTATCTTTTTATCCCATTCCAGATGTCCTTACATCTGAAAGTCGCACAAATAATTCCGAGCGTTCACTCCGACCACTCGATCTTAATAAACACACTTATGATAGGCCATAGACCAAATAATATCCCTTGGAGGTTAAACGAAACTTCAATTGCAGATGAACCCTCCAGAAATAAAAAAGAAAATTCAAGAGTACTTTGAGATGAACTTGAGCGAAAATATTCAATTTTCTACTATCTGGGAGGCTCACAAGGCCGTAATAAGAGGTGAATTGATTTCTATGGCCTCGCATAAGAATAAAAGCAGAGAAGAAAAAAACGACACTCTTTATAAAGAGATCCAAACACTAGAACGAGATCATAGAATGACACTGGACCCTGATGCCTTAGCTCTCCTCTCACAGAAGAGACAATCTCTTAGAGACTTACTAAACAAAGACTCAATAAAAATTTATACTAGATGGAAACACAGGGTATTTGCTCATGGAGACAAAATGTCAAAATTTATGACAACCATGATTAAAAAGCGTAAGGCTAGGCAGGGCTGTGGAGTCGGTAAGCCAAACCTGCGACTCCGACTCCTCAATTTCCCTTACACCGACTCCGACTCCAACTCCGACTCCACGACTCCGACTCCCACACATATTGCTTATATTTAAGTGAAAAATGTATTGTAGTACAATGTGAACCTCAGACATTTAATCATTTTTATGATCCAATAATCAAGATATTTAGATAGAACAGAATATATATTGGTGTACTACCCGGTTTTCATTCTTTTTGGTACAGATACGATATGGATAGACAGATATGGATAAATGGATAGATAGAGCAGATTTCTAATCTGCTTTTGCTATTGAAAACATTATCTATGAGCTCAAAAACCTTTCAGGTGATGCAGTTTTTTAAAAAGATGATCAGCTTTTGCAGCTGAAAAACGTATCCTCAAAAAACACAGGAAAAACGCTGTGTGTGAATGTAGCCTTAGATCAGGAATATAACAGCCATTTATAGGACATTTCATAACTTTCCCAAACTCCTATGAAAAAATATTCAGCACATCCTGCATTGAATTACTGTACCCAATTTATTATATATTTTAGGAGTCGGAGTCGGTCCATTTTATACCGACTCCAACTCCGACTCCGACTCCACCAAAATGAGCACCGACTCCAACTCCGACTCCACGACTCCGACTCCACAGCCCTGAGGCTAGGTCTCTTATATATACGGTAAAGGGGTTGGATGGAGCCAAAATTACAAACCCAGACAGGATAGCTTCAGCTTTCAGGGAGTACTATTCCACCTTGTACGATTTGCGACCGGGAGAGAATGTAGAATGTTATGATGAGTCACCGAAGGAGGAAAAAACAAAATACCAGCTAAGTCCAGAAAAACCAGAGAGGTTGGCAGCTATCGGACAGCAGACCCCTGAACCTATCCACAACAACTAGCAGTAGCCGTGGGGGGTTCCTACGGTGCCCTAGACCCCTCGATCACAGCCGGAGAACTATATAGCCTAAAGACAGAAAGGGGAAAAACTAAACTGCCCCAGAGCAGACCCCAAAGCAATAGGCAGCCCCCAACATATAATGACGGTGAAGCAAGATGAAAACACTAACACAGATAGAAAGATAGGTTGAGCAAATGATGGGGCCCAAGCTAACTACATAGGACAGGATAGGAAAGCTGCTGTCCGCCATCCGCAAAAACCCTATCAAAATGAGCCAACCGACTGATAGGAAAAACAGGCCCTGAAGTCGCTAGGCTTCAAAAGACTATATCAGCACTCAGGTATATTCTGAAGACAGAGCAAAATATCAACAGATCAGAGACAAAAATGGAATCCAGCTCACACCCGGCCGGGGATGGCAGAACTCCCAAAAAACAAGGCAAAACAAAAACAAAACTGAAGAGTACAAAGCAGAGCAGAAAAACTTAGCTTTGAGATGCAGGAATCAGACTGGTCTCCAAGAATCCAGCAGGAAAATCACCAGCCAGGAAGAAGGGCGTCAGCAGCCTTATATCCAGTCCTCAATTCCAGCAACCCAGTCATCATCCAGCTGCCCAGGTGTTTGGTAATCAGTCTCACTACCTTCTTTCACTAGAGGAGGGAGTTCATCAGACCTCAATGGTGAAGGGAAAAATGAACTCACAACAGTAGAACAGTTAGAAAAAAGGCGAATGAATATAAAGAAATTCCTACAATCTATAAACCTCC
Organism: Dendrobates tinctorius; assembly: GCF_039654945.1. Classification (NCBI taxonomy): domain Eukaryota; kingdom Metazoa; phylum Chordata; class Amphibia; order Anura; family Dendrobatidae; genus Dendrobates; species Dendrobates tinctorius. The sequence continues at coordinate 25,499,047 of NW_027361717.1, forward strand.
CTACCTTATCTGAAACACAACAACAGGAACTGACAGCCCCTTTCACGATAGGGGAACTCCAGTCTACCCTGTCGGACTGTCCTATGGGGAAGAGCCCTGGTCCAGATGGCCTCCCGGCATCCTATTATAAGACTTTTCAGGACACGCTGAGTCCGTTTATATTGAAGCTGTGCAATGGTGTACTGGGGGGTGCGGCCTTTGCAGGACAGACACTGGAAGCACACATATCCTTAATACACAAAGAAGGTAGAGACCCCGAACTATGCAGTAATTACAGGCCGATCTCACTATTAAATAATGACCTAAAAATATTTGCAAAGATGTTAGCCACAAGGATAGGCCTGATCCTCGACACACTCATCTCACTTGAGCAAGTAGTCAGGGGTAGGGAGGGAAGAGACAACTCCCTTACAGTACTGTACCTGATGCAGCATGCGCACAGCCATCACAAACCCCTAGTCTTAATGGGCACCGACGCAGAGAAAGCGTTTGACAGGGTGGACTGGACATTCATGCGTGAGACTCTTGCGAGATTTGGCTTTCCTCCCACAGTTATAGACGCCATTTTTCAAATGTATAAGTCACCGTCTGCAAAAGTAAGGGTAAACGGGGATTTTTCTCCACCCTTTGAGATCAAAACACGTCAGGGCTGCCCGCTTTCACCAGCTTTATTTGTCCTAACCATTGAGACGTTAATTCAGAGTATTAGACAGCATCCAGCAATAGAGGGTATCGAGATCTCGGACTCCTCACATGTAGTAGCAGCGTTCGCAGACGACCTTCTCTTGCTCCTATCGGACCCTGAGAAAGAAATTCCGGCGGTGTTGGAGAGGTTTGAGGCATTTGGAGAGTTATCGAACTTTAAGATTAATCTAGAGAAGTCTAAGGCGATGGGGATAAATATTCGACATACAACAATCCAAAATTTGAAAGCTAAATTACCAATAAAATGGAACTCTAAACATATTAAGTATTTAGGTATTAAACGGAGTCCTCACTGGAACTCCCTTTTCTCACTCAACTTTGTACCCCTTCTCGATGATACTCTTGAAGCCATTAAGTCATGGAGAGCACCCTATATTTCCTGGATAGGAAGAAAAAATCTCAAAGGATTTATTTTACCCAAGTATAGTTATATATCCAGAATGCTACCAATTAAAGTCCCTGACACGTTTATTCAGAAGGTCCGATCTCTTTTTGGGAAGTATATATGGGGGGGCTTAAGACCTAGAATAAGCTATAATACTCTTTCCCTACCTAAACATAAAGGGGGTATAGGATTACCGGACCCACAAAAATACCACGCAGCGGCAACTTTGGCGCTATTAATCGATTGGACGAGAGAGAGTAACCACAAACTTTGGACAGGGATTGCTAGCGAGTCACTGTCAGTACCATTCTCTACTATCCTTCACTCGCCAACGGGTTTTATAAAGAAAGTTCTCTCCCCAAATGCAATAACAAAAAATTTAATCAGGACCTGGGCCAGATTCTCATCCTCACTAATGCCACTTCCATCACCTCTGATAAAAGTAGGGGACCTACCTGGCCTCTATTTAGATTGCCCTTTTCTTAAGGACACAGACTCTCTACATAAAATAAACGAAAGTCTAGATGCTTTCATGGAGGACGGTGTGATCCTCCCTCTGCAAGATTTACAAATGAGATTTCCACACTATCATATTAACTTTCTTCATTACAACAGGCTCAAAAACTCAATCAGATCGTATTTACAATCTGGACTTCCGCACAGAGAGTTGACCGCTTCTGAAAAGTTGCTGACTCAGAGAAATAAACCAAGGGGCATGTTGGGTAAGCTTTACCAGATGCTCCTGGCCCACTCAACCTCGGTTAAACGAGCGTTTATAATGGAATGGGAAAGGGACCTTGAGGTTGTATTGCAAGATTGGGAGGTTGAAAAGATATATAAAAACTTGCATGGTCCTTCTGGCTGTGTGAGGGTCCAAGAAAATTCTTACAAAGTCCTAACTAGGTGGTACACCACCCCTGACACTAGAAAGAAGTGGCAGCCTGATGCACCCTCTAATTGTTGGAGATGTTTCGGGGAGAGGGGAACTTATTTACACATATGGTGGCAGTGAGAAAATATTCAACCATTCTGGAGGAAAGTGCTTAAAATTGCAACAAGACTTTGTCAGCTTCCAAAACCCCCATCCTTGAAATTGATTTTTCTAAACTGGTCAAGGGATCTTGCACAATACAAACATAAAAAATTTCTTATGTATTTGTTAGCAGTAGCCAAAATGCTTATCCCCTTACACTGGTTATCACAGGACTGTCCTACCCTGGCAGAATGGTTGCACAAGGTGAACCAATTATATTACATAGAAGAAATAATAGCCAGCACGACCTTTAAGATAGGTCAATCTGAATTTACCTGGGCGCCGTGGACACTCTTTAGAGAAACAGATGAATACTTAAAACTACTAAACCCTTAGTAAAATTTATCAACTTGCCCTAAGACAAACTAAACTTGGAGCAACACTGGTTGACCATTTAGACAATAGGGCAAAACCCCTTGCCGAATGGACATCACCCCCTGACTGGAATTCCTACTCCATCCCACCCTTAATTACTCCCCCTTCTATCCACTCTACTTCTCTATCTTTTATTCTTTCTACTCAATTAAAAGTTTTTATTTTGTTACGACTGATGTGTACATCTTTTCCAGGGATCTACGTCAAAGATTTTGTCTGTGACTCATGAGTTTAAGCAATAAAACTTAGACGGATACTACCTGGTTTACTGCATAGCAACAAGTATCAAGCAGTAATATATGAGATGTGAATATACGATTAGTAAGATCAAACTGGAAATGTAAGAAACTAATAATGCTTGATCATATCAGTCACATGTAATGTTATTTCTCTTTGTTAAACCAATAAAAAGATGTTTAAAACACAAAAACACCCCGAAGGCATCAAAACTATGAATTAACACATGTGGAATTACATAATTAACAAAAAAGTGTGAAACAACTGAAAATATGTCTTATATTCTAGGTTCTTCAAAGTAGTCACCTTTTGCTTTGATTACGGCTTTGCACACTCTTGGCATTCTCTTGATGAGCTTCAAGAGGCAGTCACCGGAAATGGTTTTCACTTCACAGGTGTGCCCTGTCAGGTTTAATAAGTGGGATTTCTTGCCTTATAAATGGGGTTGGGACCATCAGTTGTGTTGTCCAGAAGTCTGGTGGATACACAGCTGATAGTCCTACTGAATAGACTGTTAGAATTTGTATTATGGCAAGAAAAAAGCAGCTAAGTAAAGAAAAACGAGTAGCCATCATTACTTTAAGAAATGAAGGTCAGTCAGTCTGAAAAATTGGGAAAACTTTGAAAGTGTCCACAAGTGCAGTGGCAAAAACCATCAAGCGCTACAAACAAACTGGCTCACATGAGGACCGCCCCAGGAAAGGAAGACCAAGAGTCACCTCTGCTGCGGAGGATAAGTTCATCCGAGTCACCAGCCTCAGAAATCGCGGGTTAACAGCAGCTCAGATTAGAGACCAGGTCAATGCCACACAGAGTTCTAGCAGCAGACACATCTCTACAACAACTGTTAAGAGGAGACTTTGTGCAGCAGCTTTCATGGTAAAATAGCTGCTAGGAAACCACTGCTAAGGACAGGCAACAAGCAGAAGAGACTTGTATGGGCTAAAGAACACAAGAAATGGACATTAGACCAGTGGGAATCTGTGCTTTGGTCTGATGAGTCCAAATTTGAGATCTCTGGTTCCAACGACCGTGTCTTTGTGCGATGCAGAAAAGGTGAACGGATGGACTCTACATGCCTGGTTCCCACCGTGAAGCATGGAGGACGAGGTGTGATGGTGCTTTACTGGTGACACTGTTGGGGATTTATTCAAAATTGAATGCATAGTAAACCAGCATGGCTACCACAGCTACCATAGGGATAGTTAGATTAATGTGTTGAGGCGGTAGGCCAGTCTGAAGAAATGCGTTTAAGGACATGCTTAAAAATGTGGGTATTGGGGATCATCACGAATTATCCTGGGTAGTGCATTTCAAAAAATAGGCGCAGCATGTGAGAAGTTTTGGAGACAGAAGTGGGAGATTCTGATTATTGAGGATGTTAATCTCAGGTCATTATTAAAATTGAGGGCACGGGTAGGGTGGTAGACTGAGACGAGGGAGGAGATGTAGGGTGGTGCTGAACCATGGAGTGCTTTGTGGGTGAGAGTGACCAACCCTATGCCCCATTAAAAATGAAATAATTTAAAAAAAACACATAGTTGGCATCACTGTGTTTGTAAAGGTCCGATCTATCAAAATATAAAGTAAATTAATCCAGTTGGTAAACGGAGTAACGAGAAAAGAAATGAAAAACGCCTAAATTACTTTTTTTTGCAATGAAATGCAAAAAGGAGACATTAAAACATCGTATCTACCCCAAAATGGTACAGTAAAAACATCAGCTCAAGGCACAAAAAACAATTCCTCACACAGCCCCATAGTCCGAAAAATGAAAACATTACGCATTCTGGAAAATGCAACAAAAGCTAAATTTTTTTTGCATTTTTTCACTATTTACATAATAATTAAAAACTGAAGATGTTTGACATCTGCGTACTCGTACTGACCTGGAGAATCAGATTTCCTGGTCAGTTTTACCATAGAGTGTACATGGTTAATAAAACAAACAAACAACAATTGTGGAATTGCACTTTTTTTGCATTAACGCCCTTGAATTTTCGTTACCGTTCTCCAGTTCACTATGTGATAGAATGAATGGTGTCATTGAAAAGTGCAAGTCGTCCGGCAAAAAAATCAAGTCCCTCACATGGCTATAGTGACGGAAAAATAAAAGTTTTGGCTCTTGGAATTAGGGGAAATGAACCTGAAACTGAAAAAATGTGAAATCTCCATGTCAAGAAGGGGTTAAGAAGATAAATCAGTCAAGATCTTTAGGAGGGAAATTTCACCAACTCCTACTGTTAAATCTGCACTTTGCTGGTGTCTCACTGACTAGCCCACCCGAGGTGTCCACAGGGGTCTGCAGGTAGGAAGAATTACCAGTCAGGTACTGTTGTAATAACTTTTTGGATTTGGGGTAACTGAGTAATATGGACACATTATTATAGGGGCACATGACACCCAGGGAAAATCAGTGTATGTCATGTAGGATGGCCCTGGTGGCACAGAAAATTAAAGCTACAATGTACTTTTAATTCTTTTTGGCGGCATTTGTATTTTTACCTTTTATTTTTATTTTCACTTATTAACCCCTTCCAGACCCATGACGCCTACGTAGGCGTCATGCCATAAATAGCGCTCTTGCGGGTCGGGTGACCGGGGTCAATGAAAGGTCACCCGACCCGCACACAAAGGACCCAATCAGAGCGATAGTAATATTTCATCAATGAAATTTGATGAAATATTACAATCCAGCCATGGCCGATGCTGCAGTAGTATTGAACATGGCTGGAGAAACAAATTTAACCCCCCCACACCGGCTGGCGGAGGCGATTGGCCCCCACCACAGACTGACAGCAGCGATGGGCTGCTGCTGTCATGATCTGCCCCCCCTCCTCTTCCCTCCGATCCCCCCTGCAGTCCGATCCTCCCCTCACCCTCCCCGGCACCTGTCACGTCCCACTCCGGCTCCCCGCCGTCCCTCCTGCATGGGCGCCGCCATCTTTGAAAATGGCGGGTGCATGTGCAGTATGATTGTAATATTTCACCAATTAAATTTGGTGAAATATTACAATCGGTCCATGGCCGATGCTGCAATAGCATCGGCCATGGCTGGAGAAGCAATCAGACCCCTCACCCACCGACTGATGGCGCCGATCGGCTGCCGCCACAGTCTGACGGCAGCGATTGGACGCCGCAGTCATCATCAAGTCTTCTCCCCCTTTCCTCCGCTCCCCCCAGCCTTCCGCTCCCCCCCACCAGCCCCGGTATCTTCTGTCCCTCTGGCCGTCCCGGTGTCCTGCGTCATGGGAGCCACCATCTTGGAAAATGGCGGGCACATGCGCAGTGCGTCGGCTGCAGATTCATTCATTTATTTTGATCACTGTGAGAAACTCTCACAGTGATCAAAATAAAAAAAAGGAAATAAACCCCCCCTTTATCACCCCCACAGGTAGGGACATATAATAAAATAAAGAAAATATTTTTATTTTTCGGTTAGGGCTGGAATTAGGGTTAGGGCTGGAATTAGGGTTAGGGCTGGAATTAGGGTTAGGGCTGGAATTAGGGTTAGGGCTGGAATTAGGGTTAGGGCTGGAATTAGGGTTAGGGCTGGAATTAGGGTTAGGGCTGGAATTAGGGTTAGGGCTGGAATTAGGGTTAGGGCTGGAATTAGGGTTAGGGCTGGAATTAGGGTTAGGGCTGGAATTAGGGTTAGGGCTGGAATTAGGGTTAGGGCTGGAATTAGGGTTAGGGCTGGAATTAGGGTTAGGGCTGGAATTAGGGTTAGGGCTGGAATTAGGGTTAGGGCTGGAATTAGGGTTAGGGTTGGAATTAGGGTTAGGGTTGGAATTAGGGTTGGGATTAGGGTTAGGGTTGGAATTAGTGTTAAGATTAGGGTTAAGGGTGCATGGGGGATGGGATTAGGGTTAGGCTTGTAGTTAGGGTTAGAGTTGGGATTAAGGTTAGGGGTGTGTTGGGGTTAGAATTGTGGTTAGGGTTATGATTAAGGTTGGGATTAGGGTTAGGAGTGTATTGGAGTTAGGGTTGGAGTTAGAATTGAGGGGTTTCCACTGTTTAGGCACATCAGGGGGTCTCCAAACGCGACATGGCGCCACCATTTATTCCAGCCAATTTTGCGTTTAAAAAGTCAAACAGTGCTCCCTCCATTCCGAGCCCCGACGTGTGCCCAAACAGTGGTTTACCCCCACATATGGGGTATCAGCGTACTCAGGAAAAATTGCACAACAACTTTTGGGGTCTAATTTCTCCTGCTACCCTTGGAAAAATAAAAAATTGGGGGCTAAAATAATTATTTGTGTGGAAAAAAAAGATTTTTTATTTTCATGCTTTTGCGTTATAAACTTCTGTGAAGAACTTGGGGGTTCAAATTGCTCACCACACATCTAGATTAGTTCCTTGGGTGGTCTAGTTTCCAAAATGGGGTCACTTGTGGGGGGTTTCCACTGTTTAGACGCATCAGGGGCTCTGCAAACGTAACATGACGCCCGCAGACCATTCCATCAAGGCGACATTTCAAAACGTCACCAATTCCCTTCCGAGCCCCGACGTGTGCCCAAACAGTGGTCCCCCCCAACATATGGGGTACCAGCGTACTCAGGAGAAACTGGACAACAACTTTAGGAGTCCAATTTATCCTGTTACCATTGTGAAAATAAAAATTAGCGGCCTAAAAAAAAATTTTTTGAGGAAAATTTTTTTTTATTTTCACGGCTCTGCGTTATAAACTTCTGTGAAGCACCTAAGGGTTCAAAGTGCTCACTATGCACCTAGGTAAGTTCCTTGGGGGGTCTAGTTTCCAAAATGGGGGCATTTGTGGGGGAGCTCCAAAGTTTAGGCACACAGGGGCTCTCCAAACACGACATGGTGTCCGCTAACGATTGGAGCTAATTTTTCATTCAAAAAGTCAAATGGCGCTCCTTTCCTTCTGAGCCCTGCCGTGCACCCAAACAGTGGTTTAACCCCACATATGGGGCACCAGCATACTCAGGACAACCTGGACAACAACTCCCCAACAGGCAGGTAAATGTCCCCAATAGCCAGGATAGTCCCCCAATGGGCAGGTAAATGTCCCCAATTGGAAGGTAAATGCAATTTTTGCAATTTATTTTTTACTTTTTGCATACAGATTAATTTACTTTTTCAGCTCAGACCTAGTTTCTCATTTAGTTCAATGTGCATTCTGTGCTGCATTACATACCCCCCCCTCTGTTCAAACTTGTGGGGTTGAACACTTGTCACAAACCATGGGCCTCGAGACTGGGCACCCATGTCACCTTGCCCTACCATTCGAGAAGGCCCTCTCAGTCGTCTTTGAGCATCAGCTCCCTAGACGTAGTCCATCACTGTCACTGTATCCCTCTCTGTGACCAACACTTTATCGGACTTTGCCCTTTTCCGTTTCAGAGTTAAACTGTTAGGCCTCCCCCGCCCCCAGTGGTCCATATGTTGGCTTTGAGCTTTGGCCCTTAAGTCACAGTCCATCTGTGTCACCAGACCCTTGTTAGTCTCCATATTTCTGCCGTATGCCCGATCACCCGACCCTTCTCTTACTGGCTGGCTCTCCCGGTTGGTACGGTCAGAAGTCCCACTTACAGTCGAGTCAACTGTCTGGCCTGAGTCTGACCCATTTAGTACCTCACAGGAGCTAAGGTCTCAGTTTCGTACTGACAGTAGAACTGCCACTTGCAGATTCTCGATGTTCTTGTCTTGCGCTACCTGCCATTTCATTATTTGGAGGATCCCTTTGGGTCCTTACACCTTGGGTTGGAGGCAGCCGCCACCTGATGTTCTGCATCTGTTTATTAATCTGCAGTCGGTCCAGTCTCAACTGCTCTCTCTCCTTCAGGTATGTTACCCGATATTCCAATAGCATTCGGATGTTCCTAAGGTTTTCCACGGAGCCAACAACAATGAGTGGAACCATGTCATCTTCAACAGCTACTTGGATTTCACCAGCAGGTGGCATCCTCACGCTCTTCACACCGGATCTATTCACCATCCCCTGCATCACCTTTCCAAGTCTTCCAATAACTTTCCCCCACCAGATTTCTGGGTACCAGAATGATGTCTTCCACAAAGCCCAGCCGATTTTGACCTTCCCTCGGGAGCTCCAGATGTCGAGCGGCTTCCTTATTCCTTACACTGATCTTTTGTTTCGTGCGGAGGCATTGTAGGTGCATATCCCTCAGGACAGCCACCCGCTTCACTGTGACTTCCCTTTCTGCCAGTATCACCAACTGGTTTGTCCCTGGGGCCCAGTTCACACTATAGGCATTTACTGCCTTTTTAAAGGCCTCATGCACACCCTCACTGGCACATGTTTCTCTCATATCTTCGGGTACCTCCGTCATGTACTTGAAGAGCGAAGCCTCACTCTCTTCAAGGACAGACGGCTCCTGGTTTACCACGGACACTTTCCTCAAGACATCTGCCACAACCGGGTGACTGTCTTGTTCAGCACTGGCCCCAAAAGCTCCTGAGATTTACACCTTTCAAGACCACTTGGCAAAATGGACATTGGCAGCTCCGCCTTGTTATCACTCGGGCACGGCCGCTGTAAGACTTCGTCCATCAACTTCTCCTCCTGCAGAAGACCTTTTACTGCTCCTCTGAGCACTTCCACATCTTCCCTTAGGGTCTTATTCACACTTTGCCATGTTGACAGGTGACCTCTGAGCTCAGAGACTTGCTTCTCCATCTCATCCACTCTGGGCTCAGCCGGTTGTCTCAGGGCCTTTTCTTGGACGATATGTTCTTTAATTGTCTTTAGTTCAGCCTGTATATCTGCCACCTTTTTCTTTTCACAAGACCACCTCTTAGAGAGGCCCTGGAACTCCTGAGCTTACTTCTTTCCAAACCGGGCCTTGACTTCCGCAAACTCGGACTCCAGGTGGCGCAGCCGCTCTAGCGGCGCGAAGTGGGCAACTTCCATACTCGCCATCTTCAAACATTCCTTCGCCAGATATTGACAGATCTCTTCGCGCCCTGTCTCGTACGTGCGCTTCTACCTGGTGAAAACTGTCAGCTCGCTCTTACCACGTACACATGTCCGTGGTCAGTTTGTCCACTTGACCCTCTAGTTGTCGGGTGACAGCGGTCAAGTTGGACAGCTTCTCCGTCTCCCTCTTTATCTTAACAAAGGGTGCAGTTTGTACAGCCCCTTTCCGGCCTTTACCCCTCCAGCGACGGGAGGAAGTCTTGCCACTAAGGCCTCTTTCACACATCAGGTTTTCGCCGTCAGGCGCGATCCGGCGCTTTTGACAGAAACCGGATCCGGCGAAATGCAATGCCGGATCCGGTTTCCCCCCCATTGACTTGCATTTGCGCCGGATGGCCATGCGTTTCATCCGGTTTTCGCCGGATCCGGCAATGTGTCGCGATCCGGCGTCTGGAAAAAACGGCTACTGTAACGTTTTTTGTCTCCGGCGAAAAAGCCGGACACGCCGGATCCGGCACGTCCGGCTTTTTCACACAATGAAAGCCTATGAGCGCCGCAATGCGCCTGATCCGGCGAAAGCCGGATCCGGTCTTTTTGGTCTGAGCATGCTCAGTAGCTCTGCCCACTACAACCTGTCAAAGAAGGGCTGTAGGAACATGCTATATATAGTTTTCCAGTAGCCAATCCCGTTCGGAAGGCCACAAGGGTCAATTTTAAAAACCAGATCCGGCGTAATCCGTCGAAAAACGGATAGAAAAACGGATGAACCGGATGAGACGGATCCGGTTTTGTCTGTCAAGAACAAGACGGATCCGGCAGAAAACCGGATCCGGCACATCAGGTTTTACAAAACATTTGCCGGATCCGGCATTCCGGCACGACGCCGGATCGCGCCTGACGCCGAAAACCTGATGTGTGAAAGTAGCCTTAGACCTGAGTCAGCCTTACTGCACTCCTTTCCACTGTCGTCACCATCTGAATAGGAGTCACCACCCGACTGGTCATCCTGTAAGTAGCGGTCCCTATTTTTAACAGTGTTGGTCCTCACTCCCGGAGCTTCTGTCTGCACAATATTGTCCTCCGCCCTAGTGGTTGCTAATGGCAATAACACGTCACTGTCACCCCCGGAGACTGTGTCACACCCCACAGTATGGAAAACGCTCATGTTGCTCTCTGTTCGGGTGTCAGCTCCCTTCTTTTTTCCTACCACATCTTTATCAGTCACACTGTGGTACCCGTCAGGTGACATGTCCGTAAGTTGGGCAGACGCACCCTTTCCTACGGGGAAGCGGCCACAGAGAGAGAGAGAGAGAGAGAGAGAGAGTACTGACAAGAGTACTGACAAAAGTCAGCGTGCGAAGCAGGAGCTCCTAAGAGGTAACCCCGGACAGGGGGAAAACTGTGTTGAGGCTATAGTGCCTGTTTGCTGGACATGGCACAGCCTGTATGACCACAGGTCTGATAGAGCGGAGCTCTATTATGAACATTCATCTGTCTGATGTAAGACTGTTACCTGTTGTGAGCTCATTTTTGGGTTTGCCTCTGGCTTCTGGTGAGGGTTATGGAGCTGGCTGTGCTGACAGAGGAGTAGTGAGTTCTCTATCTGGACTCCCACTGTGGGTGAAGGGCGGTAATGAAGCTGATCTAAATGGCAGAGACCGGCCACCTGAGGAAGAGGACTACGATCACCGTTCCGGACAATGCCTTACTCACTAGGCCGCCTCACAGTTCCAGACCCACATCCGGGCAATAGCTCCCCAAACGCAGGCAGTCACAGACTCTGCTCATACACGTGGCCTGTCTGGGTGCTATTCAGGATGTCCGTCCCCTCCTGGGACCATCCAACACACACAGGCCTCACCGGATGCTATTCAGGGATCCGACCCTACTTTCCCAACACAACGGCCCCACCAGATCCAAAGTCTCGCCATGTGCTCCAGGGATACGATCCTCCTCCCAGGATCTCCCAACACAGTCCTTAGAGGACCTAGCAGTCTGAAACATTCAGGAACACACATGACCCACCCTGGTCACATTATATGGCCCGTAACCACACCCACAGGGGAGGTATGGATCACATGGTCATGACCTCACTACAGGTTCTATTCCACACAGCCACACACACAAAGGCTTTACTTTGGGCGTTCAGACACACGCCCCTGGGTGGGTTTGCAGGTGACTGGTCCCACCCAATTCACCAAGTTACCTGGAAGCCTCCCCATTGAAAAACAGAAATCATCAGCAGTACCTCTGCTGATCAATACACAATCCAGTTTCCATCACAGGGCACCCACCCCTGTGATACATACCGGCCATTTACAATCCTGCCGCCCGCCATTTACCCATCACAATAAAGGAAATGCCTGCATGCATATCCTGGGAAACCCATACAGTGCCCCCTAGCTGTCACAGGGGTTACTGCATCACAGTGCATATAAGGGTGTGACCAACCTGTTTCTGAGTAGGGAAATCCATCCTGTCTGGCCTATGCTTTTACTGGTGGTTCAGTCCCTCGGTCCTTGTTCACATTTACGTCACGACAAGTGGAAAGGTTTTAAAAACAAGAGTCAGGACTGTCCCACAAGGGTTGTCGTGACGTGGCGGGATGGCTTGTACATTCTTTTGATCAAAATTATGTTTACTAAATACTTATTATTATTACTACCTTCATGCAGTTTTTGCAATTTATTTTTACTTTTTTATTTTAGGATATTTGTTTTTTGCTTTTTGTTTTCTTTGTGTAAAGGTCATGTGTTTATATGTATTTACATTTTGCATATACATTAATGTCCACAATTGGCAGCATAGGTCCCAAGTAGGCAGGTAAATGTCCCCAACAGGCCGCATAGGTCCCCAATAGGCAGGAAAATGTCCCCAATAGGCAGGTAAATGTTCCCAACAGGCCGCATAGGTCCCCAATAGGCAGGTAAATGTCCCCAATAGGCAGGTAAATGTTCCAAGTAGGCAGTATTTGTCCCCAATAGGCAGCATAGTCCCCAATAGGCAGCATAGTCCCCAATAGGCAGGTAAATGTCCCCAATAGGCAGGTAAATGTCCCCAATAGGCAGCATAGGTCCCCAATAGGCAGCATAGTCTCCAATAGGCAGCATAGTCCCCAATAGGCAGGTAAATGTCTCCAATAGGCAGCATAGGTCCCCAATAGGCAGTATAGGTCACCAATAGGCAGGTAAATGTCCCCAATAGGAAGGTAAATGTCCCCACTAGACAGGTAAATGTCCCCAATAGACAGGTAAATGTCCCCAATAGACAGGTAAATGTCCCCAATAGACAGGTAAATGTCCCCAATAGGCAGCATAGGTCCCCAATAGGCAGCATAGTCCCCAATAGGCAGCATAGTCCCCAATAGGCAGCATAGTCCCCAATAGGCAGCATAGTCCCCAATAGGCAGCACAGTCCCCAATAGAAATACATGCCTCTTCACATAAACGCTCTCATCCAAGTGCTGACGGCAGTGCGGTGTATTCACAAAATATACCTGTGCCAGGGAGACGGCTGAATAGGGTAGCCAGAAGACAAGTGCGAATTGCAAATCTCCCAGCAAGAGATGTAACCCCAGAGGAGGAGACCCGGTCATGTGTTATCTGTATGAGTGAATATGAGATCGGAGAGCAGGTCACAGTCCTTCCATGTGACCACAGCTTCCATCAGGGCTGTATTTCTAGATGGCTCTGCTCCACCCCCCACTGCCCCCTGTGCCGCACCTACTGCTTCCAATGAAGCACCATGTTCATGGTGCAGACAGTGGAAGGGACCATACTGAATTCCAGCCCAGGTAAGGAAGACGCACATACATTAACACTACGTTCAATTGAAGGCTGTAAACAAAATAACACTTTTAATTTTCCTGCATTTCTGGTCTTTCGTTAGTTTAACATCAGCTTTGGTCAACATCTCACCAAGCGTGAAGGGCTATGATCAGGGAAATCATCTAATCACCAGATGGTAAGTTATCTACCATTACTTCTCCCTCCGCCCCATGATATGTATATTACATGTAACATAGAATTAATTGTTATTTTCTACTTTTTGTAGACGGAAGATCCAAGTCTGGAGAACATTGAGGAATTAGATCAGAACGACCTGCACTTCATGTAAGTAGATATTAGACTTTCTTCCTTTTATTCTCCAGCTCAGATTTAGTTACTTTTTATTAAGAATCTACTGATGGGATGTAATAACTTGGTGTCTTCTCATTTCAGAAATCTGCAGAAGTTACAGATCATTTCCATAATGATCCACAGATTCCTCATCTCTTCATAGAGTCGCTGACTCCATCATGTGCAGTGATGCTGGTAACAGCTGCAGCCCCAGACTATAATATCGTCATATATTACATTCATTACAGAATATTCCTAAAATAAATAATATTTACCATCTCTACATCTGGTTGTGACTTTACTACATAGAATGATGCTACGTAACATTAGGAGCAGATAATGGTAAGTGAGGGATTTAGGCTATGTGCACACGGTGCAGATTCTGCTGCGGATCCGCAGCGGATTGGGCCCTGTGGATTCGCAGAACTGCATGTGATGTACACTAGCATTATAGGCTATGTAAAACAAAATCCACAGTGCACATGCTGAGGTTTTTTTTCGCGCAGATTTGGTGCGGGATGAAAAATGCAGCATGTCACTTATTTTATGTGGTTTTGCTGCAGTTTTCCATATGCTCCATTCTAGAAATCCGCAGGAAACATGCAGTAAAACCGCACAAAAAATGCACTAAATCCGCAGGAAAAATGAAGGTAATTTGACCTGCGGATTTAGTGAAATCTGCGCGGAAAATTCCAAAGCAGAATACGCACCGTGTGCACATACCCTTACTGATTTTCTATCAGTTGGTATAGTGGTAGCAATAACAGTTAAAGGGGAAAAGGGGATGTCCAGCACTTTTATATTGATGGCCTATCTTTAAGATAGGTCATTAATGTCAGATTGATGGGGGTACCACACCCAATAAACCCGCCGATCAGCTCCAGACCTTTGGTCCAGTGCTCTGCAGCTCTCATAAGGGCCCGCATGTGGTCGGCCCTCGTGTCCTTGGGGCCTTTTTGCAGGCTTCGGAACTTCCTGCAGTACTACTACGCGGTGAGGTTGAACTGCTGGATCAGAGCCTGTTTGACGCTCTCCTAGTCCAGTTCCGCCCCGGCAGGTAAGTCCCCCAAAACTTCCAGGGACTTACCCCTCAAACAGGGGGGGTCAGGTACTTGGCCCACTGATCCGAGGCCAGATGGTGCTGTCGGCAGGTCCGCTCAAAGGCTCGCAGAAAGGAGTCCAGGTCTCTGTCCTTCTCCAGCAAGGGGAAGTCCTCGGCTTGGACCTTGGATGTCTTGGGTTCCGTAGGTGCTGGGGTGGGCCGTAAGGAGGCCCTGCCGAGCCAACTCCTGCTGATGCTGTCGATCTGCTTGTGCCTCCTCTCGATCTGCCTGGCGCTCTGCCGCTTTCAGGAGGGCTGCCTAGGCTTCCTCGCTCCCCACTTCGAGACATGCCAGGGCAGCTTGAAAGAGTGCCTCCGATCTGAGCTGTCCAGGAATAAGGGCAGTAGGAGGGCGTTCTCCTGCAGGGTACTGCACTGGTGGCGAGACGCTTGGGGAGCCTGGAAGGAACCCCCCTGGTTCACCCCTTCTTTGGAACCAGTACAGTTATTCTCCACATAACGGGCCAGCTCCACGGCCATCACTTTTGTCCGGCTTCCAGTGTTTGCAGCCAGTCTTTTCTGGCAACCCGAGCACCCACACCTCTACAGTACTTGCTCTCAGACTGTCTATTACTGAGCTCATCTTAAGATCCCAGCAACACAAGCTACTGCTGGTAGTCCTTAGTGTCTGGGAGTAGGGATCCCACGCACACTATTATCTCGATCCCACCGTGCTGCCACCAATCTATGAGAGTTCTCACAGGGGAAGGGGGGTCAACTTCGCTCACCTTAGGGGGAGGGAAGAGAAGGACCTAGCAGGGGTCAGCTCTCTGGAGCAACCACTTGCCCCAGTCAGGGAACTGCACTGAGGGCAAATAGTCGCCGGAAAGGCTTCCAGTATATGGTACTAGTAAGTGAGGCGCTCCCAGTGAGAGGTGATATATATCATCAGTCCAGGCTGGGGATATATAAACCTCCTGGCCATCAATGCCAGAGTTCCTCACTAAAACAATACGGTATTCTGCCACCAGATTCTCATTTGAAATAAGCCCCGTCCGACAGCAAGCTTAGGGTGGTTTCACATTAGCGTTTCAGGGCGCAGCGATGACCTGCGCACGGCCGCGGCTAAGCTCCGCCCCTGCCGCGCCTCCTCTGGTAGCTCCGCCTACCGGCGCATGACGCTGCATGCGTCCTGCGTCCCCTATCTTTTTCACTGGAGACGCAGGCCATGCGCAGTATGCGTTTGGCGGCGCATGCGTCCTTTTGACGGTGCGCCGACCAGCGCCAAACGCAACCTGTTGCAATTTGGTTGCGCTCGGCGCACCGTCAAAAAGACGCATACACCGCCAAACGCATACTGCGCACAGCCTGCATCCCCAGTGATAAAGAAAGGGGACGCAGGACGCGTGAAGTGTCATGCGCCCGTAGGAACCAACCCGGCAGCGTATAAATAACCAGCCGAGTGTGAGGTTGTGGGGATTCATGGAAAGGGCAGCCCAAGATTAATTTTATATTTAATCGCCTAGAAGGCGGACTAGAAATATACAAGCATATATTTACAGAACAATATACAATTATGCAGTCAGGGGTGTAGTACAAAGGATAAGGTCTAGATAGGTTGCAATTACCGTGTTATGTAGCATGTGACCACAGGGAGGCGCTGACGGATCACAGGTCCAAATCTTAGTTACAGGCTTTCCTGGATCTGTCTGATAACGGGTCCTCCAGCCAGAAGAAAAACTGAGCTCCAAGTGAAGAGCTATAATAATAATAAATATTATTTATTTTTATATAGCGCTAACATATTCCGCAGCGCATTACAGTTGGACACATTATCATCGCTGTCCCTGATGGGGCTCACACTCTAAATTCCCTATCAGTATGTCTATGTGGGAGGAAACCGGAATACCCAGAGGAAACCCACGCTAACTCACGGAGAACATAAAAAATCCTTGCAGATGTTGTCCTTCGCGGGAATTGAACCCAGGACTCCAGCGTTGCAGTGCTAACCACGGAGCCACCATGCTGCCCACTTAGCTTCTCCCACACTCAGCGCCCACCCCTGGGCTTGTGCAGGCTCTCTCCTCCCATCTCTGAGAGTATGATTTCCAGTCCAGAACCGGAATGACCCACAAATTTCTGCCCGAAGCTCTGAATGGAATGGCAGCAGTGCCACTGGATTTGGCTGGATTTTATCTGCACATAAAGTACAAAATATGCCTCCCGCATGTAATTCCGGGTGGCTAAGCTTTATAATTCAGTAGTCTAGAGTGCTACTAGTGGCTAAGTAACATGGGTGCATGGGGAAAGGAACACCGATTTGGATAATGTGCTCGGCTAGTCTCAGATATTGCATTTTCCAGATTCAATACCTCATAGCCTTGCTGTTATTTGTTGTATGACAAAGCATATCCATGTGTTTCAAGTCGGACAAAAGACTTCAATTTGTCTGTAGCTTGCAGGGGATTTTGCACCTTTGTGTCAAACGCTTCAAAGGGCCTGTTCCTAGCTTTTTAATTAAAGATAAACACTGCATGGCTTTTTATGGCCTTGGGGGATGCCAGGATGGGGGCACATTTCAGGAGTGGAGAGAACTGTACATCATCCTTCACAGCCAGTCTGAAGAAATGCGTTTAAGGACATGCTTAAAACTGTGGGTATTGGGTATCCTCACAAATTATCCTGGGTAGTGCATTCCAAAAAATTTGTGCATCACGTGAGAAGTTTTGGACACAGGAGTGGGAGATTATGATTATTGAGCATGTCAATCTCAGGTCATTAGCAAAATGGAGGGCACGGGTAGGGTGGTAGACAGACAAGGGAGGAGATGTAGGGTGGTGCTTGTGAGGAACTGAAATACTTTCCCGGCACAGATGACTAGTTACCTCAATTTATGTTGTATGTACATGCAATGACCTTATCTGGTGGGGGAATATGTGCCTTTCTTTCTCTCGGCAGGGGGGGCACTAGGGTTCGCACCACTCCAGACTGGCCGGAGACTTCACTGGCTGTGAATTCAATGTACATTCGTTAGAGGGTTGGGAGTAGAGGTGAGAGACTTGATGGGGGAGTGCAGTTGTGTCTGGGTATCTGAAGCGAAAGGAGCAGAGTTAAGGCCGCTCCTGGAAGCTATGAATGGACTATCGATCTTGGAACTAAGTTTTCTCGGGCTTCGGTCATGAGATCTATATTCCCCTAGGAATTATCCCATGGACTATTTTTACTGACTTGTTGCTGATCCCATGGACTGGGGGCATTAGAGTGGGGTCATCTACCTGGACTTACTGAAATGCTTGTATGGATACAAATAAAACTTGTTGCATCTTTAACCTGCCTAGGTGATTAATAACACCCACAACTCTAGATCTTCACAATGTTGAACCATGGAGTGCTTTGTGGGTGAGTGACCAACACTATGCCCCATTAAAAATAAAATAATTTAAAAAATACACATATTTGGCATCACTGTGTTTGTAAAGGTCCGATCTATCAAAATATAAAGTAAATTAATCCAGTCGGTATACGGAGTAACGAGAAAAGAAATCAAAAACGCCTAAATTACATTTTTGCAATGAAATGCAATAAGGAGACATTAATACATCGTATCTACCCCAAAATGGTACAATAAAAACATCAGCTCAAGGCGCAAAAAACAATTCCTCACACAGCCCCATAGTCCGAAAAATGAAAACATTACGCATTCTGGAAAATGCAACAAAAGCTAATTTGTTTTTTACATTTTTTCACTATTTAAATAATAATTAAAAACTGAAGATGTTTGACATCTGCGTACTCGTACTGACCTGGAGAATCAGATTTCCTGGTCAGTTTTACCATAGAGTGTACATGGTTAATAAAACAAACAAACAACAATTGTGGAATTGCACTTTTTTTTGCATTAACGCCCTTGAATTTTCGTTACCGTTCTCCAGGTCACTATGTGATAGAATGAATGGTGTCATTGAAAAGTGCAAGTCGTCCGGCAAAAAATCAAGTCCCTCACATGGCTATAGTGACGGAAAAATAAAAGTTTTGGCTCTTGGAATTAGGGGAAATGAACCTGAAACTGAAATAATGTGAAATCTCCATATCAAGAAGGGGTTAAGAAGATAAATCAGTCAAGATCTTTAGGAGGGAAATTTCACCAACTCTTACTGTTAAATCTGCACTTTGCTGGTGCCTCACTGACCAGCCCACCCGAGGTGTCCACAGGGGTCTGCAGGTAGGAAGAATTACCAGTCAGGTACTGTTGTAATAACTTTTTGGATTTGGGGTAACTGAGTGATATGGACACATTATTATAGGGCCACATGACACCCAGGGAAAATCAGTGTATGTCATGTAGGATGGCCCTGGTGGCACAGAAAATTAAAGCTACGGTGTCCTTTTAATTCTTTTTGACGGCATTTGTATTTTTTCCTTTTATTAATATTTATTTTCACTTATTTATATAACCTAATCATTTCCCTGACAGTCTGATAGGCAGCAGCTGAGATGTGTATTGTTTAGCAAAAATGTATCACCCGCAACAAGAAGTGATAAAGACAAACATTACATTCTGAAGCTATGTTCACAGGTTTTGCTTAGTTTTAGTTGTGTGTTTGGGGCGTTTTTCCTCCATTTTTATCATGGTATATTTGTCTCTTGTGAATGTTGATAAAGTTTAGTGGATAAAAAAAAATCTGATTTTACTTCATCGGGTTTTGACACAAAAAAATGTAGTAAAAACTGATACCTGCGTATCAGAAAAAGGCTGAAAAAACACTGAAAGTGACATGCTGCATCCTGCAAAACCCAAGGTATTGTATAAAATACTGAGGCCAAGAAACCAAGCTGTGTGCATGAGAATCCTGAAATCTCACAGACTTTGCTGGTGCTGTAAAATGCAGCTGAAAATGTGCTAAAAACGAATTAAAAAACGCTGACAAATCGTGTGCGATCATAGCCTTATAGTTTACAGCAGAGGATAACTTATACCAGATATAATCTGTATAGAATATCGACCAAAGCAAAAAATCTACTATTTACAAACATGGAGAAAACGGATTCTGAAATCTTTTCCAAGACAGATTTATATACATTTCTATTATAATAAAACAGATGGGATATTTCCATTCCCCATTCTCTGCCTCATTCACCAGTTGGCAGCAAACATGGCGGCCGGCTGCTCTGATGTCACAATGCTATGCTCAGGATTAGGGGGTCACGCTCAATTGTGATGTCATAATGGCATCATGGAATGTGCTGAGGGTATGTAATGTCTGAGCACTGTGACATCAGCGCCATTTGTAGAGTTGATGCTTTTGCTGACACTTCACGTTGGTTGTGGAAGAGCAAACTAGTTTGTGTTACACATCTGGTGATTACTTCCATTGCTACTTTTTGATCTTTGATCAGAGCACAATAACACCGGTGCCACCGGAGAGCTTAGTCCTCCAATATTCTATCAGCCAGTTTCAGGTAATTCAGTCATGAGCGCCCGAGAGCTGCGTCAGCTGATTGCCGACAATGAGGCATGGCTGCACCGACCAGAAAATCAAGGTAAGTGATATTTGGGGGAGACAGACAATATTCCCACCCTATGGGGCATTCTTGGGAGGCATTCTACCTGGGGTATGATGAACCACATATCAGGACAGTTTAGGTTTACCAAGTACAAAATAAAGGCAATTCGTTCTAGGATTCCCCTTTCCCTAAACACCACAGCAGCAGATGGACCCATCACTATAGTCCAAAAGTGTTTGCTAAAATTGGGAATAATTCTGATAAATTCTCATTTCTTTATAGGTCAGGCCATAATTGTCCACAGGTTGAGGTCTCATCAAAGAGATCAGGGAAGACCTTCTACCAGTTATGGACGTCAGAGAGACAGCAATGCTGTCACTGAGAGGACAGGGAGACGGGCCCGAGATCCTCCAAGGCGTAGGAGAGAAGAAGAGAGAAGAGAAAGAAGCCGCTCTCCCCTAAGACCAGTCCCTGCGGAGTCCTCCAGAACATCAGGAGAGAGCAGCAGGGATGATGGCCATCAAGCAAGTGGATCTGCAGCCAGCCCTGAATTTGAATTCCGGCGGCAATATCCCGCCCCACCCAGCCGCAGACCCAGGGAGGTTCCAGCTACAAACAGATATCCTGTAGGCCGTAGCCATTTTGATCGTCTATACATCCTGCATGAGCTGCAGGAACGTCTATTTAACATGCAGCGTCAGCTGCAGGGATGGGTTAGAATGACACCACCACTGCCACAGGTGGAGCCAGCTGCACAAAATCAACCTATGCCAGGGAGACAACAGGCTCGGAATGGCAGGAGAGCACTGCAAATTGCAAACCTCCCAACAAGGGATATATCACCACAGGAGGAGGCAGAGTCATGCACCATCTGTATGACCGAATATGAGATCGGAGAGCAGGTCACAGTCCTTCCATGTGACCACAGCTTCCATCAGAGCTGTATTTCTAGATGGCTCGGCTCCACCCCCCACTGCCCCCTGTGCCGCACCTACTGCTTCCAATGAAGCACCAGGTTCATGGTGCAGACAGTGGAAGAGACCATACTGAATTCCAGCCCAGGTAAGGGAGCCGTACATACATTAACACTACGATCATTTGAAGGCTGTAAAAAAAAAAAAAATCACTTATTTTTCCTGCATTTCTGGTCTTTCGTTAGTTTAACATCAGCTTTGGTCAACATCTCACCAAGCGTGAAGGGCTATGATCAGGGAAATCATCTAAACACCAGATGGTAAGTTATTTACCATTACTTCTCCCTCCGCCCCATGATATGTATATTACATGTAACATAGAAATAATTGTTATTTTTTCCATTTTGTAGACGGAAGATCCAAGTCTGGAGAACATTGAGGAATTAGATCAGAATGACCTGCACTTCATGTAAGTAGATATTAGACTTTCTTTCTTTTAGTCTCCAGCTCAGATTTAGTTACTTTTTGTTAGGAATCTACTGATGGGATGTAATAACTTGGTGTCTTCTCTTTACAGAAATCTGCAGAAGTTACAGATCATTTCCATAATGATCCACAGATTCCTCATCTCTTCATAGAGTCGCTGACTCCGTCATGTGCAGTGATGCTGATAACAGCCGCAGCCCCAGACTATGATATCGTCATATATTACATTCATTACAGAATATTCCTAAAATAAATAATATTTTCCATCTCTATATCTTGTTGTGACTTTACTATATAGAATGAGGCTACGTAACATTAGGAGCAGATAATGATAAGTGAGGGATTTACTGACTTTCTATCAGTTTTTATAGCGGTAGCGATAACAGTTAAAGGGGGAAAGGGGATGTCCAGCACTTTTATATTGATGGCCAATCTTTAAGAAAGGTCATTATTGTCAGATTGATGGGAGTCACATACCCTGAGTGAATTTAACGAGAGACTGTGCAGTCTGTTTGAGGTGTATCCTCTGTCTGAAAGCCGGAAAGTGAACATCCTTATTGGGCAGCTAACTGGTGCAGCACAGAGGGAAGTAAAAGCCTGGCAGGACACTGATAAAGAGACTGTTAAAAAGATTCTGGCTAAGAGTACCGTTACACCTAGCGACTCACCAGCGATCCCGACCAGCGATATGACGCGGTCAGGATCGCTGGTGAATCGCTAGGTGGTCGCTAGTGAGCTGCCACTCAGGCAGATCTCACCAGCGACATCGCAGGGGACGGGGATCGCTACTTACCTGTCAGACGCGGCGATCCTGCGTCCTCCCGCCCGGCTCCACGCGTCGCTCATCGTCACAGCAGGAAGTGCCGCAGGAAGTGGACGACGAGGAATGGTCCAGCAGCTTCTCGCGCGATCAGCGTTAACCAGCGGGGGAGCCGGTCGGAGGTAAGTATCAGACACAGCGATGTCGCTAGCAATATCGCTGTAACGTCACAAAATCGGTGACTTTACAGCGATATCGCAGTGTGTAACGGGGGCTTAAGCTAAGAAGCACCTTTGACATCCGACTGCAGCTGAAATAAAAATGAGATTCTTTGGGTGTAAGCAGAGAGCGCAGGACAGTATACGGGACTATGCTCTTAACCTACAGGAAGCGCAGCGAGCCATAAAGCAGATTGACCCAGACAGTGTGAAAGATGGAGACAGACTGTTAAAGGAGCAATTTATTGAGGGACTCCTATACAGTACCCACCGAGCACAGCTGCGCATCATAGCCCTACAAAACCCTGACCTAGACTTTGCAGACTTCAAAGACAGGGCTATTCGGGTGCTGCATGAACCAAATGTCAGCCGTCCAGCGCCCCCTAGGCGCCCAGCGATCACATACCACAAAGAAGCAGCATCTTGCCCTCCCAGCCCTGTGGAGGCTGATGCACAGACTCTGGATAATGATCCATCTACAGAACTGCGCCTTCAGGTCCAAGAGCTGACCAAAAATATGGCTGCACTTGCCAAAACTGTGCAGTCCCTGCCGGTGTCATCAAAGGAGAAGATCCAGCTGGCCTCCAGTCGAGAGGATGTCCCGTCGCTATGGAAGAAGAGGATCCCGCCACACCGAGGGAGAGACAACGATCACTATGACCAGGACGGATGTCCCATCTGTCGTCGCTGCTGCAAGGCAGGCCACATTGCAAGATTCTGCCACCCTGGGGCAGAGGGACAACCCCCAGGAGTAGGACCACAAGGCCCAAAGAACTGGCGAGCCAAGTATGTTGGAGGGCGACCGGTCCTCCCAGTGGTGATTGACGGCATCCCCATGAATGCTTTGCTGGACACTGGCTCTCAGGTGACGATTATGCCATATATCCTTTACAAGCGGTATTGGGCTGACTCTGAACTTACTCGCGGCCCAAGTGATGAACTGACAGTAGTTGCCAGTAATGGTTAGTCTTTGCCGCAAGTAGGATGTAAAGAGATTACTATTAAAGTGGGGCGAGTAGAGTTAAAATCTCAAGGTCTGATAGTTGTAGACATTGATCGACGAGAATGTAACCCAATGATGACCCTAGGTACTAATGTGATTGAAAATTGTCTTGCCGACGTTATTGTTTTGATGCAACAGGTAGCCGAGACTGCTGGTTCCAATGAACAACGAGTCCTGTTGAAGGAGATCAAGGCCCTGATGCAAAGACAGCAGGTAGAACTGTCTGGCGAAGAAATTGGCAGCGTCAGATTGAGTGATTCTTTCCCCATTGCGATACCCCCCAGATGTGAAATGTTAATTTGGTGTCGGGCAGCCATCGGCCTCAGAGGAAAAGATTACCAAGCATTGGTAGAGCCAGTGTACTCTGATAGCCGGCCCACTGTCCTGACAGCCAGAGGGGTAGTTGATGTTCGCAAAGGGAGAGTACCTGTACGCCTCTTGAATTGTGGGGAGGAAGAGGCCACAATACCTCGGTATGCCACAGTTGCTAAGCTGCTTACTGTCAGTAACAATGCAATATGGGCAGCAGAGCCCTTGGTCTCATCCGACCAGGTGGAGGACAATGGCTCTGTAAAGCAGCTGGAGGAGTGGTGGCAGCAGCTGCAGGAGGGAACTGACTCCACCCCTTCATACCAAAAGAGTGGGGTTTACCGAGTGACTCAGGAGTATGAGCGGGTAATCAGTAAACACCCTCTAGACTTTGGGAAGGCAAAAGGGGTTCAACACCATATCCCCACTGGAGATAATCCACCCATTAAAGAAAGGTAGCGGCCTATACCCCCAACACAATATCAATGTGCCAAAAGTATGTTGCGGGAAATGAAGGAGGCTGGGGTGATCAGAGACAGTTGTAGCCCCTGGGCAGCTCAAATAGTCTTTGTGAAAAAGAAAGATGGTACCATGAGAATGTGTGTTGATTACCGAAAAATTAACAGCATTACACATAAGGATGCCTTCCCATTACCCAGAATTGAGGAGTCATTAGCCGCACTTAAAACTGCTAACTATTTTTCCACCTTAGATCTCACTAGTGGGTATTGGCAGGTTCACGTGGCAGAGGCAGACAAGGAGAAAACAGCGTTTACTACACCAATGGGTCTCTGCGAGTTCAACTACATGCCATTCGGGCTCTGCACCGCCCCTGAGACATTTCAGCGGTTAATGGAGTGTTGTCTTGGACACAAGAACTTTGACACAGTCCTGTTATACCTTGATGATGTCATTGTTTTCTCCAAGACTTATGAAGACCATCTGAAGCACCTGGCTGAGGTGTCTGAAGCCTTGTCCAACTTTGGCCTGAAAGTGAAGCCATCCAAATGCCACCTCCTGAAGCCCAAGGTACAGTACCTCGGTCATGTAGTGAGTACAGAAGGTGTGGCACCGGATCCTGACAAAGTCACTGTTATCCGGGACTGGCAGAAGCCCAGCATCCTCCATGAGGTACGTCAATTCCTCGGGTTGGTAGGCTACTACCGAAGGTTCATCAAAGGCTTCACTGAGATAGCCACCCCTATGCAAAATCTTCTGGTGGGCCAGCCCAAGAAAGCCAGGAATTAGAGTCCTACATTTGAATGGAATGAGGAACTGGAGAGGTCCTTCACTCGAGTGAAGATGGCTCTCACAGGAGAAGAAGTTCCTTTAAGAAAGTGGCCCGGTACCGAGTACCCCACTGCCCTGGCTGAGGGCGCTCCATTCCAGCTTCCAGAGCTTTAAAGCCACCACCATGTTACACCTATTATCGCACACAGCAAGACCTGGTTGGAGGTTCAGCGGAGAGAGCCACTGATCGGTCTGGTCTTTTATCCCTTTCAACAGCTCTGCTGCATTGTGATCTTTATCACAATAAACAGATAAGCTTCAGCAGAGCGTGCTAATGCTTCGCCAACACAGTGCTGCAGAGCTCCCAGCTGGGGAGTGATGAGGAGGCTAGTTCAGCTGAGGATGAGGAGGAGAGACAGGAACTGGCATACGAGGAGACTGAAACACTAATGGAAGTTGGGTCCGCTATTCTTGGTGTGGATAAGATGTGTGATGTCCCTGTCTCAGACTCCACCAGGTTAACCCAGTGTGCCATCAGGGAAATGTATCATCCCTGTCCACAAGAACTTGCCCACGTGTCTTTGGTTATGAGAACCTTCGCTGTGACTGTGTTGGCCAGAGCATGGCTGATATTGTGTAACACGTGTTTCTGTAAGGCGGGGACGGCACACAGAGAAAAATAGTGGCTGCTGGGAATCGATTACTGTAGGGCTGCCACCACCAAGAGGTCACGGAAAGACTCAGTACCCACAAGCTGAAATGGCAACATTTCCAGGGCTAGCAATATTGCAATGTGTTTGTTTAGCGTTTGGGCCTGTGGGTGGGTGGATATTTCTGCTTCCTGTGATATGTCTCGGGCAGGGACAACTGAATGCTGCACTGGAACAACGAACTAGACGTGGTTGCTGAATGTTGTGTCTGTGCAACTGTTAGATATAGCAGGAATGCGTGATGCAGTGACGAGCAGGAGGCAGAGCAAGAGTTAACAGGTTAATCACAGGGGACACTCCACGCAGGGAGAGTGTAAGAAGTATAGAGGATAAGGCTCAGAATAACAGAAGGGGAATAAAAGTTCATATAATAGGTTAACTTATCAGTCTAATGTTTTCGGATGGTGAAGACTTGGAATCCCACAGTGGCGCCGCAAGTGACACGTGAAGCCTCTGGCCTGGTCCTGTAGGAAGGTGAGCCACTGTCCCCTGACAGCCACGGCGTATCCTGGTTCTCCTAGGTGCAGCCTCACCGTCTCGGGTCGATGCACAAGTTGAGGAGTGGTCGGTGGTGCTGCTGTGGAATGACTGGTTTCAGAGGCGGGGTCCAGGACTATTCTACCTGGCTCTGCTTGTTCTACCCGGTCAGAACGAAGTCACGCGCCAGGAACATTCAGCGGTACGGCACGGGATGTCTTCTCTGTATTAGTGGTGAGTGAGTACACCGTCACAAGTTGCTCACAGTCAGTCTGCGCGTCGGCTGGTAATCTGCAGCATGGTATTGTACTCTGGCGTTTCTCTGCGGAGAGTGAATCAACCTTCTCCTGCTGCGCACGCTGTCTTACCGCCAAGAGCCCTGCACTGGCGCGCACGTTCCCTTTTAAGTCTGACCCCCCCCCCAGTTGAGTGCAAAGGTCTGTCCGGGTCAGAAAGCTCTCCCCTCGGCAACAGTGGTGACAGTCCCAATAGTTCCGGCCCCGACACGAGAGAGGTACCACTGGCCCGGTCCATCTCCCTACACCAGGGTTTCCCAACTCCAGTCCTCAAGGCACACCAACAGATCATGTTTTCAGGATTTCCTTTGTATTGCACAGGCGAAGCAAATATCACCTGAGCAATACTAAGGAAATCCTGAAAACATGATCTGTTGGTGTGCCTTGAGGACTGGAGTTGGGAAACCCTGCCCTACACAACCACAGGTTGTGAGCAAAAGGCATCAGCGCAGCATTCCTGGACAGATTGGAAAGGCCATAACACAGGGGAAAGGATAGTGGTTTCACCCTCAGACACAGATTTTGTACCCAGGCATTCCACGCACCTACTGGGGTGCTTGGCTGCCATTTGCTTCTGCATGCTGGTGGTGCACAGGCTGGCAGTGTTCTCGCCTCTTCTCAGCTTGTTATGGCAGGTGCTGCAGATTGCAGTTGTTTTGTCTGAAGGACTTTCACAAAAAACTGCCATACAGGGGAAAAATGCACCCATGGCCTCTTATCTAGCAGAGTGGGGGGGCTCTGTGGAACAGTTGACCGAGTTCTCTCTCTGATCAAACCACTACCTCTTCTTGCCTGTTTTCGTGCTACAGATCCATCCCTCTCTGCACTGCTGTGCTCGCTATGAGTGCCACCTTGCCAGATTGGATCAATGGCCTCGTCATTGACCACGTTGACTTCCAATTCATCAATCTGATCTTCCTTCTGAGTTGTGATTTTAGGCTGACCTGATCTCAACTGTGCATCATGATTATGCTCCACCTCTTCAGACATGAATTGACCAATCACAACGTGACTTTCTTCTGGCCGTGGGTGCTCAAATGTTTGTGCATCACTGCACTCCACTTCGTCATGACCCTCTTCAATGGTGCATGGTGATAGGCCAGAATCATTACAAGGAAATGTAAACAGTATTGGGATGATATGTCTCCTGGGACTCTTGAAGGGGGAAGGAAGGAGGACCAAGTTGAGGATTGTGAGGTTCAGCCTCTTGGCTACTGAGACTGGACCGTGTGGAAGACTTGGTGGTGCTTCTTGTCAACACACTGGAACCTTTGCCTGCGATCCAACCCACAACATCCTCGCACTTGTCTGCATTCAACAGTGGTGTAGCGCGCAGAAGGAATTTTGACAGGAAGCTAGAATGAAATAAAGTCACCTTCTGATCTGTCACATGGCCTTGGCAGGCACCACCACATCCACATACCTTAATGTCACCCTTTCCCATATTGAATGTGTTATGAAAAATATAGCAGAGTATTTTTTGTTACATCAACTTTATGACACACGGCAACAGCTGACTAAGAAAAATTTCTGGTAAGTAGTGAAGTTTGAGTATCTCTACAGGCTTTGCACCAGTTGCACAACTGCTAGATAAATATTTGCTATTTATTTAACCAATAGAGTAATTTTTTTGTTATATCACCTTTATGACACTGCAACAGCAGACTCAGAGAAATTACTGGTAAATAGTGATGTTTGTGTATGTGAGCAGGCTTTGTGCCAGTCGCACAACCGCTAGATAAATATACGCTATTTAACCAATAGCAGGGGAGGGCGTCCCTCAGTATCTTAATGCTTCCCTTACCTGGTAGATCCCAAATTTCTGTTTTTTTGAACATGTCAGCCAGAACCAGTAGCCATAGTTCAACCTTCTCTTCTACTTCTAATAACATGGTGAGAAGTAGAAACATGGGTGGGTGCACAGGTTCAACAGAGACTTTCTCTCTCTGTTCTGCCATCAGCTTTGGTGTGCTCTTATTCTCTTCAGGTTTTTCTGATGTGCTACTCCCAAAACCAAGATCAAACTGGATATAAAACACAAACTATTGTATTGCGGCAGGGTTGGTGCAATGTGATACACAGGCAGTGACCACAGAAAAGTTCAAAGCAAATGTCTTTTAATGTCCAAAGAAACTTACAACTGGAACATAAAAGGTATCCTCCGGATCACAGCCGGGAAACAAGACCGTGGGTGACTGCACCGCCGTGTCATGCTGAGGGGTGCCAGGCCTTTTGTCTCCGTGTCACCTTCACACAGGCTGAGCTTTGCAGAGCCACCTGCTCTGCAAGTTTGCAAACCAAAACTGATGCACCCAAACCTTTGCTGCAGGGTTTTTAAATGGAATCTGTAAGTCCCGGTCTGGAGGGAGCGACCTGCCCTACTGCCATCCTGTAGATCACGCCAAAAATAAAAGTCCATGCCAGGTTTTCTTAAATCTTCCCTGGGCAAATAGCTTGCCCAAGACAAAACTTACTTTAATTTTGCGCAACAATCACAGCAATATCTGTGACTGCAATGCACTCCAGCGGTCTTAATACGCTTCTATGCGCATCCTGGGGGGACACAGTGACCCTCGCATATAATACCTGTCACTGCCTCACACTATCAACCACATAAGAAGAAAATGTAGGATGGAGGTAGTGGAGTCATTAAATCCTAGATCAGACTCCCAAACAAATTCAGACCTCAGGCCTCATCAGTAAATGAATACAAACATCAGACCAAACCTTAAAATTAACCAGACCCCAGATCAGAACCCAACATTAATTCAAACCCCAGGTCAGACTTCAGCACTAGAGTTCATTGTCAAAGAAACAAAAACTCCAGACTAGACGGCTATATTAATTCAGAACCCCAAAGAGACCCCTTAATTAATTCAGTACTTAGAGCAGACCCTTAAATGAATCAGCCCATCTAAATATACAAATCAGATCTCAGATTATTATCACTAAATGAATGAGACCTGAGGCCAGAACCCTTGGACCTTGGCTTAACTTCATAATTCATGACCACCAGGAACAATATAAATACAGACCTAAAATCAAACCAAAACTCACAGACCACAACATAGTATATATTTTGCATCTTCCTCCTGATTTGTTTTTCAGGCACCACTGCATGGGCGTACCCACCGTGGGGTGGGGGCAGCTTTCCCCTTAGAAGCAGGGGCGCGCACTTATCATGATGAGGCCACCTGTTTTTCCTGCCGCTGGCCCTTTAAATCTTCAGGCACAGCGGATTTACAGGTGTGCGCGCTCGCATCAGTGAGTCAGTGGCCGGGTGCCCTGAACATAGGGGTTAAAAACGCCTGACGTTGAACGTCAGGACGTTCTTTGTGGGCAGAGAGAGAGTGCTCTGCTCTCCCCGTCTCCCACCCCTGGATGCAGCACGCCACTGAACGTATCAGGCATCCGGAAGGGCTCCTAGCATCCGCGCGCTCCTAAGGCAATCGCTGTTATTCTATTCAGTCAGTGACGTCACGCCAGGTCTGGGTGAGTGAGTGCTGGCTGGGCTGATGTATATACAGGGGCTGGCTGTGGCTGATGAGTATGCAGGGGCTGGGGGCTGGCTGTGACTGATGTCTATACAGGGGCTGGGGGCTGGCTGTGACTGATGTGTATAAAGGGGCTGGGGGCTGGCTGTGACTGATGGGTATATAGGGGCTGGGGGCTGACTGTGACTGATGGGTATATAGGGGCTGGGGGCTGACTGTGACTGATGGGTATATAGGGGCTGGGGGCTGACTGTGACTGATGGGTATATAGGGGCTGGGGGCTGACTGTGACTGATGGGTATATAGGGGCTGGGGGCTGACTGTGACTGATGGGTATATAGGGGTTGGGGGCTGACTGTGACTGATGCGTATACAGGGGCTCGGGGCTGGCTGTGGCTGATGTATATACAGGGGCTGGCTGTAGCTGATGTATATACAGGGGCTGGCTGTAGCCGATGTATATACAGGGGCTGGCTGTAGCTGATGTATATACAGGGGCTGGCTGGGCTGATGTATATACAGGTGGTGCTGAGCTCAGTGGGCTGGACCTGGTGATGATATACAGTATATATATATATATATATATATATATATATATATATATATATATATATATATATATATATATATATATAGGTGGTGCTGGGCTCAGTGGGCTGGGGCTGGACCTGGTGATGATATATTTACAGGTGGTGCTGGGCTCAATGGGCTGGGGCTGGTGATGATATATGCAGGTGGTGCTGGGCTCAGTGGGCTGGAGCTGGTGATGATATATACTGGTGGTGCTGGGCTCAGTGGGCTGGGGATGATGTATAAACAGGTGCTGGGCTTAGTGGGCTGAGGCTGGTGATTATGTATATACAGGTGCTGGGCTTAGTGGGCTGAGGCTGGTGATGATGTATATACAGGTATGGGGCTTAATTTACTGTAATGGAGCAGTTTCATTTACCCTTTTCGTTCTAAAATTGTACAACCTGAACGACCATGGCTTGCCCCCTTCCCTAGTTTTGATCCTGGGTACACCCATGCACCACTGTTACACTATCCAGCATCAATACATTACTGTATGCCATATGTTGACATCAATGGCATCATTTGACCCAGTGCCTCAAAGGTAATGGGACCAGAGCCAACAGCACTCCTGTCCACCTACTCACCTATGTGTCCTGTACTGCAGATCCCACATTTTCCCTGCAGACCTGCAGAGGCATGTAGGAAATAACAAATTAATGTTTTACATTTATGATATTCATATGCCATTATATGGAACTTGTCAGGTCCTGAAATGCTATCACCCTGCAGATATGGGGTTATTGTTCCAATGCTTCCGTATAGGAAGCAGCAACCCGGAGTAAATGACCTTTATTGCTCCCAGCAGCTGCCGCCTCTCAGTCATAGGGTAAGTTCACATCAGGCATCAGCCTTCTGCAGCACAGAGTGACCTGAAGGGTGTATTGCTGAATAGCTTATATCTAGGGGTGATCACTGGGGCGGCATTGTTTATATATGAGGTCAGTGAGCCAAGCCCAGGCTATGACACACAGTGGGGGAGTTCAGTTCTTAAAAGGAATCTTTCACTTTCACTTACATTTCAGTTTTGTTTCTGGCTGCACTGATAGATCTTGGTGAGTATACAATTTACATCCATATACTTCTTATACTGCAATCAATACATGTTAATAATCTGTGCACAAAAATGATATCCCAAATTCTAAAATACTGAACTCACACATGGATACTGTAATGAGATATCGTGGAATAGTGGTCGCTATACAGATTATTGCATTTGTAATAGTCAAATAATTCTCACAGTTTTCTTTACTAGCAGCACAGATGACAAGGCACAATACAAGTCTATGGGTCCGTGTAAAACCCGTAGAACACACGGATGGTATCTGTGTTTTATCAGTGTGATATACAGGTTTAACATTGCAAAGTATAGGAGAAGCTTTGTAATTTTTTTATTTTGCCATAACGGAAAAACACTGATGGCACACAGATGACACGAGGCTGAAGTTGTTTCTTATTCGTCAAGTTTCTTATTCAGCAATTTTTTCTTTTCTGTTTTTTATAGGTTTAACAACAAAAAGCAAGCATCACAATAATAACATACAATGCAGCGAGGTGCCCTGATGTGAATACACTTAAATACAGCTACAAAAACTATTAAAACTAGCACAAAAATGAGCATTAACAGACCCCGTCGCTAGAGAGTCTCTAAATATAAGAAATAATGGTTTGTCTATTACATTACTTAGTTCTCTTAGTACTCGTGGGTGTATGCCATCCGGACCCGGAGATTTATCTATTTTATTCTTATTTTGCTGGTTTCGCACCTCTTCTTGGGTTAGATTGGTGACCCTTAATATAGGGTTTTCTTTGTCTCTCAGCATTTCACCTAGCATTTCATTTTCCACCGTGAATACCGTGGAGAAGAAGGTGTTTTAATATATTAGCTTTTTCCTCATCATCTACAACCATACTTTCCCTCACAATTTTTTTAATGGGCCTACATTTTCACTTTTGATTCTTTTACTATTGATATAGTTGAAGAACAGCTTGGGATTAGTATTACTCTCCTTAGCAATGTGCTTCTCTGTTTCTTTTTTGGCAGCTTTAATTATTTTTTTAGATAAAGAAGTTTTCTCCTTATAGATTTTTAGAGCTTCAATGGTGCCATCCTGCTTTGGTAGTTTAAATGCTTTCTTTTTACTGTTAATTGCCCCTTTTACCTCTTTGTTAGCCACATTAGGTTTTTCCTATTTCTTGTCCTTTTATTCATCAAAGTATAGACCGCTTACAGTGCCTATTTAGGATGTTGTTAAACATTTCCCATTTATTTTCTGTATTCTTATTTCTGAGGACATTGTCCCAGTCAACCAGATTAAGGGCATCTCTAAGCAGGACAAACTTTGCCTTCCTAAAGTTCAGTGTTTTTGTGACTTCCTGACAAGTCCCCCAATTGTAACTGTACATTATTGTGGTCGCTATTTCCTAGATGCCCAACAACCTGCAGATTTGTTATTCTGTCAGGTCTGTTAGATAGTATTAGGTCTAAAAGTGCTGCTCCTCTGGTTGGATTCTGCACCAATTGTGAAAGATAATTATTCTTAGCTATTAGCAGAAACCTGTTGCCTTTATGGGTTTTGCAGGTCTTTGTTTCCCAGTTAATATCCGGGTAGTTAAAGTCCCCCATAACAAGGACCTCATTATGGGTTGCAGCTTCATCTATCTGCCTTAGTAGTAAACTTTCCATGATGTCTGTTATATTTGGGGGTTTCTAACAGACCCCAAACAGAATTTTGTTACTATTTTTACCTCCATGTATTTCGACCCGTATGGACTCGACATCCTCATTCCCTTAGCTAATATCTTCCCTTAAAGTGGACTTTAGACAAGACTTTACATAAAGACAAAGCCCTCCTCCTCTCCGTTTTTTACGATCCTTTCTAAACAGACTGTAACCCTGTAAGTTAACTGCCCAGTCATAGCTTTCATCTAACCATGTCTCAGTTATTCCCACTATGTCATAGTTACCTGTAGATATTTCTGCTTGTAGTTCTTACATCTTGTTTGTCAGGCTTCTGGCGTTTGCGAGCATGCATTTTAGAGAACTTTGCTTTGTTCCAATCTCCTCCCTGTGGATTGTTTTAGAAATTTTCTTACCTCCCTTCTGGTACCAATATTCAAAAAGGGCTCTAAAAGTGAACCTGGAAGTTATAGGCCAGTAAGTCTAACCTCTATTGTTGGTAAAATATTTGAAGGGTTTCTGAGGGATGTTATTCTGGATTATCTCAATGAGAATAACTGTTTAACGCCATATCAGCATGGGTTTATAAGGAATCGCTCCTGTCAAACCAATCTAATCAGTTTTTATGAAGTGGTGAGCTATAGACTGGACCAAGGTGAGTCATTGGATGTGGTATATCTTGATTTTTCCAAAGCGTTTGATACCGTGCCACACAAGAGGTTGGTTCACAAAATGAGAATGCTGGGTCTGGGGGAAAATGTGTGTAAATGGGTAACTGGCTTAGTGATAGAAAGCAGAGGGTGGCTATAAATGGTATATTCTCTAACTGGGTCGCTGTGACCAGTGGGGTACCGCAGGGGTCGGTGTTGGGACCTATTCTCTTCAAAATATTTATTAACGATCTGGTAGAAGGTTTGCATAGTAAAATATCGATATTTGCAGATGATACAAAACTATGTAAAGCAAGTCAATACAAGAGAATATAGTATTCTGCTACAGATGGATCTGGATAAGTTGGGAATTTGGGCCGAAAGGTGGCAGATGCAGTTTAACAATGATAAATGTAAGGTTATACACATGGGAAGAAGGAATCAATATCACCATTACACACTGAACGGGAAACCACTGGGTAAATCTGACATGGAGAAGGACTTAGGGATCCTAGTTAATAGGATCTGTTTATACCAAGGAAGGTGACGGTCACAAGGGGGCATTCTCTGCGTCTGGAGGAGAAAAGGTTTTTCCACCAACAAAGAAGAGGATTCTTTACTGTTAGGGCAGTGAGAATCTGGAATTCCCTGCCTGAGGAGGTGGTGATGGTGAACTCAGTCGAAGGGTTCAAGAGAGGCCTGGATGTCTTCCTGGAGTGTAACAATATTGTATCTTACAGATATTGTTAGGTTCTTTAGAAGGACGTAGATCTGGGGATTTATTCTGACAGAATTTTATAGGCTGAACTGGATGGACTAATGTCTTTTTTCAGCCTTACTAATTAGGTTACTAAAGTGGACACCAAAGAGAGTTGAAGAAAGAGTTAAATGACTTTGGGCCACTGATCTCACAATGCAGACATATAGAACAGGGAGACCCTCATCAAAAGCAGGTCTCTCCAGCCTGGCCCAAATGGGTTCTGGGCATCAGAATTGGCATCAAAGTGGGCAAACAGCCAATTTTCACCCATTAGAATAAGTAACTGATGTTTTTAAAGGGTTAATTGACTTTGGGCAACTGATCTCACACTAAGAATACACAGATAGTGATGCAGTAATCCATATCTGGGGAAAATACAATTTGCTAAGATGCTGCTGGCCTGGCTACAAACTACTGGGGATTGAGGAGATGCCGCCGGCGCAGCCTCAGAGACTAGCGGTGAAGTCACTAAGTCTGCCTTCCCTGCCGGCCTGACTCGCGCTGAACTCAGGAGCATGGGAGAATGAACTGGCATTTTCTCATGCTCCAGAGTTCATCGCAGTTCAGGCCGGCGGGGGGGGAGCGACTCTGACGTCAGCGGTAGACTCTGAAGCTGCGCTGGCATCATCTCATTCATTCACCAGTAGTTGCAGTCGGGGCGGTCACATCTTAGCACCGCTCCTAGTTGCAAACTGTATTTTCCCAATATGGATTACTGTGTGGGACAGAACGACGGACAGGTATGATATATTGTTGTATTTTTTTTAATTTATTACAGGAGAACAAGGGAGTCACATGGATTAGCTGGATAATGAAGATGAAAAACTGTTTAGTGTTTTATTTCACTAAAAGACTTTATTCTGGCTGCATTTTTATTGAACCTGTAACAACTATAGGATTAGTAATGGATAGGTATCTTATTGACACCTCTCCATTAGTAAACCGGGCTTGATGTGACCTTACAACACAAAGGTGACATCAACCCCAAACTATTATCCCATATGCCACCACTACAGGGCAGTGGGAAGAGAGAGGCTAAGTGTCAGAATTGGCACATCTTACAGATGCGCCATTTCTGGGGCGGCTGAGAGCTGGTGTTTGTAGCCGGGGTGGGTAAATATCCATGATCCCTTCCTAGGTTATAAATATCAGCCCTCAGCTGTCTGCATAGTCTTTTCTAGCTATTAATTATAAGGGGACCCCACGTCATTTTGGGAACACACCTATTTTAATAGCCAGTAAACGCTAAATACAGTGTGTCCGTAAAGTCATGGTGCACTTTTCACCAGTCGCTGGAAAGCAACAAAAGACGATAAAAATGTGAAATTTGCTCCAAATAAAAGAAAAACTTTCCCAGTTTCTTAACTATTCAGTGCAGTTCGATGTGGGCTCCAATTGCTGCCCTACACACATCCAAACGATAGCTTGTGGTTGCATGATGTCACAAACCTGGCAGTGTATGAATCAGAGTTCAGTTTATTATTATACATTTATATAGTGCCATTTATTCCATGGCGCTTTACATGTGAAAAGGGGAAATATAGAGAGGTACAATAAACATGTGTAAGACAAGGGACACACAAGTACAGAAGGAGAGAGGACCCTGCCAGCGAGTTTATCAGGGGTTAATCTGTCTGGGGGGCTCAGCAAGAGCTTAAATGAGTTTGTGTTGTTTGATTGCTTCTTATTATCTCTCCTCATGATCAGATCTGATATGATTGGACCAGAGAAAAGGTGCCAAAAGTGCACCATGAAATTATGGACACACTATACAGCTGCAGGCTGATATTCATAGCCTGGGGAGATCTATGGGTATTAAGCCCTTCCTAGGCTATAAACACCGGCCCCCAGTCACTGGCTTTCCCTCTCTGGATTGGAAATTTGCGCGGGAGCCCACGACATTTTTCCCCAAAAAATAATCTTATTAATTACATACAATTAGTAGTGTGTGTGGGACATGTATTTGTCAGTGACATGTATATATCTACCTATTCTATATGGATTTACTGTATGTAAACCAAGTCTTCTATCTCGTCAGCTTCTACAGCGATTTTACAGAAGCCGACAAATGAATTACCGGCTATTGTTCTATTTCTCTCTGTAATATAAAGATATATACAGTGCCTTGCGAAAGTATTCGGCCCCCTGGAGCTATTCAACCTTTTCCCACATATCATGCTTCAAACAAAGATACCAAATGGTGAAGAATCATCAACAAGTGGGACACAATTGTGAAGTTGAACGAAATTTATTGGTTATTTTAAATTTTTGTGGAAATTCAAAAAGTGAAAAGTGGGGCGTGCAATATTATTCGGCCCCTTTAACTTAATACTTTGTTGCACCACCTTTTGCTGCGATTACAGATGCAAGTCGCTTGGGGTATGTCTCTATCAGTTTTGTACATCTAGAGACTGAAATTCTTGCCCATGCTTCCTTGGCAAACAGCTCGAGCTCAGTGAGGTTTGATGGAGATCGTTTGTGAACAGCAATTTTCAGCTCTTTCCACAGATTCCCGATTGGATTCAGGTCTGGACTTTGACTTGGCCATTCTAACACCTGGATACGTTTATTTGTGAACCATTCCATTGTAGATTTTGCTTTATGTTTGGGATCATTGTCTTGTTGGAAGACAAATCTCCGTCCCAGTCTCAGGTCTTTTGCAGACTCCAACAGGTTTTCTTCAAGAATGGTCCTGTATTTGGCTCCATCCATCTTCCCATCAATGTTAACAATTTTCCCTGTCCCTGCTGAAGAAAAGCAGGCCCAAAACATGATGCTGCCACCACCATGTTTGACAGTGGGGATGGTGTGTTCAGAGTGATGAGCTGTGTTGGGTTTACGCCAAACATATCGCTTGGCATTGTTGCCTAAAAGTTCGATTTTGGTTACATCTGACAAGAGCACCTTCTTCCACATGTTTGATGTGTCTCCCAGGTAGCTTGCTGCAAACTTTAAACACTTTTTATGGATCTCTTTGAGAAATGGATTTCTTCTTGCCACTCTTCCATAAAGGCCAGATTTGTGTAGTGTACGACTGATTGTTGTCCTATGGACAGACTGTCCCACCTCAGCTGTAGATCTCTGCAGTTCATCCACAGTGATCATGGGCCTCTTGGCTGTATCTCTGATCAGTCCTCTCCTTGTTTGGGATGAAAGTTGTCACGGCGCTAGCTCCTGCTTACCTTGCTGCGCGCTCGATCCGGCGCGCTCCTGCTCTTCAGCGCGTCCCCGCGCCTGGCCTCCGGCTCCCTCGGCGACGGGTACCAGCACACAGCGCACGGCCTCCTGAATCATGTGACGCGCTACCTCCGCCCCCAAGATGGCGGCGCCCACCGCTACATATGCCCGGCGCCGGCTCAGGTAAGACGCCTGATGATCATATACGGTGACGCTGTCTGCTGCGGTGCTCACTGTCTCAGGCTCCCTCTCGCTCTCTGTCTGTGTTTGTTAGTGCTGTTCGCTGCCTGCCTTCCCCGGTCTTTCTTTCCAGTGCTCTGCCCTCCCAGTCTCCCTGAGGCTTTCTCCCCTCTGTCCTGCTCCCTGCGTTCTCCTTCCCGTTTCAGTTACCTGCCGTCCTTCTCCTTACCTTTCAGCCTCCGGTCCTGTGCTCCCCTGGCTCTCCAGTCCTGTACCCCACTGGGTCCCTGCATTACCCGGTGCCTCGCTTATTGTCCACGTCAGTACCTTCCTTCTATTTGCCTCAGTCGTCCCTTTGGTTCCGGCTGTTGCGGCTCTATCCCCTGGTGGCCTGTCCCTAACACTCCCTGTATAGGGGGTGGTCCTCACCTGGGCACTCGCCCCCGGGGGCTCTGGAGCTGTGACCCAGAGGGTCCACTTTCAGGTACATCTTTATTTTCCTCTAACCGCAACAGCATAATCAGGCCTACTGGAGCCACGGTAAGGATCTTGGCAGGGTCAGTGAGATGATTTGGACCCTCCTCCTTGTCCACAGACATGAAGGACTGTGAAAGGGCGTCCGCCTTGACGTTCTTCTCCCTGGGTCGGAAGTGGAGTTCAAAATCAAATCTTTCAAAAAACAGTGACCATCTGGCCTGTCGAGGGTTGAGCCTCTGGGCGGACTGAAGATAGGCCAAATTTTTGTGATCCGTAAAAATGATGAACGGATGGAGAGCTCCCTCGAGGAGATGGCGCCATTCTTCAAGGGCCATCTTTATGGCCAAGAGTTCCCTATCTCCCACAGCATCGTTACGTTCGGGAGCGGAGAACGCCTTAGAAAAGAATCCGCAGGTAAGAGTGCAGGTAAGGAGGTAAGGAGGACTTTTGCAGGAGAACTGCTCCGGCTCCCACCGAGGATAAATGGCCTGCTGGTATCCGGGCGATGAAGTACTGGAGACTTAGCGAATTCTTGTTTCAGGGCAGCGAAAGCAGCCTCTGCTTCAGAGGGCCAACGATGGGGGTCGGCCCCTTTGCGGACCAGAGCTGAGATGGGTTTCGACAAAGACGAGAAATGAGGGATAAATTGCCTATAATAATTGGCAAAGCCCAAAAACCGCTGGATTGCCTTGACTCCGGAGGGACGTGGTCAATTGAGGACTGCCGAGACTTTCTCCGGATCCATCTCTAGTCCCGAGTTCGAAACGATGAAACCGAGAAAAGGTAATGACGTTTGCTCAAAGAGACATTTCTCGGGGCGTGGCCTGCTTGCTAATGGCACCGGTCACTTAGCTGCTGAGCTCCAGCCACTTCGACTCCTAATCGGCTCATTGCGGCTCGCCAGCGGCACCAATCTCTCTGCACACGGGGGGGGGGGGGGGGGGGGGGGGGAGTGCTGCGAAGGTATCCAGGATCGTAGCATGCCAAGGGGAAAATCCCAGAAGAAGCCGTCCCCGGCGAAAGTTACAGACTTCTTCTCCAGCACGGGGCGAGGGAAAATGGCGGCAGCATCCTCCTCCACAGCTTCCTCACGCTCATCCAGGAGGGGATCCACAGCAGGCCCAGACTTGGACACAGACGCTGCAGATATACCGCTTACCAAAGGTACAATGCAGAAACTGCTCAGTGCTCTCCGCTCATCACTGCAGCAGGATTGGAAAGATATGGTGGCTGAGCTGAGGGGAGATATCACTGCCATAGGCAGCCGTACAGCACATATTGAATCTAAAATGGGGGAGCTGACAAAGTCACACAATAGCCTCATTGATGCCAATGCAGCACTGGAGGAACAAGTGCAAAAGCTCCATACCAAGGTCTTGGATTTAGAGGACAGGTCCCGCCGAAATAATATAAGAATCAGAGGAATTCCAGAGGCCATACCAGACAAGGGGCTGCAGAGTTTTCTGGGCTCCTTGCTGCAGGAGCTGCTCCCAGACCTGACTGCAACTGATTTCCTGGTGGACAGAATACACAGAGTCCCTAAGCCTAAATCCCTCAGTGCTGATGTCCCTCGGGACACTTTAGCTCGCCTGCACTTTTACAAGACCAAAGAAGCCCTGCTGCAAGCCCTGAGAAAGAGACCCCCTCTGTCTGAGCAATTCCGGCACCTGTCCATTTTTCCAGATCTGTCTGCAGGAACCCTGGCAAAAAGGAGGGAATTTGCTCCTTATACCAAAGTTCTCAGGGATGAAGCTATATCCTATAGATGGGGTTTCCCTGTAAAGATCCTGCTTTTCCGAGCAGGAAATACCCACGCCTGCCATTCCCCACAGCAGTTGGCAAAGCTCCTATCCTCATGGAACTTGGCAAATCTCCCGGCCAGATCTCCAAGAGCTACAGGATCATCCCAACAGGATAAAGTGAATGAAGATTGGTCCGTCGTGTGAGTTATGTGATATGTTTGAGTCGCGGCTGAGACTTAGTTGCTACTTTTAAGGTCCGCTGGTTTTGTTCAACCAGGACCCTGAACCCCCATGGCGGTAAATTTCCACCATACCGCAGGCCCCTTTTTTGGGCTTTTTTCTTTGTGGACTGATGCTCCCTACATCAGTAATGTTAGTGATGTCAATATTGTTAGTGTTATCTCTTTCCTGCCTAACCTTCCTTTTCCCCCTGCAGCTCTAGGCAAGAGACTTTTTTTTCATGTACAATGGTACTGAACTGTATGTCTATAAATGTTAGGGGTCTGAACTCGCCAGCCAAGAGATCCATGTTTTGGCGGGAAGTGGTTAAATCCAAATGTGATGTAATATGTGGTCAGGAGTCTCATCTCCTCCAAGGGGACTCGCACAGGTTAAATAATGCTAAATTTCCTTTCATACTGCTGGCTTGTGGAAAAAAAAAAAGGCTGGAGTATTCATTTGTGTAAAAAATACTGTTGCGTTCACACTACATTCACAACATTTAGACCCTGACGGTAGATACGCCATTATTAATTGCTCCATAAATGGATCTAAGTATACTATTGCAACCGTTTACGCCCCCAACTCTGGTCAGATCAGCTTTTTGCGGAGGTTTCTTTCCAAGCTTTCATCCGTTAAAGAGGGTAAGCAAATAATTTGCGGGGATTTTAACATGGTAATGTCCAGCACTCTGGATTGCTCCAATACTGCTGTAAAGAGGAAGGAGATGAGCACAATAATTTCAGAAAGGCATCTCCATGATATATGGAGATACCAACATGCAAATGAGGGGACTACACATTCTTCTCGCCTCGGTTCACCTCTTACAGCAGATTGGACTACTTTCTGGTTGATAGCTCACTTATTATGGATTGCTCAGATTCAAAAATTGGACTTATAGCTTGGTCGGACCACGCCCCCATATACCTGACAGTTCAGGAGCAAAACCGCGCGCCTGTTTTTACCCGGTGGCGCATGAATGACTCCCTCCTAGCCTGTAGACAAATCTCTGAGGAGTTGCAGGCCGACCTCGCAGAGTTTTTTAACTTTAATGATAACAAGGAGGTGACAGAGGAAACGCTTTGGTCTGCACACAAGGCCTATATTAGGGGGTCATTCATCAAAATTGCCACTAGGGAGAAAAGGAGGCGTCAGGCAACTTACAAAGCTCTACTGTCCCACATAGTACTTTTGGAAGCCCACAATAAATCTGCCCCAAACTTGTCGACATCTGACGAACTCAGGAAACTAAGAACACAGCTCCGCCAGGTGTTGATGGCAGACTATGAGAAAAACTTAAGATCCCTCAAACAGCGGTACTATGTGATGGGTGACAGGGCGGGTGCCTTACTAGCCAGGAGGGTTAAAAAACGAGAAATGCAAAATAAAATTGAATACCTCGTGACGGGTTCTAATGCCACAATACGCAACCCAACGGATATAGCCAACGCATTCGCTGACTTTTACCAGTCTCTCTACAACCTTAAAAATGACCCCACTGCCCCAAAGCCTACCCAAACGGCAATTAATTCCTTCTTAAACAATATTAATCTTCCTCGGTTATCTGCAGTACAGCTGGAGCAACTAAATTCCCCTTTTTCTCTGGAAGAGGTTCGCCAGGCGGTGACCACAGCCAAAAGAAATTCAGCTCCAGGCCCAGACGGCCTCACTAACTCCTATTATAGGCAATTCACTGAAACCCTGTCTCCTTTCCTCCTGAGACTTTTCTCCTCTTGGCGAGCCACAGCAGATATTTCACCAAATAATCTAGAGGCCATTATAACTACCCTGCCAAAACCAGGAAAACCCCCTATTTCACCGGGAAACTTCAGGCCAATATCCCTCCTAAACTGCGACTTAAAATTGTACGCCAAAATAATCTCAGCTAGAATACATAAAGTTCTTCCATCACTGATTTCCCCGGATCAAGTGGGGTTTGTGGCGGGGAGGCAGGCGAAAGATGGGACGAGACGTATGCTGGATCTGATT
The DNA here is from genome assembly GCF_039654945.1 of Dendrobates tinctorius. Taxonomy (NCBI): domain Eukaryota; kingdom Metazoa; phylum Chordata; class Amphibia; order Anura; family Dendrobatidae; genus Dendrobates; species Dendrobates tinctorius. The sequence goes on from NW_027361717.1 coordinate 25,541,689, forward strand.
GCGGTGGCTGAGGGGAGGAAATTCCCCAGTGTATTCCTGTCCCTGGATGCAGAGAAGGCGTTCGACAGGGTGCACTGGGGATATCTGAAATCTGTTCTGGCCAAGTTTGGTTTCAAAGGCCCCATACTTAATGCCATAATGGCGCTGTACTCTAACCCTAACGCCAAAGTTCTGGCATCCGGATTTATATCTCGGAGTTTTGAATTAACCAATGGGACACGCCAGGGGTGTCCGCTCTCCCCTATCATCTATGCCCTTGCTATAGAGCCTCTGGCGCAGACTATCCGTGAATGCCCTCGGATCTCGGGGATTCGAGTGGGGAGTATAAATCATGTGGTCAGTCTATATGCAGATGACGTGATTTTATCTTGCACTAATGTAGAGGTGTCCCTACAACACGTAATGGAGATCCTGTCCTCCTTCGCTCAAGTCTCGTATTACAAGCTTAATATTACCAAGTCCTTAATTTTTCCGCTCTTCTTGCCAGCCTCTACCAGAGCCACTCTTTCTCATCTTTACCCTTTCAAATGGGAAGACGAGGGAATCCCCTACCTGGGTATTATACTGGCCCCGCTACACTCCGTGATCCGGAAAAATCTGCTGACCCTGCACACCTCATTGGATAAAGAACTTACTCGCCTTTCTCTTCTCCCGCTCTCTTGGGTGGCGAGAATGCAGACTTTTAAAATGATCTGTCTCCCAAAAATTATCTACTTACTTCGGTGCCTGCCCCTAACAATTCCGCAACGGTATCTCACCAAAATTCATTCACTAATGAGTAAATTTATATGGGCTGGGAAAAAACCTAGAATAGCCCTGAGATGTATGCATGCCCCGTTCAGTGGTGGAGGAATGGGTATTCCTAATATTCTAACATATCACAGAGCTGCTATCCTGGAACCGGCTCGAGATTGGTGGAAGAATGATTCAGACTTGAGATGGTTACAGATTGAGTACACCTGGGCACAGGCCCACTCCCCTAAACAATTCATAGACTCCCTGCTCCTAACCCCTTCGCCCCCCGGCGATCTTCTACCCACCACAGCAGCTCTAAAGAAAGCTTGGTCCTTATGGAGCAAGCCAGTGTCACAGACTCTAGGTCCCAGCCTTCCCCTTAGATCGCTGGAAGCCTTCATTCCGAATTTGAATCTTGCCGCCTGGACACGTGGAGGTCCAATTACCCTAGCAGACCTCTATAGAGAAGGCGTCCTACTCCCGTACTCAGAAATGTGTGTTAAATTTAACCTCCCCCGACACAGTTTATTCCAGTTTTTTCAAATACGTCACTTCCTTCAGTCCGCTCCTCACCTACCGGTTCCCACAACAGCCGACCACGCTGCAATTAAAAAATTCTTTCAAAATAGCAAAATCAAAGGCCTTTCATACATCCATAACCTGCTAAACTCCCCGGAACCGGACAAACAATTGCCGTATATGCTCAAATGGGAAAAAGATCTAGCCTCTCAGCTTCCGTCGCAAGAATGGTTCGCGGCCTCAAAATGGATCCATAAATTCTCTTCATGTCTCAATCACATAGAGCAATTAAAAAAGGTTCATCTGCGGTGGTACAACTCCCCTACTAAACTGGCTTCTTTTTCCCCACATATGTCACCTTTGTGCTGGAGGGGATGCAACCACAGGGGCACCTTGTGTCATATGTGGTGGTTTTGCCCTAAGTTATCTAACTTCTGGCAGGAGGTGTTCAATCTAATCCATGAGGTTACTAGTCTCCGTCTTTCCCCAAACCCAACCTTAGCGGTGCTACACATTGGCCTAGATGGGATACCGGATCTTTTAAAAAATATCATTTCTCACATTCTCATAGTCGTCAGGTACTGTGAGGCATACAAGTGGAGGTCGGTGAGCCCCCCTACAAAAACAGAACTAATTGAGAGGACCAACCTACACTGGCTATACGAAACCAACTTGACCCCCAATCTAGAGAAGAGAACGGTGAGACTTAAACAATGGCATCCGTGGGCCACTTCCCTTTATGCAACGGCCCTCCCCCAGATACAGACACCTACACCATAAATAAATTGATTGTGCCTAAGAATGCCATGCATGTAGAGCTGCTTCCCCTTCCCCCTCCCCCCTCTCCCCGCTTCTATGTTCAAGTTGTTGTTGGAAGGGGTATTTAATGTCCCAGATTGATATTCTAATAATGGCTCGAGGTTATTCCACCTCTTGCTACTCATTGCTCCTGTTCTTGATGTTTTTGTATGAAAAGTTTGTATTTTTTCTGAAAACTCAATAAAAACCTTTATGATAAAAAAAAAAAAAAAAAGAGACATTTCTCCAATTTGGCAAAGAGATGGTTCTCTGTGAGCCGTAGAAGGACTTGGCGCACATCTCGGCGATGTGTGGCCAGATCAGGAGAGAACACCAGGATGTCGTCTAGGTAGACTACGACACAGGAGTAGAGGAGATCCCGAAAGACATCATTGACGAGTTCTTGGAATACGGCTGGTGCGTTGCAAAGCCCAAAGGGCATAACCAAATTCTCGTAGTGTCCATCACGCGTGTTAAATGCAGTCTTCCATTCGTCCCCGGAACGTATGCGAACCAAGTTATAGGCCCCTCGAAGATCAAGCTTGGTCAATACTTTTGCCCCCTTCAAGCGATCAAAAAGTTCAGAGATAAGTGGCAATGGATACTTATTCTTCACCGTGATCCGATTCAAGCCACAATAATCGATGCACGGGCGCAGGGACCCATCTTTCTTCTTTACAAAAAAAGAAGCCTGCTCCTGCAGGGGACGAAGACTTCCGAATAAAGCCTCTAGCCAAGTTGTCCTGGATGCATTCAGACATGGCTTGGGTCTCTGCCGGAGAGAGGGGGTAAATCCTACCACGAGGTGGAATGGTACCAGGAACGAGCTCGATGGGGCAGTCGTAGGGACGGTGTGGAGGAAGAGTCTCAGCCTCTTTCTTGTCAAAAACATCCAAAAAATCATGGTACACCGGCGGCAACCCATGGGGAACAAGGGAAGGACGGGGATCACCAATGGGACGCACCGACAGCAGACACCGAGCCCGACAAGACTCCCCCCAGCGCAGAACGTTGCCATGATGCCAATCTAAGGTGGGCTCATGGAGCCGCAGCCAAGGAAGACCAAGCAGAATAGGGTGAGAAATACCTGCTAGAATGTAAAACATAATCCTCTCTTTGTGCAGCGCCCCTACCTGCAACTCTACTTCATGAGTAACTAGAGTAACCGTCTCCAGCAGGAGCCGACAGTCTACGGAGGCGAGAACTTGCGGTATTTCCAAGGCCCTCACGGGGACAGAAAGCTTATTAACCTCCTCTAGCCTAATAAAATTCCCGGCAGCACCCGAGTCCACATAGGCCACCAGAGAAGCCCGCTTCCCACCAACATGCAAGAGGACAGACAGAGTGAGGGGAAGAGAGGTATCATCTACACCTAGGGAGGCCTCTCTTACCTGGCCTAGGCGGAGAAGTTTTCCGGACAAGCTCGGATGAGATGGGAACCGCTACCACAGTAGAAACACTGACCGTGGAGGCTCCTCTCCCTACGACGCTGGTCTGAGAGCTTCAGGCGATCCACCTACATCGGTTCAGGCGTCGGGGGTGAAGGGAGACTCCTGGGTCGAGGACTGGGTGGCCTGCGGGCAGAAGAAAAAGGACGAGAAACCCTTCTCTCCCTAGCGCGTTCTTGAAAACGGAGGTCAATTCGCGTAGCTAAGGAGATCAAATCCTCCAGAGCTGTTGGGGTGTCACGACCTGCGAGCTCGTCCTTTATACGACTAGAGAGACCTCGCCAGAAAGCACCCACCAGGGCCTCATTATTCCAACCTAAGTCTGAAGAAAGAGTCCTAAACTGGATCGCATACTGGCCTACAGTTAAAGAACCTTGACAAGGGTTAAATAGAGCCTCAGTGGTGGAGGCTAAACGGCCTGGTTCGTCAAAAACTCGACGAAACGTATCCAGAAAAACGGAAAGCTGCGTAACTACTGGATCATTACGTTCCCAGAGCGGATTGACCCAAGCCAAAGCGTCCCCCTCCAGATGAGAAATGATGAAGGCCACTTTGGCTCGGTCGGTGGGGTACTGCTGGGGCAGTAATTCAAAATGGAGTAGTCACTGACTTGCCTCCTTCGTCTAGATGTACGGTGATATTGGTGGTCGTGGATCGTTTTTCCAAAATGGCCCACTTCATCGCCCTGCCTGGTCTACCTACTGCTCCCGAGTTGGCAAAGATCTTTTTGCTTCACATTTTTCGCCTTCATGGTTTTCCTCAACATATTGTCTCGGATCGAGGCGTCCAGTTTACCTCCCGTTTTTGGCGAGCTCTCTGTGGATTGCTGAAGATAACATTGGATTTCTCCTCAGCCTATCACCCTCAGTCGAATGGTCAAGTGGAGCGAGTCAATCAAGCCTTAACATCTTACCTTCGACATTTTTCCAATGCTCATCAGGACGACTGGATCTCTCTCCTTCCTTGGGCGGAATTCGCCTACAACAATCATCCTAGTGAAGCCTCCTCCAAATCTCCCTTTTTTGTGGTTTTTGGTCAACATCCCGGCATTCCTCTTCCTGTGTCCCCCACCTCGGGTGTGCCGGCAGCGGATTCCTTGTCCTTAGACTTCTCTCAGATTTGGAGGGAGACCAAAGTGGCTCTTGAAAGTGCCAGCCTCAGAATGAAACGGTATGCCGACAAGAGACGGCTAGACGTTTCCCCATATCGCCCTGGTGATAAGGTTTGGTTAGCTTCCCGATATATCAGGTTGAAGATCCCTTCCTACAAGCTGGGTCCACGTTTCATTGGTCCCTTCGAGGTCTTAAGTCGGGTCAACAACGTAGCTTACAAGTTGAGGTTACCCGCCTCGTTAAAGATTCCCAACACCTTCCATGTGTCTCTCCTTAAACCAGCCGTATTTAACCACTTTCATTCTGCACCTTCTCAAACTTCCCAACCATGTAGTTCGGATAAAACCTTTGAGGTGCGAGATATTCTGGCTAGGAAGACTGTGAGAGGAAAGACTCTGTTTTTGGTTGATTGGAAGGGCTTCGGTCCCGAGGAAAGATCATGTGAACCTCAAGAGAATATTGATGCTCCCCGCATCATGAAACTGTTCCTCTCCAACATTAGGAGGAGGGGGCGTAAAGAGGGGGGTACTATCACGGCGCTACCTCCTGCTTACCTTGCTGCGCGCTCGATCCGGCGCGCTCCTGCTCTTCAGCGCGTCCCCGCGCCTGGCCTCCGGCTCCCTTGGCGACGGGTACCAGCACACAGCGCGCGGCCTCCTGAATCATGTGACGCGCTAGCTCCGCCCCCAAGATGGCGGCGCCCACCGCTACATATGCCCGGCGCCGGCTCAGGTAAGACGCCTGATTATCATATACGGTGACGCTGTCTGCTGCGGTGCTCACTGTCTCAGGCCCCCTCTCGCTCTCTGTCTGTGTTTGTTAGTGCTGTTCGCTGCCTGCCTTCCCCGGTCTTTCTTTCCAGTGCTCTGCCCTCCCAGTCTCCCTGAGGCTTTCTCCCCTCTGTCCTGCTCCCTGCGTTCTCCTTCCCGTTTCAGTTACCTGCCGTCCTTCTCCTTATTCATCTGTGCTCCTTACCTTTCAGCCTCCGGTCCTGTGCTCCCCAGTCCTGTACCCCACTGGGTCCCTGCATTACCCGGTGCCTCGCTTATTGTCCACGTCAGTACCTTCCTTCTATTTGCCTCAGTCATCCCTTTGGTTCCGGCTGTTGCGGCTCTATCCCCTGGTGGCCTGTCCCCAACACTCCCTGTATAGGGGGTGGTCCTCACCTGGGCACTCGCCCCTGGGGGCTCTGGAGCCGTGACCCAGAGGGTCCACTTTCAGGTACATCTTTATTTTCCTCTAACCGTAACAAAAGTTTAGAGGGACAGCCGGTCTTGGTAGATCTGCAGTGCTATGATACTCCTTCCATTTCAATATGATCGCTTTCACAGTGCTCCTTGGGATGTTTAAAGTTTTGGAAATCATTTTGTATCCAAGTCCGGCTTTAAACTTCTCCACAACAGTAACACAGACCTGCCTGTTGTGTTCCTTGGTCTTCATGATGCTCTCTGTGCTTCAAACAGAACCCTGAGACCATCACTGAGCAGGTGCATTTATACGGAGACTTGATTACACACAGGTGGATTATATTTATCATCATTAGTCATTTAGGACAACATTTACGAAGACTGGAAAACATGTATTTGGAAGTCGCCTTGCTACACTTGTAAGGAGAGCTTTAAACTAGAACAACATGGGAAGGGAAGCAAAAGACCAGAAAAAGCCATACACCTGACAAATGCTATTGAGAACTCTGCTATTGGAAGTGGAAAGGAAGAACAAAGACAAAAGAATCTAATTAATAAAAATATTTGAGAAAGAGAAACCAATCACAAACTAAAATGTTTCTATACTAATGCACAAAGCATGGGCAACAAACAAGGAGAATTGGAACTACTAACACAGGAAAAGAAATATGATGTCATTGGAATCACTGAGACTTGGTGGGACGATACACATGATTGGAATACAAGGCTAGAAGGATACAACTTATTTGCAAGAAACAGACTTGATAAACGAGGAGGAGGTGTCGCATTGTATGTTAGAAACGCGTATATCTGCACAGAGATTGAAGCTTCAGAGACTGGGAGTTCTGTGGAAACTGTTTGGGTAAGAATACAAGGACAGAACAATGGAAAGGACACCATTGTAGGCATTTACTACAGGCCGCCTGTGCAAGCTGAAGATATGGATGAACTCTTTATGCATCAAATGGCCAAGTTCTCCAAAAAATATGACATAGTTGTCATGGGAGATTTCAACTATCCAGACATTTGTTGGGAATCTCTCTCAGGCAAAACTAACAGGTCAAGGAAATTCTTATCCTCTCTTGCTGACAACTTTATCTTCCAAAAGGTAGGGGAGAAAACAAGGGGAACTGCTACCTTGGATCTAATCCTTATAAACAGGGAGGAAATGGTTGAGGAGGTAAAAGTGGCTGGGACCCTAGGAGGTAGCGACCATGCTATTTTAGAATTTTGGATAACTAGAGGCGGAAGACCTGTGAAGACTCAGACGTCAAGGTTAGATTTCAGAAAGGCAGATTTTAAGGGATTCAGAAAGAGAATTGGAGGGATCCAATGGCTGGATATCCTTAAAGACAAAAATGTCCAGGAAGGATGGGAAATCTTGAAAAATGAAATTCTCAAAGCACAATTGTTAACAATTCCGAAAAGAGGGAAGAATAGGAAACATTTAAGGAAACCAGGATGGATGAATACAGAACTTAAGCACTTGCTAAAAAGGAAGAAAAAAATAAAATGGAAAGAGGGAGGCATATCTAAAGAAGAATATAATGCTGTCTGCAGAACCTGCAGGGCACAAATCAGATTATCTAAAGCTGAAAATGAATTGAGGCTTGCAAGAGATGTCAAAAGCAATAATAAAGGATTTTGGGGATATGTCAAAAGTAAAAGAAAAGTCAAAGATGCTATAGGATTTTTACAGGATGAAAATGATGAAATGGTAAGACAGGATGTTGAGAAGGCCGAACATTTAAATTCCTATTTTGCATCTGTTTTCTCTCAGAAAGGAAATGTAACAACTGTTCTTCACTGTCCTATTAAGGGAATAGAAGAATCCAGGATATCTATAAACAGAAAGATAGTGAGGAAACACTTAGCTAACCTAAATGAATTCAAGTCTCCAGGTCCAGATGAATTACACCCCAGAGTACTGAAGGAGATAGCAGAAGAAATTTTTGAACCCCTCTCCATAATCTTTGAAAATTCTTGGAGAACAGGAGAAGTCCCAGAAGACTGGAGAAGAGCAAATGTTGTTCCTATCTTCAAAAAGGGGAAGAAGGTGGACCCAGGCAACTATAGGCCGGTGAGTCTGACTTCTATACCAGGAAAGATCTTTGAACAAATTATTAAACAACATGTATGTCAGTACCTGGATAACAATGAAGTGATTAAACAGAGTAAGCACGGGTTTGCAACTAATAAGTCATGTCAGACTAACTTAATTTCCTTCTATGACGGTATCACTGATTGGGTGGATCAAGGAAATGCTGTAGATATAGTATATCTTGACTTCAGCAAAGCATTTGACAAAGTATCTCATACAATCCTTATTGAAAAAATGACTAAGTATGGAATGGACAAGGCAACTGTTAGGTGGATTCATAACTGGCTTAGTGATCGGACCCAAAGAGTGGTCGTAAATGGCTGCACATCCAGTTGGAAGAATGTCTCAAGTGGGGTACCACAGGGCTCTGTCCTGGGCCCTGTATTGTTCAACATCTTTATCAATGATTTAGATGAAGGAATTGAGGGTAAACTGATTAAATTTGCTGATGACACAAAGCTAGGAGGGATAGCTAATACTAGAGAAGAGAGAGAGAGGATTCAAAAAGATCTAAATAAACTTGAGAAATGGGCAGCAACTAACAGAATGGTTTTTAACAGGGAAAAATGCAAAGTACTACATCTGGGCAATAAAAATGAAAAAAGCATATACAGAATGGGAGGAATAGGCCTAAGCAACAGCACATGTGAAAAAGACTTGGGTATACTAATAGATCACAGACTGAATATGAGTCAACAGTGCGATGCAGCAGCAAAAAAGGCAAATGCAATTCTAGGATGTATTAACAGAAGCATACAGTCTAGATCACGTGAAGTCATTATTTCCCTCTACTCCTCTTTGGTCAGACCTCATCTGGAATATTGTGTCCAGTTTTGGGCACCACATTTTAAAAAAGACATCAACAAACTGGAGCAAGTTCAGAAAAGAGCGACCAGAATGGTGACCGGTCTGCAAACCCTGTCTTATGAGGAAAGGTTGCAGGATTTGGGAATGTTTAGTTTGCAAAAGAGAAGACAGAGGAGACTTAATAGCTGTCTACAAATATCTAAGGGGCTGTCACATTGTAGAAGGATCAACTTTATTCTCATTTGCACAAGGAAAGACTAGAAGCAATGGGATGAAACTGAATGGGAGGAGACACAGATTAGATATTAGAAAAAACTTTTTGACAGTTAGAGTGATCAATGAGTGGAACAAGCTGCCACGAGAAGTGGTGATTTCTCCTTCAATGGAAGTCTTCAAACAGAGGCTGGACAGACATCTGGGATGATTTAGCGAATCCTGCTTTGAGCAGGGGGTTGGACCAGATGGCCCAGGAGGTCCCTTCCAACTCTACGATTCTATGATTGGATCATTCAGAGATCCACAATGAACCTCTGGGGTGAGTTTGCTGCACTAAAAGTAAAGGGCCAAATAATATTGCACGCCCCACTTTTCAGTTTTTGCATTTCCACAAAAATTTAAAATAACCAATAAATTTTGTTCAACTTCACAATTGTGTTCCACTTGTTGTTGATTCTTCACCAAAAATGTACATTTGGTATCTTTATGTTTGAAGCATGATATGTGGGAAAAGGTTTAAAAGTTCCAGGGGGCCGAATACTTTCACAAGGCACTGTATATATACACTGCTCAAAAAAATAAAGGGAACACTTTAACAGAATATAACTCCAAGTAAATCAAACTTCCGTGAAATTAAACTGTCCACTTAGGAAGCAACACTGATTGACAATCAATTTCACATACTGTTGTGCAAATGGAATAGACAACAGATGGAAATTTTTGGCAATTATCAAGGCACCCTCAATAAATGAGTGGTTCTGCAGGTAGGGACCACAGACCACATCTCAGTACCAATGCTTTCTGGCTGATGTTTTGGTCACTTTTGAACATTGGTTGTGCTTTCACACTCGTGGTAGCATGAGACAGACTCTACAACCCACACAAGTTGCTCAGGCAGTGCAGCTCATCCAGGATGGCACATCAATGCGACCTGTGGCAAGGAGGTTTGCTGTGTCTGTCAGCGTAGTGTCCAGAGGCGCTACCAGGAGACAGGCCAGTACACCAGGAGATGTGGAGGGGGCCGTAGGAGGGCAACAACCCAGTAGCAGGACCGCTACCTCCGCCTTTGTGCAAGGTGGAACTGGAGGAGCACTGCCAGAATCCTGCAAAATGACCTCCAGCAGACCACAAATGTGCATGTGTCTGCACAAACGGTTAGAAACTGACTCCATTAGGATGGTCTGAGGGCCCGACGTCCACAGATGGGGGTTGTGCTCACAGCCCAACACCGTGCAGGACGCTTGGAATTTGCCACACAACACCAGGATTGGTAAATTCGCCACTGGTTCCCTGTGATCTTCACAAGTGAAAGCAGGTTCACACTGAGCATAAGTGACAGACGTGACAGACTGGAAATGCCATGGCGAGTGATCTGCTGCCTGCAACATCCTTCAGCATGACCGGTTTGGCAGTGGGTCAGTAATGGTGTGGGGTGGTTCACCAGAGGTAGCCTGACTTCTATTAGGTACCGAGATGAGATCCTCAGACCCCTTGTGAGACCATACAGTCATATGTTAAAGTTTGGGCACCCCTATTAATGTTAACCTTTTTTCTTTATAACAATTTTGGTTTTTGCAACAGCTATTTCAGTTTCATATATCTAATAACTGATGGACTCAGTTATATTTCTGGATTCAAATGAGGTTTATTGTACTAACAGAAAATGTGCAATCTGCATTTAAGCAAAATTTGACCGGTGCAAAAGTATGGGCACCTCAACATAAAAGTGACATTAATATTTCGTAGATCCTCCTTTTGCAAAAATAACAGCCTCTAGTCGCTTCCTGTAGCTATTAATGAGTTCCTGGATCCTGGATGAAGGTATTTGTGACTATTCCTGTTTACAAAACAATTCCAGTTCAGTTACGTTTGATGGTCGCCGCGCATGGACAGAGCCCGCTTCAAATCATCCCACAGATGTTCAATGATATTCAGGTCTGGGGACTGGGATGGCCATTCCAGAACATTGTAATTGTTCCTCTGCATGAATGCCTGAGTAGATTTGGAGCGGTGTTTTGGATCACTGTCTTGCTGAAATATCCATCCCCTGCGTAACTTCAACTTCGTCACTGATTCTTGCACATTATTGTCAAGAATCTGCTGATAATGAGTTGAATCCATGCGACCCTCAACTTTAACAAGATTCCAGGTGCTGGCATTGGCCACACAGCCCCAAAGCATGATGGAACCTCCTCCAAATTTTACTGTGGGTAGCAAGTGTTTTTCTTGGAATGCTGTGTTTTTTAGCCTCCATGCATAACGCCTTCTTGTATGACCAAACAACTCAATCTTTGTTTCATCAGTTCACAGGACCTTCTTCCAAAATGTAACTGGCTTGTCCAAATGTGCTTTTGCATACCTCAGGCGACTCTGTTTGTGGCGTGCTTGCAGAAACGGCTTCTTTCACATCAATCTCCCATACAGCTTCTCCTTGTGCAAAGTGCGCTGTATTGTTGACCGATGCACAGTGACACCATCTGCAGCAAGATGATGCTGCAGGTCTTTGGAGGTGGTCTGTGGATTGTCCTTGACTGTTCTCACCATTCTTCTTCTCTGCCTTTCTGATATTTTTCTTGGCCTGCCACTTCTGGGCTTAACAAGAACTGTACCTGTGTTCTTCCATTTCCTTACTATGTTCCTCACAGTGGAAACTGACAGGTTAAATCTCTGAGATAAATTTTTGTATCCTTCCCCTGAAAAGCTATGTTGAATAATCTTTGTTTTCAGATCATTTGAGAGTTGTTTTGAGGAGCCCATGATGCCACTCTTCATAGGAGAATCAAATAGGAGAACTACTTGCAAGTGGCCGCCTTAAACACCTTTTCTCATGATTTGATACACCTGGCTATGAAGTTCAAAGCTCAATGAGGTTACAAAACCAATTTAGTGCTTCAGGAAGTCAGTAAAAAGTAGTTAGGAGTGTTCAAATCAAGAAAATGATAAGGGTGCCCATACTTTTGCACCGGTCAAATTTTGTTAAAATGCAGATTGCACATTTTCTGTTAGTACAATAAACCTCATTTGAATCCAGAAATATAACTGAGTCCATCAGTTATTAGATATATGAAACTGAAATAGCTGTTGCAAAAACCAAAATTGTTATAAAGAAAAAAGGTTAACATTAATAGGGGTGCCCAAACTTTAACATATGACTGTATGCTGGTGCGGTTGGCCCTGGGTTCCTCCTAATGCAAGATGACAATGCCAGACCTCATGTGGCTGGAGTCTGTCAGCAGTTCCTACAAGATGAAGGCACTGAAGCTATGGACTGGCCCGCTCGTTCCCCAGACCTGAATCCGATTGAACATATCTGGGACATTATGTCTCGCTCCATCCACCAACGTCATGCTGCACCACAGACTGTCCAGGAGGAGATCCCTCATTAGGCTATCTGCCGACTCATCAAGAGTGTGCCCAGGCATTGTAGGGAGGTCATACAGGCACGTTGAGGCCACACACACTACTGAGCATCATTTCCTTGTCTTGAGGCATTTCCACTGAAGTTGGATCAGCCTGTAATTTGATTTTCCATTTTAATTTTGAGTATCCTTCCAAATCCACACCTCCATTCGATATTAATTTTGATCTACATTGATCATTTTTATGTTTTCTTGTTCTCAATGCATGCCACTATGTAATGAATAAAGATTTGCTGCTTCGATATTCCATTCAGTGATATCTACGATGTGGTATCTTAGTGTTCCCTTTATTTTTTTGAGCGGTGTATATATATACACACACACATTCACATGTACTCTATGTGTATATCTCTACTACTGTAATCTAACCTGTCACCCTGTGATTGAAATGTATGCAGCAGATCATTTGCCGGCTTTTAATCTATCTAGAATATATATAATGTGTGTGTGTGCGCATAATATATATATATATATATATATATATATATATATATATACACGGTATATATATATATATATATATATATATATATATATATATATATATATATATATATATATATATATATATATACGCACACACACAAACACACACAGTTGTGGCCATAAGTATTGACACCCCTGCAATTTTGTCAGATACACAGTTTCTTCCTGAAAATGATTGCAATCAAATTCTTTGGTATTATTATCTTCATTTAATTTGTCTTAAATGAAAAAACACAAAAGAGAATGAAGCAAAAAGCAAAACATTGATCAATTCACACAAAACTCCAAAAATGGGCTTGACAAAAGTATTGGCACCCTCAGCCTAATACTTGGTTGCACAACCTTTAGCCAAAATAACTGCGACCAACCACTTCCGGTAACCATCAATGAGTTTCTTACAATGCTCTGCTGGAATTTTAGACCATTCTTCTTTGGCAAACTGCTCCAGGTCCCTGATATTAGAAGGGTGCCTTCTCCAAACTGCCATTTTTAGATCTCTCCACAGGTGTTCTATGGGATTCTGGTCTGGACTCATTGCTGGCCACCTTAGAAGTCTCCAGTGCTTTCTCTCAAACCATTTTCTAGTGCTTTTTGAAGTGTGTTTTGGGTCATTGTCCTGCTGGAAGACCCATGACCTCTGAGGGAGACCCAGCTTTCTCACACCGGGACCTACATTATGCTGCAAAATTTGTTGGTAGTCTTCAGACTTCATAATGCCATGTACATGGTCAAGCAGTCCAGTGCCAGAAGCAGCAAAACAACCCCAAAACATCAGGGAACCTCCGCCATGTTTGACTGTAGGGACCGTGTTTTTTTCTTTGAATGCCTCTTTTTTTCTCCTGTAAACTCTATGTTAATGCCTTTGCCCAAAAAGTTCTACTTTTGTCTCATCTGACCAGAGAACATTCTTCCAAAACGTTTTAGGCTTTTTCAGGTAAGTTTTGGCAAACTCCAGCTTGGCTTTTTTAGGTCTCAGGGTGAGAAGTGGGGTATTCCTGGGTCTCCTACCATACAGTCCCTTTTCATTCAGACGTCAACGGATAGTACGGGTTGACACTGTTGTACCCTCGGACTGCAGGGCAGCTTGAACTTGTTTGGATGTTAGTCGAGGTTCTTTATCCAACATACGCACAATCTTGCGTTCAAATCTCTTGTCAATTTTTCTTTTCCGTCCAAATCTAGGGAGGTTAGCCACAGTGCCATGGGCTTTAAACTTCTTGATGACATTGCGCACGGTAGACCCAGGAACATTCAGGTCTTTGGAGATGGACTTGTAGCCTTGAGATTGCTCATGCTTCCTCACAATTTGGTTTCTCAAGTCCTCAGACAGTTCTTTGGTCTTCTTTCTTTTCTCTATGCTCAATGTGGTACACACAAGGACACAGGACAGAGGTTGAGTCAACTTTAATCCATGTCAACTGGCTGCAAGTGTGATTTAGTTATTGCCAACATCTGTTAGGTGCCACAGGTAAGTTACAGGTGCTGTTAATTACACAAATTAAAGAAGCATCACATGATTGTTCGAACAGTGCCAATACTTTTGTCCACCCTCTTTTTTATGTTTGGTGTGGAATTATATCCAATTTGGCTTTAGGACAATTCTTTTTGTGCTTTTTCATTTAAGACAAATTAAATGAAGATAATAACAAAGAATTTGTGTTTGCAATAATTTTCATGAAGAAACCGATTATCTGACAAATTGCAGGGGTGTCAATACTTTTGGCCACAACTGTGTGTGTATATATATATATATATATATATATATATATATATATATAAAGTTTTTGTTTTAAAAATATGTGTAGATGATGCAGAACATTTCTCTACAATGTAAATTGGATGCTAGGTGTGAAAAATCGGGTTGTACTTGCATAAAAAAAAAAAGCATGAGACTCACAAGACAATTGCATTACACCCATCTGCATCAAAATCGGATTTTTAAAATTGCTAATGTTTCTCGAGGCTTATTGTGTATGTAATGGTGGTGTCACATCAGTGGCCCAAGGTCATTAAACCCCTTAAAAACATCAGTTACTTATTCAAATCTGTGAAAATCGGCTGTTTGCCCACTTTGATGCCAATTCTGATGCCCAGATCCCATTTGGGCCAGGCTGGAACGACCTGGGTTTGATACGGGGCATCACTATCTGTGCATTCTTAGTGTGAGATCAGTGGCCCAAAGTCACTTAATGCTTTCTTCAATGCTTTTTGGTGCCCACTTTGATGCAAAATGGCTCCCCTCCCACAGTAATTTTTTTAAATCGGTAAAAATGGCGCGGCTTCTCAACAGACCACATCTCCTTATCCCGAAACACCTAGCCAATCACAAGTGCCGCACACAGGGCTGTCCTGGGCTAATAGCATGGGCCTTCCCATTGGGTTTAGCGAGGGATGTGGGAGTGGGAAGTGCGCCACCAACCAACTGCTGCTCGGGAGAAACATGGCTGGATGCCTGTATGTACCGAGGGGCGACATTGGACGTGGTGTGTAAGTTATGGCCTGTCAGTCCCGCAGCAGAGGCGTATGTGAATGGTACAATGCATCCTGCAGCAGGGGTGTAGATATAAATTATGGGGCCCCACAGCAGAAGTTCTAATTGGGCCCCCCCCCCCACCAGACTCCACCGGTCCACGTACTGTATTGCGCCCCTCCAAATTTCTACATTCAAAAAAATGGTAACACCACTACCTAAAAAGGAAGTCTGTCACCCCCATGATGCATATTAAGCTAGCTATATAGTGGTATAAGGGATTTAGCTCCAGTAAAATACATACTAGAACAGTACAATTTCCTGAGAAAATTATTTTAAAGTAAAAAAAAAATCAAAAAAAAAAAAAAACAAACTTACCAGTATTTCAATGGGAACTATGGGCCTGCTTTTGGGTAATGAGATGGTCAATGTCCGGCTCCATATTTGTCTCTGCTAGTCGTAACAAGGGAAGCAATTGTTCTCTTTCTTGATATGGTTTCCTAGGGATTTCAAATTGCTATTAGTAAAATATCAATATATACACAGCACTACAAAAACAATATACCAGCAATAAAATTGCCCACACAGAGACATACAGCCTGCACTGCCCATCAATGCAGACTGATCAGTGCCCATCAATGCAGATTTGCCAGTCCATATCCTTTCAGCCTCATCAGCGCCCATATTGGTGGAACTCCGCTTTTACCTCAGGCTCAGACTGGTGTGGTGAGAGAGTCCCCAATAGGCAGGTAAATGTCACCAATAGGCAGGTAAATGCCCCAATAGGCAGCATAGTCCCCAATAGGCAGAATAGGTCCCCAATCTATTAGTTTCTTGCTAATGCAAGGTTTGGGAGATCCCCGCCCCTCTCTTGCGTGACATGCATATAAAGAGACGTCTTGCACAGAGTGCCCACATCAGGAAGTGTCTTTCTGAATCCTGCTCATATAGTTAATGTTCACATGATCAGGTTTTAAATACATTAGATAGGACTGCTCTGAGATGGGTATACCGTGACGTTGGTGGGGTGGCTTAGTATACATTTTTTGCAAAAAACGTATCAACTAAATACCCTGTTTTTGTTATCATTTTTTTACTAGCACTTGCTGTGTACTGTTATATATATTTTTTACAGCAGAGTATTTTTGCACATTTGTCATACTGCGATTCTTCTTTGTGCTTCAGTCTTTGGGTGGTATGAACACTGTCCAACTGACCTGTTCACTTTTATGCATGTCACATGTGTTTTTAATCTATTAGTTTCTTGCTTATGCAAGGTTTAGGAGATCCCCGCCCCTCTCGTTTGACATGCATATAAAGAACCGTCTTGCACAGCGTGCCCACATCAGGAAGCGTCTTTCTGAATCCTGCTCATATAGGTACTGTTCACAGGTTTTAAATACCGTATATACTCATGTATAAGCCGAGATTTTCAACCCCCTCTTATACGTGAGTAATATACCGGGGTGGGCTGGGGAAAGGGAACGGGGGTGTCAGAGACCATACTCACCCCTCCTGGCACGTCTCTGCTGCCCCTGCTTCTCCCTCGGTGGTCTGCTGCTTGCTGTTCAGCGGTCACGTGGTACCACTCATTAAACTCATGAATATGCGCATATTTATGAGTTTAATGAGCGGTACCATGTGACCACTGAATGCAGGATGGAGAAGCAGGGGGTGCAGAGTGCAGAGAAGACCGTGCGCCAGGAGGGGGTGAGTATGACGGGGGCAGAGCAATACTCACCTGTCCCCGTTCCAAGCCGTGCACCGCTGTGTCTCCGGGTCCTCCTGCTGTGACATTGAGGTCAGAGGGCGCGATGACGTAGTCAGTGCTCGCCCTCTAAAGAATGAACGTCACTGCAGAGACTTGGGAGACACAGCGGTGGACGGTGATGGAACAGGAACCGGTAAATATCGCCGGTGCCGGGGGCTCAGGACATCGGCACCTGGCCCCCAGCGACAGAGGCGAGTATGTCATTTTTTTTTTTTTTAATTGCAGCAGCATATGGGGGTATTTATGGAGCATCTTATGGGGCAGCATTAACCCTTGTGCAGCAGCAAATAAAGGGTATTTATGGAGCATCTTATGGGGCATTAACCCTTGTGCAGCAGCATATTATGGGGGGTATTTATGGAGCATCTTATGGGGCAGCATTAACCCTTGTGCAGCATCATACAGGGGGTATTTATGGAGCATCTTATGGAGCAGCATTAACCCTTGTGCAGCAGCATATTATGGGGGGTATTTATGGATCATCTTATGAGGCAGCATTAACCCTTGTGCAGCAGCATATGGGGGGTATTTATGGAGCATCTTATGGGGCAGCATTAACCCTTGTGCAATATATGGGGGCTATTTATGGAGCATCTTATGAGGCAGCATTAACCCTTGTGCAGCAGCATATGGGGGGTATTTATGTAGCATCTTCTTGGGCCAGTATTACCCCTTGTGCAGCAGCATATGGGGGGGGTTATCTATGGAGCATCTTTTTGGACCACCATTAACCCTAGGCTTATACGCGAGTCAATAAGTTTTCCCAGTTTTTCGTGACAAAATTAAGTGGGTCGGCTTATACACGAGTATATACGGTACATTAGATAGGACTGCTCCAAGATGGGTATACCGTGACGTTGATGGAGTGGCTTAGTATACATTTTTTGCAAAAAACGTATCAACTAAATACCCTGTTTTTGTTATCATTTCTTTTACTAGCACTTGCTTTGTACTGTTGTATATATTTTTTACAGCAGAGTATTTTTGCACGTTTGTCATACTGTGTTTCTTCTTTGTGTTATAGTCCCCAATAGGCAGCATAGTTCCCAACAGGCAGTATAGGAACCCCAATAGGCTGATAAATGTCCCCCAACAGGCAGGTAAATGTCCCCAATAGGCAGGAAAATGTTCCAAATAGGCAGTATAGGTCCCCAATAGGCAGCATAGTCCCGCAATAGGCAGGTAAATGTCCCCAACAGGAAGGTAAATGTCCCCAATAGGAAGGTTAATGCAATTTTTGCAATTTACTTTTTTATTTTAGGATATTTGTTTTTTGCTTTCTCTGTGTAAAGGTTATGTGTTTATATGCATTTACATTTTGCATACACATTGATTTACTTTTTCAACTCAGACCTAGTTTCTCATTTAGTTCAATGTGCATTCTGTGCTGTAAGGTAACGCTTATTGTTAGTGTTGGGGGGACACTCACTTGGCAGTGGATTAATATGGTCAGGTACGGGTTTTTCACATAACCAGGCCATACGGTTTATTTTTATACAGCATAAACCATGGATGCATGAAGAAAAGTTAACAGTCTTACATCAGACAGATGAATGTTCATAATAGGGCTCCGTTCTCTCAAACCTGTGGTCATACAGGCTGTGCCATGTCCAGCAAACAGGCTCTATTGCCTCACAGTTATTTCCCCCTGTCCAGGGTTACCTCTTAGGAGCTCCTGCTTCGTACGCTGACTCCTGTCAGTACTTTCTCTCTCAGGGAAGCGGCCACACTGGGATCACCATTCCAGACAATGCCTTACTCACTAGGCCGCCTCGCATAGTTCCAGACCCACAGCCGGGCAGTAGCTCCCCCAAACGCAGGCAGTCACAGACTCTGCTCACACACGTGGCCTTACCTGGTGCTATTCAGGATGTCCGTCCCCTCCTGGGACCGTCCAACACACACAGGCCTCACCGGGTGCTATTCAGGGATCCGACCCTACTCCCAGGGTCTCCTAAAACACCGGCCCCACCAGGTCCAAAGTCTCACCACGTGCTCCAGGGATCCGATCCTCCTCCCAGGATCTCCCAACACAGTCCTTAGAGGACCTTGAAGTCTGAACCATTCAGGTACACACGTAACCCACCCTGGTCACATTATATGGCCCGTATCCACTCCCACAGGTGAGGTATGGATCAGATGGTCATGACCTCACTACAGGTCCTATTCCACACAGCCACACACAGGCTTTACTTTGGGCGTTCAGACACACGCTCCTGGTTGGGTTTATAGGTGACTGGTCCCACCCATCTCACCCGGAAGCTTCCCCACTGTAAAACAGAAACCATCAACCCACCCCTGTGATACATATCGGCCATTTACAATCCTGCCGCCCCCCATTTCCCCATCACAATAAAGGAAACGCCTGCATGCATGTCCTGCGAAGCCCATACAGCACCCCCTAGCTGTCACAGGGGTCACTGCATCACAGTGCATATAAGGGTGTGACCGCCCTGTTTCTGAGTTGGGAAATCCATCCTGTCTGGCCTACACTATTACTGGTGGTTCAGTCCCTCTGTCCTTGTTCACATTTACGTCACTTGACAAGAGGAAAGGTTTTAAATACAAGAGTTAGGACTGTCCCACAATGGTTGCCGTGACATGGCGGGATGGCTTGTACATTCTTTCGAGCAAAATTATGTTTACTAAACACCCTTATTATTACTACCTTCATGCAATTTTTGCAATTTATTTTTTACTTTTTTATTTTAGTATATTTGTTTTTTGCTGTTAGTTTTCTCTGTGTAAAGGTCACGTGTTTATATGCATTTACATTTTGCATATACATTATTGTCCCCAACAGGCAGCATCGGTCCCCAACAGGTAGCATCGGTCCCCAACAGGCAGGTAAATGTCCCCAATAGGCAGCATAGTTCTCAATAGAAATACATGCCTCCGCACGCTCCGATCCAAGTGCCGGCGGCAGTGTCGGGTATTGACGTGTGAGACTTGTCCGAGTTTCTCGTAAGTTTTACCCTGGCCTAATAGTTTAGTCAAACAAAAAAAAAAAGAGACTTTGGTCGCCCACACAGAACTGACATATAGAACCTAAACCCAGACTCATCACTACATCTAAATATAGTGAAATAACCATGGACACCAGTGCCCGGACTATTAGGCCCACTGCTAGAATGACCAGAACAATATGTCACTGCAGAGCTCTGGAATCATGCACGAGCCTCCAGGAGATGTTACACAGAGCGAACATTATAGCTGAGGTGTGATGTGAGATTCAGAGGGGCGAGAACTGCAGAACATACAGGTGTTGGGTGCTGGGTACCAGAGTGCACAGAACTCATCTGTAGATATGGCCACTCTGCACTGACAGCATCACATCCACCAGCACCGCACCGCCTGTACCCCAGCACATTACTGATAGCATCACATCCACCAGCACCGCCTGCACCCCAGCCCATTACTGATAGCATCACATCCACCAGCACCGCACCGCCTGCACCCCAGCCCATTACTGATAGCATCACATCCACCAGCACCGCCTGCACCCCAGCCCATTACTGATAGCATCACATCCACCAGCACCGCCTGCACCCCAGCCCATTACTGATAGCATCACATCCACCAGCACCGCACCGCCTGCACCCCAGCCCATTACTGATAGCATCACATCCACCAGCACCGCACCGCCTGCACCCCAGCCCATTACTGATAGCAACACATCCACCAGCACCGCCTGCACCCCAGCCCATTACTGACAGCATCACATCCACCCGCACCCCAGCCCATTACTGACAGCATCACATCCACCAGCACCGCCTGCACCCCAGCCCATTACTGACAGCATCACATCCACCAGCACCGCCTGCACCCCAGCCCATTACTGACAGCATCACATCCACCAGCACCGCCTGCACCCCAGCCCATTACTGACAGCATCACATCCACCAGCACCGCCTGCACCCCAGCCCATTACTGACAGCATCACATCCACCAGCACCGCCTGCACCCTAGCCCATTACTGACAGCATCACATCCACCCGCACCGCCTGCACCCCAGCACATTACTGACAGCATCACATCCACCCGCACCGCCTGCACCCCAGCCCATTACTGACAGCATCACATCCACCAGCACCGCACCGCCTGCACCCAAGCACATTACTGACAGCATCACATCCACCAGCACCGCCTGCACCCCAGCCCATTACTGATAGCATCACATCCACCAGCACCGCACCGCCTGCACCCCAGCCCATTACTGATAGCATCACATCCACCCGCACCGCCTGCACCCCAGCCCATTACTGATAGCATCACATCCACCCGCACCGCCTGCACCCCAGCCCATTACTGACAGCATCACATCCACCAGCACCGCACCGCCTGCACCCAAGCACATTACTGACAGCATCACATCCACCAGCACCGCCTGCACCCCAGCCCATTACTGATAGCATCACATCCACCAGCACCGCACCGCCTGCACCCCAGCCCATTACTGATAGCATCACATCCACCCGCACCGCCTGCACCCCAGCCCATTACTGACAGCATCACATCCACCCGCACCGCCTGCACCCCAGCCCATTACTGACAGCATCACATCCACCCGCACCGCCTGCACCCCAGCCCATTACTGACAGCATCACATCCACCCGCACCGCCTGCACCCCAGCCCATTACTGACAGCATCACATCCACCAGCACCGCCTGCACCCCAGCCCATTACTGATAGCATCACATCCACCAGCACTGCACCGCCTGCACCCCAGCCCATTACTGATAGCATCACATCCACCAGCACCGCACCGCCTGCACCCCAGCCCATTACTGATAGCATCACATCCACCCCCACCGCCTGCACCCCAGCCCATTACTGACAGCATCACATCCACCCGCACCGCCTGCACCCCAGCCCATTACTGACAGCATCACATCCACCCGCACCGCCTGCACCCCAGCCCATTACTGACAGCATCACATCCACCAGCACCGCACCGCCTGCACCCCAGCACATTACTGACAGCATCACATCCACCAGCACCGCCTGCACCCCAGCCCATTACTGATAGCATCACATCCACCAGCACCGCCTGCACCCCAGCCCATTACTGATAGCATCACATCCACCAGCATTGCACCGCCTGCACCCCAGCCCATTACTGACAGCATCACATCCACCCGCACCGCCAGCACCCCAGCCCATTACTGACAGCATCACATCCACCAGCACCGCACCACCTGCACCCCAGCACATTACTGACAGCATCACATCCACCAGCACCGCCTGCACCCCAGCCCATTACTGATAGCATCACATCCACCAGCACCGCACCGCCTGCACCCCAGCCCATTACTGATAGCATCACATCCACCAGCACCGCACCGCCTGCACCCCAGCCCATTACTGATAGCATCACATCCACCTGCACCGACTGCACCCCAGCCCATTACTGACAGCATCACATCCACCAGCACCGCCTGCACCCCAGCCCATTACTGACAGTATCACATCCACCAGCACCGCACCGCCTGCACCCCAGCCCATTACTGACAGCATCACATCCACCAGCACCGCCTGCACCCCAGCCCATTACTGACAGCATCACATCCACCAGCACCGCACCGCCTGCACCCCAGCCCATTACTGGACAGGACTCCGGATACTCAGGGGAGCTTACAGCTTACACCGTGATGCATATATGCAGGGTAATGTTATTTGGGGGATTTGTTATGTGGGATCCTGCCAAGCACAGACAATTGTGGGTTCAGGTCTGATCATACTCAAGACTCACAGGCCGTATATCCATATACACTCATTTATAAACAGAGAAACACATACCATACACTACATACTACAGATACACTATCACATACACAGGAAACCTATGCATCCATGTACACACAGGAAAGCACACACTAGTATACACACTACACACACTCTAAATTACATTCCATATACTCACATGTGCTGCAGCGCAGCCTTCACAGAAGTTACTAGTGCTCCATATCGGCCCCAGCATAGGAGGACTAGGGAGCTGCTGCCTCCATTGAGTCTTTGCAGACAGGATCTCCCCCTCCTATCGGTCCGACTGCCTCCTGTGATCTGAGGACAGCAGCTGCAGGGGAGTTATGGAGGGGACAGTGTACAGAGGCACCAGCAGGCAGGGGCAGCAGCTATTCTCAGGAATGGTGGAGGCTTGAGGTCCTTCCTGCAGTGGAGGAGGGAGCAGCATCAGTTTGTGACACTGCCACCTACTGGCCACTATAATTGTCACACACTGAGGAGATTTCTGGCCTTTTACTGGCTCCGAGCTCCTCTTGCTTTGTCCCTCATTGCCGATCAGCCAGAGGGTGAGGGCGACAGAAGACAGAGGAGGAGCCAGTGCTGGAGGCGGCACCGAGTTCTGCACAGAAGCAATGCTCGGGACTTGGTGCATTGGGTCTCCTGCACTGAGCGCTCCCACTGCCCCAACAAGCTCAAGTTGCCACATTATAGGTGCGCCCCTGATAAGGCCTGGTTCACACTTCCGTTTGTCACCATCAGTCAAAATCCGCCGTTTTGCAAAAAAAACGGATCCGCCATTTTTCTTTGCGGATCCGTTCTTTTCCCCATTGACTTGCATTGTGGGTGGATTTTGACTGATGATCGTCCATTGCGTCCGTGTTTGTGCGGATCCGCGAGAATTTTGGCGTCCGCCGAGATCACCGAACGGAGCCTGTAACGTTTTTTTGCTTCACGGATCCGCATTTTCCCTTTTTAACCCTGAATCTTCTGTGGCTGCTGGAAGAAAATTCTCTCTATCTCTCTCTCCTCACCCGCCACCTCCTCCATTCCTGGCGCGATCTCCTCCCTCATGGTCTTACTTCGCGCGGGATGTGTGATCGCACCGCAGATGCCCACTCTGTTCCGGATACCGCTACATCCGCCGGTTTTTTTTTTTTTTCCAGGCTCGGTTCCTTTAAATTTTTACCATCGGCGGATCCGTACATCCGCCGATCCGCTGTCCCCCGTTTCTGTCATGCCGCCAGCGGATCCGTTTGCCGCTATTTTGGCGGATTTAGACTGACAGCAAAAACTGAAGTGTGAAACAGGCCTAAGGGATCATACTTTACCAGCGAAAGAGAGAGACGACCCTCCTGACCATAAGAGCTTACACTATACCAGCAAAAGAGCGAGAGAGGAGCCTGCTGACCAAGAGAGTTTACACTTTACCAGCGAGAGAGAGAGAGAGAGGACCCTGCTGACAATAAGAGCTTACACTTTACCGGCAAGAGAGAGAGAGGAGCCTGCTGACCATAAGAGCTTACACTTTACCAGCGAAATAGAGAGAGGAGCCTGCTGACCATAAGAGCTTACACTTTACCGGCAAGAGAGAGAGAGGAGCCTGCTGACCATAAGAGCTTACACTTTACCGGCAAGAGAGAGAGAGGAGCCTGCTGACCATAAGAGCTTACACTTTACCAGCGAGAGAGAGAGGACCCTGCTGACCATAAGAGCTTACACTTTACCGGCAAGATAGAGAGAGGACCCTGCTTACCATAAGAGCTTACACTTTACCAGCGAGAGAGAGAGGACCCTGCTGACCATAAGAGCTTACACTTTACCAGCGAGAGAGAGAGGACCCTGCTGACCATAAGATCTTACACTTTACCAGCGAAATAGAGAGAGAGGAGCCTGCTGACCATAAGAGCTTACACTTTACCGGCAAGAGAGAGGAGCCTGCTGACCATAAGAGCTTACACTTTACCAGCGAGAGAGAGGAGCCCACTGATCATAAGAGCTTACACTTTACCGGCAAGAGAGAGAGAGGAGCCTGCTGACCATAAGAGCTTACACTTTACCAGCGAGAGAGAGAGAGGACCCTGCTGACCATAAGATCTTACACTTTACCAGCGAAATAGAGAGAGAGCAGCCTGCTGACCATAAGAGCTTACACTTTACCGGCGAGAAAGAGAGAGGAGCCTGCTGACCATAGGAGCTTACACTTTACCAGCGAGAGAGGACCCTGCTGACCATAAGATCTTACACTTTACCAGCGAAATAGAGTGAGATGAGCCTGCTGACCATAAGAGCTTACGCTTTAACGGCGAGAGAGAGGAGCCCGCTGACCATAAGAGCTTACAGTTTACCTGCAAGAGAGAGGAGCCTGCTGACCGTAAGAGCTTACACTTTACTAGCGAGAGAGAGAGGAGCCCAATGACCATAAGAGCTTACACTTTATCGGCAAGAGAGAGAGAGGAGCCTGCTGACCATGATATATTACACTTTACCAGCGAGAGAGAGAGAGGAGCCCAATGACCATAAGAGCTTACACTTTACCGGCAAGAGAAAGAGAGGAGCCCGCTGACCATAAGAGCTTATACTTTACCAGTGAGAGAGAGAGAGGAGCCTGCTGACCATAAGATCTTACTCTTTACCAGTGAGAGAGAGGACCCTGCTGACCATAAGAGCTTACACTTTACCAGCAAGAGAGAGAGAGGAGCCTGCTGACCATAATATATTACACTTTACCAGCGAGAGAGAGAGAGAGGAGCCCAATGACCATAAGAGCTTACACTTTACCGGCGAGAGAGAGAGAGGAGCCTGCTGACCATAGGAGCTTACACTTTACCAGCGAGAGAGAGAGAGGACCCTGCTGACCATAAGATCTTACACTTTACCAGCGAAATAGAGAGAGATGAGCCTGCTGACCATAAGAGCTTACGCGTTAACGGCGAGAGAGAGGAGCCCATTGACCATAAGAGCTTACACTTTACCGGCAAGAGAGAGAGGAGCCTGCTGACCATAAGAGCTTACACTTTACCAGCGAGAGAGAGGAGCCCACTGACCATAAGAGCTTACACTTTACCGGCAAGAGAGAGAGAGGAGCCTGCTGACCATAAGAGCTTACACTTTACGAGAGAGAGGACCCTGCTGACCATAAGAGCTTACACTTTACCGGCAAGAGAGAGAGAGGAGCCTGCTGACCATAAGAGCTTACACTTTACTGGCAAGAGAGAGGAGCCCGCTGACCATAAGAGCTTATACCTTACCAGCGAGAAAGAGAGAGGAGCCTGCTGACCATAAGATCTTACTCTTTACCAGTGAGAGAGAGGACCCTGCTGACCATAAGAGCTTATACCTTACCAGCGAGAGAGAGAGAGGAGCCTGCTGACCATAATATATTACTCTTTACCAGCGAGAGAGAGAGAGGACCCTGCTGACCATAAGCGCTTATACTTTACCGGCAAGAGAGAGAGAGGAGCCTGGTGACCATAAGATCTTACTCTTTACCAGCGAGAGAGAGAGAGAGGACCCTGCTGACCATAAGAGCTTATACTTTACCGACAAGAAAGAGAAAGGAGCCCGCTCACCATAAGAGGTTATACTTCACCGGCGAGAAAGAGAGGACCCTGTTAACTATAAGAGCTTATACTTTACTGGCAAGAGAGAGAGAGGACCCTGCTTACCATAAGAGTAGGGAAGAGCGAGTAGTGAAGTATTCGGACTCGCTATACTCATACCGAGTATACCGTAATACTCGCGTATTTGGTACGAGTAGCGAGTCCAATGATAGTCAATGGAAAATGCGAGTAATTGTCTGCTGCACCTTACAAAGTGGTCTGGGGGCTGAGGAAAAGGCTAAAAAAATGTTAAAAAAAACTGTATGCTGTAAACAAATGTATATAACATGGGGGCACCTGGTCAGGGGCTGCACAAGTGGTTTTACACCACTGTTTCACTAGAATGTACAAACACTATTTGAAGTTCGGTCATTTTTTTCCGGCAGAGCGGGACGCGTATGCCACTTACGCAGTGCCAGTGATATATCAGAAGTGCCGTAAGAGTGAGTGATGATGGAGGCGATCTTCTGACAGCTAAGTGTGTAAGTGGTGTAAGGAGAGTGATCTGCCCTAGGTACTGTGTGATGGTTAAAGCAGGAAGAAGCCACCCATCATCATCATCACAAGGGATTCACAATTATAAAGCTTGGACTACTCTCCTTGTTGTGCCACTGCCCAATGTGTAGGCATAGACATAGTGTCTTTGAAACATTAGCCCTAGGGGCTGTCTCATGGTTGACGCAGGAAGGAGGCCTCAAGAGCAAGACAATTATGAAAGTAGACTACTAGCATGGTAGTTCAAGTGCAGGCATAGACATCTCCAAAAATTAGCCCAAGGGACTGTCTCATGGTTGATGCAGGAAGGAGGCCTCAAGAGCCAGACAATTATCAAAGTAGACTACTAGCATGGTAGTTCCAGTGCCCAATGTGCAGGCATAGATATAATGTCTCCAAAAATTAGCCCAAGGGGCTGTATTATAGTTGATGAAGGAAGCAAGGCAGGTCTGAAGGGCCAAACAATTATGATGAAGCTAGGACTACTAGCATAGAGGTGGCCGTGCCAAGTGTCCTGGCATAGCCATAGTGTCTCCAAAAATTAGCCCAAGGGGCATGATACCATGGTTGATGAAGGAAGAAGGGTCTCACTCTCATCACAAGTGCCTCCGATGGGAAATATTAATTAACGTAACATTGTTTTTACCTTATTGACCATGAGGTACATGTGGCAGAAGCCGGATTTGAAAACGTGTAAGAAGAAGAAAAGGGGCTTGTATGGGAAGGGATGGACGTGATCACCAATTGCAAAAAAATAACGTTTTGGATGACTTTAGGTTGGGATACTGTCATCTGGAGGGCTTAAATTCTGTTGCGAAATCCAGTCCTTGTTAAATTTTATCACAGTCAGCCTGTCTGCATTGTCTGTAGTCAGCCGTGTGCGTTTATCTGTGATGATTGCCCCAGCGGCACTGAAAACACACTCTGACATCACACTAGCAGCAGGGCAGGCCAGCACCTCCAAGGCATATAAGGAGAGGTCTGGCCAACTATGCAGCTTGGATACCCAGTAATTAAACAGAACAGAAGCGTCAGGAAGGACGCAGGTATGGTCACTTAGATAGTCGTTGACCATCTTGTTCAACTTCTCCCTCCTTGACATTGTTACTGTTCCAGCTAGTCCTTGGTGATGAGCCGTTTATTGAAGATGGCCCAGTTTGTGGACATTTTACCACCACCTCTTTTGGACTTGCTTGGCGTGTCTCTCCCCTTTAATGCATGCTGTTGCACAGAGCTGATACCTCTGCTAGCAGCAGTGTCTGAGGGTGCTGTTGCCATCAAATGTTCGACAACAGCCCTCTTGAAGGATTCCATTGTGAAACCCCTTGGTGACTACAACAGTAGCGAAGAAAATTTGTCTTTGTACCGTCGGTCTAGAAAGGTGGCCAACCAGTATTGGTCGCTTTTGAAAATGTGGATTACGCGAGGGTCTTGGCACAGACAATCAGATATGAAGTGTGCCATGTGTGCCAAGCTGCAAAGAGGCAAATCTTCTGTGACCCCAGAAGGAGGAACAATACCCATCCTCTCCTCTCACTGACTCTCCTCCTCCACCTCCTCCTCTCCAGCCCACCCATGCTGGACAGATATGAAGCTGGGGTTGGGATTCCCCTCTGTAGCATGAAGTGTCCCCTCGGTACCACTGAAAAATAAGTCCTCTTCCTCGTTTTCATCGTCATCTTCATCCGCCAATCTTACCTGATGATATTGGCTGGGCTGGGTAGGATCACCCATTGTGAAATCTTGCTCCATACCTAGCTGCTGGGCACGCAAAGATTCCATTTTTTGATTCTGCAGCAATTTTTTTCAGCAGACATACCATAGGGATGGTTATGCTGTTAATAGCCTGATCACCGCTCACAAGCTTGGTGCAGTACTCAAAGTTATCAAGCACCTCACAAATATCAGCGATCCACACACACTCGACAGTTATGTGCCTTGGCTGAGTCTCAGTGTGACGGGCATGTTTAAGCTGGTATTCAGCAAGTGCCCTCTGCTGCTCACCTATCCTTGCCAACATATGATATGTTTCCATCATGTTGGCAGGTTGCAACAGAGGTTGAGGAATGGCGGAAATGGGCGCAAGTACGGCGCACCTTCTCAAGTAGGTACGACAAGTCAGGGTATGTTTTTATAAATTTCTGCACCACTAGGTTCAGCACGTGAGCCATGCATGGCACATGAACCAGCTTCCCGAGCTTTAAAGCTGCCACCAGGTTACACCCATTGTTGCAGACAACCAGATCGGGTTGGAGTTGCAGTGGGGAGAGCCACTGATTGGTCTGTTGTTTTAGTCCTTGCCACAGCTATGCTGCAGTGTGTGGTGTTTCACCTAAGCAGATCAGCTTCAGCAGAGCATGTTGCCACTTTGCCAATGCGCTGCTGCACAGCTCCCAACTTGGGAGTGATGTGGAGGGTAATTCAGCATGATGACGAAGCGGAGGAGGAAGAGGGGAGACAGGAAGTATATGATGAGGCGGAAACCCTGACTGAGGTTGGGCCCGCTATTCGTGGCGTGGGTAGGATATGTGATGGTCCAATTTGAGACTTTGTCCCACCCTCCACCAGGTTGAGCTAGTGTGCCGTGACAGATATGTATCGTCCCTGTACTTGTCCACGTGTCTGTTGTAAGGTGGACCTTCCCGGTTACGGCGTTGGTGAGAGCACACTTTAGATTGTTTAAGACGTGCTGGTGTAACGCGGGGACAGCACACAGGGAAAAATAGTGCTGGCTGGGAACTGAGTATCGTGGGGCAGCCACAGTCAACAGATCACGGAAAGACTGTGTCCCTACAAACCTAAACGGCAACATCTCCACGGCTAGCAACTTGGCAATGTGCATGTTCAGTATTTGTGCTTATGGGTGCGTGACTTGGTATTTACTCCTCCTTTCATACATCTGGGGCACGGACAATTGGACGCTTTCCTGGGACAAACAAGTGGTTAAGCTTGTTGTGTCCTGAGTTTGTGCAACCGTAGCTTGTGAGCAAGAGGTATGATGATCACCTGCTTCCTGCCCAGCAGATTGGGAAGGATGTATCACAGGCGACATGGCTGTGGTTTGACCCGCAGACACCGATTTGTTACTCTGTTGTTCAGCCGACCGACTAGAGTACTTGGCTGCCATGTGTTTCCGCATACTGGTGGTTGCCTTTGCCCTGGCCTCTGCTCAGCTTCGTATGGCATATGCTACAGATAACAACATTTGGTTCAGAAGGACTATCGGAAAAACATTTCCAGACAGTGGCTGAACGCACCCTTGCCTTGAATTGGGCCACAGAGGGATTGCTCTTGGCAACAGTTGACACACTTCGCACTCTGCTCAAACCTGTAGCCCTTGGTGCCTTTGTTGGTGCTATGTATCCATCTTCTTCCTCTGTGCTGCCATGCTG
The DNA here is from genome assembly GCF_039654945.1 of Dendrobates tinctorius. Lineage (NCBI taxonomy): Eukaryota > Metazoa > Chordata > Amphibia > Anura > Dendrobatidae > Dendrobates > Dendrobates tinctorius. The sequence continues at coordinate 25,571,990 of NW_027361717.1, forward strand.
GCTATGCGTGCCAACTGTCCAGGTCGGATCGGTGGTCTCATCATCGACCACCTCATCATCCATGTCATCCTCCTGCCATGTTGATATTGACGACTGGCCAGATGACAACTGTGTGTCATCATCATCAGCCTCCACCTCTTTACCCAGTATATCACGTGGATGAAAGTGGCTTTCTTCTGGCCGTGGGGTTTCAAATATTTGACCATCATCAACAGATGATACTGCCTCACGTTCCTCTTCAATGTCGCACGGTGAGAGGCCAGAGGCAACAAAAGGAAATGGACCAAACAGATCTTCGGAGTGGCCAAGGTTGGGGTCAAATGTTTCCTGTTACTCCTGACAGGGTGATGAACTAGGAACAGGTTGAGAATAGGATGACCCAGCGTTCTCTGTATGGACAGGAGACTGTTTTGTCATGGATGATTGGGTACCACTGCTGCTAGAAATTTTCGTTGAGGCTTTATCAGCCATCCAAGACAGTATCTTCTCTTGTTCTTCTAGCTTCCAGACCAGTTTACGCTCCAGACCGGGAAATTTCACCAAGAACCTAGATGCATCAACCTTCTTCGGTTTCCCACACTCTGTGCATTGCTGGGCACAAATGATAACCCCACGTCCACGTCCCTTCACAACAGCCTTTTTAGGAACTTTGGATTTTTCTGCCATAGTTGCAGATGTTCAGATGCAGATACTGGGGAACAAGGAGCAGTTAGTGCTTTGTGGAAGGTAGCACTACAGCCTAGTACTGCTTTGTGTTTTACAAACAGCACCACAACAGCACAAAAGTATTGCCCTGAGGTTTAAAGCAAGATTACGCACCCCAGTAACCACACAAGACAGCGGTGCTGCCAAAAAAAATTGCCCTGAGGTTTAAGGCGAGATTACGCACCGCAGTAACCACACAAGACAGCGGTGCTGCCACTAAAAAATTGCCCTGAGGTTTAAGACAGCAGTGCTGGCTGCGTGTCAGTTGTGCAGTACCATGCATCCTATTCGCTGTGAACACAGCAGCACCGCAACAGCACAAAAAAAGTGCCCTGCAGGGGTAAATGAGACCCAAAAAATAGCTCGGAAAACTATCACTACTCAGTCCCTGACCTTATACTTTCAGCTCTGAAAAGAGCTTTTGGGTTTTACAGAGGATTTCTGGATGATTTCCACAAAAAAACACAACTCTCCCTAGCAGCTACTCACACTCTCCGTACACTAGCTGTGTTCTGCATGCAATGTGCAGAAAATGGCGTCTGCAGGTCTTACGTAGAGCCAGGCTATGACTCATAGGCTATGACTTATGTATGACGCTGGGCGGCCTGCCAATCATAGTAATGCCGTCCATAACCAAGAAGGCTGCGGCATTACTGTGATAGGCAACTGCCAGGCGGGAGAACCGAATAGTGCGAGGCAAGTAGTGAAATACTTGCTATGTTCCGAGTACCGCGAGTACTTCATTACTCGCCGAGTACCGAATACCCACGATTATGCTCGTTCATCCCTACATAAGAGCTTATACTTTACCGATGAGAAATTGAGAGGAGCCCGCTAACCATTAGAACTTATACTTTACCCGTGAGAGAGAGAAGACCCAGCTGACCATAAGAGCTTATACTTTACTGGTGAGAGAGAGAGGGCCCAGCTTACCATAAGAGTTTATACTTTACCGGCGAGAGAGAGAGAGGACCCTGGTGACTATAAGAGCTTATTCTTTACCTGTGAGAGAGAGAGGACCCGGCTGACCATAAGAGCTTATACTTTACCGGTGAGAGAGAGCGAGGACCCTGCTGACCATAAGAGCTTATACTCTACTGTACAGAAGAAAGAGACTTGCCCAATGACTCTGGAGATGGAAAATTATTCAGCTATACAAACGGCTCTCTACTGGGAACCGCTGACCTGAAAATGACATTAGCCCACTATCTGACGATCCACCAGGCTGCGAAATGGTGCCGGGCAAGTAATTTTTTTTCTGAAAACATGAATCGAATCTGAAAATTTTCGACTTTGTGTGAAACCGTAAATTTCAGGAGTTACAACTTGAACGTGTTCCTCCTCATATCAGTCCGCTCAACACTACATACTATGTCACTAAGAGAAGAAAGCAGCAGATGTTTTCATTCACAGTCATTTATCTAACTGCATCCAGGACACTACTAGTCCCACCCCACCATTCTGGACCCCTCATTCCCAGAATTGTGTTAGTATTATTCTCAGAGTTTTAATAGTATTGAATTAGTGTTACAAAATAACAAAGTTAACATTTAAAGGAGTTGTCCACTACTTTACATGTGCTTTTCAGGCACTGTCATAGACAAGCTCTTCACTAAATATTATGCTTTGTCAAATCCTGATCTAATCCGCGCTTTTCCTCTGGTCACATGGTCGCTGGCTGACAATTTCCTGACTTCCTGTGATGTTACATTACTTTCTCCCTCACTTCTGGGCTGTATAAACTGATGGGGTGAGCGGGACTTCCTGCACCAGTAAGCAGGGGTTGGCACATGAGAATGTGGGGCTGCATTCAGCAGAGCTCTCTCAGTATGAGACTGCTGACAGCTCTCCCAGCAGACCCAACTCTCTCTCCCCTATCTGTATCTGTACAGCAGGGTTTATATACATGTACACCCTGCTGTATTCCCTTTATAATGTTAATACATTCAGATCTGCTGCAAATAAATACAGTGGCTTGCAAAACTATTCACCCCCGTGGCTTTTTCCCTTTTTTGTTACAGTACAATCAGTGTTTAAATATTTTTATAATCCAATTTGTGTGTGATGCATCAGCAATAAATAGTTTAAGTTCATGAAGTGAAGTGAGAAAAATATAGGCGGAAATTGAGTTTATGGGATCACATAACTAAAAATTGGTACATGGATATGTATTCACCCCTTTTGCTATGAAGCCCCTAAAAATTTCTCGTGCAAGCAATTACCTTCATAAGTCCCATGCTTAGTGACAGGAAGTCCCCCTGTGTGTAATCTAAGTGTCACATGTCTGTCAGTATATACACTTTACCTTTTCTGAAAGGCCATAGAGACTGCAACACCATTAACAAGAGGCAACACTAACCAACACCACCGTGAAGACCAAGGAGATCTCCAAACAAGTCAGCGACAAAGTTGTTGAGAAGAACAAGTCAGGGTTGGGGTACAAAAAAAAAATTTGAAAAGGTCCACATTGTCTTTTAGGATTGCTACTTCCAATAAGTGGCACTAGAGTTCTAGTCCTCTTCCTCTCTGAAGAGGCAGTTATTTTGTCATATTTGTTGCTTGCTTCACAAGAAAACCAAATGTTCACAGTTGTAGGCATGTTCTTTACATGATAATAATAATAATAAATGTTATTTCTATAACACTGACATATTCCGCAGCACTTTACATTTCAGAGGGGATTTGTACAGACAATAGACATTACAGCATAACAATCACATAGGTCATAACATACCAAGAGGAATGAGGGCCCTGCTCACAAGCTTACAGTCTATGAGGAAAGAGGTAGACACGAAAGGTGGGTGGTAACAGTTGCCCTGATTGTATGGACCAGCCATAATGTTAAGTGTGTAACAGTACAAACACAGAGGGCTAATGGATGCATAAAGCGTGAGGGAAAATGATGCGGGGAATGTGGTTATGGTAAAACTTTTCGCTGTGCCACACAGGGATAGATAAGGTTAATGTGTTGAGGTGATAGGCTAGTCTGTTTAAATGGGTTTTCAGGGCACGCTTAAAATTGTGGGGATTGGGGACTAATCGTATTGACCTGGGAAGTGCATTCCAAAGAATTGGTGCAGCACGTGTAAAGTCTTGGAGACGGGAGTGGGAGGTTCTGACTATTGAGGATGCTAACCTCAGGTCATCAGCAGAACGGAGGGCGCGGGTAGGGTGGTATACTGAAACAAGGGAGGAGATGTAGGGCGGTGCTGAGCCATGGAGAGCTTTATGGGTTAGGGTAATAAGTTTATGCTGAATTCTGGTGTGGATGGGTAGCCAGTGTAATGACTGGCACAAGGTAGAGGCATCGGTGTAACGATTGGTGAGGAATATGATCCTGGCTGCAGCATTCAAGACAGATTGGAGAGGGGAAAGTTTGGTAAGAGGGAGACCGATTAGAAGAGAGTTACAATAGTCGAGACGAGAATGAATAAGAGAAACAGCAAGAGTTTTTGCAGAGTCAAAAGTAAGAAAAGGTCGAATTCTAGAAATGTTTTTGAGGTGCAGACGACAAGAGCGAGCCAGTGATCAAATGTGGGGGGCAAAGGAAAGCTTGGAATCAAGTATGACCCCAAGACAGCGGGCCTGTTGCTGGGGAGTAATAGTGGAACCACACACAGAAGTGGCAATGTCGGTTATAGGTACATTAGTAGAGGGAGGAAAAACCAGAAGTTCAGTCTTTGACAGGTTCAGTTTCAGATATAGTGAGGACATGATATTAGACACAGCGTTTAGACAATCGCCGGTGTTTTCTAGAAAGGCTGGCGTGATGTCAGGAGAAGAAGCGTATAGTTGGGTGTCATCAGCATAGAGACAGTACTGGAAACCAAATCTACTGATTGTTTGACCAATAGGGGCAGTGTACAAGGATAAGAGGAGGGGGCCTAGAACCGATCCTTGAGGAACCCCAACAGTAAGGGGAAGGTGAGAGGAGGAACCGGCAAAAGATACAGTAAAGGAGCGGTCAGAGAGATAGGAGGAGAACCATGAGAGAACGGTGTCCTTGAGGCCAATGGAACGGAGCATAGTGAGGAGGAGCTGATGATCCACAGTGTCGAATGCTGCAGAGAGATCCAAGAGAATTAGCATGGAGTAATGACCATTTGATTTACCTGTTAGTAGATTATTATAGACTTTAGTGAGGGCAGTTTCAGTAGAGTGTAAAGAGCGGAAACCGGATTGGAGAGGGTCGAGAAGAGAGTTATCAAAGAGATAGCGGATAAGACGGGAGTGGACCAGGCGTTCCAGGAGTTTAGAGATGAAGGGAAGATTAGAGACAGGTCTGTTGTGAGTTCATTTTCCCCTTCGTCACTGAGGTCTGGTGAACTCCCTATTCTGGTGAAGGAAGGTAATGAGCCTGATTATCAGGCACCTGAACCTGATGAGGATGACTGGCTGAGTGGAGTCACGGACTGGATATAAGGCTGCCGACGCCCTTCTGCCCTGCGGGTGATTTCTCTGTGGACTTCTAGGACACCAGTCTGATTCCTGCTCCTCTAAGCTAAGTTTTTCTGCTTTGCCTGTTTGCATTAGTATTTTGTTTTTGTTTTCCTTGCTTTTCTGGATTCTGCCATTCCCTGCTGGGGTGAGCTGAATCTCCTTTTGCCTGTAGCTCTGTCTTCAGAATATTCCTGAGTACTGACATAGCTTTTTTGAAGCCTAGCGTCTTCAGGGCCTTTTTCACTGTCAGTCGGTTGGCTCTTATTTTCATAGGGTTTTTCACGGATTGCAGACAGCAGCCCTCCTGTCCTTTTCTATCTAGCTAGATTGGGCCCCGTCTTTGCTCAGTCTATCTTTCTGCCTGTGTTAGTGTTTTCATCTTGCTTCACCGTCATTATATGTTGGGGGCTGCCTATTGCTTTGGGGTCTGCTCTGGGGCAGTTTAGTTTTCCCCTTTCTTTCTTTAGGCCTAGCTATTTCTCCGGCTGTGATTGAGGGGTCTAGGGCATCGTAGGAACCCCCCACGGCTACTGCTAGTTGTGTTGATAGGTTCAGGGGTCTGCAATCCGATAGCTGCCAACTTCTCTGGTTTTCTGGACTTAGCTAGCATTTCTGTTTTTGCCTCCTACGGAGGCTGTTGCTTCCTTTCAGGAGCTGAAGCGAAGATTTACCTCCGCCCCGGTTTTGCGGCAACCTGATGTCTCACTCCCGTTCCAGGTAGAGGTGGATGCTTCTGAGATTGGTGCAGGAGCTGTTTTGTCCCAAAAGGATCCTGTAACAGCTAAAATGAATCCCTGTGCTTTCTTTTCCTGAAAGTTCTCTCCATCTGAACGTAACTATGATGTGGGGAATCGGGAACTGTTGGCCATGAAATGGGCATTTGAGGAGTGGAGACATTGGTTGGAGGGAGCTAAACATTAAGTTGTGGTCCTCACTGACCACAAGAATTTGATTTATCTAGAGTCGGCTAAATGATTGAACCCTAGACAAGCTAGGTGGTCCTTGTTTTTTACACGTTTTGATTTTGTGGTCTCTTTTCTTCCTGGAACTAAGAATGTCAAGGCAGACGCCCTCTCTAGGAGTTTCTTTGCTGATTCTCCTGTGGTGACCAAGCCTGCTACCATCTTAGGCGAAGGGGTAGTTCTTTCTGCCATCTCGCCCGATTTGAGACTTGCTCTGCAAGAGTTCCAGGAGGACAAACCTGAGCGTTGTCCCAGTGGAAAGTTGTATGTTCCTGACCAGTGGAAGAAGAGAGTGATGTCTGAAGTTCATTGCTCTGCATTGGCTGGTCATCCAGGTATTTTTGGTACTAGAGATCTGGTGAGTCGCTCTTTTTGGTGGTCCACCTTGTCTCATGATGTCAGGAATTTTGTGCAGTCCTGTGGGACTTGCTCCCGGTCTAAATCTTGTTCTCGTTCTAGTGGGTTGTTGATGCCTTTGCCTGTCCCCAGGAGGCCATGGACCCATATTTCAATGGATTTCATCTCTGATATGCCGGTCTCTCAAAGAATGACTGTTATTTGGGTGATTTGTGATAGGTTCTCTAAGATGGTTCATCTTGTACCACTCCCTAAGTTGCCATCTTCCTCTGAGTTGGTGCCCCTGTTTTTGCAACAGGTGGTTCGCTTACACGGGATTCCTGAGAACATTGTATCTGACAGAGGAGTTCAGTTTGTGTCTAGATTTTGGAGGACTTTCTGTTCCAAGCTGGGAATTCAGTTGTCCTTCTCCTCTGCTTTTCACCCTCAGACCAATGGGCAGACAGAGAGAACAAACCAGACCTTGGAGTCGTATTTGAGATGTTTTATTTCCGCTGATCAGGATGATTGGGTTTCATTTTTTCCCTTGGCCGAATTTGCTTTAAATAATAGAGCTAGTTCTGCCACTTTGATGTCACCTTTTTTTGTAACTTTGGGTTTCATCCTCGATTTTCTTCAGGGCAGGTGGAGCCTTCTGCCTGCCCAGGTGTTGACACTGTGGTGGAGAGAATGCACCAGATCTGGGACCAAGTGGTGGATAAGTTATCTCTCTCCCAGGAAAAGGCCCAGCGGTTTTCCAATCGACATAGGACCATTGGTCCCCAGTTTAAGATTGGTGATATGGTGTGGTTATCATCAAAAAAATATTGCTATGAAGGTGGCTTCTCCTAAGTTTAAGCCTAAATTTATTGGACCTTACAAGATTTTGGAGATTATTAATCCGGTCTCTTTCCGTTTGGCTCTTCCTGTCACATTTAAAATCCATAATGTGTTCCATAAGTCCTTGTTGAAGAGGTTTGTTGAACCAGTTGTTCCTGGGGTGGCACCTCCGGACCCTGTATTGGTTGAAGGTAACATGGAATATGAGGTAGAGAAAATACTGGATTCCCGTCTGGCTAGACGGAGACTCCAGTATTTGGTTAAGTGGCAGGGTTATGGTCAGGAGGATAATTCCTGGGTCTCTGCCTCTGATATTCATGCCAAAAGATTGGTGCGTGCCTTTCATCGGGCTCACCCTGATCGCCCTGGTGGCGTGGTTGAGGGTTCGGTGACCCCTCCTCAAGGGGGAGGTACTGTTGTGAGTTCATTTTCCCCTTCGTCACTGAGGTCTGGTGAACTCCCTATTCTGGTGAAGGAAGGTAATGAGCCTGATTATTAGGCACCTGAACCTGATGAGGATGTCTGGCTGAGTGGCGTCACGGACTGGATATAAGGCTGCCGACCCCCTTCTGCCCTGCGGGTGATTTCTCTGTGGACTTCTAGGACACCAGTCTGATTCCTGCTCCTCTAAGCTAAGTTTTTCTGCTTTGCCTGTTTGCATTAGTGTTTTGTTTTTGTTTTCCTTGCTTTTCTGAATTCTGCCATTCCCTGCTGGGGTGAGCTGAATCTCCTTTTGCCTGTAGCTCTGTCTTCAGAATATTCCTGAGTACTGACATAGCTTTTTGAAGCCTAGCGTCTTCAGGGCCTTTTTCACTGTCAGTCGGTTGGCTCTTATTTTCATAGGGTTTTTCACGGATTGCATACAGCAGCCTTCCTGTCCTTTTCTATCTAGCTAGATTGGGCCCCGTCTTTGCTCAGTCTATCTTTCTGCCTGTGTTAGTGTTTTCATCTTGCTTCACCGTCATTATATGTTGGGGGCTGCCTATTGCTTTGGGGTCTGCTCTGGGGCAGTTTAGTTTTCCCCTTTCTTTCTTTAGGCCTAGCTATTTCTCCAGCTGTGATCGAGGGGTCTAGGGCATCGTAGGAACCCCCCACGGCTACTGCTAGTTGTGTTGATAGGTTCAGGGGTCTGCAATCCGATAGCTGCCAACTTCTCTGGTTTTCTGGACTTAGCTAGCATTTCTGTTTTTGCCTCCTACGGTGACTCAATCATAACACAGGTCTATAGTTAGCGGCACAATTTTGGTCGAGGGATGGTTTTTTTAAGTAGTGGATGTATGATGGTATGCTTAAATGAGGAGGGAAAGATACCAGAAAAGAGAGAGAGGTTAAATATTTTAGTTAGGTGAGGGGTGACAGCAGGGGAAAGGGACTGGAGGAGATGTGACGGAAATGGGTCACTGGTGCAAGTGGTTGGGCCAGGATCCTGCTTACTTCTTCTGTGACTGGTTCAAAATCAGAGAGTGAGCTAGATGCAGTGGGGGAGGGAGGACAGTGCATGGTATGAGGTGATTGGGAGATAATTTCCTGTCGAATCTGGTCAATTTTTTCTTTGAAGTAATTGGCCAGATCGTCAGCTCGGAGCTCCGTGGCTGGGGCCTGTACTCTTGGGTTGAGTAGAGAATGAAAAGTGTCAAAGAGATTTTTCGGGTTATTTTGCAGTGAGGTGATGAGGGTGTTGAAATAGGTTTGTTTGGAGAGGTGAAGGACAGTGTTGTATGTTCTAAGCATTAACTTATAATGGATGAAATCTTCGTGTAGATTGGATTTTCTCCACAGACGTTCGGCGCACCTGGAGCACAACTGCAGGAAACGTGTTTGCACCGTGGGCCAGGGTTGTCGCTGTCTGCGTTGTGGTGTTCTATTTATAGGGGGTGCAAATTCATCCATGGCACTTTGAAGTGTTTCATTGTAATGCTTCAATACAGAATCAGGACCTGAGAGGGAGGAGATAGGGGCCAATGAAGACTGCAAGTTCTTCATAAGATTCTGGGTGTTAATGGCCTGTATGTTTCTATAAGTATGGACAGTGGGGGTGACCTGAGCAGCCTGGCAGTTCTTGATAGAGAAAGAAAGAAGATTGTGGTCAGAGAGCAGGAGAGGGGAGTTTGCAAAATCATCCACTGCACAAAGCCGAGAGAAGACCAAGTCGAGGGAGTTTCCGTCTTCATGCGTTGGAGAATTAGTAAGCTGCGAAAGGCCAAATGAGGAGGTTAGAGATAAAAGGTGAGTAGCAGATGGTGAGAGGGGAAGAGCAATGGGGATGTTGAAATCTCCCATGATGAGGGTAGGGATGTCACAGGAGAGAAAATGTGGAAGCCAAGTGGCAAAATGATCCAGGAACTGATGGGAGTGGCCGGGAGGACGATACACCACCGCCACTCGCATGGAGAAAGGGGTGTAGAGTCTGACGGCATGGACCTCAAAAGAAGGTTACATGAACTGATACAAACCCTCAAAAAAAAAATTGAAATTCCAGGTTGTGAGGTAGTGAAACACGAAAAATGCCAAGGGGGTGAATACTTTCCCAAGCCACTGTAGAGTGAATACACCAGTGACCCCAATGAAAGACCTCAAGATGCAATGTTGACAAACTGCTGCTGCTTCTGGAGATAAATTATGGTTCTGTGCTCCCCAAAATAGTTTAACAATGACCAGTATAAAACATGCAAAGTGCCCCCACATTATTAGTATAAGGAAGACAACGCCATAAGAGGCAATACCATAGACGAAAGCCTGGATGAATCTTCTTACAATATCCACTAGACAACTACTACGGATCTCTCATGATATGGACACAGGCTGAACTTTTATAACACATCGTGAGGGCAATTTGCTTCTCATCTCTCACCTTAGTATGTTATTTATATTTTGTTCTATTTAGCAACCTTTTTTCCATTTTTTAATCTGTGATAATCATTTTCCTACAAGGTACTTTTTACATTTTCAGGTATTGGTAGCAATTTAATCAAATTGCTTCTTTTAAGCAGTCGTCTTTGGTGTATGGCGTTGAAGTTTAAGCAGTTATCTTCATTATACTAATAATGTAGAGATATTTTACATTCAGATATCGCGCCATTCATTCATCCAATGATTCATCTCATCATCCATGTCAGTGAGGGGAGTAGGGAATAATCTTTATTGCGAGAGATAGTGTAATGGTGCTTTGTGTATTACTTCTATTCCCTGCAGTGTCCTGTACAGAAGATTGTGCTTAGGCCTGGGTATAACTCAGGCGGAGTTACAGGTCTGTGCTCACTGCTGGCTTGTAGCCCAGCACAATGAATTATGGGAAATATAGTAAGAAGGGAGTTGAGGATTTTGAAGAGGAAGTGATTCCTATGGAAACAGAACTGCTACCAAGGGACATGAACCAAGGCAGAAAGGCATAGAACAACATGAAACTTGGCAGAGAAGGTATATGGGGATCGTCAGGGGCATTATCCTTAAAGGTAACTTGTCAGGTCCCCCATGCTCCCCAAACCACCAGAGGTTGTGTCTACATAGCTAAATACCTTACCTAAAATTTATTCACCGATCATGCGCAGTGCGCTTCTCTGAAGCTGGGAAGCACACACTTGGCTTCAGGGGATCAATGCAGTGATGGAAAGAAGCCACCAGTATGCGCCAGGTTACTAGGTATGTATAGAACTGGCGATGACATTGGCAATTACGAGATAATATGCTAAGTGGACCGACTAGTCTAGGGACACTAACGCACCATAGACTGGTCAAAGCCCTCATTTACATTTCATAAACGGACTTTAGAAATACTTTTTCTAACGGTTTGTTTCTGTGTGTAATGTAATAAAGAGACTGGTAGGCTGGGAATTTAGCTATGTATACACTGCTGCTGTTGGTTGTGGGGGCACGGGGTTACCTGACAGGTTACCTTTAAGCATTTATGGTAAAACTAGTACGTGAGTCTGGGTAGTGGACAACCTCTTTAAGTTCACAAAACCCTGTTCATTACAGAGTGACTTGTTGGCACACGTTTCGACACCTGATTGTAAATGACAGCGTTGATATAAGTTGTGTGTTTTGCTCAGGCACAAAACAAATACAAGACGTGCCATATTTTCTACTTCTTTCTTCCAGTGTAATTGTGAAAACAGATTTAAGTTTTCTTTGTTGCAGTTGAAGAAAAAGTCCTAAAATGGTGAGTAAAATAAGCTCTCTTCTGAGAAACTCCTAGTGCACTATAATTATTTTTTAATCTCATTTACTTACATTTTTATTCTTGTTATAGGCAGATGAACTTAAAAACAGTCTGGAGTTGGTAAGGACTAATTTTGTTACCAAAGTTCTATAATTCACTAAAACACCAACTTTCTATGTTTCTGATGGATAAAGGCCTCATACACATGGCATGTGTTACCTGTACAGTACAGTGGCATATAATATCCCTACAACTATCCCTAGTACATACTTGTAGACATTTTCTTGGGTTCAAAAACTAAATGCCCCCATACAAATTATGCTAAAATTGGTGGTCCCCATCGATATAGGATCAGCCGACAGTATAGAGTATAAAGGGACATCCTTACTCTCCCTCTAAAGATGATGTTGAGAAATGAAAAGATACAGCCATTGGGAGTTTCTACTGCTTATCATTTTGTTTGACTCATTGATAAGACTTCTGGCAGCAAATCTCTCATAGAGAACACTTTCTTCTCCCACTATGAATATCCTCCCCAGAGCTACTTCCTGGTCAGAGTAAGATTCTTCTTAGTTTTCCAGGACCAGTTTGACACGTTGTCTGTAGCCCACTTCTTGCTAGGTGATGTCGTAGTTGCTTTTTGTTCTGACAAAGCATCAGGTATGCCAGATCACCAGTGAGTCCGGATTATGAGGTTTTCGCCCTTCTGATGACAAGCGCTTGGAGACAAAGAGACACAACACACACGAGCCCGTGGTCAAATCACTTTATCTGATGTAATGAAATACAAGGCAATCTTTTATACCATTTACAACAATATGTAATTCTATGGAGCTCATGTGGCCCCCACCATCACCTTCAGGGTCATACCATGTTTACAATGTACCCAGAACACGCTGTGGCTGACTTTTGAGAACATATATGATAAGAAGCATTTTCTCCTTGAAGAGGAGACAGGCAAAACTGCAGCGTCATAAGAATGAAAAAAAGGCAAATGGAGAATTAAAGGCATTTAAAGGGATATAAAAGCAAACCATTAACTCTTCTATATCAATTTCCCCCTTTTGTAATTGGTATAACCTTTGCCACAGGGTCAGCTGATGTCCACAAAGGAGCTACTGTCTTATGGGTCAAGTACCCATAAGGGGGCTTCCTACCTGCTTCGCCCATCCACCCTCAGTGTGGACACTCACTTTCCCCATCAGCAATGGCTACTTGGGGTCTATGATACACTACAGAAGGTTCAGCCTTAGATTCTTTTTTTATGCATACATTATTCAGTAGCTTAAGTAATACATATATTAGCGCTTTTACGGCTACATAAAACAATAAGCAAAACAACAAAATTTACATACAAGTCTGTACAATGCCAAAAATCCTTCCTGCAAGGCCACTAAACCAATTTGCTGGATTTAGAAAAGAGAATGTGTTACCCCACCAGGAGTCTCTGTTTGCACTGTGTTGTTTTAACCATTGGTCTCTAAGTTCACCTATTTTGTCTATACTGGCCCTGATCTGGAGATTGCCAGCAGGGTCGATATAATTACAACAGGTGGGACCAATTATTTGACACATTCCTCCTTCTTTTGCTGTGAGGTAATCTAGTACTATAGTATGTTGATTAGTATAGTTGTGGCCAAAAGTATTGACACCCCTGCAATTTTGTCAGATAATACTCAGTTTCTTCCTGAAAATTATTGCAATCACAAATTCTTTGGTATTATTATCTTCATTTAATTTGTCTTAAAATGAAAAAACACAAAAGAGAATGAAGAAAAAAGCAAAACATTGATCATTTCACACAAAACTCCAAAAATGGGCCAGACAAAAGTAAGACCATCAATGAGTTTCTTACAATGCTCTGCTGGAATTTTAGACCATTCTTCTTTGGCAAACTGCTCCAGGTCCCTGATATTAGAAGGGTGCCTTCTCCAAACTGCCATTTTTAGATCTCTCCACAGGTGTTCTATGGGATTCAGGTCTGGACTCATTGCTGGCCACCTTAGAAGTCTCCAGTGCTTTCTCTCAAACCATTTTCTAGTGCTTTTTGAAGTGTGTTTTGGGTCATTGTCCTGCTGGAAGACCCATGACCTCTGAGGGAGACCCAGCTTTCTCACACCGGGACCTACATTATGCTGCAAAATTTGTTGGTAGTCTTCAGACTTCATAATGCCATGCACACGGTCAAGCAGTCCAGTGCCAGTGGCAGCAAAGCAACCCCAAAACATCAGGGAACCTCCGCCATGTTTGACTGTAGGGTCCGTGTTTTTTTCTTTGAATGCCACTTTTTTTCTCGTGTAAACTCTATGTTGATGCCTTTGCCCAAAAAGCTCTACTTTTGTCTCATCTGACCAGAGAACATTGTTCTAAAACGTTTTAGGCTTTTTCAGGTAAGTTTTGGCAACTCCAGCCTGGCTTTTTTATGTCTCGGGGTAAGAAGTGGGGTCTTCCTGGGTCTCCTACCATACAGTCCCTTTTCATTCAGATGACGACGGATAGTACAGGTTGACACTGTTGTACCCTCGGACTGCAGGGCAGCTTGAACTTGTTTGGATGTTAGTCGAGGCTCTTTATCCAACATCCACACAATCTTGCGTTGAAATCTCTTGTCAATTTTTCTTTTCCGTCCAAATCTAGGGAGGTTAGCCACAGTGCCATGGGCTTTAAACTTCTTGATGACACTGCGCACGGTAGACACAGGAACATTCAGGTCTTTGGAGATGGACTTGTAGCCTTGAGATTGCTCATGCTTCCTCACAATTTGGTTTCTCAAGTCCTCAGACAGTTCTTTGGTCTTCTTTCTTTTCTCTATGCTCAATGTGGTACACACAAGGACACAGGACAGAGGTTGAGTCAACTTTAATCCATTTCAACTGGCTGCAAGTGTGATTTAGTTATTGCCAACACCTGTTAGGTGCCACAGGTAAGTTACAGGTGCTGTTAATTACACAAATTAGAGAAGCATCACATGACTTTTCGAACAGTGCCAATACTTTTGTCCACCCTCTTTTTATATGTTTGGTGTGGAATTATATCCAATTTGGCTTTAGGACAATTCTTTTTGTGTTTTTTCATTTAAGACAAATTAAATGAACATAATAATAACAAAGAATTTGTGTTTGCAATAATTTTCAGGAAGAAACTGAGTATTATCTGACAAAATTGCAGGGGTGTCAATACTTTTGGCCACAACTGTAACTATGATTAATTGTCTCTCTATTGTATTAGTTTCCTTAAGAACTTCAAGAATCTGGAAAATCTGATCATCCAGGTAGTTGGTAGCTTCCACTAATTTATCCCACAGTTGTGTTATGAAGGGGTATATTAGCATACTACTGAATATTTTATTTGTTATCCCCATTTCTACTAGATGCGGCCTACCATTTGGCCGGGTCTTATTGTCTGCAGCCCTTTTATACAAAGTATGAATTGGAGCTGCTGCTGTGTCTATTTTACTATGAGGAACTATGAAAGTGGCTGGTGTTAGTTTGGCAAGAGTGCAACCCCTCTTATGTCTGGGCTCACCCACCTGTAGGCACGATGTCGGCAAACCAAGAATACTCCTTCAGGGAGAACACAAACGTGACCCGGGGTCTGTATACATTGGTATAAACTCAAAAGTCCTGACATAGGCTTATAGGCACACTAACTATTATTCATTTGTTTTCCACTTATACCAGATGTACATTTACCCCTTTCTTTCCTCATTATTTTACCCGTAGATGCTTTACAGCCTTCAACACTATCTTCATACACCGTCTCATTAACCTGTGTTTGATCATGAGTATATATATGGAAGCAATTATTGTCCTCACCACAGGTATTTGCTCCAGTGTTTTGAAGACTGAACCACAGTCCATCATTGGGAATGGGGTCTGAGTGAGGGATTTCAGTCCTCCTCCTGGCGACCACATTTCCGACATCTGAATCATATTCCTGACACCATATTTGTACCTTAGGCAGCGTTATATTAAACTGAAACCAGGGATTAGCGGCCCATCCGATTATAGCCAATGAGGCAGATATATCACGGGTCACATCTTTTCCCCAAAACCTAGATTGAGTCCAAGTCTTATTATGTATGCAGTGTGGGGTTAATACCTCCCATGGCTCCAGAGGTAAGGCTAAGTACGGCATAGTCCTCGCAGATACTGGGCTGTGTGTAAAGATCCAACAGTCTTTTGGTTTTTGTCCTACATGTCCTTTATAAGTAGAGCATGATGCCGAACAAGTTTGTTGTCCCAGTCAGCATTTAAGAGTTTATCCTGTGTCTCTGCAGTGCGCAGTAACCCTGTCACTGCCAGCAAGTTGATGAGTAGAACAGTCATCTTGCTGTTGAAAAGACTTTCTTGCAGTGACTGGCGTGGATCCAGGTGGGCTTTCCCTCAAGTTTTACTGAGGTGGATGTGGTCGGTTGGACTTGGATGGGGCCGTCAACTCGTGGGTCCAGGCTCCTTCTCACGTGTCTACGTATAACCACCCAATCACCTGGATTCAGCTGATGCACATCTGCACTGGCATTAGGATCTGGAATGGATGAGAACACATGTTTATGCACCACATTAAGTCTTTTCTGCAAGGCCTGGACGTAGGCTGTCATAGAACCGTGTTGCATTTGTAGCACCTGTGGGAAGTACAGGCCAGTCTTTGGTGCACTACCAAACAGGACTTCAAAGGGAGACAAGCCTGTCTTTCTATTTGGAGTGTGTCTGACTGAAAAGAGTGCAAGAGGCAAGCACTCTACCCAACTCTTTCCTGTGTCTGCCATGGCCTTTTGAATTTTCAGTTTAAGTGTCCCATTTAGTCTTTCCACTTTCCCACTACTTTGTGGCCTATATGGTGTATGAAATGCTTGCTGTATACCCAGGGCCTGCATGACTTCCCTCATTATTTCTCCCGTGAAGTGTGTACCCTTAACACTTTCTATGGTTTCTAGAGACACCATACCTGCAGATCAGTTCTTTCATCAGTTTGTCTGCAGTTGTTTTAGCATTTGCACATTTTACCGGATAGGCTTCCGGCCAACCAGAGAAGAGATCTACACATACTAGGATATTTGTATACACTCCTACCTTGGTAGCTGTATGTTGTCAATCTGCAGTCTCTGAAACGGGTAGAGAGGCCTAGGTGTCACTTTCTTAGGGACTTTTACTGTTTTACCTGGGTTGTGCTGTGCACAGATGAGGCATGATTGTACAAGTTTCGCGGCTGCGTAACTGAAACCAGGAGCGATCCAGAAGGCATCCACCATGACACACATGTGACTTTTTGAGAGGTAAGTGGGGCCATGTGTTGCTTGCGCCATAATCGGGAACAGGGACTTTGGTAGGCACAACTTATCCTTATTCTCCCATACTCCGTTCGAGTTCAGCTCAGCTCCCAGTCTCCCCCGGTGTACCTTGTCTGTTTGGGCAGCCTGTTGCTTGAGAGATTTCAGGACATCTAGGCTCAGTGTGGCTGGAATACGCTGACTCCCCACCACCGTCCACTGCTCTCTAGGCCGCCTTGCTGCTTCTTTAGCAGCCTCGTCCACCCTTCTGTTGCCCTCTACCTCCACGGAGTCACCTTTTGTGTGTGCTTTTACCTTGAGAATGCCAACCTGGACTGGTAACATCAATGCCTCCATTAATTGTTTCACCAGCTCTGCATTTTTAATGGGCTTCAAATCTGTGAAAATATTAGCGACTTTACCTGCAGCTGCTCAACATGCCTCAGTGAGTGCCTTCAACTCTGCTTCCTGTGCCGACATTTGAGGAGGGAATGGTTCAGCTCGGATTACCTCATGTGAGGATACTACTGCATATCCCGTGTATAATCGTCCATCCTGGTGGTATCTGGAGCCATCTGCAAAAAAAACCTCAAAATCTGCATTAGGAACACTTCTATGCAGTCATGTTCATGCGTCATGTCAAAGTATTCTTCCTCACTTGCTAATACGGTCACCAATTCCCCCTTTTCTGAATCCACAGGCAGGAGGGTGGCTGGATTCAGAACGTTACATCTTTTGAGTGTAGAGCACATGCAAGTCGGAGCAGTCTGGCCATAGTCAGATGTTTTGGTTGAATTTGTACGAGTATGGAATGGATGTCATGTGGGGAATAAATTGTCAAAGGAGTGAGATCATAGGGGTCTGGTGACAAACAGTCATAAAGTGGTTGCAACATTTGTGAAGCAGGCCTTTTCCAAGGCCTACAGTAGGTCACTAAGCCTAGGAAAGTGCGTAGATGCTGGTGTGACCTGTGTAGAGGGAGATTTTGAATTGCCTGTTTCCTGTCTTCAGTCAGGTGTCTGGTACCTTCGGCAATATAATGTCCCAAAAATGTCACCTTTTGTTTGCAATACTGTAATTTGTCACGTAAGACCTTGCAACCCTTTTCTGATAAAAAAGAAACAAAGCAAGGAAACTGTAGCTTTCCTGCAGGACCTCTGGTCTAGGCAGAACAAAAAAGGTCATCCACGTGCTGTAATAGTACAATCAGTGGATGAGGTGATTGCAACTACTCAAGGATCCCTGCCATCACTGCTGAATAGATGGCAGGGGATTTCTTTCCCCCTTTGTGGGAGGACTGTCCAACAATATTGTTTACCTTTATGAGTAAAGGAAAAAGATACTGACAGTCAGGGTGCAGGGGTACAGAGAAAAATGCACCTGCTATATCACTGACTGTAAAACATTTTGACATCACTGGGATCTGTGACAGTATTGTGTGTAGGTCAGGGACGATTGAGGTCATACTCTCTGTAACATCATTAATAGCCCTTAAGTCATGAACCTTCCTGTGTCAGGGGAACCCTTCGGTCCTTTTTTTTTAATGGGGTACAAAGGGGTGTTGCAGGGGGAAGATCTTTGCACCAGAACCCCTGCCTTAACATACTCTCTAATATCTCTGCTCGGGGCCATTGATTTGACTGTACTTCCTTTATGTGTCTGTAAAACGGGAATGGTTGGTCTTCAGGGTCAGGCAACTGCTTCAACAAAGCTAGCTGGTCAGAGGGGCTCCAGGGATAATACACCTGCATCTTTCTTATTCTAGTCGCCCTTCTAGGTCCTGATGCGGTTGGTCATCTGATGTCTACTGTCAGCTTACTCCTCAAAGGTCAATGTCCCCACTACCCACTAACCATACTATTATGTCATTACATATGATCTTGCCTGGACAGGATTTAGTGCAATTTGCTTAGGTCAGTAGCACAGGTCACACAAGTAGTTATTCAGTCTGGGTTTGTCTGAGTCTGATCACCGTGTTTACAAGTCCTTCTGTTTTTTCTGGGTCTCTGGTTGAATTTTGTCAATCAAAACATTCATAATACACCTTCCATACTGCTGCACATTCTCAGACATCATTTATTCACTTGCTATTTTCTTCCCTTGTCTGTGCCTTTTTGTACATCCAAACGTTCACACTCTGGTATCTTTGCCTTTTTCAATATTGGTCCCACTTGTTTTACAGCTTCCTTCTCTGTCTTTTACAATCTGCATAGCTGTCTTGGATCCCATTGGGGGCACGACCGTATACAGAAAAAGTTGCCCATGGCTTCAACCTTTTTCTCCCGACAGCTCACCTTTATTCTGAAATGCCCTTCTAGTGTGCCTAACCTTATCTACGGGCAGCCACACGTAGCAAGTCAGAGCGAGCTTGCCAAGGTGTAGCGGGAAGGCTCCTTGCCTCTCACCCGGTAGACCTACAGGATGTAACGAGAAGGCTCTCTGCCTCTCACCCGTTAGATCAGCTGGCTAGAATAGGAATAGGCCTTTTTTGTTCCAGCCCAGGTCCATGGATTGTGGGAAGGCTGCTTCAACTTAGACAGCTCATCTCTCTTCTGAAATGCCCTTCTGTGTGTCTGGACCTCTGTCTTACAGCCCACACATAGCAAGTCAAAGTGAGCCTGCCAAGGTGTATCCAGAAGGCTCCTTGTCTTCGCCTCTCACCCACAACAAAAATACCCGCTGACTAAAGTAAGAAGGCCCAGGTGTGATAGGCCTCTAACCTACTTTATGAGCCATACAGTCAGCTACCTCCTTTGTTGATCCACAATTTGCTATACAAATCAATCACACAACTAGAAGCAGGTTCAAACACATTTATGACCAAACAATCACTTACAATTTCCTTCTAAATTAGGCACCATATTTTACTTTCAACTTCAACTTATAAATTTCATTCCACTTCAATTAAGTACTGTTGCTTTAAAATGCACAAATCTAATAGCGAGCATTTCTGAACCACAGAGAATCTTGAGCGCAGCAGAGATAAGACGACAGGAAACCACGCAGCGGCATCATTGCCCCTCCCATCAGAATGTAGTGTCCTTCATAAAGTAACAGAATGCCGTAGCTCTTTAGACTTAATCAAAATCAATTTAAAAAAAAAAACTCAAACTCACAGGATTTCACTGTAAGAGCAGATAACTGTATAATGAAAGGTAACAATCTCTTGACACAAAATGATGTGTGATGATTCATACGTGCTCATTCAGGGATTGTTTTCTTTCACTTTTCAGTGGTCATTTGATTTTACAAAGAGAAGATAACAAAAATCCCTTATACTCAAGTACTCCTCTTGCATCTCATTCAGAGGTTCTCATAGACATACATACAAGGATTCACACAGCCTGCCTATCTAGCACTTTGGATTTGACACCTTAACCTACAGCCGTGTCCACTGACACTCTGAGAACTCTGAGAACACCAAAGCCAACTTCTTAAACAACAAGAAACAATGAAAACCAAACCAACCAAAAACCGCAGCCCTATACAAAATACAGCCTCATATGATTTACTGCCAATCCAAAATCACACTGCACAGAGTCTATCCCAGGCTTTGTGCTACACAGTACACCAGTACACAACCAGTTAGTATATTAGTATATTGCCAGAACAGATTAACAGATAATACAGATGACAATTATTATCTTATTACTCTATTATTCAACTCTCATATGGACATACTCACCACTCACTGGTGATGTGGGTTCTTTTGAACCGTGTTGTACAGTCTTACCCTGAGATATGTAGGCATCCTTAGAGAGGCTGCAGATGCAGAATCAATGTAAGAATAAATGTTCTCACCTGCTGCAGCCTGGATTCTGCATATTCAACCTCCCAGGAAGCTCCCACATACGGATTCCGTATAGGCTGGTTTCCACGGCCCCACGTTGGGCGCCAAAAACTGTCGTAGTTGCTTTTTGTTCTGACCAAGCGTCAGGTATGCCAGATCACCAGGGAGTCCGGATTATGAGGTTTTCGCCCTTCTGATGACAAGCGCTTGAAGACAAAGAGACTCAACACGAGCCGTGGTCAAATCACTTTATCTGACGTAATGAAATACAAGGCAATCTTTTATACCATTTACAATAATATGTAATTCTATGGAGCTCATGTAGCCCCCACCATCACCTTCAGGGTCATACCATGTTTACAATGTTCCCAGAACACGCTGTGGCTGACTTTTGAGAACATATATGATAAGCAGCATTTTCTCTTTGAAGAGGAGACAGGCAAAACTGCAGCGTCATAAGAATGAATGAAAGGCAAAAGGCAAATGAAGAATTAAAGGCATTTAAAGGGATATAAAAGCAAACCATTAACTCTTCTATATCAGTGACTACGGGAATCATGTCTCCGTCAGTTCTATTCATGCTACAGCAGGTACCCACTGACTGTGAAGAATCTTTCTTAGTATGTTTGTCACACGGGTCAATGTGTGTTGCTGTGACTTCCTTTCCTGTCTCCGGTCATAGGATGTCAATCGTTTTCTATAGCACAGTTCTTAACTTTAATTTTTTATTCCCAGTCGTTGCACATTTCCCACTTGTGGCCTACTGACTAAAGGCCCCGTCACACACTGATTTTGAGATGCCAGCGAGATCGCTGTGTGTGACGGTGATTAGCGACCGGCCCCCCTGCCGGTTATCGCTGATCGTGCTCGATCGGCCTGGGCCATTTTTCGATCGCTGGTCTCCTGCTGGCCAGCATGCATCGCTGCGTGTGGCAGCGAGAGACCAGCGATCAGCGATGCTGGTTTCTAATGTAAACATCGGGTATCGAGGAGCTGCGCGGCTCTTAGATACCCAATGTTTACCTTGGAAACCAGCATGTACGCTGGTTTCCAAGGTAAACAGCGGGTATCCAGGAGCCGCGCTCCTGGATACCCAATGTTTACATTAGAAACCAGCGTCCAGCGTCGCTGGTCCTGATCGCTGGAGGGGCTGTCTTGTGACAGCTCACCAGCGATCAGCCTAACGATGTCCCAGCAATCCCATCATGTCGGATCGTTGGTGGGATCGCTGGGCCATCATTATATGTAACGGGGCCTTAACAGGAGGTCTTATCTCCTTCAGATCTATCCATTACTAACTCTAACCAGGAACTAGTTTCCTGAAAAATGCTCATGTAACTCCTCCTCCCCTGTGTTGATACTAACTGTTAAAACATTACTAGGTTCACACACTACTGCAGAGCACTAAGCAATCAGATTCACTGTCATCATTACTTGTAATTAGAGTTGAGCGAAACGGGTCGAAAAAATTCAAAAGTCGCCGACTTTTGGCAAAGTTGGGTTTCATGAAACGAAACCCGACCCTAGGATGAGGTCGGCCACGAGGTCGGCGACTTACGCGCCAAAGTCGCGTTTCAAAAGTTTGTTTTGCGCTCTTTTTCAGCCAATCAGGATCCACGGACACTGTGGGCAACGTGATGACCTAGGCACGGGTCACCACCATCTTTCAGAAGGGCATGCAAGTGATTGGCTTGCTTTGGTGGGCGTCACAGGGGGTATAAAAGGGCGTGCACGCCGACCGCCATCTTACTTCTGCCGATCTTAGTATAGGGAGAGGTTGCTGCTGATTCTGTAGGGAAAGCGTTAGGCAGGGAAGAAGACAAAAAAACTGCTTCTGCTGCTAGCGATTTGGCCTGCACAACACACAAGTCACTGTGTGTGCAGTGCAAGGGGAGGCTATATTGTGGTGTATCAGTGGTGTTGGTTGTTGGGCTGCCTTTTAAGGCTTCCTGACACGCTGGCATTGCTGTTTACCAACTGCTCTGCAAACTGCTTTTTTAAAAGCAATCCAATCTCCCTTATCCTCTAGTCACTTTTGTCACAGCTGTGCCATCGAGCGTGTCACATAGCGCTCAGATATCAGTGGGCCTCACACAATCCACAAGTGTCCAGTGTCCAAAAGTGTACGCAGAGATTCAAAATCTCCATTATCCTCTCGTCACTTTGGTCACAGGCAGCTGTGCCATCGAGCGTGTCACATAGCGCTCAGATATCAGTGGGCCTCACACAATCCACAAGTGTCCAGTGTCCAAAAGTGTACGCAGAGATTCAAAATCTCCATTATCCTCTCGTCACTTTGGTCACAGGCAGCTGTGCCATCGAGCGTGTCACATAGCGCTCAGATATCAGTGGGCCTCACACAATCCACAAGTGTCCAGTGTCCAAAAGTGTACGCAGAGATTCAAAATCTCCATTATCCTCTCGTCACTTTGGTCACAGGCAGCTGTGCCATCGAGCGTGTCACATAGCGCTCAGATATCAGTGGGCCTCACACAATCCACAAGTGTCCAGTGTCCAAAAGTGTACGCAGAGATTCAAAATCTCCATTATCCTCTCGTCACTTTGGTCACAGGCAGCTGTGCCATCGAGCGTGTCACATAGCGCTCAGATATCAGTGGGCCTCACACAATCCACAAGTGTCCAGTGTCCAAAAGTGTACGCAGAGATTCAAAATCTCCATTATCCTCTCGTCACTTTGGTCACAGGCAGCTGTGCCATCGAGCGTGTCACATAGCGCTCAGATATCAGTGGGCCTCACACAATCTACAAGTGTCCAGTGTCCAAAAGTGTACGCAGAGATTCAAAATCTCCATTATCCTCTCGTCACTTTGGTCACAGGCAGCTGTGCCATCGAGCGTGTCACATAGCGCTCAGATATCAGTGGGCCTCACACAATCCACAAGTGTCCAGTGTCCAAAAGTGTACGCAGAGATTCAAAATCTCCATTATCCTCTCGTCACTTTGGTCACAGGCAGCTGTGCCATCGAGCGTGTCACATAGCGCTCAGATATCAGTGGGCCTCACACAATCCACAAGTGTCCAGTGTCCAAAAGTGTACGCAGAGATTCAAAATCTCCATTATCCTCTCGTCACTTTGGTCACAGGCAGCTGTGCCATCGAGCGTGTCACATAGCGCTCAGATATCAGTGGGCCTCACACAATCTACAAGTGTCCAGTGTCCAAAAGTGTACGCAGAGATTCAAAATCTCCATTATCCTCTCGTCACTTTGGTCACAGGCAGCTGTGCCATCGAGCGTGTCACATAGCGCTCAGATATCAGTGGGCCTCACACAATCCACAAGTGTCCAGTGTCCAAAAGTGTACGCAGAGATTCAAAATCTCCATTATCCTCTCGTCACTTTGGTCACAGGCAGCTGTGCCATCGAGCGTGTCACATAGCGCTCAGATATCAGTGGGCCTCACACAATCTACAAGTGTCCAGTGTCCAAAAGTGTACGCAGAGATTCAAAATCTCCATTATCCTCTCGTCACTTTGGTCACAGGCAGCTGTGCCATCGAGCGTGTCACATAGCGCTCAGATAGAAGTGGGCCTCACACAATCCACAAGTGTCCAGTGTCCAAAAGTGTACGCAGAGATTCAAAATCTCCATTATCCTCTCGTCACTTTGGTCACAGGCAGCTGTGCCATCGAGCGTGTCACATAGCGCTCAGATATCAGTGGGCCTCACACAATCCACAAGTGTCCAGTGTCCAAAAGTGTACGCAGAGATTCAAAATCTCCATTATCCTCTCGTCACTTTGGTCACAGGCAGCTGTGCCATCGAGCGTGTCACATAGCGCTCAGATATCAGTGGGCCTCACACAATCCACAAGTGTCCAGTGTCCAAAAGTGTACGCAGAGATTCAAAATCTCCATTATCCTCTCGTCACTTTGGTCACAGGCAGCTGTGCCATCGAGCGTGTCACATAGCGCTCAGATATCAGTGGGCCTCACACAATCCACAAGTGTCCAGTGTCCAAAAGTGTACGCAGAGATTCAAAATCTCCATTATCCTCTCGTCACTTTGGTCACAGGCAGCTGTGCCATCGAGCGTGTCACATAGCGCTCAGATATCAGTGGGCCTCACACAATCTACAAGTGTCCAGTGTCCAAAAGTGTACGCAGAGATTCAAAATCTCCATTATCCTCTCGTCACTGTGGTCACAGGCAGCTGTGCCATCGAGCGTGTCACATAGCGCTCAGATATCAGTGGGCCTCACACAATCCACAAGTGTCCAGTGTCCAAAAGTGTACGCAGAGATTCAAAATCTCCATTATCCTCTCGTCACTTTGGTCACAGGCAGCTGTGCCATCGAGCGTGTCACATAGAGCTCAGATATCAGTGGGCCTCACACAATCCACAAGTGTCCAGTGTCCAAAAGTGTACGCAGAGATTCAAAATCTCCATTATCCTCTCGTCACTTTGGTCACAGGCAGCTGTGCCATCGAGCGTGTCACATAGCGCTCAGATATCAGTGGGCCTCACACAATCCACAAGTGTCCAGTGTCCAAAAGTGTACGCAGAGATTCAAAATCTCCATTATCCTCTCGTCACTTTGGTCACAGGCAGCTGTGCCATCGAGCGTGTCACATAGCGCTCAGATATCAGTGGGCCTCACACAATCTACAAGTGTCCAGTGTCCAAAAGTGTACGCAGAGATTCAAAATCTCCATTATCCTCTCGTCACTTTGGTCACAGGCAGCTGTGCCATCGAGCGTGTCACATAGCGCTCAGATATCAGTGGGCCTCACACAATCCACAAGTGTCCAGTGTCCAAAAGTGTACGCAGAGATTCAAAATCTCCATTATCCTCTCGTCACTTTGGTCACAGGCAGCTGTGCCATCGAGCGTGTCACATAGCGCTCAGATATCAGTGGGCCTCACACAATCCACAAGTGTCCAGTGTCCAAAAGTGTACGCAGAGATTCAAAATCTCCATTATCCTCTCGTCACTTTGGTCACAGGCAGCTGTGCCATCGAGCGTGTCACATAGCGCTCAGATATCAGTGGGCCTCACACAATCTACAAGTGTCCAGTGTCCAAAAGTGTACGCAGAGATTCAAAATCTCCATTATCCTCTCGTCACTTTGGTCACAGGCAGCTGTGCCATCGAGCGTGTCACATAGCGCTCAGATATCAGTGGGCCTCACACAATCCACAAGTGTCCAGTGTCCAAAAGTGTACGCAGAGATTCAAAATCTCCATTATCCTCTCGTCACTTTGGTCACAGGCAGCTGTGCCATCGAGCGTGTCACATAGCGCTCAGATAGAAGTGGGCCTCACACAATCCATAAGTGTCCAGTGTCCAAAAGTGTACGCAGAGATTCAAAATCTCCATTATCCTCTCGTCACTTTGGTCACAGGCAGCTGTGCCATCGAGCGTGTCACATAGCGCTCAGATATCAGTGGGCCTCACACAATCCACAAGTGTCCAGTGTCCAAAAGTGTACGCAGAGATTCAAAATCTCCATTATCCTCTCGTCACTTTGGTCACAGGCAGCTGTGCCATTGAGCGTGTCACATAGCGCTCAGATATCAGTGGGCCTCACACAATCTACAAGTGTCCAGTGTCCAAAAGTGTACGCAGAGATTCAAAATCTCCATTATCCTCTCGTCACTTTGGTCACAGGCAGCTGTGCCATCGAGCGTGTCACATAGCGCTCAGATATCAGTGGGCCTCACACAATCTACAAGTGTCCAGTGTCCAAAAGTGTACGCAGAGATTCAAAATCTCCATTATCCTCTCGTCACTTTGGTCACAGGCAGCTGTGCCATCGAGCGTGTCACATAGCGCTCAGATATCAGTGGGCCTCACACAATCTACAAGTGTCCAGTGTCCAAAAGTGTACGCAGAGATTCAAAATCTCCATTATCCTCTCGTCACTTTGGTCACAGGCAGCTGTGCCATCGAGCGTGTCACATAGCGCTCAGATATCAGTGGGCCTCACACAATCCAAAAGTGTCCACTGTCCACAAGTGTGTGCAGAAATTCTAAATCTCCCCTGTCCTATAGACACCTTGTACCTTGTTTTACATTACTATATAGTTTGTTGGATTTTGTCTACATTTCTACCAAAAATGAGGAAGGCTGGTGGAAGAGGCCGTGGAATTGGGCGGGGGTTGGCAGCTGGTAATGATGGTGTTGGTGGTGGATCTGATGGTAGTGGCAAGAGCAAAATAGGATCGAATGCAGGAGGTGCTGACCCTGCGTCATCATCTGGCTACATAAGGCCTCGAACGCTTAGTTTTCTAGGAGTTGGCAAACCGCTTTTAAAGGCAGAGCATCAGGAAAAAGTTTTGTCTTACATTGCTGACTCAGCCTCCAGCTCTATCGCCTCCTCTTCTTCAGTTGTAAAAAGTAAAAGCACTGAGTCGTCATTGGAGGCTCATGTTCTTGAACCACACCTTTCCTTGTGTCCTTCACCCCAACCAAGATTGAAGGATGACGCAGGCCATACTACTGATTACTCCATGGAGCTGTTTTCACATACCATGCCTGGATTATCAAGTCAAATGGTGAATTACCCAGGCCAAGATGAATCTGACATGGAGTGCACTGATGCACAGCCGCTGATGGATGATTCTGCTGGTACATTCACTCAGAGCACTACATTGTCCTCGCAGTGTACAGAGCCAGATTTTGACCCTGATGAGACTCAGGTGCCCCTTCCCGCACACTATACCACCATACACGGTGACACAGAGAAAGGTGCACATGACATAGAAGAGGAGGTGATGGATGACCCAGTTGTTGACCCAGATTGGCATCCATTGGGGGAAGAGGGTGCTGCTTCCAATAGCTCAGATGAGGAGCATCCACAGCAGACATCGACATCGCAACAGCTGTTATCTGGCAGGCCCGGAGCACTCCAAAGACAGGTTCCAAACATCAAAAGAGTTGCTGGACAGCTTGTCCAGAGGGTCAAAAGATCACAGCGTGCTAGGCCGCAAAATGTCTGCCAAAGTAGGAAGAGTGCAGTGTGGCACTTTTTGGAAAAAAATCCTCATGATCAGGCCAAGGTTATCTGTAAGAATTGCGCAAAGACCTTTAGCCGAGGGAAAAATCTGAAAAATTTGAATACCAGTTGCATGCTTAGACATTTAACCAGCATGCACTTGCAAGCGTGGACACAACACCAAACCTCAAGTGCCACATGTGCAACTGATCACAACGAAGGTAGTCAGCAACGCTACATTGTTTCCCCCACTGTAAGCCCACCGGTTAGCACAGCAGCAAATGTTGAGGTGTCGTTGCAAGGCCACAGCAGTCAGGGAATCCCACTGTTATATCAACGAAAGACTGATTCTAGGCCATCAGAAAGAACACCAACTCCATCACCATCATCAACCCTCTCTCAGTCCGCCCTGTCCACCGCTACTTCCACCATATGCAGCTCTCAAGTCCAGCTCACCCTCCCAGACACTATGAGTAGGTCAAGAAAGTACTCAGTCTCTCATCCGCGTACACTGGGTTTGAACGCCCACATTGCCAAACTAATCTCGTTTGAGATGATGCCCTTTCGGTTGGTGGAAAGCACAGCTTTCCGCGAACTCATGGCCTATGCAGTACCACGCTATGACCTACCCAGTCGCCACTTCTTCTCTCGCAAAGCCATCCCAGCCCTCCACCATCATGTGAAAGACCGCCTTGTCCATGCACTCAAGCAGTCAGTGAGCGGAAAGGTGCACCTCACAACTGATGCATGGTCCAGTCGGCATGGCCAGGGCCGTTACGTGTCCATCACTGCGCACTGGGTTAATGTGGTGGATGCAGGGTCCACAGGGGACAGCGATGGTGGGACAGTGCTGCCTAGCCCACGGTATAGGAAACAGTTGGCTGTAGGCGTTCGACCCTCCTCCTCCTCCTCCAGCACTCCATCTGCAGCTGCCACTGTTGCACACGATGTGTCCCCCTATCGAGCAGCTAGTGGAAAGCGTCAGCAGGCTGTGTTGCAGATGATGTGTTTGGGCGACAGACACACCGCCGAGGTGCTGGCCGAGTACTTGAAGCGACAAACTGAGTCATGGCTGGGCAGTGTACATCTTGAGGCAGGCAAGGTAGTTAGTGATAACAGCCGTAATTTTGTGGCAGCCATAGCCCTTTCAAAACTCAGCCACATACCTTGCTTGCCTCACACCTTGAACCTGGTGGTGCAGTGCTTCCTCAAAAATTATCCGGAGTTAACAGCCCTGCTCCAGAAGGTGCGAAGACTGTGCGCGCACATCCGCCGGTCGCCTATACACTCCGTTCGTATGCAGAAGCTGCAGTGATTGCTCCACCTTCCCAACCACCGCCTCATTATCGACATTGCAACAAGGTGGAACTCCACCCTGCACATGGTGGAGCGGCTGTGCGAGCAGAGGCAGGCCATAGTGCATTTGTGGGAGGATACACGGCCAGGCACTTTGAGAGCAGACATGGAGTTGACAGGCGTGCAGTGGTCGAAGCTGAAAGACCTTTGTAAAGTCCTTCAGTGTTTTGAGGAATGCACACGGCTGGTAAGCGCAGACGACGCCATCCTAAGCATGAGCATCCCACTTATGCGTCTGCTCATGCAAACTTTGACGCACCTTAAGGAGCAGGCGTCTGCAGCCAATGTTGATGAGGAGGAAGAGGAGGAGGGAATCCTTGATGACATTCAGCCATTGTCTGCTCAGGGACCTCTCCTGGACGAGGAGGAGGAAGAAGAGGAGGAGGAGGAGGATGATGGGGATGATTACTTAGGGGAGGAGGATGCATCTCGTGGGGCAAGTGAAAATGTTGGCGTGGCAAGGTCTGCTACAGGGTTTGTGCGTGACTGGAGGGATGTGGATTTGCCAGAAAGTGCTCCTCCACCCAGCACTCGCAGTGCATCATTGACACCGGGAACATTGGCCCACATGTCAGATTATGCCTTGCGGATCCTAAAAAGTGACCCCCGCATTGCCAAAATGATGAACGATGACGACTACTGGTTGGCCAGCATCCTGGATCCACACTATAAAGGCAAATTACAAAACATCATGCCACAGGAGAACCTTGACCTAATATTGGCTAATAAACAAGCAACCCGGTACTTTCCTGCACGCAACCTCCGATCCTCACAAGATCTCCTTCTCTACTCCCCTCTTATCTCCTCTTCCCACAATCGCATACAAGATTTCTCTCGCGCATCACCCCTACTCTGGAACTCTCTACCACAACATATCAGACTCTCACCTACCATCGAAACCTTCAAAAAGAGCCTGAAGACCCACCTCTTCCGACAAGCCTATAACCTGCAGTAACCACCGATCGACCAAACCGCTGCACGACCAGCTCTACCCTCGCCTACTGTATTATCACCCATCCCTTGAAGATTGTGAGCCCTCGCGGGCAGGGTCCTCTCTCCTCCTGTACCAGTTATGACTTGTATTGTTTAAGATTATTGTACTTGTTTTTATGTATACCCCCCTCACATGTAAAGCGCCATGGAATAAATGGCGCTATAACAATAAATAATAATAATAATAATAATAATAATAACTCTGGTAAATCGGTTGCTTGAGGCATTCCCAGCACACAGCAGCGGTGATGGTTCTCACACGAGCCATACGGGCCGGGGGCAGCTTGGCAGAGGTGTTCGTGGTGCACACAGCAGAAGTGGCGTTGGAGACAGGGGTTTCATGACAATGTTGTGGACTGATTTTTCAAGTACCGCTCACACAACTGTTAATACTGCATCGATGGAAAGTGACAGGAGACAGCAGTTGTCAACTATGGTTACAAACTACTTTTCCTCCCATATCGATGTTCTCCCACACAGGTCATTCCCCTTTGACTATTGGGCCGCTAAACTGGACACCTGGCCTGAATTGGCCCAATATGCCTTACAGGAGCTCGCTTGCCCAGCTGCAAGTGTGCTATCGGAAAGAGTCTTCAGTGCAGCTGGATCAATCCTGACAGAAAAAAGGACCCGTCTGTCAACCCAAAATGTGGATGATCTAACCTTCATTAAAATGAACCACGCATGGGTTTCCAAGGATTTTGTCCCACCTTCCCCTGATGACACATAGGGTGACAGAAAAATGGCTTGCTTTGGTCCACCTCTTCCTGGTACTTCACCTATTTCGCCTTTTGCATCAGCTGAATGTCCAACATCAACATATGCCACTTTCTAAAACTCCCTAACTGTGCTGCCTCCCCCCCCATGGCCGGGGTAACCACCTAGCGCATGACACCGTGCGAGTGCCGTTGCCCTGGACAGGTGGGTAGGCCGACTCTTGGGCGCGGGCACTGGCACAGGGTCCCTCATAGTGCAATCAAGTGTCTCTGACGGTGGTGGTGCACACCCGCCGTCAGACACACCGCTGTACTATGAGGGGCCCAGTGCCAGTACCGACGCCCAAGAGTGGGCCCCCCTTGCTTGGGCAGGGCCCCAGCATTTGCAATCTTTACCTCTCCCTGCTCCTCCGCTGTGTAATCTGGGCCGTCAAATCCATACTGTGCCTGACACCGTCTGAGCCTGCCTCCTGAGACATATATTTTGAATGTGTACGCTATCCATACATGTTATCCAGGGATACGGTACCCTTTCTAACCTTTGTGCAATGACGTGCAATCCATACTGGGCCTAACACCGTCTGAGCCTGCCTCATGCTGTATAGACATATATTTTGAATGTGTACGCTATGCATACATGTTATCCAGGGATACGGTACCCTTTCTAACCTTTGTGCAATGACGTGCAATCCATACTGGGCCTAACACCGTCTGAGCCTGCCTCATGCTGTATAGACATATATTTTGAATGTGTACGCTATCCATACATGTTATCCGGGGATACGGTACCCTTTCTAACCTTTGTGCAATGACGTGCAATCCATACTGGGCCTAACACCGTCTGAGCCTGCCTCATGCTGTATAGACATATATTTTGAATGTGAACGCTATCCATACATGTTATCCAGGGATACGGTACCCTTTCTAACCTTTGTGCAATGACGTGCAATCCATACTGGGCCTAACACCGTCTGAGCCTGCCTCATGCTGTATAGACATATATTTTGAATGTGTACGCTATCCATACATGTTATCCGGGGATACGGTACCCTTTCTAACCTTTGTGCAATGACGTGCAATCCATACTGGGCCTAACACCGTCTGAGCCTGCCTCATGCTGTATAGACATATATTTTGAATGTGTACGCTATCCATACATGTTATCCAGGGATACGGTACCCTTTCTAACCTTTGTGCAATGACGTGCAATCCATACTGGGCCTAACACCGTCTGAGCCTGCCTCATGCTGTATAGACATATATTTTGAATGTGTACGCTATCCATACATGTTATCCGGGGATACGGTACCCTTTCTAACCTTTGTGCAATGACGTGCAATCCATACTGGGCCTAACACCGTCTGAGCCTGCCTCATGCTGTATAGACATATATTTTGAATGTGTACGCTATCCATACATGTTATCCAGGGATACGGTACCCTTTCTAACCTTTGTGCAATGACGTGCAATCCATACTGGGCCTAACACCGTCTGAGCCTGCCTCATGCTGTATAGACATATATTTTGAATGTGTACGCTATCCATACATGTTATCCGTGGATACGGTACCCTTTCTAACCTTTGTGCAATGACGTGCAATCCATACTGGGCCTAACACCGTCTGAGCCTGCCTCATGCTGTATAGACATATATTTTGAATGTGTACGCTATCCATACATGTTATCCGGGGATACGGTACCCTTTCTAACCTTTGTGCAATGACGTGCAATCCATACTGGGCCTAACACCGTCTGAGCCTGCCTCATGCTGTATAGACATATATTTTGAATGTGTACGCTATCCATACATGTTATCCGGGGATACGGTACCCTTTCTAACCTTTGTGCAATGACGTGCAATCCATACTGGGCCTAACACCGTCTGAGCCTGCCTCATGCTGTATAGACATATATTTTGAATGTGTACGCTATCCATACATGTTATCCGGGGATACGGTACCCTTTCTAACCTTTGTGCAATGACGTGCAATCCATACTGGGCCTAACACCGTCTGAGCCTGCCTCATGCTGTATAGACATATATTTTGAATGTGTACGCTATCCATACATGTTATCCAGGGATACGGTACCCTTTCTAACCTTTGTGCAATGACGTGCAATCCATACTGGGCCTAACACCGTCTGAGCCTGCCTCATGCTGTATAGACATATATTTTGAATGTGTACGCTATCCATACATGTTATCCGGGGATACGGTACCCTTTCTAACCTTTGTGCAATGACGTGCAATCCATACTGGGCCTAACACCGTCTGAGCCTGCCTCATGCTGTATAGACATATATTTTGAATGTGTACGCTATCCATACATGTTATCCAGGGATACGGTACCCTTTCTAACCTTTGTGCAATGACGTGCAATCCATACTGGGCCTAACACCGTCTGAGCCTGCCTCATGCTGTATAGACATATATTTTGAATGTGTACGCTATCCATACATGTTATCCGTGGATACGGTACCCTTTCTAACCTTTGTGCAATGACGTGCAATCCATACTGGGCCTAACACCGTCTGAGCCTGCCTCATGCTGTATAGACATATATTTTGAATGTGTACACTATCCATACATGTTATCCAGGGATACGGTACCATTTCTAACCTTTGTGCAATGACGTGCAATCCATACTGGGCCTAACACCGTCTGAGCCTGCCTCATGCTGTATAGACATATATTTTGAATGTGTACGCTATCCATACATGTTATCCGGGGATACGGTACCCTTTCTAACCTTTGTGCAATGACGTGCAATCCATACTGGGCCTAACACCGTCTGAGCCTGCCTCATGCTGTATAGACATATATTTTGAATGTGTACGCTATCCATACATGTTATCCAGGGATACGGTACCCTTTCTAACCTTTGTGCAATGACGTGCAATCCATACTGGGCCTAACACCGTCTGAGCCTGCCTCATGCTGTATAGACATATATTTTGAATGTGTACGCTATCCATACATGTTATCCGGGGATACGGTACCCTTTCTAACCTTTGTGCAATGACGTGCAATCCATACTGGGCCTAACACCGTCTGAGCCTGCCTCATGCTGTATAAACATATATTTTGAATGTGTACGCTATCCATACATGTTATCCAGGGATACGGTACCCTTTCTAACCTTTGTGCAATGATGTGCAATCCATACTGGGCCTAACACCGTCTGAGCCTGCCTCATGCTGTATAGACATATATTTTGAATGTGTACGCTATCCATACATGTTATCCGGGGATACGGTACCCTTTCTAACCTTTGTGCAATGACGTGCAATCCATACTGGGCCTAACACCGTCTGAGCCTGCCTCATGCTGTATAGACATATATTTTGAATGTGTACGCTATCCATACATGTTATCCAGGGATACGGTACCCTTTCTAACCTTTGTGCAATGACGTGCAATCCATACTGGGCCTAACACCGTCTGAGCCTGCCTCATGCTGTATAGACATATATTTTGAATGTGTACGCTATCAATACATGTTATGCGTGGATACGGTACCCTTTCTAACCTTTGTGCAATGACGTGCAATCCATACTGGGCCTAACACCGTCTGAGCCTGCCTCATGCTGTATAGACATATATTTTGAATGTGTACGCTATCCATACATGTTATCCGGGGATACGGTACCCTTTCTAACCTTTGTGCAATGACGTGCAATCCATATTGGGCCTAACACCGTCTGAGCCTGCCTCTTGCTGTATAGACATATATTTTGAATGTGTACGCTATCCATACATGTTATCCAGGGATACGGTACCCTTTCTAACCTTTGTGCAATGACGTGCAATCCATACTGGGCCTAACACCGTCTGAGCCTGCCTCATGCTGTATAGACATATATTTTGAATGTGTACGCTATCCATACATGTTATCCGGGGATACGGTACCCTTTCTAACCTTTGTGCAATGACGTGCAATCCATACTGGGCCTAACACCGTCTGAGCCTGCCTCATGCTGTATAGACATATATTTTGAATGTGTACGCTATCCATACATGTTATCCAGGGATACGGTACCCTTTCTAACCTTTGTGCAATGACGTGCAATCCATACTGGGCCTAACACCGTCTGAGCCTGCCTCATGCTGTATAGACATATATTTTGAATGTGTACGCTATCCATACATGTTATCCGTGGATACTGTACCCTTTCTAACCTTTGTGCAATGACGTGCAATCCATACTGGGCCTAACACCGTCTGAGCCTGCCTCATGCTGTATAGACATATATTTTGAATGTGTACGCTATCCATACATGTTATCCGGGGATACGGTACCCTTTCTAACCTTTGTGCAATGACGTGCAATCCATACTGGGCCTAACACCGTCTGAGCCTGCCTCATGCTGCATAGACATATATTTTGAATGTGTACGCTATCCATACATGTTATCCGGGGATACGGTACCCTTTCTAACCTTTGTGCAATGACGTGCAATCCATACTGGGCCTAACACCGTCTGAGCCTGCCTCATGCTGTATAGACATATATTTTGAATGTGTACGCTATCCATACATGTTATCCGGGGATACGGTACCCTTTCTAACCTTTGTGCAATGACGTGCAATCCATACTGGGCCTAACACCGTCTGAGCCTGCCTCATGCTGTATAGACATATATTTTGAATGTGTACGCTATCCATACATGTTATCCAGGGATACGGTACCCTTTCTAACCTTTGTGCAATCACGTGCAATCCATACTGGGCGTGAGAACGGCTGGCGAGCTGTTAAGCAAGCTACAGCACCTGTCCAGACAAGTACAGGGATTCCCTAGCGAGGAGACTTATTTGATTGTTTTCAATGTTGGGACAGCAATTTTTGGGGAGGACTATACTCTGGAGAATGATAGATGGGGCCCACCATACACTGGAACATTCCAAAGGTGGACATCAGACACTGGAGCAGCATTTACAGGGCCCATTATACACTAGAGCATTAGAAATGGGGCCCATTATGTTTGGAGCATTATTTGGGCCCATAAGACAGTGGAGCTTCATCCATGGGGACCAACATATACTGTAGCATTATGTGGAGCTCATCATATACTGTTTCAAACATTATATGGGACCAATGATTCTGTATGGAGAAATAGATGGGCCTCGTCATGAGATGTAAAAAGTGAGGTATTTTTCATTGTACTATACCGCTATTTATCTGCCGTATCGGAGCATGATGAGTTGTGGTATGTGTTAAAGGGGCGCTCTTTCGCCCAGGGCACATGAAAACCTGCAGCCAGCCCTCCCCCCCCACAACTTTAGCCAAATAACACCCATTTTTCAGTGCGTAACTTATATTATGAAGTTAATTAAGGTTGACAAGCTTAAGTAAGAAGAATTGATGCTTTTGGCATTCAAATGGGCACTGTTGGTGTGTTTCCTGTCCTCCTCTCACTGCCGACTTTTATTCCCCATTGACTTACATTGGGTTTCGTGTTTCGGGACGACCCCGACTTTTCCCTATAATCGGACGATCTTGCTCGACCCGACTTTTGGAAAAGTCGGGTTTCACGAAACGAAACGCGACCCTAAAAAACCAAAAGTCGCTCAACTCTACTTGTAATGTAGGAGCAATCTAAAACAAATCTGTGAATCCAAAACCTAAAGGTCTGAATATTTTCCAACTGAGTCTCTCTAGCATTTCCAATAAATGTCACACCCCATAGGATAGATGCTAGGATGCAGAAATATCACTATCATCTTTCTAAGTAGGTCGTAGTCTGTTTTCTAAAAATCTTCTTCCAAAATGCAAGAAAAGAAGGCTGCTGTCATATCACCATTTCCTCCTGCATTGCTCATAAATGGTCTTAACTATACATCTATTTCTACCATACTGTGCTGAATCCTCCTTTTCATTTTCTCTTCATTTTTTTAATAGATGAATGATTCTGTTGAAAACCTAAGAGGAATATTGACCAGTTTGCTGAATACTATAGCAGATTGCTCCAAAGAACTGCTAACAATCGCTGATGATCTGGACGAATTTCACAGAGGAGCCACCATTGCTAGTGTCACGGGAAGTTCAGTTGGAATTGCTGGAGGCATCGCCACCATTGCAGGACTCATTTTGGCCCCATTCACCGCAGGGGCATCTCTGATTGTCAGTGGTATTGGGGCCGGTGTTGCGGCGGTTGGAGGACTCACAGGGGCATCGGCTTCTATTGCCGATACTGTAAATATGAAAATTAAATGCAGCCGAGTAGAAGAGATTGTAAAGGCCGTTAATGCTGAGATGAATGAATTGGAAAAGGCTTCCAAAAAGTTGGATTCATTAGTTACAGACATATCAAAGCAAAAAGTAGTAGATAGTCCTGATGCAGCCAGGGTTGGGGGCAGAAGTGTATATGCTGCACTAGAGGTTGGCAGATTGATTCAGCTGGGCAAGGTGTCAGCCGCTGCGGCTCGAGGGGCGCAGATAGCAGCTCGGGGGGTCCAGGTATTTGGAATGGTTTCAGGGGTTTTGGCTGGGTTGTTTATATTCATTGATGTCTTTTTCGTTGCCAAGGGAGCAATAGATATACACCATGGGAGTAAGACAGAGCAGGCTGCACGAATAAGAGAATGTGCTGAGGAGATTAAAGAGTTACAACACGATTTACAAAAGTTAGATGAGGATTTGGTGCCAGAGAATAATAGCAAATGATAGGGAGATGCCTTCAGAAAGGTTTCATACAGCAGAATACTAATTATATCTGAAGCGCCACCATCATTTATAAGACTAATGCAGAATCTTACCAAAAATTCCTATATTAGAAAACAAAAGGTAATGAGTCGACAGTGGGAACATCTCAGAAATTGAAATTCACCCAGTGGCAAAAAAAAGGCTAATGTTTGAAGTGCTAATTGTGTGATAACCTTTGTGAGAAACAGCTTGTTGAAAATCCATCACCATGGAAAGTTATGTATCCAATGTTCTTTTTTCTAGGAATTTCTCACAGAAATATTTTTGGGTGTTTCTGATATCTTCCTACAATATCTATTATCTTGGTTATCATTAATTAAAGTGTAAAGTGAGGCTGACAGGTGATACTTGCCCAAACTATGGGAAGGAGGCATGTATCAGACACTGGCTGTATCATTCCAGACGGACATGGTTTTCCCTGAAAGGCTACAAAAATTCAGCATACACTTAAAAACTGGAACCATATCACAAAAAGCCGATCCCCGGCAACTTCTACAAGTCTGGGCATTTTGGACTTGTTTCCCATGTGGCATGGTCCCCAACTGGCTTTTAAATGTATGTCGTTCTCTAAAATGCCACATGCCCTTGGTTTGCTCAGCAATGCATGTGTCAGTTGTCAGCTTCCCTTTATGAACATTATGTTTTACTAAAAACAATACGAAATCTAACATGCTTTTAACATCCATTTATGCTGTAATATATCTCAATGATGATTCTTTTTTGATTTCCGCTATGCATGTTTTAATGCTTTAAATTAAATAAAAAATCTATGTTTTTCTCCAATTTATATACTTATAGAGGGATTTTGCACTTATTTTAATCACACTGCTCCCTTGCGTATTCTGGATTGTAAATTTTTCTTTTATGTATTTATTTTTTTATTCACCGTACAGCTCCAGAGATTTGGTCCTTATTACTTGTTGCTAATGTGGTGCCCCAGGAGTACTGTCGCCACAGTGGCCTTACTTCCCTCTTAGGGAGAGTGATGTCATGCCTGAAAGCAAGGAAAGGATCTCTTTATCAGGTAATTCCAGCATACAACACAGTTCCTGCTCCAGGCCAGCAGAGGGAGCTCTAAACCCGACTTCAGGAGAACTGCTCTCTCTGGTCAGGGGGAGGAAGTCAGGGAGTTACAGTATAGAGTGTGGACAGGAAAGCAGGAGGATGTGCAGAGAAGAGCTGGGGTCTGGAGCTATAGCAGAGCTCATCCCCAAGCTGAAGCGCCAGAAACCGGACCCCGGAGTCCGAGGCTGTGTGGATGCTAAAGGCATACCTCCCAACTTCTGAAGAAGGGAAAGAGGGACAAAGGCTGTGGCAAATTTTAGGCCACACCCTGACTACACCCATTTCACAACTAGTCACACCCATGTCCACCACCAACCGCACCCATTTAGCACTGCTGACCACACTGAATGGTACTAAGGGCACAGTGGCTAGCATTATGGGCACAGTGGCTGGTACTGTTGGTACACTGACTGGTACTGAGGAAAAGAAAGAACAGAGAAAAAAGAATACAGAAAGAAAGAACAGAGAGAAAGAAAGAGGGGACAGAAAAAAGAACAGAGAGTGAGAGAAAAAGAAAGAAAGAAAGAACAGAGAGGGAGAGAGAAAGAAAGAGGGGAAAGAAAGAACAGAGATAAATCAAGAAAGAGGGGAAAGAATGAAAGAGGGGAAAGAAAGAAAGAAAGAAACAGAGAGAAAGAACAGATAGAAAGAAGGGACAAAAAAGAACAGAGGGAAAAAAAGAGAGGAAAGAAAGAATAGAGAGAAAGATGAGAAAGAAAGAACAGAGAGAGAAAACGAACAGAGAAAGAAAGAGAACAGAGAAAGGAAGAGAGCAGAGAGAAAGAAATGAAGAACAGAGAGAGAAAGAAAGATTAGAGAAAGAGGGGAAGGAAAGAGAAAGAAGGAACAGAGCGAAAGAACAGAGAGAAATAAAGAGGGGAAAGAAAGAAACAGCGAGAGAAAGAGAAAGAAAGAGGGGATAGAAAGAACAGATTGATAGAGAGAAAGAAAGATGGGAAAGAACAGAGAAAGAAAGAGAGAACAGAGAGAAAGGAAGAACAGAGAGAGAAATAAAGAGGGGAAAGAAAGAGAAAGAAAGAACAGAGAGAAAGTGAAAGAGAGAAAAGAAATAACCTAGAGAGAAATATAGAAAAAGAAAGAGAGAAAGAAAGAAGGGACAGAAAAAAAGAACAGAGTGAGAGAGAAACAAAGAGGGGAAAGAAAGAACAGAGAGAGAAAGAAAGAGAACAGAAAGAGAGAAAAAGAACAGAGAGAAAGAAAGATTAGAGAAAGAAGGATGGGAAAGAAAGAACAAAGAGATAGAAAAAGAAAGAAAGAACAAGGGGAAGAAAGAAAGAACAGAGAGAGAAAGAAAGAGGGGAAAGAAATAAAGAACAGAGAGAGAAAGAAAGAAAGAAAGGGGAAAGAAAGAAAGAACAGAGAGATAAAGAAAGAGGGGAAAGAAATAAAGAACAGAGAGAGAAAGAAAGAGGGGAAAGAAAGAAAGAACAGAGAGATAAAGAAAGAGGGGAAAGAAAGAACAGCGAGAGAGGAAAGAACAGAGAGAGGACAGAAAAAAAGAACAGAGAGAGAAAGATTAGAGAGAGAAAGGGGAAAGAAAGAACAGAGCGAGAAAGGAATAGGGGAAAGAAAGAGATAAAGAAATAAAGATTCTATAAAGATACCATAGCAGCTCAGCTCACATTGTAGTGAACACCTGAGCCTCCTGATGCAGGACATATCATGATCCACTCACATGGGCATACATCCCCAAGTCCAAGGCGATCCCACTGTTGGAGGAGGACACGTGATGTATCTGAAGAATTCCCTGAAGTGCCTCCATGGTTCCGTCTCAATCTCCTCCCGAAATTACCTCATTTCCGGTCAGCTTCCAACACGTCATTTCTGGTGGAACGTCACGGGCGAATTTTAAAGTGCTCCGCCGTGTACTCCTGTGTCAGCGGGAAAAGTAACCTCCCGGCCGAGGCAGTGGGGCAGACTCAAAATTGGAACTGTCCTGCTGGATCTGGCACGGTTGGGAGGTATAAATGCTCCCCGCCATACACCTTGTACACGCATGGCTCTGCACACCTCATACACACACGGTTTTGCTTTGTATGCCTCGTACACACACTGCTCCGTCCGTACACTTTGCGCACACATGGCTCCGCTCTGTAAACCTTGTAGACATGAGGCTCTGCTCCGTACACCTTGTACACACGTGACTCCACTCCGTACACCCCATACACACGTGGCTCTGCTCATCTCCGTTAACACACGGCTCTGCGCCGTACACTTCGTACACACATGGTTCCATTTCGTACACCCCGCACACACGCGCCTCCGCTCCGTACACCCCGTACACACACAGCTCGGCTCCGCTCCGTACACCTCGTACACACACGTCTCCGCTCACCTCATACACACACGTCTCCACTCAGCACACACCGTACACACAAGGCTGCGCTCAGCACACACCGTACATACACGGCTCCGCTCTGCACACACATGCTCCGCTCCATACACACGGCTCTGCTACATCCATCCTGTAAACCCCTCCTGACCCCACACATAAACTTCCCCTCTCTAGCACCATGCCAACCAGCACAGCAGAGTCCTGCACACACTGAGGCTCCTGATCACCGTAGCCTCACAGCCTTGCAGTCGCTACTCGCTACACTGTTGTTCATCTCTTCTGTACACACAGGACCTGTGATGAGGTCACAGGAGGGAAGGAGTCAGGAGTCACATGATGATCATGTGACTCCTGACTCCTCCCCTCCTGTGACCTCATCACAGGTCCTGCGTGCACAGAAGAGAAGAACCGTGTAGCGACCTCATTGCAAGGCTGTGAGGCTGCGGTGGGGAAGGGCGAGGATGGTGTGCATGGGGGAGCGTGCAGCTTATCTCGCTGCAGTGCGAGACACATAGAGTACCGGGCGAGACAGCGGGAGGGGCAAAAATGGGACTGTCCCACCAAATTCGGGACGGTTGGGAGCTTTGGCTAAAGGTCCCACAACAGAATCCGGAGGATAAAAGGCTGCAGATCCTCCGTTCCCAACTGAGACTCGACGACACAGCAGCACGTGTGTGAGCCAGATACGCCATAGGAGCGATTCCTGAAGGAGGCTACAGCTGCCTGTCATGCGAGTGGAGTTCTAAGTAACAGACAGAGAGAGGAACTTGAGTGGAGTTTACAACAGCAAGGATCTCAGAGAATAGCGCTAGAGAGGAGACCTCACAACCCACCTGTATAGAGAGATTCCAAAATTGCTTTCAGGCTAATCGACTCCAGCAAGAACTGTAACCTGAGCCCTGGACTGTACCTACAAAGCACCATAAAAGGTAAAGGAAACTTCACTCTGTTGTGTCCTTTGAATTCTTTCTACAACACCTCAGCACTGCTACATCCTTTGCAAAATACTACATCACCATCTTCCTCAACATCTTTCATCTGCCCTGGGACTAAGCTCTGCCTGTGGAGAGCTATTCCAACTCTGCTGTATCATACCATCAGTCCCAGCGTATCTGCACTGCAGCACTGGTCGCTTCTGATCAAATACCACAGGTGGCCTCACAAACACTCTTTATTTTTCATCCCTTGTAAATACACCCCTTTTATTGGACACTCAGGGCCACGGACCGGGTCACCGCCGCTGTGACACTGCCCCTTTAAGAAGCGGCCCGGTACTGAGTGCCCCACGGCCCTGGCGGGCGCTCGACTGAATTTAACGATGTTTTCCAAAGGGTCGGTGCTCACAAATCAATAATTCAGAACAGCCACCGAAGAATCCCGTGGGCCAAACCCATTTACTTATGACGAAAAATTGAATACTTAAGGGAGCATCAGGTATAAGATAAGGCAAAAAATTGACACTTTTGCCTTTATATGCCCTATCAATGACAATAAGATAAGCTGGTGTGCAGTTCCCAAGTCAAACATTTGTCATGGGACCTAATCTAACATTACACCTATGAGTATTGATAACATATTCTTGAATGGTATGGTGCCATAAAAGGAAGTAAGAAGAAGATTTAAATTTAAAACATATATATTTTTATTTATAAATAAGTAAAATACGTGATGTAAAAGTCAAAGGGGAACCTCCAAATGCAGGGGGAGACTGGCACCATACCATTCAAGAATATGTTATTAATGCATCACTGAAGTGACTCAGCCAATTTTGAACTAGGACTATGGGAATAACTTATGAGTATGGTCTACTGCATTATTTCTACTCCGTTTTGTAGTATACCAACACGTGGAGAGGATGTTCATTTGGTTTATTTGGTTTCTGGAACTCTATAAGCATGATTTATATGTATGCTAACAGATTTTCTAGCCATACACGCAAAGCAGAAAGTAAAAACAAGATGTGAACATGACCCAGTAGTGATTTGTCAAAGTAATCACACAACCTGGCCACTAGTCTTATTCAGTGAATGAAATTTTTCCAAGAAAATGTTTAACTGGATACAAAAGAAAATTGAAACCTCATTTAAAGGAATTGTTCCATCACAGACAAGCCATTTACTATAATAACCCATCATTCATTGTACCCAGGAAACAGCTTATTTTATCAGAAGAAATAAAGAATGAACAGAAATGTACACTTAGGCCTCTTTCACACTTCCGTTTTTGACAATCAGTCAAGATCCGCCAATTTTGAAAAAAAACGGATCCGCCATTTTTCTTTGCGGATCCGTTTTTTTCCCCATTGACTTTCATTATTGGCGGATCCTGACTGATTGCCGTCCGTTGCATCCGTTTTTTTGAGGATCCGCCACAATGTTAGTGTCCGTCAACATCCTCAAAGATTTCCAAACGGAGCTTGCAACGTTTTTTTGGCCGGCGGATCCTCCAGACACTGAATTAACCCCAAAATCTGTCTGGCTGCCGGACAAAAA
This sequence comes from Dendrobates tinctorius, assembly GCF_039654945.1. NCBI lineage: Eukaryota > Metazoa > Chordata > Amphibia > Anura > Dendrobatidae > Dendrobates > Dendrobates tinctorius. The sequence continues at coordinate 25,615,130 of NW_027361717.1, forward strand.
AAAAAAAAAATCTCTCTCTCTCTCATCAAGAAATTATTGAAATTTCATTTAATCCATTCTTCCCTCTACCAGTGAAATGTTCCCTGCGCTATGGACTGCAACACAACCTCAAAGCATGATTGATCAACCCCCATGCTTAATGATTGGCAAGATGCTCTTTTCTTGAAATTCTGTGCCATTTTTTCTCTCCACACATACCTTTCATCAGTGTAGCCAAAAAGTTCTATTTTAACCTCATTATTCCACATAACTTGTTTCCAAAATGCATCAGGCTTGTTTAGATATTCTTTTGCATACTTATGACACTGAATTTTATGGTGAGGACGCTGGAGAGTTTTTCTTCTGATGACTCTTCCATGAAGGCCATATTTGAGCAGGTGTCTCTGAACAGTAGAACAATGTACCACAACTCCAGAGTCTGCTAATCCTTTCAGAAGGTCTTTTGCAGTCAAGCAGGGTTTCTGATTTGCCTCTCTAACAATACTACTAACAGCTCTCACTGAAATTTTGCTTGGTCTTCCAGACCTTATCTTGACCTCCACTGTTCCAGTTAACTGTAATTTCTTAATTACATTTGAACTGAAGAAAGGGAAACTTGAAAACACTTTGCTATCTTCTTATAGTCTTCTGCTTTGTGGGCCTCCACCATTTTAATTTTCAGAGTGCTAGGCAGCTGCTTAGAAGATCCCATGGCTGCTGTTTTTTGGCACAAGGTTAGAGGAGGCTGGGTTTTTATAAAGCTTTTGCATCAGCTGGCCTTTCCTAATGATGATTGTACAAGCCATAACCCTAACAGGCTAATTATGGTCTAAAAACTTGGTTAAAGTTATCTGAGCACATAAATCTCCAAGGATGCCCAAACTTTTGCATTGGCCCATTTTCCTTTTTGTAATTTTTAAAATGTAAAAAATGAAAATATATATGTAAAGTCTGGAGGCAGATTCTCCTGCAGATCAGTGTCCGGCCGATAGCCTAGTACAGCTCATTTACATATTTGAAATTATATTTTTTCTCTGGAATAAGACATCAGATTGCATTTATCAAGAGATAATTTTATTCAACTTCCTATGACCTGCATACCTACAGTGGGGAAAATAACTTTGCAACTTTTCCCACCTATAAAGAGAAGAGGTCTGCAATTTTTATCGAAGGTACACTTCGACTGTGAGAGAAAAAAAATCCAGAAAATCACACTATATGATTTTTACATAATTCATTTGCATTTTATTGCATGAAATAAGTATTTGATACAATAAAAAAACAAAAAAACTGAATATTTGGTACAGAAACCTTTGTTTGAAATCCCAGAGGTCAGACGTTTACTGTAGTCTTTGACCAAAATTGCCCTGGCTGTATGTTTCTTGTCATTGTCATGCTGGAAGACCCAGCCATGACCTACGATCTTACTGAGAGAAGGAAGTTGTTGGCCAAAATCTCGGGATGCATAACAACATCTATCCTCCCATCAATGCAGTGCATTCACCCTGTTCCCTTTGCAGAAAAGCACCCCTAAAGTATGATGTTTCCCCCACCATGCTTCACGGTTGGGACAGTGTTCTTGGGGTTGTACTCATCTTTCTTATTCTTCCAAGCATGGCAAGTGGAGCTGATATCAAAAAGTTCTATTTTGATCTCATCTGACCACATAACCTTCTCCCATGCCTCCTGTGGATCCTTCAAATGGTCATTGGGGAACTTCAAAAGGATCTGGACATGTACTGGCATGAGCAGGGAGACCTGGTGTGCCCTGCAGGATTTTAATTTATGACAGCGTAGTGTGTTACTAACGGTAAAGTTTGAGACTGTGGTCCCAACTCTCTTCATGTCATTGACCAGATCCTCCCTTGTAGTTCTAGGCTGATTTCTGACCTTTCTCAGAATCATCCTTACCCCATGAGGGCGAGATCTTGCAGGGAGCCCCAGTCCAAGGAAGATTGACAGTCATCTTGTGTTTCTTCCATTTTCTAATAATTGTGCCAACAGTTGTTGCCTTCTCACCAAGCTACTTGCCTATTATTCTGTAGCCCAACCCAGCCTTATGCAGGTCAACAATTTTGTCCCTAGTGTCCTGAGGCAGCTCTTTGGTCTTGGCCATGGAGGAGAGGTTGGAGTATTATTGATTGAGTGTGTGGACAGATGTCTTTTATACAGGTGACAAATTCAAACAAGTGCAATTAATACAGGTATTTAGTGCAGAGTAGGAGGGTTTCCTAAAGAAAAACTAATAGGACTGTAAGAGACAGAATTCTTTCTGGTTGGTAGATGATTTATTTCATAAAAATAAAATGCAATTTAATTATGTAAAAATCATACAATGCGATTTTCTAGTTTTCATTTTTAAATTCTGTCTCTCACAGTTGAAGTGTGCCTACGATAAAAATTACAGACTACTCCATTCTTTGTAGGTGGGAAAACTTGCAAGAGCGGAAGTGTATCAGAAACTTATTTTCCCGACTGTATATAAATGGCTTAGAAGATTTGATCCTACTGACAGGTTCCCTTCAATTGCGAGTAGTTGCTCCTCAGCTTCTACATGTCGCTATATCCTTCAAAAAGTTAAATATTTATAAAGTTACTTTCATACTCTAGATTGAAAAACAACATAGGTGTCACGTCCGCCATGTCTGCCATGTCTGTTTGTCTCAAGAACTCCTGGAGCGATGTGCATGCGCATGTTTTGTCTGCTGTCCTGCATGTTCGCTAGAGCTGTGTGCAGACTCACCTCATGTCTGAGCTGCAGGATCCCTGCGTTTCTGCTCTGCCTTCTGTGATCTTCTCGTCATGTCTGGAGTCCTTGATCATGTGATGTTTCTTAAGATCCTGCACTGTCTGGTTCTGCAATCATCTCGTCATGTCTAGAATCCCGGATCATGTGTTCTTCCTAGGATCCTGCACTGGTTGGTTCGGTGATCATCTCATCATGTCTGAAACCCTGATCATGTGACGTTTCCTAAGATCCTGCATTGTCTGGTTCTGCTATCATCTCGTCATGTCTAGAATCCCAGAAGTTCTCCCCTGGTCCTGACCTGGAGGAGGAGGTGCTATGCCCTATATCAGGCCGCCTCTTCCTATGCTCAGGGCCTGATTATTGTGTTGCTTCCCTGCAAGGCTCTGGGTCTGTGGGGTTGCTCCCTCTATTCTGTGCCCTTGCACTTTGCTCTGTAGTGCGTCTCTGCACACGCTCCGTGCTCGTATTCCGCCTCTTGTCTTGTGCCATGTCTTGTGTTGTCTCTCGTGCCATGTTTCTCTTTGCCTTGCTTTGCCTTGTAGTCCTTCTGCTGTTCTTTGTCTTAGTCTGTTTTGCTATGTCTCGCCTTAGCTATGCTTTGACTTGTAGTCCTTCCTGTGTTCTCTGCCTCGCCTGTTTTGCCATGTCTTGCTTTTGCTATGCTTTGACTTGTAGTCCTCCCTGTGTTCTCTGCCTTGCTATTCCTTGCTTTGTGTTCCTCCCTATGGTCTCAGTCTTTGCTTGCTCTGCCTCGCTCTCTCCTATGGTGCTCTGTAGTGCTCCCTAGCACACGCACCATTTCTCCTCTCCTTAGTGCTCGTTTCTTTGTCTAGTCCCAAGGTCTTCCCTTGGCCCGGCTCTGGGCTTCTGCCTACGCTCCGCTGCTAGACTCTGTCCTCTCTCTGACCTGGCTCTGTTTCTGCCTGTATTCCTAGCACGCACCCTGCCTTGAACCCTGGCGTGGCTCCTAGCACGCACCCTGCCCTGAACCTGGCATGGCTCCTAGCACGAAGGTTCCTTTGCCCCCTCCTGTGCCTTAGTCGTGCCTCGTGCTGGCGTTACAGCCGTGTGCATTGGCCAGTGAGGTGTGCGTCCCTGCGTGGCTCCTAGCACGCAGCCCTTCCTGAACCTTGGCGTGTCTCTACACGCACTCTGTCTTGTGCCTTGGCGTGTCTCTACACGCGCTCTGTCTTGTGCCTTGGCGTGTCTCTACACGCACTCTGTCTTGTGCCTTGGCGTGTCTCTACACGCACTCTGTCTTGTACCTTGGCGTGTCTCTACACGCACTCTGTCTTGTACCTTGGCGTGTCTCTACACGCACTCTGTCTTGTACCTTGAACCTTGGCGTGTCTCTACACGCACTCTGTCTTATACCTTGTACCTTGGCGTGTCTCTACACGCACTGTCTTATTCTATGCTTTGGCGTGGCTACACACGCACCCTGTCTCGTTTGCGAACCTTGGCGTGTCCCCTACACACGCACCTCGCTTTGAACCCTGGCGTGTCCCCTACACACGCACCTTGCCTTGCACCTAGTCTTGAACCCTGGTGTGTCCCCTACACACGCACCTAGCCTTGGACCCTGGCGTGTCCCCTACACACGCACCTAGCCTTGGACCTTGGCGTGTTCCCTAAACACGCACCCTGCTTGGATATCTGTCGTGCCTCCTTGTCTGAACCCTGGTTTGCCTGCCGGATGCCCGGAACCTGCCGACCGTTGCCAGAGGTCCGGAACCAGATGACTACGGCCTGATGTCCGGAGCTGACGTCCGCAGCCTGATCCCTGGACCCTGTCGGTTTGCCAGCAGTCCGGAGTCCGATGCCATCTTGCCATTACCTGTGCCTAGGCGTGCCATCTGGCACGTACCATGTTATGGACCTTGGCGTGCCCACGCGCGCACCTTGCACGTTTTGCTTGTTTTCTCTGTATGTGATCTTGTGTTATTCTAATGAAGATACCTTGCACCTACGTCTAGTCTCGTCTTGCTTCCTGCTTGTCGTCAGACACTCGTCTAGTGTCCCCTGAGCCGGCCGTCTGGTCCCAGCAGTCGTGGTGGCTCACCCCCTTGGTCTTGCCCCTGACACTCCCTGTATAGGGGGTGGATTCTCACAAGGTCAGCTCGCCCTCGGTGGGTGGGTGCCACGACCCAGAGGGTCCACTCAAAAAATGGGCTCAGCAGGAGCTGAGTCTGTCACAGTTAATCAGGCCATGAACTCCGCTGGTACCTCGGCTACCCGTCTGATGACCCGTCTGTTATAGAATCTGATCTGCTCTGTCTCCTGGACTCTCCTGAATATGGCGGTACCCCGGCCACTCTTCTGATGTAAATCAGACCTGGCCCTTGACCTCTGGACTCATTTGGAAATGATGGCAGCCAGAGTAATAAGACTTGCTTGTCTAACCGCAGTCCTCCCCACTGGATCTTCATGTCTCGTTAGCGGCTCCTGTGTCTTGACCGATGCAGGTGTCCGTTTCAGATGTCGGATCAACATTGTTGGAGTGGTTTGTACTAAACTCTGGTTTCTGCCGAAGAAAATTTTTTTTTTTCTTCTTTCCAGCCCCAGTGAGAGGGGGCTTAAAGAGGGGGGTACTGTCACGTCCACCATGTCTGCCATGTCTGTTTGTCTCAAGAACTCCTGGAGCGATGTGCATGCGCATGTTTTGTCTGCTGTCCTGCATGTTCTCTAGAGCTGTGTGCAGACTCACCTCATGTCTGAGCTGCAGGATCCCTTCGTTTCTGCTCTGCCTTCTGTGATCTTCTCGTCATGTCTGGAGTCCTTGATCATGTGATGTTTCTTAAGATCCTGCACTGTCTGGTTCTGCAATCATCTCGTCATGTCTAGAATCCCGGATCATGTGTTCTTCCTAGGATCCTGCACTGGTTGGTTCGGTGATCATCTCGTCATGTCTGAAACCCTGATCATGTGACGTTTCCTAAGATCCTGCATTGTCTGGTTCTGCTATCATCTCGTCATGTCTAGAATCCCAGAAGTTCTCCCCTGGTCCTGACCTGGAGGAGGAGGTGCTATGCCCTATATCAGGCCGCCTCTTCCTATGCTCAGGGCCTGATTATTGTGTTGCTTCCCTGCAAGGCTCTGGGTCTGTGGGGTTGCTCCCTCTATTCTGTGCCCTTGCACTTTGCTCTGTAGTGCGTCTCTGCACACGCTCCGTGCTCGTATTCCGCCTCTTGTCTTGTGCCATGTCTTGTGTTGTCTCTCGTGCCATGTTTCTCTTTGCCTTGCTTTGCCTTGTAGTCCTTCTGCTGTTCTCTGCCTTGCTATTCCTTGCTTTGTGTTCCTCCCTATGGTCTCAGTCTTTGCTTGCTCTGCCTCGCTCTCTCCTATGGTGCTCTGTAGTGCTCCCTAGCACACGCACCATTTCTCCTCTCCTTAGTGCTCGTTTCTTTGTCTAGTCCCAAGGTCTTCCCTTGGCCCGGCTCTGGGCTTCTGCCTACGCTCCGCTGCTAGACTCTGTCCTCTCTCTGACCTGGCTCTGTTTCTGCCTGTATTCCTAGCACGCACCCTGCCTTGAACCCTGGCGTGGCTCCTAGCACGCACCCTGCCCTGAACCTGGCGTGGCTCCTAGCACGAAGGTTCCTTTGCCCCCTCCTGTGCCTTAGTCGTGCCTCGTGCTGGCGTTACAGCCGTGTGCATTGGCCAGTGAGGTGTGCGTCCCTGCGTGGCTCCTAGCACGCAGCCCTTCCTTGTGCCCTGGCGTGGCTCCTAGCACGCACCCTGCTCTGAACCTTGGCGTGTCTCTACACGCACTCTGTCTTGTGCCTTGGCGTGTCTCTACACGCGCTCTGTCTTGTGCCTTGGCGTGTCTCTACACGCACTCTGTCTTGTGCCTTGGCGTGTCTCTACATGCACTCTGTCTTGTACCTTGGCGTGTCTCTACACGCACTCTGTCTTGTACCTTGGCGTGTCTCTACACGCACTCTGTCTTGTACCTTGAACCTTGGCGTGTCTCTACACGCACTCTGTCTTATACCTTGTACCTTGGCGTGTCTCTACACGCACTGTCTTATTCTATGCTTTGGCGTGGCTACACACGCACCCTGTCTCGTTTGCGAACCTTGGCGTGTCCCCTACACACGCACCTCGCTTTGAACCCTGGCGTGTCCCCTACACACGCACCTTGCCTTGCACCTAGTCTTGAACCCTGGTGTGTCCCCTACACACGCACCTAGCCTTGGACCCTGGCGTGTCCCCTACACACGCACCTAGCCTTGGACCTTGGCGTGTTCCCTAAACACGCACCCTGCTTGGATATCTGTCGTGCCTCCTTGCCTGAACCCTGGTTTGCCTGCCGGATGCCCAGAACCTGCCGACCGTTGCCAGAGGTCCGGAACCAGATGACTACGGCCTGATGTCCGGAGCTGACGTCCGCAGCCTGATCCCTGGACCCTGTCGGTTTGCCAGCAGTCCGGAGTCCGATGCCATCTTGCCATTACCTGTGCCTAGGCGTGCCATCTGGCACGTACCATGTTATGGACCTTGGCGTGCCCACGCGCGCACCTTGCACGTTTTGCTTGTTTTCTCTGTATGTGATCTTGTGTTATTCTAATGAAGATACCTTGCACCTACGTCTAGTCTCGTCTTGCTTCCTGCTTGTCGTCAGACACTCGTCTAGTGTCCCCTGAGCCGGCCGTCTGGTCCCAGCAGTCGTGGTGGCTCACCCCCTTGGTCTTGCCCCTGACACTCCCTGTATAGGGGGTGGATTCTCACAAGGTCAGCTCGCCCTCGGTGGGTGGGTGCCACGACCCAGAGGGTCCACTCAAAAAATGGGCTCAGCAGGAGCTGAGTCCGTCACAATAGGTTCATGAAGTTCAACCTTTCTTGCTAGTTACACATTCTCTGTCACTAGATGATAAAAGGTCTTGATAGCTTCTTAACCATGAGTCACAGGTAAATGCTGGAGTCAAGAGGTGGAGAGGAGAGGACTCTGCAGAACCTGGGAGAAGAGGATTGCCATAAATACAGTCATATGTAAAAGTTTGGGCACCCCTATTAATGTTAACCTTTTTTCTTTATAACAATTTTGGTTTTTGCAACAGGTATTTCAGTTTCATATGTCTAATAACTGATGGACTCAGTTATATTTCTGGATTCAAATGAGGTTTATTGTACTAACAGAAAATGTGCAATCTGCATTTAAACAAAATTTGACCGGTGCAAAAGTATGGGCACCCTTATCATTTTCTTGATTTGAACACTCCTAACTACTTTTTACTGACTTCCTGAAGCACTAAATTGGTTTTGTAACCTCATTGAGCTTTGAACTTCATAGCCAGGTGTATCAAATCATGAGAAAAGGTATTTAAAGTGGCCACTTGCAAGTAGTTCTCCTATTTGATTCTCCTATGAAGAGTGGCATCATGGGCTCCTCAAAACAACTCTCAAATGATCTGAAAACAAAGATTATTCAACATAGCTTTTCAGGGGAAGGATACAAAAAGTTGTCTCAGAGATTTAACCAGTCAGTTTCCACTGTGAGGAACATAGTAAGGAATTGGAAGAACACAGGTACAGTTCTTGTTAAGCCCAGAAGTGGCAGGCCAAGAAAAATATCAGAAAAGCAGAGAAGAAGAATGGTGAGAACAGTCAAGGACAATCCACAGACCACCTCCAAAGACCTGCAGCATCATCTTGCTGCAGATGGTGTCACTGTGCATCGGTCAACAATACAGCGCATGCATAATGCCTTTTTGTATGACCAAACAACTCAATCTTTGTTTCATCAGTTCACAGGACCTTCTTCTAAAATGTAACTGGCTTGTCCAAATGTGCTTTTGCATACCTCAGGTGACTCTGTTTGTGGCGTGCTTGCAGAAACGGCTTCTTTCGCATCACTCTCCCATACAGCTTCTCCTTGTGCAAAGTGCGCTGTATTGTTGACCGATGCACAGTGACACCATCTGCAGCAAGATGATGCTGCAGGTCTTTGGAGGTGGTCTGTGGATTGTCCTTGACTGTTCTCACCATTCTTCTTCTCTGCCTTTCTGATATTTTTCTTGGCCTGCCACTTCTGGGCTTAACAAGAACTGTACCTGTGTTCTTCCATTTCCTTACTATATTCCTCACAGTGGAAACTGACAGGTTAAATCTCTGAGACAACTTTTTGTATCCTTCCCCTGAAAAGCTATGTTGAATAATCTTGGTTTTCAGATCATTTGAGAGTTGTTTTGAGGAGCCCATGATGCCACTCTTCATAGGAGAATCAAATAGGAGAACTACTTGCAAGTGGCCACTTTAAATACCTTTTCTCATGATTTGATACACCTGGCTATGAAGTTCAAAGCTCAATGAGGTTACAAAACCAATTTAGTGCTTCAGGAAGTCAGTAAAAAGTAGTTAGGAGTGTTCAAATCAAGAAAATGATAAGGGTGCCCATACTTTTGCACCGGTCAAATTTTGTTTAAATGCAGATTGCACATTTTCTGTTAGTACAATAAACCTCATTTGAATCCAGAAATATAACTGAGTCCATCAGTTATTAGATATATGAAACTGAAATACCTGTTGCAAAAACCAAAATTGTTATAAAGAAAAAAGGTTAACATTAATAGGGGTGCCCAAACTTTTACATATGACTGTATTATTCACTGAAACAAAAGTGTAAAAAAACAACTTTCATTGATAATCTTTAAAATACCATCTAAACAATCATAGACATCTTGTATATAACTACCACCAAGACCAAACCAAGGGTCAAATAGGTCAGGGAAAAATGATAATAAAGTATAATATTATACTTTATATTATATAATATATATTTGGGGTGAGGGACGCGGCTTTCATTCCACACGTGTCAGTGAGCTCGATGAGATTTTATTGAAGTATATTATTTGCTCCTATTGTTGGGATAGTTATTGTCATGCACTTGTGAGTCGTTTGGCACATATTAACTATGGCTAAAGCCGTGATGAAATGAATTTAGCTGATTTGGAGCGCATTTAAAAGCTATGGCTGAAGTCGGGCTTTAATGATTGCAGCTCTGTTCAAGCACATTTAATGGTGAATTGTGCCTTATTTTTTGTATAACCATAGGTGGCAGAAATTGTTCATTTATCTCTACCTGTTGCTCATATTGTATTGTGTTTAAAGGGATGATAAGCCTTTATGTGTCCCACAATGGAGGTTGCCTTTTTTGTCCATTATGTGTTTTTAATTTTTGATTAAATAAAGATTATTTCTATAATAGTTTTTTGGAATTGTGCTTTTTCTGTTCACCTTTTGCAGTTATTATGGTGTAACAGACAGGTTTGATATTGGTGCATATGGCACATATAATTGTTTTTTGGATCTATAAGTGATTAAGACACTAATAAATTTGGTTCATATAAAGGCAATGAAGCCACAAGCAAAACTGACTTTGAAAAGTCATAATAACGTCACCCCTTGATTTATTTTGGGGGAGGGATGAAAAAACAAAAACAGCAATACTGAATTTTTTTCTTATGTCGTTCAGATGCAGAGATGTTAAATTTATTCTGCCAGTCAGTGTGATTATGGCATTCCTAGATATATTTTATATGTATAAGCTTTATTACTTTGGCACACTTAAAAATCATCAGTATTTGTGTCTGTATATTGTGATCATTTTTTACTTTTCCATTGACAGGGCGGCTGTTTTTTCATAGGAAAAGCTGTAGTTTTGTTTTTCTCTACAACCATTTTGGGGCACATATAACATTTTTTTTATCATTTTTTAGAGGCAGGACAAATAAAAGCAGAATTTTTTGTATTTTTTTATTCCATTTTACAATGTTTTTCACTATTAGGAATAAATTAGTGGACAACCCCTTTAAATAAATCAGACTCCCTATCTATTTCATACCTCAAACCAAACTCTGAATAATTCACACTTCAGACCACTCTTTTTCAATAAATCATACTAGACCATCTAAATAATTTGTTTAAACCCTCAAAATGCATCAGACCGGACTCCCTAAATAAAGAACACCTCAAACCAGACCACTTAATCAATACTCCTAAACTCAAAATAAATACACACTTCAAGTTAGAGCAAGCAAAAAACTTCCCAGATCACAGCTTAATTTTAGGGTACATGGACACAATGTTTTTTTCCCTGTGGGTCTGCTTTAAAAAAAAGTGCTAATAATATGCTCAAAAGAATGAACATATGCATTTCTATGTAAAAAAAAACCCAAACACTAGCAGTTTAGTGTTTTTTACATCTTTTAGGTTTCCAAAGATGCCAAGCGGTTGAAAAAAAATCATCTCACCATTGTTCAGGAGTTTTCAACTTGGAAAATGTTTTCTTCATTGTTAAGACTCAAAAAACTCCCAGCAGATACGCAGGCGTCTAGTTGAGTGTTTTTTCTCTTTTTCACTGTTTTTTCTTCAAAATCCGATTTCGGTTAGTTTATTGATTGAATGAAGATAAAAAAAAAAAAATCATCCAGAAAACATAAGTATAACAGATGCACCAAAAACACTGGAAAAACCATATAAAAAGCCTCTGGCAGCCACAAAGGTAGAACAAAAAAAAGTGCTCTGGAAACAACCCCAAAAAAAACCACTAAAAAAGTGCTTCAGTAAAAAAAAAAAGCCTGGAGCGTCTTCTTTTTGGAAAAAACTCATCAGGCTCGCTTTCCTGAGCACATACAGACACGTATTCCTTCCATTACTAAGTGCTCACTAAGTTTTCATAGGGGTTAAGGCAAAGTCCAGATTCCAGTCCCATCGGCACTCCCGTCATTTTACGATCGCACATTTTCCCTGTAAACAAAGGCATGGCGTATTGGAAAAGAAAAAAAATTCTTAGTAAGTTTCTGATGTAGTTAATATTTGAGGAACCCTTTTTCTTTGACATCCCCCCCCCAAAAAAAAGGACACAGATAAAATTGTGGTGGGGCACCTATGGCTGCAGCTATGTGACAGGTCCATCCACTGTAAAATTCTGCAGGGGAAAGTGACCTGAGGGGTCAGTATGGTTGGATTGCTGAATTCAGCCCAGCGTATGGGAGAGATCACTGTATTTATAAGGTCCTTTTTATGAGGCCATAATGTACCTTACATACACAGCAGGTGGAGTTTCATTTCTTGACATCTTCTCATTTCACTTTCTCTGTATTTCGGCTTACGGGTAGACCGTGGTGAGTATCGGTGCATATCTTTATGCTCTTTACGATGCTTTTATTTTAATTGCAATTCACAATTTGATGTAATTTCTGAAGATTTACGGCAAGCTAGCACACATCGAAGCGAAGGCTACGTACCTGGCTCATGTGAATCATTTTTCAATATCTATTCCTATCGGCCATTCGTTACAAAAAGAATATACTGTAAATCTCAAACTATAATCTGTAGTTTTAGTGGCTGAGATCTGTGCTTTTAGGGCTCGCTCACACTGGCGTATAATACGGAGGAGTGCAAAATGAGAAAACATCGCATTGCACTCTGACGAATGTTATTCAATGGGTCAGCGCTCATCTACGAGTTTGTCCTCAGCTCTAATCGGACTGAGGAAAAAAATCGCAGCAGGCTGCGTATGGCGGCGTACATCGGACGGGACTCGTCAATGAGTGTGCCGTCTGATTTTTACCTACACATCTCAAAGGAACCACAAAATTTCATCAGCCAAGTGTAGAAAATTCACAGCCCAAACTGTCAGAATAGAATAGACAGAATAGATATATAGAATAGATAGAATAGTTATTTGTCCTGTAGATGTATAATTTCACAAGTTCCCTACATATAACAAACTAGCGCCGTTTAGTGCTGCTCATGTGGAGTTTATTCTACGCCTTTTTAGGCTTGTTAAATCTAATAATTAAATAAATAAAAAAAAATAATTAAGCTCCCCCCCTCCCATTTTTGATAATCGGCAAACCTAAACAGAGAGATGTGAGCAGATATTATCAGGCTGGGAAGGTCCATGGTGATTGAGACCTTCTCAGCTTAAAAATACCAGTCAGCAGCCACCGCACAAGTGGCGTATCACATGAGATGCGCCAGTTCCGGCACCTTGCCTGACTCTTCCCGATTGCCCTGGTGGAGTGGCAATGAAAATGGGAATCTGAGAGATATAAAAAGAGAGAAATAAAGACAAGGCTCAATAACCATGGACTTTCCGAACCTCATAGTATCAGCTGTCTGGTTTACCTTTGCTGGTTATCAAAAATAAGGTGGACCCCATGTTATTTTTTAAAATTATTTTGTCTATCAGGTTAAATAAGGTTAAACACCCTTTAGTGCCACATGAAAGGCACTAAAGGGTGCAAGTTTATTATATGTTGGGGGTTTGTGACATTAAATAGCTACAGAACATTTAGCTAGTCTATCTGTCTATCTATCTTTCCCATATCTATCTATCTATCTATCTATCTATCATCTACAGTATGTCTCTATCTACTATATATCTAAGATCTTTCTATCATCTATCTATCTTTACTTTCATGTAAGATTGCTTTATTAGTTTTGTACACTAGCTTTAAATTACATTGAGTATTAAAGCAGGTAAAAGATGATGTTATAAATGCATTGCACATAGATATCATATGGATGCCAAGTGAGAAAAATTGCAGACTTGCATTGCACTTGTAACGGAGACCAGGGCTGTAGTCGTGGCTCTCAATGGGTGTTTTGTTGCACCCTTGCCCTCCATCACATACACACAATGTCCCAGTGGTAGCGTACCTTTGTGTCCCCTTTCCTGTCCGTCTGGATCCTCTCTGGTCCACTGAGGGTCTTTCTCTTGGGGTTCCACAGAAATAGAGACAGAGTCAAATTCCAACTTAAAATAAACAATTTTACTTAGTTCCTTTCTCAGCTCGTCCAGTTCACATTTAGGTACAGCACAAGATACTTCACAAGACATGACATTTTCTGTCCCTGTGCTGTCGCTCACTTCTTCAAGAATATTGCAGGGTCGCACCGTTGTCCCCGCTACTGCAGCATTTTGTCTGACCAGTCTGACTATCTTTAGGAGTTCCCAGTCCATTTCGCCCCAGACACACAGGCGTCTTCCTATGTAGCTGACCGACACCATGACAAAGCTGCCCTGTATTCCTTTCCTTCACCAACAATTGTTACTCCTAGGCCCTGGACGACCTGTGCTCTTTTACTTAAAGAAATGTTGCGTGGCTTAACTGCCCTGTCCGGGCTCCTATGCCCTACTGATTGAAAACAGGAAAACCTTCCAGCTTACCCAGTTGGCCCCTCCTAAGTTAACTAATTCCTATCCTATACTTATTGCTATCCTACTCTGCCCCCTCTAGTGGGCTAAGTCAGTCACTGCACTTTCCCTACACTACAATTCAACATATAAAAAGCACCATTGAATCAAAGATTGTTATAATACAATATAATAATAATAAAAATTAATTAATTAATCATTATTCAATGGTGTGTTGGATTGAATGGCTAACCATTCGAATACACTGAAACCAAAAAGAGGAATCAAACTGAACGTGAACTAAAAAAATAATAAAATATGAAATCACCATACCAAGGAGAAAGTTAAAATACCTTTATTAATGGCGGTAAGTAGTACTCTACATAAAAGAAGTGCTTGTACACAAAAAAATATGTATCATAAAAATGAAAGTAGAATATAAAAATATTGGAGTGCGCTGTGCACATATATCACCAATTTCAGGTACATTATCATTGCCTAATATTTTGTCAGCATTTATTTAGCAGCACGTCCTTGTGCGGGGCCCACTTTGTGCAATATCACTGCTGTTGTGCTATATTATTTGCATTTTGCACTTTATCTGATTAACTTATTGTATTGTTTTGTTAGTAATTATTTAGCCGCACGTTCTTGTGAAGGGACTTTTTGTGCAATATCACTATTGTTGTGATATACTATTTGGCACTTGTGCATTTTATCTGATCAACTTATTTGCACCTTTGGCCATTTAACATTGCCTCATATGTTACTGGCATTTATTATGATTGTTGTTTATTTTATTTTGAAGCACTTATCACTTTTGATCACTATAATGCACTTTCTATGCCCATTTGGTCTTTGCTGCTTTAATATTATGGACTATTGATTGCAATATATATCTTCCTATATTGGTGATTTTTTATATTCTACGTTCATTTTTATGATACTTTTTTGTGTACAAGCACTTCTTTTATGTAGAGTACTACTTACCGCCATCAATAAAGGTATTTTAACTTTCTCCATGGTATGTTGATTTTATATATTTTATTATTTTTTAGTTCACATATATATATACATTGCACTACACAACGGCAGTATTAGAAGACATAAATTACATTATAACACGAACACAGGCAAGGGAGTGGGGCACAAATTGGTCTTGGTACACCCCTTACTCTCCTCCCTCCTTTAAGAATGGTCGTCCCCAACCATACGGTGCTAGAAAGAAGAATAAAACGCTTATATATACAGGAGAATACTCCAGGCAGAGAGGTAAATGATCAAATGAGGTATGAAGTCTGTTAGCTCAGCAGAGGGTGCCAGAAATCACCCACCGCAGCCGCAGAAGTCTTTTGGCTCACACAAGAGTCCATTAAAAACGCACATTCACTTGTAATAGAAAATCTATTTGTGGCCAGAGAAAGTCTGTTTTCCTTCAGCAATTTTGAACAAAGGTTTGATGACAGTCTTTCAGGTGACACCACAAGTCCACATCTATTTCCACATAGTTTATTTCGGATTATCTGGACCTGCTCATCAGGTCTTCAGTCCTTGAGAGCTTCCCTCCCTCCCTCCATTGCATGGAGTATGGCCCTTTAAAGAGCATGTGTGCTGCACGCTCAGCAGTCACAAGCACAGTCTTTTTTTTTCAGTTCTTGGGCCCATAACCCCATAGGGTTAGGATCTTGCTATCCAGCAGGAGAGGTACAGCAAGTGCAACAAAACTTGGGGGAGGGGAAGAAAAATACAGTTCAACGTTCAACTGTGGCCCATACCGGCCACACTGCACCCAACTTTGGGATGCTATAGGGCTCCTCTGCCCACAGGGATGCGGAACAGTCCCATCCTTACTTAGGTGCAATGAGCACTGCTCCTCCTTTAAGTGTCATCCACTATTTCAGCGACACGTGTCCCATGTCACTTTGTCCCACATCGGGCTCCATACCCACGCTCCAGCAGACGACCCTTCAGCTGCAGGTGTCGTGTTCTCCTGCCGCAGTGACAGAGGAGGGACAAGACTTGGTCGTTCGCTAACCAATGAACATGGGGCCTACTGCGCCCCCTCCTGGTCGGCAGAGCTCGGCCCAAATCTCTCTCCCGCTGCTTCTTTCTTTTACCCCCACGATCCATGCAGCCTGCCCGGGGGATAGGATGGGACCTTCCGCCTCTTGGTAACAAGTAGACGGACCGAGGGACAGGGCACCGGTGAAGATGGGCCTGCACTCCAGGGTTTGGGATTGGTTCACTCACCACCTGCTCGTCGTCCCGCTCCCACTGTTCCGGCATCCCGACTGCGATCACTCTGCGACCGTCAGGCTCCACCAGTGCAGCTTCCGCACCCTCCGGCTGAGACTCTTCTGGCTCAGGCTTCAGCTCCTCCAGTTCCGCCTCTTCTGGGTAAGGTTCCTTTAAGGCAACATCTTCTGGATTGCCGACCTCCTCACGTACGTGATGACGTTCCGGGTCCAGCAGCTGCCGGCTGCACACGAGGTTTTCTTCTGGAACCCATCTGTTCTGAGGTGGGGTCACTTCCGGCCGCTCTACCCATTTCTCTGAGATCTGTTGCAAGGGGCGAGGCCTTCTCCTTCATCATGCCCACCATGGACAGATCCCAGTGGGTTGTCTGTTTTACCCTTCACAGGGGGAGTGAGATCAACTTTTATGCCCCCAGTATCCTTTGGGAATGCTAAAGATTTTTTTGAATCACAGGTGAATAAAGGTATAGATGCGTTAATTTATCACAAGTCATCTTCCAATCTTTTTATAGCAGAGAGACAAACCATTAAAGATATTCAGGGTTGGTCTGATATAAAGTAGTGATACGGGCAGCTGACAAAGGTGGTAATGTTGTACTTCTGTCCGAGAGTTACTATGTGTCGGAAGCATACAGGCAGTTGTCTGATACAAGTACATATTCTAGGCTTTCCTCTTACCCAACATCTAGGTTTAAGAATGATTTACTCACATTCTTCAGACAGCATTTTATCTAAAAAAATAGCGTAAAAACTTTTACCAGAGCTCCCCCAAAAATCACATTGGTACCATGTACCGAAGGTGCCCAAGTCTTTGTCTCAACCCCCAGGTCGTCCCATAGTTTCAGGCATGGGGTCTCTCACAGAGCCCCTTTCTCAGTATCTTGACTGTGTTAGAGACGGCGGAATGCACTAAATAATAAATAATAAGTGCGTTCGCCGCCCGGGGTCCACCGTGCAGAAGATGTTACACTGCTGCTATGTAATGGCAGACGCACTATATGGCGGTTTAACGCACACGGGTTGAACGTCACCTGGAGTGCGCTGGGCGGTCTCTGTTCCTTCACAGAGACACCGAGGCGTTAAATACAAAGACCGAGCCTGCTGCCGTCACAGGACTCAGTGAAATGCACGCACGGTATATGATCACAGGACTTGGGGCCAAGACACAGGGTCCGCATCCCTCTAGACCTACAGTGCGTGCGGTGTTGCAACCGTGGACGCCAAGGAGTACTACTGACTGCAGCACGGCGACAGACACTGCTGCTATACAACAATGCCCGGTAGCAGGCGCACTGTCGGACGCTAGCACTGTGGATGATGCGTATTGTGGCCTGTAGCTTGCCACTGACTGGTGCTGACTCTATCACTAGTTCCCTAACCACACACATAATATCAGAGGGAGGGGAATCTTAATGAGTCATTTGCAAGTCCATACATCCGTCATCATTCACACAGTTAGCAACTAGAGTCTATACTAGCGCATGGCCGAGCAGCCATGTGAACCCTTTATAGCCGGGACCTTCCGGAAGCTTCCAGATCCCTGAGATGGACCAATCAGATCTGGAGAAGGACCTGAGCATGTGACTCCCGATCTCCAATGGGAGATCGTCTCGTGAGCATGCTCAGTGGAGTGACGGAAGGATTTAGCCTCTGGAGTCACTTGCTGCTGATCTGCCTGCATTGCTATTGTTGGCCCAGAGGTGGCAGCAACAGCCAGACCCACAGAGCTGGTCTGAGCAGAGCGTCTGGAACGATGGGGCTGCTGAGCAAGCTCTTCTGCGGTCAATGGAAAATGGGAGACCGCAGAATGTGAGGCACTGGATCCCTGCTGTGCTGCTGCAGGAACCCGATGCGTAACATTACCCCCCCTCCTAGGGGCACCCTCCCCCCTGAGCCCTCCAATCCACCGAATAAAACTTTTTGCCACGCACCACCTCGCGTCCCACAATGGCATTGACCTCAGACTCGTCCGAAGACAAGTCTGATGTCCCGGAAGATGACTCGGAAAACCGGGACATGTGAACAGGTCTGAGAATGGACACGTGGAAGGCGTCAGAGATGGCCAACTGTGGTGAAAGAGCCAGGCGATAGACCACCGAGCTGATCCGCTTGAGGATTTTGAAGGGACCAATGTACCACAGCTCAAACTTGGTGGACTCGACCAGCAGCCTGTTTCAGGCAGAGAGCCACACGAAGTCGTCAGGGGCAAATGTAGGAGTGGTGCGCTAATGTGTGTCAGCAGAGGTCCTCATTCTCTCTTTAGACGCTAAAATGGCATGCTGGGCACAATAGGCGCATGCCTGAATGTATTCTTTCGTGTCCCGTGCCCTGTGCGGCCACCAATAAGACCTTGCCAGGAGTTCTGTGGTCCGCTTGTAGCCAAAGTGACCACCCAACCTGGACGCGTGTGCCCACGCGAGGACCTTTGGCCGCAGGAGAGGAGGGACAAAGGTCTTGCCCGGGGGCACTGACTCGAGGGCGTCCGGAGCCACGGTCCTCAAATTCTCAGTGGGGGGCGCGGAAAGATCCGCGGGCACCTCTGCAGAGGCTACTTGGATGCTGCCCCCATGCACCTTCCCACACAGCTCTTGCTCCATCCCAGTATTTTCCCCGAGGACCACTCTATATAAGGGGAATGGCAACGGAGCCAGGGAACCCCGAGGAGCACCTGGTCGATGCACTCTGGCATAATGTGCAGGGACAGCGTCTTATGGTGAGATGGTGGAATTGAGAGCCTAAGGGGTGCTGTCTGGTGGGTAATCCAGGAAGATAAGGTCGAACCATTGACCACCCTGATGGGCATGGGGTGAGGAAGTGGCACCAGCGGGATTGCGGGCTGTTGGGCAAAGGCCGAGGACATAAAGTTCCCTTTTGCCCGGAGTCCACCGTGACCTCTACCTCTGAGGAGGAAGCACCGCTATCTACTATCCCTCGGAATGCCGGTTTGGGGGAGAAGGTCTCCATAGCAAATAGACCCTGTGATAAAACACTCCGGGATCGCCTTTGCTGGGGTCAAAGGTCACGTGCGTTCAGCATAAAACTCAGGCGCAGAACTGGGATTCGGGTATAACTGACTCTGGGTCAGGTTTATTAATGGTGAAAGCAATGCATAAAGAAAAAAAACATAAAACAAATCCTGGCCTGTCCGGCACTAACTAAACAAAGTACAACCAAACTACCAACTGGCGGGCTTCTCCCGTCCAGCCAAACCACAGTTGCAGTGGGCACTGCTTCCACTCACGTGTGTCTCTCACACAGACAGGCTCTCTGTGTTCCCAGGCTGAGACACTCACACAACCACCTTGCATCCTTTTATATCCACCTACCATTATTCATTAGCAAGCAGGTGCGATACTGACCAGACTAGGCCACATAGGAAAGGAATCTGGGCGAGATATACCTGCCCTCATCCACTATTCCCACATGATTCTCACATATCCCCCCCCTCTGCTGAGACCACTCTGGTCGAGCAATGACACCCGCCAAACAGTGCACTCGGGACAGGGCATCTGCATTTCCCATCTGTACCCCTGGGCGGTGCTCCACCGTAAAAGTGTAGGCCTGCAGGGCAAGGAACCACCGGGTCACCCGGCTATTCCGTTCCTTGTTCAAGTGCATCCACTTGAGAGGGGCATGGTCAGTGATCAGCCTGAACTTTCGGCCCACCAGGTAATATTTGAGGGCCTCTAGAGCCCACTTAATGGCGAGGCACTCTTTTTCTACGACTGCATACCTTTGCTCGTGTTTATTCAGCTTCCTGCTGAGATAGAGGACTGGGTGTTCCACCCCGTCCCTCACTTGTGAGAGTACGGCCCCGATACCGGTATCAGAGGCATCCGTTTGTACCACAAACTCGCTGCGGAAGTCCGGAGTCACCAGTACGGGCTGAGAGCAAAGTGCCCGTTTTAGGCTATGGAAGGCTTCTTCAGCCGCTAAACTCCATTTAATCATGACGGAGTCTTTCCCTTTTGTAAGATCCGTCAGGGGGGTAGCGATGGCTGCAAAATTGGGTATGAACCGGCGATAATAGCCGGCGATCCCCAGGAAGGCTTGCACCTGCTTCTTGTTGACAGGTTGTGGCCAGTCCTGAACCGCCTGAATCTTATCAACCTGGGGTTTAACAACACCCCTCCCAATTACATACCCCAAATACCGGGCTTCTTCTAGCCCGATGTGACATTTCTTGGGGTTCGCGGTTAGACCTGCCTCCCACAGGTCATCAATCACAGCTTGTACTTTCTGGAGATGTGTCTCCCAGTCCAAGCTGTAAATGACAATGTCATCCAAATAGGCCGAAGCGTACTGCCTAGGTGGCCTCAAGACTCGATCCATCAGTCTCTGGAAGGTCGCCGGTGCCCCGTGCAGTCCAAACGGCATATACACATACTGAAATAAACCTTCCGGCGTAGCAAATGCCGTCTTTTCTCTGGCAGCCTCAGCCAGAGGGATCTGCCAATACCCCTTTGTTAAATCTAGGGTCGTAATATACCGGGCTTTTCCTAACCGATCTATTAACTCGTCGACCCGGGGCATAGGATAGGCATCAAATTTTGAGACCGCATTCAGTTTCCTGAAGTCATTGCAGAACCGGATGGTGCCGTCCGGTTTAGGAATTAGCACAATCGGGCTGGACCACGCACTGTGCGATTCCTCAATGACTCCTAACTCTAACATTGCCTTCACTTCTCGGGAAACGGCTTCACGGCGCGCTTCCGGGATTCGGTAGGGCTTTACGTGAACTGTGACACCAGGTTCCGTTACGATGTCATGTTTCATTAGCATAGTCTGCCCGGGTTTTTCTGAGAAAAACTTTTGGTTGTGAAGTAGAAACTGCCTGACCTCAGTCTTTTGCCGCTCCGAGAGAGTCTCTGCAACCCGTACCTCCGGTACGGTATGCGAGCAGACAGGACGAGCCAGCTCCGCTGACAAGGCAGACCGATCCTTCCAGGGCCTTATCAGATTTACATGATAAATCTGTTCAGGTTTCCGTTTACCTGCCTGGTATACTTTGTAGCTTACTTCACCAACTCTTTCCTTGATCTCAAAGGGGCCCTGCCACTTTGCCAGGAACTTACTGTCCACCGTGGGGACCAGGATCAACACCCTATCTCCGGGTGCAAACGTACGGATCTTGGCGCCCCTATCATAGATTCTTTTTTGGGCTCCTTGAGCCTGTATCATGTGTTCTTTGACGATAGGCATAACAGCCGCAATACGGTCCTGCATTTGTGTGACGTGATCTATCACTGTTTTAAATGGAGTGACCTGACCCTCCCAGGTTTCTTTTGCAACGTCTAACAGTCCGCGAGGACGTCGGGCGTACAATAACTCGAAAGGCGAGAATCCCGTGGAAGACTGGGGTACTTCCCTGATGGCAAAAAGCAAATACGGAAGTAAATAGTCCCAGTTCTTCCCATCCTTGTCTATCACCTTTCTCAGCATCTGCTTCAGAGTTTTATTGAACCGTTCAACCAACCCGTCTGTTTGAGGGTGATACACGGATGTGCGTAACGGTTCGATTTGTAACAATCGGCAGAGCTCCTTCATTATCCTGGACATAAAGGGGGTCCCCTGGTCGGTGAGTATCTGTTTTGGTATACCGACCCGACTAAACACATGCACCAGCTCCTTGGCAATCGTCTTGGTGGCCGTGTTACCCAAAGGGATGGCCTCCGGGTAACGAGTGGCATAATCCAAGATGACCAGGATATGTTGGTGTCCACGTGCAGACCGTGGAAGGGGCCCAACTAAATCCATCCCAATCCTCTCCAACGGGACTTCAATAATAGGTAGGGGTACCAAAGGGCTACAGAACCGGGGCTTAGGTGCAGAGGCTTGGCAGTCAGGACAAGACTCGCAATATACACGAATATCATGATGCATGCCTGGCCAAACAAAACAGTGTAATATCCTTTCGGTGGTTTTCTGGACTCCCAGGTGACCTCCCATCACATGTCCGTGGGCCAGGTCCAGCACCTGCCGCCGGTAGGGTTTTGGCACGACTAATAGTTGCAACGTATCTTCCCCCTTTTTCTCTATCTGATAGAGTAAATCATTCTCCAGAACCATGTAAGGATATGCCAGCCTAGAGCCAGGTTCTACGGGTACCCCATTTATCACTTTCACATTTGTCCTAGCCTGAGAAAGGGTAGGATCCTTTATTTGCTCGCTTTGGAAGTCTTCTTTCTGAACTTCTAAATCCGGCAAACGGGGAGGTGGACGGCTGTCAGCCTCCTCCTCTTCCCCGGTCTCCTCATTATCACCCACCATGACTGAAAACGGGAACTGCAGGTCATTTCCCGCAGACTCTTCCCCCGAGTCTTCCGGGGAGACCTCTTCCAGGGGTTCGGGACCCACACGCTCCCTGGGAGAATAATCATGTACACTATTACCCGAGGGCATCAACTGATTCTCCCACAATTGCCAGAAGTGGGGAAAATCCCGGCCCAGGATAACATCATGCAATAACGCCGGGACGAGTCCCACTTTATGTTGCACAGACCCATAGGAAGTAGTAATGCATATGACCGTGGTGAGGTACGAACAGGTGTCTCCATGCACACACGTTACAGAAAATTTGTCTGATGGTCCAGTCGGGGCTGACACCAGACTGGCCTTCACCAGAGTCACCACACTTCCCGAGTCTAACAATGCCACCACATTTTTGCCATCAACAGTTAAATCACACAAGTGTTTTTCCACATCCTTTTGACCGGCATTCACACTCACTACCCGTGCAACCATAGACATGCGGTTTTTAGAGTCTGTGACGTCGCACTGCATGGGTTCAGTAGTGACCGGACAGTTCGCAGCAATATGTCCCATCTCTTGGCAGCGGAAACACCTAACGGGCCCCTTGCTTAGACCATAGTTCGTTACTCTCGGCCTCGCAGTGCGGGCAGTCCCGTTTTCCTCCCCCACTGTCTTAGTGATTTTTCCATCTCCCCTACTCCCTGGAACAGTCTTACCGGTTCCACGTGGAGATGATGAAGAACGAGGTGGGGTAGCGTCGTCTCGGAGTCCTTCCGCCACGGAGTAACGTTCAACCAGATCCACCAGTTGATCTGCCGTCGTAGGATTTCCATGGCTTACCCACTTCCTCAGGGCTGGCGGTAGAGCTCTCAGGTACTTAAGTGTCCATGACGACTCTCTGGATTATCTCTGGCGCTGTCAACACCTCGGGTTGTAGCCACTTCTTCGTCACGTGGATCAGGTCGAACATCTGGGACCGCGGTGGTTTATCCGGCTGATAAGTCCATTGATGCACTCTCTGTGCACGGACAGCGGTCGTCACTCCCAGCCGGGCCAAGATCTCGGCTTTCAATTTGTCCAAGTCCTGCGTGGCTTCAGGCTCTAAGTCATAATAAGCCTTTTGGGCCTCACCGGAAAGAAACGGGGCAATCAGGCCGGCCCATCGTGCCTTCGGCCATTTTTCTCGCACGGCCGTCCGTTCAAACGTGGTCAGGTATGCCTCGACGTCATCTTCGGTCGTCATTTTCTGCCAGTACCGACTCACGTGAATCACTCTCGACTTGGCTTCCAGGTTAAGCTCAGGTAAGCTTGCTAAGCGCTGCGCCACCTGCTGGAGAAGCGAACGATCGGCAACTGTCATGTCCACCAACTCCTTCAGCTGGGCCATCATCACCCGATTAGCTTCTTGCTGGACGGCGGTGGACTGTACCAGCGCTTTCACCACGTCCTCCATGCTCATGCTTGCAACGTGATGCCCGCATTCTCCACCACAATGTGATAAAACACTCCGGGATCGCCTTTGCTGGGGTTAAAGGTCACGTGCGTTCAGCATAAAACTCAGGCGCAGAGCTGGGATTCGGGTATAACTGACTCTGGGTCAGGTTTATTAATGGTGAAAGCAATGCATAAAGAAATAAAACATAAAACAAATCCTGGCCTGTCCGGCACTAACTAAACAAAGTACAACCTAACTACCAACTGGCGGGCTTCTCCCGTCCAGCCAAACCACAGTTGCAGTGGGCACTGCTTCCACTCACGTGTGTCTCTCACACAGACAGGCTCTCTGTGTTCCCAGGCTGAGACACTCACACAACCACCTTGCCTCCTTTTATATCCACCTCCCATTATTCATTAGCAAGCAGGTGCGATACTGACCAGACTAAGCCACATAGGAAAGGAATCTGGGCGAGATATACCTGCCCTCATCCACTATTCCCACATGATTCTCACAACCCCCACCAATTACCACTGGACGTGATCGTTTTTTCGACCGCTGCGGACACCTGTTAGCCAGGTGACCAGACTGTCGACACTGGTAACAGCGTGTGGAGCTTTGTGTTGGACGCGGCTTGGGATGGGTGCGGGACACCTCCATGGGCTCTGGAGGTAAAATTTCCAGCTCGGGTGGTTCAAGAGGTTCAGAGAGGTTGGGAGCCAAGCTAACCTTCCGTCTGGATTGAGCACGCTCCAGCCCGCGCTCTGAAAAACGGAGATCAATGCGGGTGGAAATAGCAATCAGCTCCTCCAGACTTATGGGAACCTCCCTGGTGGATAGAGCATCCTTAACATGCTCCACCAAACCTCTCCAGAACACAGGGACAAGGGTTTTATCAGGCCACTCCAGCTCGGAAACAAGAGTCTGGAAACGGACGGCGTACTGGCTGACCGACATGGATCCCTGTGTTAATGCAAGTAACTGGAGAGAGGTGTTGTGAGTGACCCGGGGCCCCAAAAAGACCTGTTTTAGTGATTTTAGAACCTGAGCAGCGCTCAGAACCACGGGGTCATCACGCTCCCACAGTGGCGTGGCCCAATCTAGCGCCCTGCCCGACAGAAGGGAGACAATAAACCCCACCTTAGCCCACTCTGTAGGGCTACGAAACCCCTACAGGTGGCGCTGTCACCAGAAAACTTATCGGGCAACTGGAGGCGGGATATTGTCGGCGCAGGCGTGGATGTGGGCCCACGTGAGATAGCTTCTGCGGCTGCCCAGGCAGCAGCTGCTGTAGCATTCGCAGCTGAGGTGGAACTCTCGAGGGCCGCCCACCTGCCCTCCAGCTGCTGAATGTACTGCCGTAGGTGCTGCTGGTCCGCCATTACTAGCCAGACCCTGGCGCTAGTATAATGTTAGGGACGGCGGAGCGCACTAAATAATAAATAATAATAAGTGTGTTCGCCGCCCGGGGTCCACCAAGCAGAAGATGTTACACTGCTGCTATGTAATGGCAGATGCACTATATGGCGGTATAATGCACGCGGGTTGAACGTCACCCGGAGTGCGCTGGGCAGTCTCTGTTCCTTCACAGAGACGCCGAGGCGTTAAATACAAAGACCGAGCCTGTTGACGTCACAGGACTCAGTGAAATGCATGCACGGAATATGGTCACAGGACTTGGGGACAAGTCACAGGGTCCTCGTCCCTCTAGACCTACCGTGCATGCGGCGTCGCAACCGTGGATGCCAAGGAGTACTGCTGACTGCAGCGCGGCGACAGACACAGCCGCTATACGACAATGCCCGGTAGCAGGCGCACTGTCGGACGCTAGCACTGTGGAGGATGCGTATTGTGGCCTGTAGCTGGCCACTGACTGGCGCTGTCTCTATCACTAGTTTCCTAACCACACACGTAATATCAGTGGGAGGGAAATCTGAGCAAGCTCCTCTGCGGTCGATGGAAAATGGGAGACAGCAGAATGTGAGGCTCTGGATCCCTGCTGTGCCGCTGCAGGAACCCGACGCCTAACAGACTGGCTGCTTCGACCACTCTTGCGTGACATCCCTTCCTATCTTAAGGATGCTAAAGATTTTTAAGGGTTGTCAGGGATTTCGTTTGGCAGGATAATTTTTCTCTTGCCTCTATAGATGTCGAGAGTCTTTACACAAGAATACAGCCTGACTTTATTTGTAAAGGTCTAGTGTTCATTTTGAAACATAATGCATTTAAATTTGGAGATACGTGGTACTTGGACGTTGAAGGTACTGCGATGGGGACACCGGTATCATGCGCTCTGGCCAATCTTTTTCTTGCAGTCTTTGAGGAAAAATATATTTATTTGTGGAATAATCTTTTTTTGAAACATATTAAATTATTTGTGTGTTATGTGGATGACGTCTTCGTGGTATGGGACGGAACCCAGGATACATACATTCGCTCTTACCTGTCACACCGCAGCGATGATGACGATTTTCGCCTGCGTCCATGCATCGCTAGTCGGCACCAGCGGGATGCCAACGAGGAAAAAATGGCCCAGGACATTCGAGTGCGGTCAGCGATATCCAGCGGGAGGGGCGGTCGCAGGTACGTGTCACATGTAGCGAGATCGCTAGCGATATTGCTGTTGCGTCACAAAATCGGTGATGCTTTAGCGCTATCGCTAGCGATATCGCTATGTGTAAAAGGCCCGTAAGGGTAATTTTAAGTGTGGCCATTGTACTTATTGCCCCTTTAAATTAACGGGTAAATCTATCAGAATTGGTTCTATTTGTCAGCAGATACGGGACTTTATTTCTTGTAAAACCGCATATGTGGTATATGTCATATTTTGCCCTTGTGGTTTTTATAAATCAGAAAAACTATTCGGCCCCTATAGGAGAGGTTTTTAGGGAACATTTTAATTCCATTTTGTCAGGTAAAGGAGTTCCCCGCCTGATAAGTCATGTTGGGGAACACAATGGGGGAATCCAGAAGTTCTTCCTTTTGCTGGTGTGGAAAAGGTAAATTTGCCAAGGAAGGGAGGTGATTTGCACAGACTGCTTTTGAGAAGGGAAGCTAGATGCAGGCACATGCAACAGGTCTGAATGACAAGGTTGACATGTCAGTGTTTTTGTAAAAAATAAGTATATTTTTGTATATTTGTTTTACATGCTGTTGATTGTTTTTTGTAACAATTATGTTTTTTAATCATGTACTCTATTCAAGTGGGTTGGTTGCTTTGTTTGCTATCAAACATTCTGACGTGAGGAGGGGGGTGGATACCTGGCCGGACACAGGTATAGGTGCGCCTTCCCCCCTCCACGTCAGTTGGACCCGTGGAAGTGCGGCAGCGCGAAACGGCTGTCATCCTCTAACCACACACATTGCTCCCCTGCTGAAGACTTTAGCTATGAAATAAAGGTGGATTTTATGAACGGTGAGTGCCATCCTTATTTGTTCTGTGTTTGGATTTCGATATTGTATTCTCTAAGGATAGAGCACCCATTCTTAGGGCGTTTATGCCTCTTGGTGTGTTTATGATTGTGGGCGTTATATTGGTGGAGCAACGGTGTCGGTGTCTTGTTTCTTTTTTTAACTAATTCCTATCCTACAGTTATTGTTATTCTACACTGCGCCCACTAGTGGGCAAAGTCAATCACTGCACTTTCCCTACCCTACAACTCACATATATATATTTATATACATTGCACTACACAACGGCAGCATTACAAGACATACATTACATTATAACAGAGGCAAGGGAGTGGGGCACAAATTGGTCTTGGTACACCCCTTACACACTCACGTGACATAAGTTCAACCATACGGATTCCACTAGTCCAACTTTTCTGGAGCTACATTAGATGATTTTATACGCAAATGTGAGTGAGCCCTTAAGGGCAGGTGCAGACAAGCGTGTTTTTGGTCTGAGTGCAATCCGACAAAACATCGGATCGCATTCAGACAAATGTTATTCTATGGGACAATGCACATGTCTGATTTTTTTCCTTGTGCAATACCTGTCCATGGAAAAAATCACTATGTGCCCAAGTTTGACCAGATAATTGAATTGCACTCGGCCATGCAAGTCAATAAGTACATGGAAAACATCAAACTTCACTTGGATGACATCTGAGTGCAGTCCAATTTCCGAAGACTCAAATAATGAAGAAGATGGAGACATTCTTTTCTCCATCTTCTCCTCATCCAAGAGAATTGGATCACACTATGCTGAGGCTCTGACCAGAGTTTGATCAGAGTGTAATCTGCATTATTGGCCCGATTCTCTCTAATGAGAATAATGACGGCTGTGTGCACCTGCCCCTATGAGCGTTCATGACTTTGTCACCTATCAATTACTGAAGGTCCGGATTACCTAAAATTTGCCTTATAAAACAAGTTGTCATTATTTGCACACTTTCAGGTTATACATCGATGACATTGCTGGCACTGTTGTCTTGGACTACTACAGTTCTGTCTTGGAATCTGTCTACAGAAAAAAATCTGCATTGAGTTTGTATGACTGAACAGATCTGTAATATGAGTTTTATTCTAATGGATTCATAATAGATTCATAATGGCCTCCATTATTCTAATAGATTCATATGTAATATGTAAGAAACAAAAGTTCCATCCCCTGCCATAATATTCAGGTATTCTTCACTTAGAGTATTGCTTGTCATGGAGGTACGCACATTATAATGACACGCAAAGGGCCTCCAGTTCCATAATACGGACCCACAGAAAATCTTGTCTTTCTTTTCCAATGATCTTTATTGGTATTTTAAAATTTTTAAAGGGGATGGATAAAACATAGGGTATAAAAGGTGGGAAAGTAAGGTAATAGGGAAGGGAGGGGAATGAAAGGGAAAGAAGGAATAGGGAAAGAAATGAGTACCCCTATAAAGATAGGGGAAAGACAGGCATACACATATACACTGTAATGAATTACGTATAGTATGACATGTACAGTAGATTAGTACATAATCTGAAGAAGTTGCGACTGGTCTACTTATATTGGTCAAGCAAATAGTTACTTTGTTTAATTTTGTGATAAAATTTGAGTACTAACTTTTTTATTTTTAGGTGCCAAAACTAAGCAACTTATATTGAAGTATATTATGCGTATTGTTCTACACCTGCATAGTCTGTATTGAGCCTCACGTTCATCATTGTCTCGCGCACTGCAAATCAATGTATATATTTCCACGTATTGCATGTAACACCTGTAAAAGGAATACTAAATATGTCGCCTATGTTACACAATGTATACATTAGCTTTGCAATAAGTAGAAATACCGGGTGAGTCATAAAGGACGGACGTTTTTAAACTAATCATAAAATCGTTAAATATAAAGGACGGATGTATTTGAAGTGGCTATAACTCACCACCAGGTGGAGGTAGAGATGTGCGGGAGGCGGGGTTATGTTTGTGAGGTGAAAGCATTGTTTTTATTTTAGTTTCAGTTTAAGCTATGGTGCCGTGGACGATAGAACATCGCGTTTTTGCGTACGACAGTTTTGTCAAGAATAATGAGTGTATCACAGCTGTTCCCGCTCGTAACACTATCCTACGTTGGGTTGAAGCACTCCGTACACGAGGTACACTAATGAACAAACGACCACCGGGGGCTCCACGAACGGCACGTACCCCTGAAAATGTGGAACGCGTCAGGCAAGCCATGCTGCATAGTCCGAGTCGATCTGCTCGGAAACATTCTTTAGAACTTGCCCTCAGTAATCGTACAGTAAGGCGTATTTTGCATTTAGACCTGCATTTCCACCCCTATAAATTGGCCATTGTGCAACAGTTGGAGCGCGGGGATTACGCAGCGCGACTGAAGTTCGCACATGAGATGGAAGCAATTATTGAGCAAAACGACAACCTTATTTTATTCATGAGTGATGAAGCTCATTTCCATGTCAATGGCATGGTTAATCAGCAGAACTGCCGTTATTGGGCCTATGAAAATCCGAAAGAATTACATGAACGACCGCTGCACAGCCCTAAGGTAACGGTGTGGTGAGCTATGGGCGAATATGGCGTGATCGGTCCGTACTTTTTCGAAGGCGATAATGGCAATACTGTTACCGTGAACTCACAACGTTATATCGCCATGATAAATAACTTCTTTGTTCCTGAGTTACGACGGCAACATATCCCCATCTCTAGTGTGTGGTTTCAACAAGATGGGGCAACGGCCCACACAGCCGGAGCAACAATGAACGTTCTTCGCCCTCTCTTCCCTGGTCGCATCATTTCCAGGTTTGGCGATATTAATTGGCTTCCTAGGTCCCCAGACCTGTCCATGTGCGATTATTACTTATGGGGTCACCTCAAATCACGTGTATACAAGCTTAAGCCTCGATCATTACAAGAACTGAAGGAAGCTATTCGAGTGGAAGTTGCCCAAATCGACAGAGTTGTGTTGGAACGTGTTGATGCCAACTTCCAAGAACGCCTTTGGAAATGCATCACTGATAATGGCCACCACATGGCAGATGTTGTTTTCCACACTTGAATTTGTCAAATGCTATTAGTATACGTAACCAAATCTGTGAATACATTTATATTTAATAAATATTTAACGATTTTATGATTAGTTTAAAAACGTCCGTCCTTTATGACTCACCCGGTATATACATTGATTTGCAGTGCGTAAGATATATTTCCACTTATTGCAAAGCTAATGTATACATTGTGTAACATAGGCGACATATTTAGTATTGTGTAAGACAATGACGAACGTGAGGCTCGATACAGACTATGCAATTGTAGAACAATACGCATAATATACGGTACTTCAATATAAGTTGCTTAGTTTTGGCACCTAAAAATAAAAAACTTAGTACACAAATTTTATCACAAAATTAAACAAAGTAACTATTCGCTTGACCAATATATGTAGACCTGTCGCGTCCGGGTACACATCTGCGTGACCCCAAGACCTTATGGAGGCAATGTCCGGTTCAATAAAGGCCTTAAAGTGGAGAATACTTCTTTAGACAAAATAGTTCCAGAGTAAAAAAGCAAAAAGAACAAGAATGAAGCTGTAGTAAAATTTAAGACGAAGATCTGAAATAGACGGTAAGGAGTGTTCAGAAGAGGTCTCCTTAAGAGATTATTCCAGCAGATTTTAAGAAGTCTAGTCCTTCCTCAGGAGAGGCAACAGAGATTATTTTAAAGGGAATCTGTCACCCCATTTTAGGCCTATAAGCTGTGGCCACCGCCATCAGGGGCTTAACTACAGCATGTAACCTGAAAGAGAAGAAAAACAAGTTAGATTATACTCACCTGAGGTGGGTGCGGTGGGCGTCGCGGTTCGGTACGGCGCCTCCCATCTTCTAGAGATGACGTCCTCCTTCTTACTTCTCCCTCGGCTCCTGTGCAGGCGTACTTTCTCTGTCCTGTTGAGGGCAGAGTAAAGTACTGCAGTGCGCAGGCGCCGGGAAAGGTCAGAGAGGTCCGGCGCCTGCGCACTGCAGTACTCTGCTCTGCCCTCAACAGGGCAGAGCAGTGCGCCTGCACCAGAGCCGCGATGGGAAGCAAAGAAGAGGACGTTATCTCTAGAAGATGGGAGGCACCAGACCAGACCGCAACACCCATCGGTCCGGACCTGACCCGGGTACGTCCCTGGGTGAGTATATATAATCTAACTCATTTTTCTTCTCTTTCAGGTTACATTGGGGGCTTATCTACAGCATTACAGAATGCTGTAGATAAGCCCCTGATGGCGGTGACCACATCTTATAGGCCAAAAATGGGGTGACATATTCCCTTCAAATGCATAGTTCACTTGCAGAGTGGAGGATTGAGTCCAGTTATAGGAAATTTCATTATGCAGGAGTTTATGGTTAGTAAGGTGAAACGATTTGCGCTTTTGTAGAGTGTCTTTCAATAGGTCCTTGAAGAACGTCAGCTGATTATAAGGGGACTGTAGGAGTAGAGGATCTCTTGACAATCTCAAAAGTGCATTCCTCACCCAGTTCGGGTAAAACGAGACTATAACATCTCTACTCACATTCGACGGTAAAGAGGGTGGTCTGCATATCCCGAAAACCTTTAAAATCAAATTGGTTTCCTTAAGATTTGAGACCAAAGGAGAAACCAACGAGGAGATATATTTCTTTAATTGTGAGGGTTGTACTGATTCGGGGATTCCTCTGATCTTTAGATTATGTTTCCTTTTATAGTCCTCAAAATTAGTCAGAGAATCTTTAAAAGTGATGATGTCATGTTGTATTTTATCCAAGGAATCAGAGAATGTAGAAAGATTCTGGGAATGATTTGAATGCAGAGTCTCATGATTCTTAATGGGGTCAGATATCTTTAGGTTATTTGTAACGTTGTCAGAATCTTTAATAGAATTTGAATATGAGTCATCCGTTAAATGTAGCAGAGTGTCTTTTAAAAGGTTTTTAGCAAAAATTTCAGATGCTTTATATTCATTTTGTTGTCTGGAGGGGTTTCCCGGAGTAATAAGAGTCTTAGTAGGAACGTCCAATGATTCCAGAAGAGCTTCACACAACCTGGCTAAAAAGCCCTCTGTAGGATAGCTATCTGAGGCCAGTATAGCATCTATTAGTGAAGTGACAGCCTCACGCCTGGTGTCCCCCTCAGAAGAAGGGTGAGAGGATAAAGTCTCATCAGGGGTTTTGTCAGCAAAGAAGTCATTCCCATATTCTATAAATGAATGCACCTCCCCAAACGACTCCCCAGAATGAAGACTTTCTAGATCATCTGATGAATTGCCCAAATGACCGGATCGATCGTTTGTGTCCCAAGCATAATCTTGTGGTGTTTGAGTGAGCTCAGTACTGTCAATACTATTGGTATAAGCATCACCATTCAGCTCCAACCCCCCTTCCATATTTTGATGCTCTTCCCCTTTAATTACGGAGGTATTACATTTTTGCATTCATTTAGCTAAAGTAAGCCTATTCTTTTCTTTAAAAGCTTCTAACCAGGCATTTGATTATCAAAGAACTGTTTGAAGGAGTCCCTCATTTGAAAGGTACCATTTAGTTCATCCCCTTTAACAGTCAAATTGCGTTGGTCTATTAGAGGGTTGCCTTTAGAGGGTTGAGCTCGCGCTGCTGCGGGACAAAATCTTGTCTTTCAAAGCACGTCCTGTGCACCCAGCTTTGCAGTGGGTATAAAATAATGATTCATGCATGTTCTTAGCAGAGCAGTAGACAGACTTACCTTTACCCAAGTCAAAGATTGAGCTTTACAATCCCACACCCTGCACCACAGTTCATACACATCACCAGAACTTGAAGGGGTGGTCCAATATCTGAAATGTTCATTATAAATATCTATCTTTAACCCATAAGCACTTCTGTCATTTGCTTTAATATAATTTACACACGTGGCCAAAATTGTTGGTGCCCCTCGCTTAATGACAGAAAACCCACTATGGTCACCGAAATAACTTGAATCTGACAAAAGTAATAATAAATCAAACATCTATGAAAATGAACAAATGAAAGTCAGACATTGCTTTTCAACCATGATTCCACAGAATTAAAAAAAAACAAAAAACCTCATGGAATAGGCCTGGACAGAAATGATGGTACCCTCAACTTAATATTTTGTTGCACAACCATTTGAGGCAATGCCTAAACAGTGGAAACTGCCCACAACTTACACCATTTTGGAAACTAGACCCCTCAGGGAAATTATCTAGATGTGTGTTGAACCTTGAACCACCAGGTGCTTCACACAAGTTTATACGGGTAACGATGACCTGTGAAAATAAAAAAAAAAAATCACATTTTCCACACAAATGTTTATTTTAGCCCAAATTTTGCATTTTGACAAGGGTAACAGGAGAAATTGCACCATACAATTTGTTATGCAATTTCTCCTGAGTATGCCGAAACCCCTTATGTGGGTTAAAACTACTTTTTAGGCGCACAGCAGGGCTTGAAAGGGAAGGAGCACCATTTGACTTTTTGAAAGAAAAATATGATGGAATAATTAGCAGACGCCCCTGATGTGCCTAAACAGTGAAACCCCCCCCCAGGTGACACAACACCATTTTGGAAACTAGACCCCCTCAAGGAACTTATCTAGATGTGTGTTGAGCACCTTGAACCCACAGGTGCGTCACAGAAAATTATCACGTTGAGCCATGAAAAAAATCGAATTTTTCCAACAAAAATGTTTTTTAGCTCCACATTTTGCATTTTCATAAGGGTAACAGGGGCAATTGCACCATACAATTTGTTGTGCAACTTCTGAGTACGCCGATACCCCATATATGGGGGAAAACTACTGTTTGGGCACATGCAGGGCTCAGAAAGGAAGGAGTGTTTTGCAATGCAGACTTTGATGGAATAGTGTGTGAGTGTCATGACATGTTTGGAAAAACCACACAAGTGACCCCATTTTAGAAAATAGACCCCCAGGTGCTTCACAGAATTGTACAATGTTGATCTATGAAAAAGGAAAAAAATGTTCCCACAAAACTTTTGTTTTAGCCCCAATTTTTTCATTTTCACAAGGAAAGCAGGAGAAAATGGACCCTAAAATTTGTTGTGCAATTTCTCCTTAGTACAACGATACCCCATATGTGGTCGAAAACTACTTTTGAGGCACAGGAGCGCTATTTGCTATGCAAAGCTCAGAAGGGAAGAAGCGCCATATTGGAGTTCAGGTTTTGCCGGAATAGTTTGATAGTGCCATGTCACATTGGCAGAGCCCAGGAGGTGCCAGAAAATCAGAAACCCCCATATATGACCTGATTTTACAAACTACACTCCCCAATGAATTCATCTAGAGATATAGTCATCATATTGACACCACATGTGCCTCACAGATTTTTATACTATTGGGCGGTAAAGAATAATTACATTTTTACCACTAAAATGTTGTTTATGCCCCAAGTTTTTAATTTTTCTGATGGCTAATAGGAAAATTGGACCTTAGTTTGTTGTAAAATTTTCACCTGAGTGAGCCAATATCCTACATCTACATGTAATCGGGAAATACTTTTCAAACGGGAAGGAGCGCCAAATTATAGTGCAGATTTTACTGTTATGGTTTGCGGGTGCCATGACCCACTGGAAGAGCCCCTGAGGTGCCAGCACAGCAAACCCCCCCCCATAAGTGTCCCCATTTTACAAAATACACCTCTTGATTAATTAATCTGGGGGTGCAGTGACCATATTGACACCACAGGTGTGTAACAGAATTTTGTACCATTCTGCTGTGAAGAAAAAAAATTACATTTTTACCACAAAACAATTGTTTTAGCCCCAGATATTACAATTTCATAAGGAGAAATTGTTGAAAATGGCACCAAAATTTGTCTCACAAATTCCGCTTAATGTAGAAATATCCCATATGTGGCTGTACTGTACTGCCTAGCCATACAGCGAGACTTGGGATGGAAGGAGCACTATTTGCCTTCTGGAGCACAGATTTTCCTAGAATCGTTTATGGACTCCATATACAGAGATCCTAAGTGCTAGAAGAAACTCAAGTGACCCCATTTTGGAAATTATACCCCTTTGGGAATTTATTCACAGGTGTATTGTTGATTTTGACTCCATGGGTGTTTTCCAGAAACAACCAGCACTGGATGTTACTGAGTAAATTGCAAAGTGCTATTGTAGTGACCAGTACAATGTGGTGCCCAGTTCATGCTTTTGTAGACACTCACCTGGAAATTAGGTGAGCTGTCATCGGTACAGAAATGCAAAACATGTGGACGCTAAATGTGGATTAGGCACACTGTGGTGGATTAGGCACGCTGTGGTCCTCAGAAGGGAGGGGGCATTTGGATTTGGGAGCACAGAGTTCGTTGGATTTCTTTTGGGGTCCGAGGAGCCACAGCGCTTTTTCAGAGCCTTTGTGCTACCAGTAACGTGGACAACACCCATATTTCCATTGACAGGTGACAGAGCTGAGTGGGGACTTGATATTTTTGTGGATTGATTTGAAGCTTTTATTGGGAACATTTTACATAACATTTGGGATAACATTTATCCGGCACTCTACGCTGAGCACTTACTTTGGGTTTTCTAAATCACCAAGTGACGTGATCCAGAAGAAAACCCAGAGGGATCCACTCACTATAATGAGGCAGCAGATTTACTCTGGACTCCGTCTGGCCTCTGCTTAGTGTTTTCCTTCTTTTCAGAAATGCACAAAACTGTGGTGGACCACGCTTTTAGGCATGCCTAAAATGTCATACAACGCCAGATCATAGGCGGACAGCCGGCGTTCACAGTGCCTCCATCTGCCTCATTATAAGCACTCTTCCTCCGTGGGTTCCATCTGAATCACGTATTTCAGAGATTTACACGGAAACCCCGGTGTAAGCGCTCAGCGTAGAGTGGAGGATAAATTTGAGCGGAGCCTTACTGCGATCTTTGGGAGGCATGTTATGAATGGGTCACCGAGGAGGAGAGCAGGCCCAGGCTAAGCCACAGAAAACCAGAGAGGTTGGTAACTAAGCGGATTGCAGACCCCTAATCCTATCCACACAACTAGCAGTAGCCGTGGAATGTATCTACGATGATCCTAGACGCCTCAGCACAGCCGGAGAGCTAACTAAGCCTAAAGCAAGAAAGGGAAATCTAAACTGCCCCAGAGCAGACCCCAAAGGAATAGATAGCCCCCAAACACATATTGTCGGTGAGACAGCATGAAAACAGAAACGCAGGTAGGAAAATAGACTGAGCAAATAATTGGGCACACACTGACTAGACAGGACAGAAAAAGGATATACACTGTCTGCAATCACGCAAAAATCCCTGCAAAAGGTCCAACACGTCTGATGCAAAAAACACTGAAGTCGCACGACTTCGCCTCCTACTATATCAGCACTCTGGTATATTCTGAAAGCAGAGCAAAAAGAGACCAATCTAACAGGGGACAAAACAAACTGGCACAAGCAGTAACATATGGGCGGTGATTCAGCACAGCCCCAGCCGGAGCAGGCTGACCCACACAAAGCAGAAATAGACAAAACCAGATCAAATGCAAACAGAAAAGCAAATGAATCACTTAGCTGGACCATGCAGGGACAGAACTGGAGACATCAGACCTCTGGAGGCACAGGAAGAAAATCACCAGCAGGGATAGAGGGCGTCGGCTGTCTTAAATCCCAATCTGAAACCCCAGATCTCCAATCGTCATCCTCATTATCAGGTGGCAAGCCTCTGTCAATCAAATCAGCTCCATTACCTCCAGCAACCATGACAGGGAGCCCAGAAAGAGAACTCGCAACCCCTCTGTCAAACTGACCAGCTCCACTACCTTCAGTAATAACCAGAGGGAGGCCAGAAAGCGAATTCACAACAGTACCACCCCCTTGAGGAGGGGTCACCAAACCCTCATCCGCGCCACCAGGCCGATCAGGATGGGCCTGGTAAAAAGCACAAACCAATCTTTCGGCATGAATGTCAGAAGCAGAGACCCAAGAATTATCCTCCTGGCCATAACCCTTCCATTTGACCAAGTACTGGAGTCTTCGTCTAGCCAAACGAGAATCCAATATTTTCTCAACCTCATACTCCAAATTGCCTTTAACCAATACAGGGTCTGGAGGCGAAGCCATAGGAACTACTGGCTCCACAAACCTCTTCAACAAAGATTTATGAAACACGTTATGGATCTTAAATGTAACTGGAAGAGCCAATCGGAAAGAAACAGGATTAAGGGTCTCCAAAATCTTATAAGGTCCAATGAATCTTTGCTTGAATTTTGGAGACGCAACCTTCATAGGAATATTCTTTGAAGACAACCAAACCATATCACCCTCTTTAAACCGGGGACCAATGGTCCTATGCCGGTTGGAAAACCGTTGGGCTTTCTCCTGAGAGTGGGACAACTTATCCACCACTTGGTCCCAAATCTGCTGCATTCTCTCTACCACAGAGTCCACACATGGGCAGGCCGAAGATTCCACCTGCCCTGAGGAAAATCGAGGATGAAACCCAAAGTTACAGAAAAAGGGCAACATCAAAGTGGCAGAACTAGCTCTATTGTTTAGCATGAATTCGGCCAAGGGCAAAAATGAGACCCAGTCATCCTGATCAGCAGATAGGAAACATCTCAAATAGGACTCCAAAGTCTGGTTTGTTCTCTCAGTCTGCCCATTGGTCTGAGGATGAAATGCAGAGGAGAAAGACAACTGAATTCCCAGTTTGGAACAAAAACCTCTCCAAAATCTGGAAACAAACTGGACTCCTCTCTGACACAATGTTCTCAGGAATCCCGTGCAACCGAACCACCTGTTGTAAAAACAAGGGCACCAACTCAGAAGAAGATGGCAACTTTGGGAGTGGTACAAGATGGACCATCTTAGAAAATCTATCACAAATCACCCAGATAACAGTCATTCTCTGAGAGACAGGAAGATCGGAGATAAAATCCATTGAGATATGGGTCCATGGCCTCCTGGGCAACGGCAGGGGCATCAACAACCCACTAGAACGAGAACAGGGCTTGGACCGAGAACAAGTCCCACAGGACTGCACAAAATTCCTGACATCACGAGATAAGGCAGGCCACCAAAAAGACCGACTCACCAAATCTCTGGTACCAAAAATACCTGGATGACCAGCCAACGCGGAGCAATTAATTTCAGACATTACTCTTTTCCTCCACTGGTCAGGGACATACAATTTTCCCATAGGGCAGTGTTCAGGTTTGTCCTCCTGAAATTCCTCCAGGGCACATCTCAAATCGGGTGAGATGGCGGAAAGAACTACACCCTCATTTAGAATGGTAGTAGGTTCAGTCACATCAAGAGAATCCGCAAAGAAACTCCTAGAAAGGGCGTCCGCCTTAACATTCTTAGTGCCCGGAAGAAAAAAGAGACCACAAAATTAAAACGCGTGAAAAATAAGGCCCACCTAGCCTGTCTAGGATTCAAGCGCTTGGCTGATTCAAGATAAATCAAATTCTTGTGGTCGGTGAGGACCACAACTTGATGTATAGCTCCCTCCAACCAATGTCTCCACTTTTCAAATGCCCATTTCATGGCCAACAATTCCCGATTCGCCATGTCATAGTTACGCTCAGATGGGGAGAATTTTCGAGAAAAGAAGGCACAGGGATTCATCTTAGAAGTCACCGATTCTTTTTGGGACAAAACAGCTCCGGCACCAATCTCAGAAGCATCTACCTCCACCTGAAATGGGAGTGAGACATCAGGTTGCCGTAGAACTGGCTCATAAGTGAATTTCCGCTTAAGCTCCTGAAATGCCGAGACTGCCTCTGGAGACCAATTCACCACATCAGTGCCCTTTTTGGTCAAATCAGTCAGTGGTTTAACAATACCAGAAAAATGACTTATAAATTTACGGTAGAAATGAGCAAAGCCCAAAAACTTCTGGAGAGCCTTCAAAGAAGTGGGCTGAACCCAATCATAAATGGCCTGTATCTTGGCCTGGTCCATTTCAATAGCAGACGGGGACAAAATGAATCCCAAAAATGAAATCCTCTGAACACCAAAGAGGCACTTCGATACCTTAACATACAGAGAATTTTCCCTCAAAATCTGGAACACAGTCCGGACATGTTCCACATGAGAATCCCAATCACTGGAAAAGATCAAAATATCATCCAGATAAATGATCAAAAACTTATCCACAAAGTCCCGGAAAATATCGTTCATAAAAGATTGGAAGACAGAAGGGGCACTAGTGAGCCCAAAAGGCATCACCAGGTACTCAAAATGTCCCTCCGGAGTATTAAACGCCGTCTTCCATTTATCCCCGTTCTTCATGCGAATAAGATTATACGCCCCCCTGAGGTCAAGCTTGGTAAACCAACAGACACTTTTAACTCTGGAAAATAAATCAGAAATCAGGGGTAACGGGTACTGATATTTAACAGTGATTTTGTTAAGAGAACGATAGTCAATACATGGCCTTAATGAACCAATCTTTTTTGGCCACAAAAAAAACAGCACCTAAAGGTGAAGAGGATGGTCTAATATGACCCTTCTCCAACGACTCCTTGATAGAAGATCGCATAGCATCATGTTTGGGTACCGATAAGTTGAAATGCTGACCTTTGGGAAATTTACACCCGGGCATTAACTCAATTGCACAGTCATAACTCCTATGAGGAGGCAAAGATGCAGACTTAAGGCCCCTTTACATTTAGCGATGCACCAGCGATCCCGACAACGATACAACCCGGTCAGGATCGCTGGTGCATCGCTAAATGGTCGCTAGTGAGCTGCCACACAGGCAGATCTCACAGCGATGTAGCGACGCAGCAGCGGTCGTTTCTTACCTTTCAGACGCGGCGATCCTGACATCCTCCCGCCTGCGTCCACGCGTCGCTCGTCGGCGCCAGCAGGAAGCCCAGCAGGAAGTGCCCGACGAGAAATGGAGCTGCACAATCTCGCGCGATCAGCGACAGACAGCGGGGGAGCCGGTTGGAGGTAAGTATCACACATAGCGATATCGCTAGCGATATCGCTGCTGTGTCACAAAATCGGTGACGCTTTAGCGATATCGCTATGTGTAAAGGCCCCTTTACTCTCACTAAATACATCAGAAAGATCAGCCAAATAGTCAGGAATATCATGAGGCTGGGGAGAGGTGGAGAAAACAGGAGTGTCACTAAGAACACATTGACAACCCCAACTCACCACAGGCACGGATTTCCAATCCAAAACAGGATTATGAGTTTGCAACCGAGGAAAACCCAGAACAATAGTATCATGCAAATTGTGCAACACCAAAAATTAAAATTTTCTTGGTGGTCCGGTGCGACCCGCATTATCACCTGGGTCCAAAACTGGGGTTTATTCTCCGCCAAAGGAGTAGCATCAATACCCCTCAAAGGGATAGGAGTCCGCAGGGGTATCATGGGAAAACCACAACGTTTAGCAAAGTCCAAATCCATCAGATTCAAAGCTGCTCCTGAATCTACAAAAGCCTTAGCAGAAAATGTAGACAAGGAGCAGATCAGGGTAATCGCCAAAAGGAACTTAGGCTGTACATTGCCCACCGCAAATGTGTGAGCAAAACGCTTTTCTCGTTTAGGGTAGACAGAAATAGTATGAGTGGCGTCCCCACAGAAAAAACACAGCTTATTATGCCTTCTAAACTCCTGATGTAGCGCCCTAGACAAAACCCTATCACATTGCATAGGTTCAGATGTTCGTTCGAAAGGCGGCAACGGCTCTCGTGTAGTTTTACGCTCACGTAAATGCCGATCAATTTGAATGGCCAATGATATTGAGTCATCTAGACCAGAGGGAACAGGAAATCCTACCATAACATCTTTTACGGTTTCTGCCAAACCCTTCCGAAAGAGATCTGCTAGGGCATCGTCATTCCATTTAGTAAGGACCGCCCACTTTTGGAATTTTTGACAATATAACTCTGCAGAATCCTGACCCTGGTTCAATGCCAATAAAGTTTTCTCAGCTTGATCAATAGCATTAGGTTCATCATACAACAACCCCAAGGCTCGAAAAAATGCGTCCACATTAGCCAAAATAGGATCTCCGGGTGTCAAAGAAAAGGCCCAATCCTGAGGGTCGCCGCTCAGCAGGGAAATTACAATTTTAACCTGCTGCATAGAGCTCCCCAATGAGTTAGGTTTCAACGCAAAAAATAGTTTACAATTATTCTTAAAATTCAAAAATTTAGACCAATCTCCAGAAAACACATCAGGAGTAGGGATTTTTGGTTCAACAGCAGATGATTGAGCGAGATAGGCAGAAATTCCCCGCACTTCAGCAGCGAGCTGCTCAACACGATCAGACAATTGCATAGTCTCCATTTAGAGAAAGAAAAAAAAAATCTCCTCCTGCAGCCCCAGAAAAAAAAGAGGAAAAAATATATATAAAAAAAATTCTGGGTTTTTTCTGTTTTTGCAGCTTAAGGATGGCTTGTTTCACCTGCATGGAGAGCTCCTTTGACCGCTGTTTCCTTCACAGCAAAACCTTTCAAATGCAAGCACCACACCTCAAATCAACTCCAGGCCTTTTATCTGCTTAATTGAGAATCACATAACGAAGGGATTGCCCTGTCCATGAAATAGCCTTGGAGTCAATTGTCCAATTACTTTTGGTCCCTTTAAAAACAGGGTGGCACATGTTAAGGAGCTGAAACTACTAAACCCTTCATCCAATTTTAATGTGGATACCCTCAAATATATATGGACCTAACTGTATATATTGTTCTTTTTCTTTTAATTATTTTCTGATTTTTTTAAAAAAATGTTTACACTTCTTTTTTTTTTTTTTTTTTTTTTTAACTTTTTTTCTTTGTCTCACTATGGGAATTTCACTTTTACCAGCCTGATTGCTGCTATAATTCATTACAATGAACGAGCATTGCAATGAATTTTAACTGTCAGTGCTGCACTTACACAAGCCCCTGAAAACGTGCTCTGCGCATGACCTGAGGGGCTTACCATAGCTTGGTGACCCGGATGTTGTCATGACGACATCAGGTCACCATGGCAATGATCGGGCCCCCGCTATAACTTCATGGGGGGCGCCAATCTGAGTGTAGAGGGAGCCTATGTATGTGCAAAATCGCCTGGATGTACTCAGTACGTGTATGGCTGGTAATTACCATCCAACCATGACGTACTGAGTACATCCAAGGTCGGTAAGGGGTTAAACAGATTATATTGAAACAAAGATTTCAGCACAACAAACGGCAATCTGAAGATGTGATGAGGACCGGACGGGTGAGAAGCATTGGGGTCAGCAGGGCCAGCCCGAACGTATAGGCGAACTAGGCGACCGCCTAGGGCGCCGACCCAAAGGGGGCGCCAGAGAAAAAAATAGAAAAAATTATAAAACAATCTTTTCAAAAGGCAAAAAGTTTTAGGGATGGAAAGAAAAGTGTACATATTTAAGGGCAAATATGACGCAAGAGAGGTTGGTTGGGTTGGCAACAATTTCGATAGAATCTGAAGTTGCTAAACAAATTAATCTTGGTGACTTAGTGTCATCCTTTTAAAAAAAAAGGCAAGGAAACAAAAATTTTAATTACCTATGGTCATTTTTGTTTTGTGTTATTGATTACTTTGTATATATTTGTCCTATACAACTTCTCAGAAGATTAAAGAGTTAGGAGAGAGTTAATTAATCATTGTTGTTGTGGTTTATTTTGCTCCTAAATTTATATCCCAAGTTTTCATCTACTGCCAAGAATAGTAGGGGCGCAACAAAATAGTTTCGCCTAGGGCGCCGTAATCTCTCGGGCCGGCCCTGGGGGTCAGAGAGGTGAGCAGTAAGGTGAGCATAAGGATATTTTTATATAAATATTTTGATGGCCCTTTATAGTTCAGAAAAATGGCAGCCAGCGCTCTCCAATTTTGCAGATGTGGAATTTGCACCATTCAATTCCGCTCGAATATATCCACTCATCTCTAGTCACGTGTACTATTATTATTATTATTATTATTATTTATTGTTATAGCGCCATTTATTCCATGGCGCTTTACATGTGAGGGGGGTATACATAAAAACAAGTACAATAATCTTAAACAATACAAGTCATAACTGGTACAGGAGGAGAGAGGACCCTGC
Source organism: Dendrobates tinctorius (assembly GCF_039654945.1). Taxonomy (NCBI): domain Eukaryota; kingdom Metazoa; phylum Chordata; class Amphibia; order Anura; family Dendrobatidae; genus Dendrobates; species Dendrobates tinctorius. Next base: position 25,658,451 of record NW_027361717.1, read on the forward strand.
CCGCGAGGGCTCACAATCTTCAAGGGATGGGTGATAATACAGTAGGCGAGGGTAGAGCTGGTCGTGCAGCGGTTTGGTCGATCGGTGGTTACTGCAGGTTATAGGCTTGTCGGAAGAGGTGGGTCTTCAGGCTCTTTTTGAAGGTTTCGATGGTAGGTGAGAGTCTGATATGTTGTGGTAGAGAGTTCCAGAGTAGGGGTGATGCGCGAGAGAAATCTTGTATGCGATTGTGGGAAGAGGAGATAAGAGGGGAGTAGAGAAGGAGATCTTGTGAGGATCGGAGGTTGCGTGCAGGAAAGTACCGGGAGACGAGGTCACAGATGTATGGAGGAGACAAGTTGTGGATGGCTTTGTATGTCATGGTTAGGGTTTTGTAATGGAGTCTCTGGGCAATTGGGAGCCAGTGAAGGGATTGACAGAGGGGAGAAGCTGGGGAATAGCGGGGGGACAGGTGGATTAGTCTACTACTGATGATTAATCTTTAAGTTCACAAAACTCTGTTCACATCAAAGTGGCATATTGGCATCCATCTCGTTGCCCACCTATAAACGCCAACTTAGTCATTAGTTACTATTAGAGTTGAGCGATACCGTCCGATACTTCAAAATATCGGATCGGAATGGATCGGACAATCTTTAAAAAAAGTATCGGTATCGCCGATGCCGATACCGGAAGTCCCATTCAAGTCTATGAGACTTCCGGTATCGGAATTGGAAAAACCCTTTCCTGCCCTTGTACAGCCTCTCGGGGGTCTGTACGGGCCTGCCGGGGGTCTCTGCCGGCCTGCCGGGGGTCTGTGCCGGCCTGCCGGGGGTCTGTGCACCCTGTGGGGGTCTGTACCGGCCTGCCGGGGGGCTCTGCCGGCCTGCCGGGGGGCTGTGCTGATGTCCGGGGGTCTGTGCACCCTGTGGGGGTCTGTACCGGCCTGCCGGGGGGCTGTGCCGGCCTGCCGGTGGTCTGTGCACCCTGTGGGGGTCTGTACCGGCCTGCCGGGGGGCTGTGCCGGCCTGCCGGGGGGCAGTGCTGATGTCCGGGAGTCTGTGCAGGCATCGTCCGATGGGACTACAAGTCCCATCTGGCGATGCCTGCTACCATGACAGTGATTGACACATTAGCCAATGATGGGACAGTAGTAGTCCCATCATCCGGCTAATGTGTTAAATGTAAAAAAAAAAAAATACTACATACATACATACTACATGCATGCTACATACATAATACATATATACTACATATATACTACATGCATGCTACATACATGCTACATGCTACATACATACTACATACATACTACATATATACTACATACATGCTACATGCTACATACATACTACATACATACTACATACATACTACATACTACATGCTACATACATACTACATATATACTACATGCATGTTACATACATACTGCATGCATGCTACATACATACTACATGCATGCTACATACATACTACATGCTACATACATACTACATACATACTACATGCATGCTACATACATACTACATGCTACATACATACTACATACATACTACATGCATGCTACATACATACCACATATATACTACATGCATGCTACATACATGCTACATACATACTACATACATACTACATGCTACATACATACCACATATATACTACATGCATGCTACATACATGCTACATACTACATACATACTACATGCATGCTACATACATACTACATGCTACATACATACCACATATATACTACATACATACTACATACATGCTACATACATACTACATGCATGCTACATACAATACATTCATACAGTACATACATAGACATACAGTACATATAACATAGAGTAACATACTTACCAATACTTGTCACATTGTTCCCCGAAGCCATTGTCTTTTACGGAATAAATATTAACATAACAAACCACAAAAATACTCACCCATGATCCGAAGCAGTCCACGAGTGTGTCCCACGACGATCTTGGGTAGAGAACTGCAGCATCAGCTGATGCTGCCGCTCTCTACGGGCTGCAGGAATCCAATGACGGAAGGTAGGTATCCTTCCGCACTGTATTCCTCCACCACTTAAAAAAAAAAAATCCCTAGTCTCACTTTATGGTAAAAGCTGTGTGGGAAATTCCACACAGCTTTTACCATAAAGTGAGACTAGGGACTTTTTTTTTTTAAGTGGTGGAGGAATACAGTGCGGAAGGATACCTACCTTCCGTCATTGGATTCCTGCAGCCCGTAGAGAGCGGCAGCATCAGCTGATGCTGCAGTTCTCTACCCAAGATCGTCGTGGGACACACTCGTGGACTGCTTCGGATCATGGGTGAGTATTTTTGTGGTTTGTTATGTTAATATTTATTCCGTAAAAGACAATGGCTTCGGGGAACAATGTGACAAGTATTGGTAAGTATGTTACTCTATGTTATATGTACTGTATGTCTATGTATGTATTGTATGAATGTATTGTATGTAGCATGCATGTAGTATGTATGTAGCATGTATGTGGTATGTATGTAGCATGTAGTATGTATGTATGTAGTATGTATGTAGCATGTAGCATGCATGTAGTATATATGTGGTATGTATGTAGCATGTAGTATGCATGTAGCATGCATGTAGTATGTATGTAGCATGCATGTAGTATATATGTAGTATGTATGTAGCATGTAGTATGTATGTAGCATGCATGTAGTATATATGTAGTATGTATGTAGCATGTAGTATGTATGTAGCATGCATGTAGTATATATGTAGTATGTATGTTGCATGTAGTATGTATGTAGCATGCATGTAGTATATATGTGGTATGTATGTAGCATGTAGCATGCATGTAGTATGCATGTAGTATGTATGTAGTGTTTTGTTTTTTTTTTACATTTAACACATTAGCCGGATGATGGGACTACTACTGTCCCATCATTGGCTAATGTGTCAATCACTGTCATGGTAGCAGGCATCGCCCGATGGGACTTGTAGTCCCATCGGACGATGCCTGCACAGACTCCCGGACATCAGCACAGCCCCCCGGCAGGCCGGCACAGCCCCCCGGCAGGCCGGTACAGACCCCCACAGGGTGCACAGACCACCGGCAGGCCGGCACAGCCCACCGGCAGGCCGGTACAGACCCCGGGCAGTCAACACAGCCCCCCGGCAGGCCGGCAGAGCCCCCCGGCAGGCCGGCAGAGACCCCCGGAAGGCCCGAAATGACGGCGCATCATGATGCGCACACACCGCGCATCATGATGACGTCATTTCGGCTGTCAATCAACTTTGAACTTCCGATTCCGGAATCCGATATGACAAAAGTATCGGAAGTCAGTATCGGAATTCCGATACCGCTAATATCGGCCGATACCCGATACTTGCGGTATCGGAATGCTCAACACTAGTTACTATTTGTTAAGGCACAAAACATTGTGAACAAGTACCATATTTTCTGCTTTTGTCTTCAAGTGTAATATTGAAAAGAGATTCAAGATTTCCATCTTAATTGAAATAAAACTGAAGTCCTGAAATGGTAAGTAAGATAAGACTCTTCTGTGTTACTCCTAGAGCACTTTTATTTTTTTATTTTAGCGGATTTAATTTATGTACATTTTTTATTTTTCCTGTTATAGGCAGATGATCAGGATAACAATATGGATTTGGTAAGGACTTGTTTTGTCACCAAAATTCTATAATCCACTTAAACGCCAACTTTATATGTTTCTGCAAATTAAGGCCTCATACACATGGCATGTGCTACCTAGATAGAATCATAGAATCATAGAATCGTAGAGTTGGAAGGGACCTCCTGGGCCATCTGGTCCAACCCCCTGCTCAAAGCAGGATTCGCTAAATCATCCCAGTCAGATGTCTGTCCAGCCTCTGTTTGAAGACTTCCATTGAAGGAGAACTCACCACTTCTCGTGGCAGCCTGTTCCACTCATTGATCACTCTAACTGTCAAAAAGTTTTTTCTAATATCTAATCTGTGTCTCCTCCCATTCAGTTTCATCCCATTGCTTCTAGTCTTTCCTTGTGCAAATGAGAATAAAGTTGATCCTTCTACAATGTGACAGCCCTTTAGATATTTGTAGACAGCTATTAAGTCTCCTCTCAGTCTTCTCTTTTGCAAACTAAACATTCCCAAATCCTGCAACCTTTCCTCATAAGATAGGGTTTGCAGACCGGTCACCATTCTGGTCGCTCTTTTCTGAACTTGCTCCAGTTTGTTGATGTCTTTTTTAAAATGTGGTGCCCAAAACTGGACACAATATTCCAGATGAGGTCTGACCAAAGAGGAGTAGAGGGAAATAATGACTTCACGTGATCTAGACTGTATGCTTCTGTTAATACATCCTAGAATTGCATTTGCCTTTTTTGCTGCTGCATCACACTGTTGACTCATATTCAGTCTGTGATCTATTAGTATACCCAAGTCTTTTTCACATGTGCTGTCACTTAGCCCTATTCCTCCCATTCTATATATGCTTTTTTCATTTTTATTGCCCAGATGTAGTACTTTGCATTTCTCCCTGTTAAAAACCATTCTGTTAGTTGCTGCCCACTTCTCCAGTTTATTTAAATCTTTTTGAATCCTCTCTCTCTCTTCTCTAGTATTAGCTATCCCTCCTAGCTTTGTGTCATCAGCAAATTTAATCAGTTTACCCTCAATTCCTTCATCTAAATCATTGATAAAGATGTTGAACAATACAGGGCCCAGGACAGAGCCCTGTGGTACCCCACTTGAGACATTCTTCCAACTGGATGTGCAGCCATTTACGACCACTCTTTGGGTCCGATCACTAAGCCAGTTATGAATCCACCTAACAGTTGCCTTGTCCATTCCATACTTAGTCATTTTTTCAATAAGAATTGTATGAGAGACTTTGTCAAATGCTTTGCTGAAGTCAAGATATACTATATCTACAGCATTTCCTTGATCCACCCAATCAGTGATACCGTCATAGAAGGAAATTAAGTTAGTCTGACATGACTTATTAGTTACAAACCCATGCTGACTCTGTTTAATCACTTCATTCTTATCCAGGTATTGACATACATGTTGTTTAATAATTTGTTCAAAGATCTTTCCTGGTATAGAAGTCAGACTCACCGGCCTATAGTTGCCTGGGTCCACCTTCTTCCCCTTTTTGAAGATAGGAACAACATTTGCTCTTCTCCAGTCTTCTGGCACTTCTCCTGTTCTCCAAGAATTTTCAAAGATTATGGAGAGGGGTTCAAAAATTTCTTCTGCTATCTCCTTCAGTACTCTGGGGTGTAATTCATCTGGACCTAGATCCTGTACGGTGGGATACAACTCTCTGCTGAATCACTGAAGGTATTTCCCTGGGTTCAAACACTAAAGGACCCCATACACATTTCACAAAAGTCAGCCTAATCCTCCAGTATAGGTGGCATCAGCCAACATTCTAATCTATGCAGGGGCATCAGATGTTGTTGATGGATAAAAAGGTTCAGCCATTGTAGTCTTAAGGGCCTATCCTTTTTCAACAGAAAGATAAAATGTTTCTGCAGCAGCTGTCTCATAGAGAGCATAGGAGTGACTGCACGAGCTGAGTGCTGCTGTGTATGGGGGAGAAGGTAGAGATAGCTATCAGATAATTGTTTAGAAAATTGCTATTTGATAGGGGCCTAACAACTAGAACATGGAGCACAAACCAGAGGCATAACTAACGGTTCAGCTCACTTGGGGGAACACATGTGAATGGATCCTGAATTTAGATGACCATGTTTAAAACGACAGTGATTTATTGTGGTTTTCATCCTAGAAGGCTCATTAAAATGTCGATGTTGGCTTTTAGGATTGCAACTTCCAATAGTTGGCACTAGAGTTCAAGTCCTCATTTTTTCTGAAGAGGCAATTTGCATACAACTACAGAGGCACACCCAAATTATAGTGGGTCAAAGGAAGCTTCAGATGACCATACTGAGAAAAAAATCACTTTACAAGAACAGGATCCATATAACTGCAGTACATTGACGATAAACTGGTAGATACCAGTTCTACAGATCATATAAGAGATTACAGTTATAGATAGTGATTTACAGGTGACACTCTTTCTGCTAGCACAATGTCCCTGTGCAGATGGAGCAACGGTGTGACATCATTTCACCACCTCTGTCAAAGTGACCTGCTACCTACAGAACAGAGACTGGTAAGACTGGAAGACCATGGCTCTCTGCTCTACAGTACTGCAGAGTATTAGTGTATCAACATGCTGCACACATGGCAATACAGATAAGAATGGCAGTTGCTCTTCGTGGACCCCATTGTGTGACTGGGCCCTGCTTGACTGCTCCTTGTTTCTTCCCTGTAGCCACACTACTGGGCCAAGCTTAGCAAACCAAGTGACTCAAAACCTAGTGTTGGCTCAAAGTCTGCTGAGTCTATAGGTAATGGCTGTCAGTGTAAAAATCCCAGATATTTTAAAGTGCCAGGCACTGTATATTTATGGCATTAGAGTCAGGGAGTTAAGAACAGTGCCTGTTAAAGCACAGGCTCAAGAGTTGAGCCCCAGCATCTCCATTAGGAGTTGACTTTAATACAAAACTGGACTCCTGCTCTATTAGCCAGGACTGAACCCTGGTCAGTCAACCCTGCGACATCTAAATGGTTTCACACTATCTTCCTCCTGAGTCGTTATTGCAGGGTGCCAATGGATTAACATGATGGCTAAATGCCTAGCAATGGTCCTCAACTCTACCTGATGGGATTAAAAAGAAATTCCTAGATTACCAAAAGCAATAAAAAAGTAGTATGTACTACCAAAATAACGCCTTGAGAAGCCGTGGTTTGCCATAATTGTATCTCAAGTTGTAGATTTGCTTATCCCATCTTCCCTCATCCCAAATTTCAAAAAAATCCTTTTTACAAATATTCTTTTAAAAGATTTTATGTATACCAAAACTATACCATTAAAATAGCAAAATTGCCTATTATGGTTAGAATGGAAAGATAAAAAAGTTATGGCTTCAAAAAAGGTGGGGATTAAAAAACAGCATCATGAAGGTTAAAACTGGTGGCATTGATAATGTGTTAAAGGCAAACTGTAACCAAGTTTTCCCCAATATAAAGTAGGCCCAGCACCTGTAAGTCCGTGTTAAAGCATTCGAGTATGCTGTATGCCCCCAATCGCCTCTGTATAGCAGAAAAAAGACCTTTCTAAAGGTCCGGTTCAATGAGCATCTTTGGTCTTGCTCGGCACCTCCTCTCTTGTCACAATCGCCGTCCTTCTTCCTTGCTTAATGTGGTTGACATGTTCTATATCATCCACACAGTGTCCTCCAATCTCCCTACTGAGGGCATAATACTGTAGTGCACATGCGCCGGTGTGGCGCCCCTGAGGCTGTCGCCTCAGAGGTACTCCACCTTCTCCTAAGGTGTGGTGCCCCACCATCCAGTTAAGTTGGGGGCTCCTGACCACGCTCCAACACTCACACCCCACACAATAGAGTAGTTCAGCATAACCACATTGCGGCTCTTTGCCTAGTGAGAGGCAGAGCATCTTTGGTGGTTCCCTGCTTGGAACACTAAACGTGCTGGGAGGTGGGTGGAGTTGAGAGCACATAAAAGAGCGGGATGGTTTAGGATTACAGGTCAGTCTGACGGAGGAGTCAGTCAGAGGGAGAGTGAGAGAGAGGAAGCCACTCGGAGAGGAGTGGGGATCCCTGGAAGAAGGGATGGAGGAAGGAGTGCTGCAGCTGCCTCAGTGACCTGAGCCAGCTGGCACGGGAAAGGAAAGAAGGAGAAAGACGTTGCGCTTAAGCCTGAGCTTCCATAAGAGAGAAAGACAAGTACGGAACTTAGGAGAAAGGGAACACAGAGGACATGGGTTAGAGGAAGAACCCTGCCTAGAAGTTCTAAGCGCAAGGCCGGGGCCCGGTCCCCGAGGTTGTATGGACACTAATGGTTCTGCAGCAGACACCGGTGGACTAGTGGGCTGTAAATGCACTACTTCCATCTAAGACTTGAGGGCACAACAGCAATACGGATAGAGAGCCGGGACTTAGGAGTAGAGAGTCCCCGAAGCAGGCTACAACTGTCTGCCATGCAAGTAGAGTTCTTGGGAACATCTGTTAGGAGGAACTCCAGTGTAACTCAGTACTAGGAGATCTTCACACTTTAAGGTGCTATAGAGGAGACGTTCAGAAAAGGCACATAAGTTGGCAGAGCGTGGAAGGGAGCATTCCAGCTTGCCTGGAGGTTGACTGAGTCCCTGACCCGGAGGACACGGCACAGAAGTGGGCACTACAGACTGTGAGTAAAGCTTTGGAACTACATGCCCTGGTGTCCTCCATTCCTTCCTGCGTCCGTCCGCCTGGCACTGCTACATCCCCTGCGCCGGACACTACACCATCTAAGTGTCTCCACATGTATACTGCCCTCTACAAATTTTATCCTAAGCAGAAGCCACATGTACGGGAGTTACAGACCTGTTTCAATAATTAAGCTTATATTGTCTGGTACTGCTGATTACACTGAACTTTATGATGTTATATGCTCATATGCTAAAGACTTTGAAACATTTTCTAAAGTGAGTCAACAGAACAATATTCCACACGCCTTAGTGAAATGTAAATATTACAGGCGGTTGTAAAATGCGGAAGTAAACTCTGAGAATTAGGGCTCACCTACACTGAGATATAACACAGGCGAGTGCAATACGATGTTTTATCACATAGAACTCGGTCCAATGTTATACTATGGGCAGTGTAGATCAGCAATTATTTTCTCATGCTGATTTGACTTGAGAAAACAATTTGAAAACATTCTGCGGGTGCATATGACAATCCATAGAAGTTTATCGGTGCATGGAAATTATTGTACTGCAGTCTGATGTCATCTGAGTGTCGCGGTGTCTAAAAACACCAAGGGCAGGACTCAAATACAGTAGAGTAGACAAGGAGGTGGAAAAAAAACACCGGCTTTATTGAAAGACTAGCTAAAGAACCCTGCTCTACATGCTAACACAGTTGAAAACCGATATCACACTCACAGTTCTTGGTACTGATGTAGTGGAGATGAGTTTGTTGCATTGAGCTCTTCCTTCAGATTAACTTATCCATCTTATTCAGGATCAAGGCAAGTCTTGTTCCCACTTTCAATGTTGAGAGATTATTGGCACCAAAGCGTTGTGTTCTCTCACATCTTACAGGTGCTCGGGGAGAACTATACTGGCTGTGCTATGTGACTCTTTCCTTCTGACACGGTCCTGGTGGCCGATACTGTGGTAACCAGGCACTATCTTCTCCCTAGAAGCCGTTAGTTAATTTACCAGTCTCTCACTGTTAGTACACTTACACTGTGTGCTAAATTATTAGGCAAATGAGTATTTTGATCACATCATCCTTTTTGTACATGTTGTCCTACTCCAAGCTGTATAGGCTTGAAAGCCAACTGCCAATTATGTAAATCAGGTGATTTGCATCTCTGTAATGAGAAGGGGTGTGGTCTAATGACATCAACACCCTATATAAGGTGTGCTTAATTATTAGGCAACTTCCTTTCCTTTGGCAAAATGGGTCAGAAGAAAGATTTGACAGACTCTGAAAAGTCAAAAATTGTGAGATGTCTTGCAGAGGGATGCAGCAGTCTTGAAACTGCCAAACTTTTGAAGCGTGATCACCGAACAATCAAGCGTTTCATGGCAAATAGCCAACAGGGTCGCAAGAAGCGCGTTGATAAAAAAAGGCGCAAAATAACTGCTCATGAATTGAGGAAAAACAAGCGTCAAGCTGCCAAGATGCCATTTGCCACCAGTTTTGCCATATTTCAGAGCTGCAACGCTACTGGAGTATCAAAAAGCACAAGGTGTGCCATACTCACGGACATGGCCAAGGTAAGGAAGGCTGAAAAATGACCACCTTTGAACAAGAAACATAAGATAAAACGTCAAGACTGGGCCAAGAAATATCTTAAGACTGATTTTTCTAAGGTTTTATGGACTGATGAAATGAGAGTCACTCTTGATGGGCCAGATGGATGGGCCCGAAGCTGGATCAGTAAAGGGCAGAGAGCTCCACTCCAACTCAGACGCCAGCAAGGTGGAGGTGGGGTAAAGGTATGGGCTGGTATCATCAAAGATGAACTTGTGGGACCTTTTCGGGTTGAGGATGGAGTGAAGCTCAACTCCCAGACCTAGTGCCAGTTTCTGGAAGACACCTTCTAAGTCGGTATCGTTCAAGAAAAACATGATTTTCATGCAGGACAATGCTCCATCACATGCATCCAAATACTCCACAGCGTGGCTGGCCAGTAAAGGTCTAAAAGAAGAAACAATAATGACATGGCCCCCTTGTTCACCTGATCTGAACCCCATAGAGAACCTGTGGTCCCTTATAAAATGTGAGATCTACAAGGAGGAAAAACAGTACACCTCTCGGAACAGTGTCTGGGAGGCTGTGGTGGCTGCTGCACGCAATGTTGATCGTAAACAGATCAAGCAACTGACAGAATCTATGGATGGAAGGCTTTTGGTGTCATCAAAAAGAAAGGTGGCTATGTTGATCACTGATTTTTTTTTTTTGAATGTCAGAAATGTTTATTTCTAAATTTTGTGTTGTTATATTGGTTTACCTGGTAAAAATAAACACGTGAGATGGGTATATATTTGGTTTTTCTTAAGTTGCCTAATAATTCTACACAGTAATAGTTACCTGAAAAAACAGATATCCTCCTAAGAGAGCCAAATCAAAAAAAAAACCCACTTCAACTTCCAAAAATATTAAGCTTTGATATTTATGAGTCTTTTGGGTTGATTGAGAGCATAGTTGTTGTTCAATAATAAAAAGAATCCTTTCAAATACAACTTGCCTAATAATTCTGCACGCAGTATATTGTCCTACCTGTCTCTCACAGGCATTAGACTCCCTCTCCACTTTCTTAACTAACACACTTCCTGACTCTAGTTCAAAACCAACACACAGCAAGCTGCGTTAGGGAACAGACTAGTCCAAGTTCACACAAATCAGAGGGGAGTATTGTCTCTTAAAGTCACTGTGTAATGCAGTTCCCAGCAGTCTATGTGAACAGAGACAATTGAAAAGATGGAAAAATTAAGTTCTCCTTTTTTTCTGCACTTGTGATGCAATTCTCTCATGTGAGAGAATCGGATCACAGTAAGATAACATGCGCATCAAAACTCTGACAGTTTGAGCCAAGTGTCATTAGCATAATCGGCCCAGTTCTCTCGCATGAGAGAATATACGGCAGTGTGAGCGAGCCGTTACAGATTTCCTGCTTTTGGTTTACCATGGGAGGGCAGACCTTACTTCATCAGTGGTTGGGATTGTAGTACCAGAGATGTTCTTAAATTGCTTTATATAAAGTTTTTTGTTATACATTCAGTATAAGTTCAGGAATCACAATGCAGAAATTATTATAGACTTCCCCCCCCAAACTGTGCAACAGGAATAGCATAGTTGTGTGCCAAGTGTTAGATTTAGGCCACACGCACACGTTCAGCATTTATTGAGTTTTTTCCTCAGTATTTGTAGCCAAAACCAGGAGAGGAACAATCAGAGGAAAAGTATAATAGAAACCCGTCACCAGTTCTGTATTTATCACTCACTCCTGGTTTTGGCTTACAAATACTGAGGAAAAAAACTCATCAAATACTGAAAGTGAGCAAGTGACCTAAGTCAATGTATTTACCATTACTGCACCAATATAGGTTGTAGTTCAGCGGGGTTGGTTCAGTGTGACAGACAGGAAAAGTTCATAGCAAAACAACATGCTTAATTGTCCAAACTCACACAGTGTACAGCACACGGTATCCTCCGGTTCGCAGCTGGGAAACAAGACAGTTCATAAGTGTGACTTGTTGCCGAGGGCAACTGCACCACCATATCACGCTGCAGGGTGTCAGTAGTTCACCCTGCTTGGCTCTGTGTTCCCTCACAGACTGAGCTTTTGCAGAGTCAACTGCTCTGCTTGCTGCAATCTCCACACTGACACACCCAAACCCTTGCTGCAGGGGTTTTAACCTGGAATCTGTGGCCATGGGCCACTTGTAAGATCCAGCCTGGAGGAACCGGACCTGCCACACTACCTTCCTGCAGTCCGTTTAAAAAATAAAAGCCCATAATGGGTTTTCCTAAACAATGCTTTGGACAAATATCTTGACCAGGTCCATGCTTACTTTGATTTTGCCTTGTGACTCACAGGTGTCCTGCTGTGACCACAAAGCACTCCAGCGGGTCTAATGCGCTTGTGAGCGCATCCTGGGGGACACATAGTGACCCTCGAAAATAACACCAGTTGCTGCCTCACAAGGTTTACTGGAGTTCCAGTTAGGTTAAGGATAATATCACACTGTCAGTTAAAATTAATGATAGTGAATTTGATTGCCCAGAAATCCAACAAGATTGGCTCTAATGTTTAGTTTGCAGCTAGAAATAAGCAAATCTCTAGAAATTCAATTTGGGCATATTCACGTGAATTTAGTTGACAAATTTGTTTCATTCCCATTAAATTCGGTCCAAATCTAAATTGCCCTGGTTGCTGTGAGGGAAGAGAAGGGGTTTAAAAAGATAAAAAAACAACTTTACAAACACATCTCCAGTTCCTGCTATTCCACAACAGCATAACAGAACAGAAGATTTACGTGACAGGGGAGGCAGAATAAACAGGTGAGGAAATGTGAGTATAATGTTTTCTGTTTGTTAACACATTTCCAGTCCTCAAAAGAATTCTGCAAAATGATGACGTTCACTATCATTAGTTCTAATGTAGATTTAATCTAAAAATTGCTATGAATCCCCAGACTAGGGGCTTGGTCACATGAGCATATACATCGAATGAGTGCTGTACGATTTTTTTATCCAATAGCACTAGGCCCAAAGTTATTCAGTGGAGCAGTGTTGATGACCGATTTTCATCATTGACAGAATCTGTCAGTGAAAAAAATCGCTACATGCTGCAATTTCACTTCAAAATCAGATACCACTCACACACTCAAGTCAATCAGTGCGTGGGAAACTTGGATGACATCTGTGTGCAGTTCGATAACCGCAGACTCTCAGAATGGTAGCCCCCCCCTCGAATATAAATGTAGGGGGAGTCTCATGGGAATGCAGACCCTATTTTGATTATCCTGCCATTTTGGGGTTGTGTTTAATATGAGTTTAAAATGGTTTCTTGATGTTCAAACTGAGGTCAAAAGGTAATTCTAGTAAGCTGTGTAGTTACGAGCAGGTTCATTCCGGTCATATCCAGATGTTTTTGGCGCACTTTTTATGGAATATGATTGGCTGTTTCATAAAGGACTGGGAAGATTTTAGGTATAAAAAGACCACTTTTTGCCAGTTATTCCATTCACCTCAGAAGAAGAAAGAAGATCAGAGATGGACAGCTTTTTACAGCAGTTGGTACGGAGGGCCGGGAAGGAAGATGGAGCAGAGTGGCTAAGAAGCTGCCTAGCTATAAAACTTACCTTGACAGCAGGTGAAGCCACCTTTCTACTTCCTGAACCGCCTTCCCCCCACCAGCCAGCGGACGAGGCATTGCCGGCATCAAGAAGAAGCAAAAGTGCCCGAAGGATCTGGAGACTCAGAGTTTCTTATGCACCGCCTGCGGCTTCAGCGAGGTCTGGCAGCCGCGTATGGGATGTGCGTGTGAAGAAGACACAGATCCGTTCCCGGAAGTCTCGCAGCCTGGCGCAAGATTCCTTCAGCGTCAGCATCTCTGCTGGTGTCATCATCAGGACTCGCCGGGGATGCGTCTAGCAGCTACGGCCGTAAAAGTGCTGCTGTGACTCACATTACTACGGATGCCTCAGCCGGAGGCGTTTCCCACAGAAGGAGTCAGGGATCTCTTCCAGACTTTACAGCATCCCTCTCCTGGAGATCTGCAGCCATCAACATAGATGAACATGAGGACATTGCTTCCCAAGCACCTGCACAGATGCGCTGGCCCCTCACAAGGGGCTTAAGTGAGAGCTACATTGAAGACATGGACCAGGAGCTGAGACATTCCAGAACGGGTGAGATTCTCTATGTGCCTCTGTCTGTTTCACACCATGACCTTAAATCTTTAGTCAGTAAGCTTTTGACTGAGGCTTTAGGCGATTCAGTTACTGCTGCTTTTCCTTTAGCTAATCAGCGTCAGTTAGATCTTAGCATCACACCTACAAGTGCAAACCCTTGTGTACCTCAGGCTCTTTTAAAGGAGGCTCTGACATGCGCACTATCCCCCTTGGGATTCCATCTGAACGCCTCCATCAAATAGTTTATTTGGAGTAAGAATTATGTTGACCTGTTCTCATTACTGCCAACTCAGAGGGAAAAGCACAGTAAATTTGAAAAGAAAGATGACAAGTTTATTATTGACTAGCTGAAGAACCCGGCACTGCCCGGGCATAGTAACTAACTAGGGTTAGTTATAACAAATTATATTGATTATATCTATATATATAAAGCTGAGTGTAGAGCCCCGCCCACTCCGCATAGCCACATTCACTATAATATCCCACATCATCCCATCAGCCAGAGCTACCGGACTACTACCCCTAATATCCCACATCGACCCGTCAGCCAGAGCCACCGGACTTCTAATATCCCATATCATCCCGTCAAAGCCACCGGACTACTACCCCTAATATCCCACATCATCCTGTCAGCCATAGCCACTGGACAACTACCATTAATATCCCACATCATCCCGTCACAGCCGCCAGACTACTACCCCTAATATCCCACATCATCCCATCAGCCAGAGCCACCGGACTACTCACCCTAATATCCCACATCATCCCATCAGCCAGAGCTACCGGACTACTACCCCTAATATCCCACATCGACCCGTCAGCCAGAGCCACCGGACTTCTAATATCCCATATCATCCCGTCAAAGCCACCGGACTACTACCCCTAATATCCCACATCATCCTGTCAGCCATAGCCACTGGACAACTACCATTAATATCCCACATCATCCCGTCACAGCCGCCAGACTACTCACCCTAATATCCCACATCATCCCGTCAGCCAGAGCCACTGGACTACTCCCCCTAATATCCCACATCATCCTGTCAGCCGGGGGTCAGAATCAGAGTGCTAAGTGGAATGGCCCTAATTTCCATACCGGGGATCCCTTTAAGAGGGGCCTGGGGTCAGAACCAGAGTACTTAGTGGAATTGCCCTAACTTCCATACCAATGATCCCTTTAAGAGACCCTGGGGTCAGAACCACAGCGCTGAGTGGAACTCTCCTAATTCCATACCAGGAATCCCTTTAAGAGAGGCCTGGGGTCAAAACCAAAGCACTGGATGGATTTGCCCTAACTTCCATACCAATGATCCCTTTAAGAGAGGCCTGGGGTCAGTATCAGAGCGCTGAGGGATTTGCCCTAACTTCCATACCAGAGATCCCTTTAAGAGGGAAGATGTGCCTATGGGATGGAGGATGTGTGATGGGGATATGGGCACGGGAGGGGGGATTCATTTCTGTCATGTTCCTTTCTGGGGGGCAGACAATGGCTGGGAGTTTATGTTCCCGGGAATGCTAGATTTCTCCCACCATGTCAGTGTCTGCTGAGATGTTGTCAAGTGGGAAAACTGTTGCTCATAGCAACCAATCACAGCTCAGCTTCTATTAAACAGCTCTGGTGAAATGAAATATGCTTAGTGATTGGTTGCAAAGAAAACTGTTGTTCATAGCAACCAATCACAACTCAGCTTTTTTAAACAGCTCTGGTGAAATGGGCTGGTGATACACAAACACACATACATTCAATTTTATATATATAGATGATAAAAAGCAAGGAGCTCCGAAATCTTTTAACAACTGGCTCCAAGCATTTTTTATTTATTCTGCTGTTCTCTGTGAAAAATTTCCTAATTTATGCAGTGGGCTTTTTCAACATATTAACATACTGTAACTCCTGAAGCTTATCGTAACTTTAATGGCATGGCTTAGTTACGTTGAGGCATTTAGACAGAAATTAGCAGTTCATTCAAATGTCACATGGGGTGTAAAGGACGTAGGTCTCTGGATCAATATGATGCTCCCGCAGTAGCACTCTTTTAGTAAGCAACCACTTATTGCAACTAATAAGAAGGGTATCTGCTTTGCGTTTACTGAAACATCTTGCAAGTGGCTCCACAATTGCAGGTTTCGCCATGAGTGCTCATTCTGAGGCGGATCCCATCCTATGTCCAAATACATTAACCCCTTAACCCCAAGGGTGGTTTGCACGTTAATTACCGGACCAATTTTTACAATTCTGACTACTGTCCCTTTATGAGGTAATAACTCTGGAAAGTTTCCATGGATCCTGGTGATTCTGACAATGTTTTCTCGTGACATATTGTACTTCTTGTTAGTGGTAAAATTTCATTCATATAACTTGTGTTTATTTGTGAAAAAAATGGAAATTTGTCTAGAATTTTGAAAATTTTGCAATTTTCTAACTTTGAATTTTTATGCCCTTAAATCACAGAGATATGGCACACAAAATACTTAATAAGTAACATTTCCCACATGTTTACTTTACATCGGCACAATTTTGGAAGCAAAACTTTTTTTGTTAGGAAGTTATAAGGGTTAAAAGTTGACCAGCGATTTCTCATTTTTACAACACCATTTTTTTCAGGGACCACATCACATTTGAAATCACTTTGAGGATTCTGTATGACAGGAAATGTCCAAAAGTGACACCATTCTAAAAACTGCACCCCTCAAGGTGCTCAAAACCACATTCAAAAAGTTTATTAACCCTTCAGGTGCTTTACAGGAATTTTTTAAAATGTTTTTTTAAAAAAATGAACATTTTGACTTTTTTTCACAAAAAAATTACTTCAGGTCCAATTTTTTTATTTTACCAAGGGTAACTTGAGAAATTGGGCCCCAAAAGTTATTGTGCAAGTTGTCCTGAGTACGCTGATACCTGTGGGGGGGAACCACTGTTACGGTACATGGCAGAGCTCGGAAGGGAAGGAGTGCCGTTTCACTTTTTCAACGCAAAATTAGCTGGAATTGAGATAGGACGCCATGTCGCCTTTGGAGAGCCCCTGATGTGCCTAAACAGTGGAAACCCCCCACAAATGACACCATTTTGGAAACTAGACCCCACAAGGAACTTATCTAGATGTGTGGTGAGCACTTTGAACCCCAAAGTGCTTCACAGAAGTTTATAACGTAGAGCCCTAAAAATAAAAAAAATCATTTTTTGCACAAATATGATCTTTTAGTCCCCAATTTTTTATTTTCCCAAGGGTAATAGGAGAAATTGGACCCCAAAATTTATTGACCAAATTGTCCTGAGTATGCTGATACCCCATATGTGGGAGAAAACTACTGCATGGGCACACGTCGGGGCTCGGAAAGGAAGTAGTGACGTTTTGTAATTCAAACTTTGATGGAATGGTCTGCGGGTGTCATGTTGTGTTTGGAGAGCCCCTGATATGCCTAAACAGTGGAAACCCCCCATAAGTAAGCCCATTTTGGAAACTAGACTCCCCATGGAACTTATTTAGATGTGTGGTGAGCACATTGAGCCCCCAAATGCTTCACAGAAGTTTATAACGTAGATCCCTAAAAATAAAAAAATCATATTTTTTTCCACAAACATGATCTTTTAGTCCCCAATTTTTTATTTTTCCAAGGGTAACAGGAGAAATTGGACCCCAAAATTTCTTGTCCAATTTGTCCTGAGTACGCTCATACCCCATATGTGGGAGAAAACTACTGTATGGGCACACGTCGGGGCTCGGAAGGGAAGTAGTGACTTTTTGGAATGCAGACTTTGATGGAATGATCTGCGGGTGTCAATAATAGAAAATTGAGGGGGCACCACAGGCAAATAGCTATAGGATCCAACCTTGACCTATAATAATGATAACTACTGATTATCCCGAAGAAAAAGATAGGCCATAAAAGGGGATCACCATACAACATGGAAATCACATAGAAAAATGTTTATTGGACACGAAAGGACACACAAAAACTTTTTAAAAACATTAAAATAGTCACTATTGTGACATATGCAGACAATGCTTAGGCATATAATAAAGCCTATAACCCAGGAGACTTAAATGCAAACTGCCTTTTCAAAACGCATATAGACAGCATGCGTCCTGTGTCTCCTATCTTCATCACTGGGGACGCAGGCAGTGCGCAGTATGCGTTTGGCGGCGCATGCGTCCTTTTGACGGTGCGCCGACCAGCGCCAAGCGCAACCTGTTGCAATTTGGTTGCGCTCGGCGCACCATCAAAAGGACGCATGCGCTGCCAAGCGCATGATGCGCATGGCCTGCGTCCCCAGTGATAAAGATAGGGGACGCATGCAGCGTCATGCGCCGGTAGGTGGAGTTACCGGAGGAGGCGCGGCAGGGGGCGGGGATTAGCGGTGGCCGTGCGCAGGCCGTCGCTGCGCCCTGAAACGCTAATGTGAAACCACCCTTAGAAAATTCTATTACCATAGCTTTGGTTCTATAATGCTACCTGGGGATCTTATTAGCGATCTATATGTCTGCCTATTTAGTAAACAATACAGCCGTAATTTATTCAAACACTGCGCCGCTATGGATGATTCCAGCGCATGCGCTTTGATAATGTTTGCTTGGTGCTATGGCAGCTGGATTACATGAATGGTATTACGACTTTTTCCTGCTTTATGTGCAGTGGCGCCTTAGCAGTAATTCCCTATGGTTGTCATCATCATCATCCGGGCTTCCTAATGCCGTGTGCTGTGATGTATTTAACCATTTAAACAGGTGCATATAAGGACACTGGTTAGTTCATTTGTTACCCCTGACGAAGCCACTGCGAGTGGCGACACGCGTCAGGTATCCGTCAGCACTAGGTTGACTACATGCTTGCGCTTTTGGTAATGGGTTCAACCATCTCATGATCCCGTGATATTATTCATGGAAGGCCTTTTTGGACATGTTGTAACTTTCAGTCCGGTCCCCACTGTGACGTCCATCAGTTGCGAGTCTGAGCTGCACGTAAGACAGCACCCCGAGAAACCCCAAGACCCTTTACCCCCATACAGGGATCTGGAATTACAGCAGAGCCCAAGAGGTAGCTGCCTATGAGAGCAGCAGACCGGAGTAGGACGGTCACCAGGAAGGGACTAAAAACCGGGACCGAAAGCGTAGTCAGGAGTCAAAAGCCAGAAACCAGGCGAGCAGCAGAGGTACAAAAATCGGCAGGAAGTAGCAGAGTCAAAATCCAGGCTAAGGTCAGAGTCAAAAACCGGGCGAGCAGCAGAGGTACAAAATCGGCAGGCAGTAGCAGAGTCAAAATCCAGGCTAAGGTCAGAGTCAAAAACCGGGCGAGCAGCAGAGGTACAAAATCGGCAGGCTGTAGCAGAGTCAGAAATCCAGGCAAAGGTCAGAATCAGAAGTGGCAATTAAACACTAGATCACTGGGGAAACCAAGACTATCTCTGGCGGTCTGCAGGGCAGGCCCCAAAGTATTTGAAGGATATGGCTATCCCTCACAGGCTCACAGCCTGATGACCTAATCTGGACCACCCCCAGAACCAGGCCAGACGGCGATGCACCAGCCCCTTCACCTCTGACAGAAGAGCGAAGCCTGCGCCCACCAGACACCTGTGCAGGGGCCCCTTCTCTGTCAACACTATCACCCACAGGAGAAACACGGCGATGCCTAACGACAGAGGCATGCGTCAAAGGAGCGGGACCACATGAGGGCACAGCCCTCCTATCGCTGGCACCACCAGTCAAAGGAGTCTGGCGCCTCCCAGCGGCTGAGGCAGGAACACCAGCCCCCGAGTCCAACGGCGACGTGACAGTCTGGGGCCTCCCAGTGGCCGAGGCAGGAACACCAGCCTCCGAGTCCGACGGCAACGTGACAGTACCCCCCCTCTAAGAGGGGCCTCCGGACGCTCAAAACCCGGTTTGTTGGGATGAAGGAGATGAAACTTCCTGATCAAACCCTTGGCCTGAACTTTACTGGCAGGAACCCAGAACCTTTCCTCTGGACCGTAGCCCTTCCAGTGTACCAGATACTGCATGGATCCTCTCACTAAGTGGGAGTTAAGGACTCCTTGGACTTCAATTCCCCGACCAAAACTGGAGGAGGAGGGGACTGGACAGGATGAATCGGAGAGCGGCACAATTTGAGAAGAGACTTATGGAATACATTAGGCAGTTTAAATGATTGAGGGAGTTTCAGACGAAAGGCTACTGGGTTAATTACCTCAATAATTTCATATGGACCAATAAACCTGGGACCCAGTTTGGCAGAGGGCACTTTTTAGCTTAATATTCCTGGTAGAAAGCCAGACTTTATCTCCAACTCCCAGGTGCAGGCCCTTGGAGCGCCGTCTATTAGCAGAAGAAGCTTGTCTAGTCTGAGCCCCTTTTAAGTTTACGTTGACTTCTGACCAGATAGTTTTTAACTGATGTATGGATCTTTCTCCCCCAGGGAGCTCTGACATCTTAGAAGAGAATGTACCAAAGCATGGGTGCAGCCCATGATTACAATAAAAAGGGGTAGTCTTGATGGACTCCTGGTACTGATTATTCATGGAAAACTCTGCTAACGGCAGGTGTTCCACCCAATCGGACTGATGCTCAGAGACATAACAACGTAGATACTGCTCAAGAGCTTGGTTGGTGCGCTCGGTTTGACCATTGGGTTCAGGGTAATAGGCAGAAGAGAAGGACAATTCAATTCCAATCCGTTTACAGAATGCCCTCCAAAATTTCAAAATGAACTGGGTACCCCTGTCGGACACAATAATCACAGGAGCACCATGCAGTCGTACAACATGTGAAATTAACAGTTTGCTCAGGGTCTCGGAATTAGGCAATCCAGACAGAGGAACAAAATGAAACTGCTTGCTGAATCTATCCACCACACCCAGATACACGTCTTCCCTTCTGAGAGCTGTAAGTCAGTAATAAAGTCCATGGAGATATGAGTCCAAGGACCCTCAGGGGTAGCCAAGGACTGGAGCCACCTGGCAGGGCGATTTTGGGGAGACTTAACGCGAGCACACGTTTTACAAGCCAGTACATAGTCCTTACAGTCCTTTACTATAGTTGGCCACCAAAAATTCCTGGTTACAAGTCTGATGGTGCTATTGATACCTGGATGCCCTGCAAGGACAGAATCATGCGATTCCTTCAGAACTTGAAGCTGGAATGTGGCCGGGACAAATAATTTTTGGGGAGGAATAGTGTCAGGGGCTTGTTCTGGGGATCTACGGATTTCTTCCAGAAGATCCAAAGATACAGCTGAAGTAACAATCCCCTTAGCTAATATTGGAGTTGGTTCAGAGTCCTCGACCTGTGAGGGACAAAAACTTCGAGAAAGGGCATCAGCCCTTACATTCTTATTACCTGGTCGGAAAGTGATCACAAAATCAAATCTAGAGAAGAACAAGGCCCACCTTGCCTGTCTAGGATTCAGTCTTTTTGCTGACTCCAAGTAGGTCAGGTTCTTATGGTCAGTAATTATGGTGATCTTATGTTTGGCACCTTTGAGGAAGTGGCGTCATTCCTCGAAGGCCCATTTGATTGCCAGTAATTCCCGATTACCTATATCATAATTCCTCTCGGTGGAAGAGAATTTTCGGGAAAAGAAGGCACATGGACGAAGTTGAGTGAGGGATGCAGTGCCTTGCGATAGCACTGCTCCTACGTCAGAGGCATCTACCTCCACAATAAAGCGGCGGTCCAGATCAGGCTGAACCAATATCGGGTTAGAGGAGAAACATTCCTTTAATACAGAAAATGCATTAAGTGCTTCAGGCTTCCAGTTAACCACATCCGCCCCTTTCTGAGTCAAATCAGTGAGTGGTTTGGCTAGCTCAGAAAAACCTTTAATGAATTTACGATAGTAGTTGGTGAAACCTAGAAATCGCTGCAGCGCCTTTAGAGACTTGGGTTATACCCATTCCTTAATGGGTTGGATGTTAGAAGGATCCATGCAAAACCCTTTAGCTGACACAATGTATACCAGAAACTGTACCTCCTCAGCCATGAAAACACATTTCTCTAGTTTGGTGAATAAAGAATGCTCGCTAAGTCTCTGGAGGACAGAACAGACATGTTGGACATGCGTCATAAGGTCAGCAGAATAAATCAGGATGTCATCCAAATAAACGACTACATATACCCCACAGATGTCTCTGAAGATATCATTTGTCAGAGTCCTGTTAGCGCCGGCGTACAGCCTCCGCTAAGCAGGGACTCACCCGCACCGTAGGGACCCCTGGGGACAAGAACAGCCGGAAAATAAAGATGCACAGACCTGAATGTAGAAGTTTAGCAAGCCTGCACAGGACCTACGATCATGTGAACGGTCATGTGACTGCAAGGGACGGGGCTTAGCGTCCTGTTTTCAAAGAAGGTAGAAAACTCAAAGTCGGGCAAAGCGGAGGTCATGCACAATACAGGCAAGCGAGATACAGGAGGGATAAACAGATGGGAGGTCAGACAAAGCCAAAGGTCATACACAAGATATCAGTAAAGTACCAGGGATGAGACAGAATGGATAGTCAGGGCCAAGCAGAGATCAAAACCAAACAGACGTAGAAGGTACCAAGCAGAATCCAAAGCAATATCCAGAGAACAGACCGAGTCATACACAGAGAATCATGCAACCAGAACACAGCACTAACACACTCAGTGGTCACCACACAATGCCAAGGGCGAAAGTATAACTGACGGGGGATGGGATCTTCCTGAGGCTATAAGACGCCTCCCCAGAACCAATGAGAGGCCATCATAATAGGTCCCAGGTGTGCAGGTGAGAGTCTGCACTGAGGTCAGAACATTAACCCCAGCACTGGTATCATGACATCATTCACAAAATTCTGAAACACTGCAGGTGCATTACTGAGCCCGAACGGCATTGCAAGGTACTCAAAGTGGCCGAGGGGTGTGTTAAATGCGGTTTTCCATTCATCTCCCTTTCTTATACGAGTAAGATTATATGCTTCTCGGAGGTCAAGCTTAGTAAACCAACGGGCTCCCAACAGCTGACTAAAAGGTATGAGTGGAAGCGGATACTGTTTTTTCACAGTGATTGCGTTTAACTCACGGTAATCAATGCAAGGTCTGAGACCACCATCTTTCTTTTACACAAAAAAGAATCCGGCCTCAACTGGTGAGGTGGATGGTCTAATAAACCCTTTTCGTAAACTGTCTGCTATGTAGTCTTTCATGGCCTGACACTCTGGACCAGAGACATTAAATATTCTCCCCTTGGGGAGATGAGAATTCGATATCAAGTCTATGGGGTAATCGTATTCTCTATGAGGGGGTAGTTTCTCTGATTCTAATATAGAAAAAACATCCTTATAATTCCTGAATGCATAAGGTACAAAGGGAGGCTTGACTTTAACTTGGTTCACTGATAGCGATATACAGTTGTCCTGACACTCTGGGCTCCAGCGCATGATATCAACCAAGTGCCAGTCTATGACTGATGTTTGCGTAACCATGGCATACCCATAACAACTGCGGATGATAAATTATTGATAACAAAAAATGACATGTTCAGCATGTAATAATCCCACTGACATTGATACTTCTTCAGTGACAAACTCCACTCCACCCTGGATGATAGATGTGCCATTAATCGCAGTGGTTTTAATGGGGACATTAAGCCTTAGCAGTGGTACGCCAAGATTCCTTGCTACCAGGAAATCTATGAAGTTCCCTTCTGAACCACTATCTACATAAGCCTCCAAACACACAGATTTCTTAAGGTAGGACAAAAAAATAGGTAAAAGGACTTTGGCCGCATTAGTGTGCAATACCTGGGCACCTGGGCAGGCATGACCAGAACT
Organism: Dendrobates tinctorius; assembly: GCF_039654945.1. Taxonomy (NCBI): domain Eukaryota; kingdom Metazoa; phylum Chordata; class Amphibia; order Anura; family Dendrobatidae; genus Dendrobates; species Dendrobates tinctorius. The sequence goes on from NW_027361717.1 coordinate 25,682,219, forward strand.
ACCCAGGTGCTGATGTCCCGGAAGTGAAGACTTCTGACGTCCAGCGTTTTCCCAGAGGTCTCCCCGACTGTGGCTTGTGCAGATGTTAGTGCAAGATGATGGGATTGATCCTCCACAGGCTGAGCAATGAAGCAGGTAACAGGTGCTTTAGCCACAGAATCAACTCAGAGAAAGAAAGGCAGGAGAAAAAAAAATTCAGGGAAAATCCTGGATATATACAAAAACGATTTTGGGCCAGAGATAATGTGACGTCCGTCAGTTGCGAGTCTGAGCTGCTCGTAAGACAGCACCCCGAGAAACCCCGAGACCCTTTACCCCCATATGGGGATCTGGAATTACAGCAGAGCCCAAGAGGTAGCTGCCTATGAGAGCAGTGGACCGGAGCAGGACGGTCACCAGGAAGGGACTAAAAACCGGGACTGAAAGCGTAGTCAGGAGTCAATGGTCAAAAACCAGGCGAGCAGCAGAGGTACAAAATCATCAGGCTGTAGCAGAGTCAAAATCCAGGCTAAGGACAGAGGCATGCGTCAAAGGAGCGGGACCACATGAGGGCATAGCCCTCCTATCGCCGGCACCACCAGTCAAAGGAGTCCGGCGCCTCCCAGTGGCCGAGGCAGGAACACCTGCCCCCGAATCCGACGGCGACGTGACACCCACCTGACCCATTGTTCAGGGACTTGTTTCCTTATGAGGTTTCACTATCTTGTTATGCAGTTTTCGTTTGCTTCAGTTCTGAGAACCCCACTTCGGGTGAAGTATTTGTCTATATGGGACTAAATTATTCTTTTTGCGCCTGTTATTACTATATCTCACAAATGCTTTTTGAGACTGTATAATTTTTACATGCAGGTAACAACTTGATAAGATCTATGGTATGGGGATTTGCATCTATAGTGGACTAAGTATTGTTATTGCATCCATGTCCATTATTATGTTGATGGTATGCTGTCTATATGTGTTTTGAAAAAGCAGCTTGCATTTAAGCCTCCTGGGTTATAGGCCTTATTATATGCCTAAGTATTGTCTGCATATGTCACATTTGTGACAATTTTAATGTTTTTAAAAAGTTTTTGTGTGTCCTTTTGTGTCCAATAAACATTTTTCTATGTGATTTCCATGTCGTATGGTGATCCCCTTTTTATGGCCTATCTTTTTCTTCCGCATAGTCAGTAGTTATCATTATTATAGGTCAAGGTTGAATACAGACTTTGATGGAATGGTCTGCGGGTGTCAAGTTGCATTTGGAGAGCCCCTGACGAGCCTAAACAGTGGAAACCATCCACAAGTGATCCCATTTTGAAAACTAGACCCCCCCAAGGAACTTATCTAGATGTGTGGTGAGAACTTTAAACCCCCAAGTGCTTCACAGAAATTTATAGCGTAGAGCCATAAAAATAAAAAAAATCGTATTGTTTTCCACATAAATGATCTTTTAGTCCCCAATTTTTCATTTTCCCAAGGGTAACAGGAGATAATGGATGCCAAATGTTGTTGTGCAATTTGTCCTGAGTGGGCTGATACCCCATATGTGGAGGTAAACCACTGTTTGGGCGCATGGCAGAGCTTGGAAGGGAAGGAACATCGTTTGACTTTTTCAATGCAGAATTGGATGAATTGAGATCAGACACCATGTCGCTTTAGGAGAGCCCCTGATGTGCCTAAACTGTGGAAACCCCCCAATTCTAAATCCATCCCTAACCCCAACACACCCCTAACCCTAACCTTAGCTCTAATCCTAACCCTAATGGGAAAATGGAAATAAATACATTTTTTTCAAATTTTATTATTTTTTCCTAACAAAGGGGGTGATAAAGGGGGGTTTGGTTTACTATTTAAAGCAGGTTTATGTGTTTGGCAGCTGTCAGACGCTAAAAGATGCTTTTTAAACCAAAAATTAGTTTTTGCATCACCACATTTTGAGAGCTAGAATTTTTCCATATTTTGACCCACAGAGTTATGTGAGGTCTTATTTTTTGTGGGACGAGTTTTGCGGGACGGTTTCATTGGTACTATTTTCCGGTACGTGACATTTTTTGATCGCTTTTTATTCCGATTTTTGGGATGCAGACTGAACAAAAACTAGCAATTCATGAATTTCTTTTGGGGGGGAGCGTTTACACCATTCTGCCTGTGGTAAAATTGATAAAGTGGTTTTATTCTTCGGGTCAGTACGATTACAGTGATTTTTTTTAATGTTTTGGCGGTTTTATACAATAAAAACAATTTTATATAAAAAATAATTATTTTTGCATCGCTTTATTCTGCGAGCTATAACTTTTTTATTTTTTCACTGATAACACTATATCGCAGTTCGTTTTTTGCGGGACAAGATGACATTTTCAGTGGTACCATGTTTATTTATATCGGTCTTTTTGATAGCGCATTATTGCACTTTTTGTTCTGCGGTATAATAAAGCTGTCAGGACTCTAATGTCAGGACCCTGTCAGCGTCGGCAAACTGCCACGCAGAGCAGGGTGACTTACCCACACTATGGGAGAGCGCAGGGACCAATACTGTAGTGAAAGTTCTGAGCACGAGACCTGCGACACTAAAGGTAGTATAGAGTACCAGGACCTACGATCATGTGACCACAGGGGGCGTGGCTTAGCGTCCTGCTGCAGTAGATGACTGTAAGATTCTATTACAGGAATCTTGGAGTGAAGATTAGGGGAACTCAGGTCAGACAAGCAGGGGGGGGGTCATACACAGAGAGGGAAGAGTGATACCAGAGATGCAAGCAGAGAATAGTCAGAATGTAAGCAATGAGTCATAGACAGAGATAGCAATGTGGTACAAGTGGGGCAGTCAGAGAGTAGTCAGGTCCAAGGCAAAAGAGTCATACACGGGAATAGCAGAGCAGTACCAAAAGAACAGGCAGAACTCGTAACAGGGACAGAACCGGGTCAAAACCAAACAAGCATAAAGTATCACAGTCACAAGGCACACGTACGCACAAGGTCAACTAAGTCAGCCGAGGACAGGAGTATAACTGACACCAGACCTAGGTCGAGTGAGCATTAAATAGCCGCCCTCTGCCAGAGAGAGGCAGAAACAATTGTCTGACCAGGACGGGCCAAAGACAAACCCCATCCTGGATCATGACAAAAGCATTGTTTTTTTTTTTTTCAAGGGGTTCACTAAAGAGGTTAACTAGTGGGACAGTTTTATAGGGCGAATCGTAATGGACGCGGCAATACCAAATATGTGTACTTTTATTGTTGCTTTGTTTTATTTCCAAAAATAAATCAATTTATTGGGGAATATTTTTTTTTCTTTATTTAGGAATTTAAAAAAAATTATTTTTACACGTTTTATTTTTTGCAGGGAGGAAGGCCCTTGGAACAACACGAGCACATCGCGTTGTTCCGAGGGTCTCAGGGAAGCACACAGGGGGCCCCCTCCCTGTGTGATTCTTCCCTATACCCCCAGAACACTGCAATCATGTTTGATCGCAGTGTGCCGGTGGTTAATGTGCCGGGAGCGGTCCATGACCGCTCCTGACACATAGTGCCGGGTGTCAGCAGTGATAATCAGCTGACACCCGGCTATGATGCACTATCCCATCCTTGGGAATTAAGTCACAGGGCACATGGACGAGATAGTACATCATATGGCAGAAAGGGGTTAAAAAGCAATCCCATAGTGCTCAACAGAACACTAGCAAGGAACTTAGTCTTAAAATCCCCGACCCCGGTAATTTTGGAAAAAATGTTACCATGGTTAGACAAATACCCAGATCTGGAGAGTAGGAATTTGTTATACCAAGGTTTTTACATGGGGTTTTACATATCTGCCTTTTAAAGGCAATGGCTGTAAGCTAGTTAAAAATTTACCTTCTCTATTCTGAATTTCCTGAAATAGCTAGAACCAAAATTTTTTAGAGTTACAGCTATAATGTGTAGCAGGTCCTTTTGAACATCCTCCATTTCCTGATTTTGGCATTTCTCAGTTGGGAATCGTCCCTAAAAGAAATTCAGGTGTTTTTAGACTTATACATCATTTGTCATACCTCCACGGTTCTTCCCTAAATTACAAACTTGATAAATCACTATGTTCAGTAAACTACGCCTCTTTTGATTTGGCGGTAGATATCCATAGGAAATTTCGTAAGAATGCTTTGATGTCCAAATCTGACATTAAATCTGATTTTAGACTTCTTCCAGTGAACCTGACCAGTAGAGTTGAGCGAAATAGGTCGGCCAGATTCATAAGTCGCCGACTTATGCCAAAGTCGGGTTTCGCCGGCCAAAACCCCACCATAGCGTGAAGTCGGCCCTGCCGTCGGCAAAACGAGCGACAAAGTCAGATTTCCCAGAATGCTTGCAGGTGTCTTTTTTTCAGCCAATGAGCAAGAAAGTACACTGTGGGCAACGAGATGACATGTGCAGCGTCCACCACCATCGTAGAGAAGGGCATTGCAGTGATTGGCTTGCTTTGGGGGGCGTCATAGTGTCTATAAAAGCCCTGACCGCCGACCTCCATTTTACTTCTGCCGATCTTAACAGTAGGGAGAGGTTGCTGTTTATCAGAGGGGAGAGAGTTAGGGCTGTAAAGATAGAAGAAGTTTTTATGTGCTTGTGCTGATAGCAATTGTGCTGTACAGTTAGTGTGCAGTGACAGGGGAGGATTTTTTTGTGTGCAGCAGCGCTGGTTATTAGGCTGCCTGATAGCTGTATTGCTGTGTGTACACTGCTGTGCAGACTGCTTTTTACACAGCACTAATACTTTAATTCTTTTTTTCTGCACAGTTACCGGCCGTTCATTTTTTGCCACACCGTATAGAGCTGTACGCTCCTCACACACTACCGTGTACCGGCTGGTATCACGGACAAATACATGCTGACTATCTGTGTGTGACTCTGGAAATATATACAGAGATTTAAATTTTCCCCTACACCGTATACAGCTGTACGCTTCTGATACAGTACCGTATATCTGCTGTTTGTATTACGGTCAAATCCATACTGGGTGAGCGTCTGTGTGTGACTCCAGAAATAAATACAGAGATTTAAATTTTCCCCTACACCGTATACAGTTGTACACTCCTCATACAGTACTGCTGTTTGTATTACGGTCAAATCCATACTGAGTGAGCATCTGTGTGTGACTCTGGAAATATATACAGAGATTTAAATTTTTCCCTACACCGTATACAGCTGTACGTTTCAGATACAGTACCGTATATCTGCTGTTTCTATTACTGTGAAATCCATACTGAGAGAGTGTCTGTGTGTGACTCCAGAAATAAATACAGAGATTTAAATTTTCCCCTACACTGTATACAGCTGTATGCTCCTCATACAGTACCGTATATCTGCTGTTTGTATTACGGTCAAATCCATACAGAGTGAGCGTCTGTGTGTGACTCCAGAAATATATACGGAGATTTAAATTTTTCCCTACACCGTATACAGCTGTACGCTTCTGATACAGTACCGTATAATCTGCTGTTTGTATTACGGTGAAATCCATACTGAGAGGCGTCTGTGTGTGACTCTGGAAATATATATGGAGATTTAAATTTTTTCGCTACACCGTATACAGCTGTACACTCCTGAAACAGTACCATATATCTGCTGGTATTTTTGGTACATTTTCCCAAACATGAGGAAGTATGGTGGAAGAGGCCACGGACGTGGGCAGGGGGGCCAGCAGGTATTGATGGTGGTGGTGGTGCATCTGCTGGTAGTGCCGAAAGCACAATAGCATCTAAGGCAGGAGGTGTTGAGCCTGCGTCATCGTCTTGCTCCAGAAGGCCTGGAAGGCTCCCTTTTCTGGGAGTAGGTAAACCGCTTTTAAAGCCGGAGCATCAGGAATAGGTTTTGGCTTACATTGCCGAAACAGCCTCCAGCTCTATCGCCTCCTCTTCTGAAGTTACAAAAACTGCAAGCACTGAGTCATCAGTGCAGGCTCCTGGTCAGGAACAACACCTTTCCTTGTGTCCTTCACCCCCACCAAAAGTGAAGGATGTGGCAGGCCACACTACAGATTACTCCTTGGAGCTCTTTTCACATACCATGTCTAAGTTATCAAGTGGAATCCGGAATTCCCCAGTCCAAGATTAATATGACATGGAGTGCACTGATGCACAGCCAGTGCTATATGATTCTGCTGGTACATTCACCCAGGGCACTGCATTGCACTCGCAGTCTACTGAGCCAGATTCTGACCCTGATGAAACTCAGGTGCCCCTTCCCACATACTATACCACCTTACACGGTGACACAGAGGAAGGTGCAGATGAAATTGAAGAGGAGGTGATGGATGACTCAGTTGTTGACCCGGATTGGCATCCATTGGGGGAAGAGGGTGCCGCTGGCAATAGTTCAGAAGAGGAGGATCCACAGCAGACATCGACATCGCAACTGCGGTTATCTGGCAAGCCCGTAGCAGTCCAAAAACGTTTTAAAGAAACCAAAAGAGTTGCAGGACAGCTTGGCCAGACGGTCAAAATAGCACAGCGTGCAAGGCCTCAAAATGTCTCACATAGACCTAAGGAACCAACAATTTTCCTAGTCTAAAGTTACTTACTATTTGAGTTATGGTATTTACTGCTTATCTGATTGTCTGTTTGACTTAAAAGTATTGCAGAAAGGTAACAAAGTCTTCACCATTTGTCCTAACTCACTATTTGTCTTATCTAATTTTAATTTATTTTATGTGTGATGTAACACTGTAGAGTAGAGTTCTCTACTTTTTATTTTTTTCCCATGTTTACCCTTCCTTCCTTCCCTGTAATATTATTATGAAAATGTAATAAAAATTATATAAACAAAAAAAAAAAGGAAGAAACACAGCGTCTGGTGATGTCCATGAGCTCAAGACTTCAGGCAGTCATTGCAAACAAAGGGTTTTCAACCAAGTACTAGAAATAAACATTTTATTTACAATAAAAAAAAAAAAAAAAAAATGTCTCCCATAGCAGGAAGAGTGCAGTGTGGCACTTTTTTGACCAAAATCCTGTTGATGAGGCAAAGGTTATCTATAAGAAGTGCGGAAGGACCTTTAGCCGAGGGAAAAATCTCCGAAATTTGAATACCAGTTGCATGCTTAGACATGCAGGGTCCACAGGGGACAGCAGCAGTGGGACAGTGCTGCCTAGCCCACGGTATAGGCAACAGTTGGCTGTAGGCGTTCGACCCTCTGCCTACTCCTCCTCCAGAAGCGAAAGCACCTCGATAGAGCGCAGTCGCACGAGCACTCCATCCGCAGCTGCCAGTGTTGCACACGAGGTGTCCCACTGTTGAACAGCTAGTGGTAAGCGTCAGCAGGCTGTTTGAAAGATGACGTCTTTGGGAGAAAACAGACACAACTCGGAGGTACTGGCCGACTACTTGCAGCGAGAAACTGAGTCATGGCTGGGCAGTCTACATTCTTGAGCCAGGCAAGGTAGTCAGTGATAATGGACGTAATTTTGTGGCAGCCATAGCCCTTTCAAAACTCAGACACATACCTTGCCTGGCTCACACCTTTAACCTGGTCGTGCAGTGCTTCATAAATAATTATCCGGAGTTACCAGCCCTGCTCCATAAGGTGCGAAGACTGTGCTCGTACATCTGTCGCTCACCCGTAGACTCCAGTCGTATGCAGAGGCTGCAACGATCGCTCCACCTCCCCAAGCACCGCCTAATCATAGACGTTGCAACAAGGTGGAACTCCACCATGCGCATGGTTGAGAGGCTGTGCGAACAGAGGCAGGCTGTAATGCATTTATTATTATTATTATTATTATTATTATTATTATGCATTTATATAGTGCCATTTATTCCATGGCGCTTTACATGTGAAAAGGGGAAATATAGACAAGTATAATAAACATGTGTAAGACAAGGGACACACAAGTACATAAAGAGAGGGGACCCTGCCCGCGAGGGCTCACAGTCTACAGGGATGGGTGAGGATACAGTAGGAGAGGGTAGAGCAGGTTGTGCGGTGGTTCATTAGACCGAGGATCATTGCAGGCTGTAGGCTTGTCGGAATTTGTGGGAGAATACATGGGCATGTAGTTTGAGGGCAGACATCGAGTTGTCGAGTGTGCAGTGGTCAAAGCTGAAAGACCTCTGTAAAGTCTTTCAGTGTTTTGAGGAATGCACATGGCTGGTATGCGCAGACGACGCCATCATAAGCATGAGCATCCCACTTATGCGTCTGCTCATGCAAACTTTGATGCACATTAAGGATCAGGCGTCTACAGTGGAGGAGGAGGAGGAGGAGGGAAGCCTTGATGGCAGTGAGGTATTGTCTGCTCAGGGAACTGTCCTGGACGAGGTGGAGGAAGAGGAGGAGGAGGAGGGGGATGATTATTTTGGGGAGGAGGATGCTTCTCACGGGGCAAGAGTAAATGTTGACTTGCCAAGGTCAGGTACAGGGTTTGTGCGTGACTGGAGGGATGTGGATTTCGCAGAAAGTGCTCCTCCACCCACCACTGGCAGTGTATCATTGACACCTGGAACATTGGCCCACATGTGTGATTATCTCTTGCGGATCCTAAAATGGGACCCCGCATTTCCAAAATTATGAAGGATGACGACTACTGGTTGGCCAGCATCCTCGATCCACGCTAGAAAGGCAAATTACAGAACATCATGCCACAGGAGAACCTAGAGCTAATATTGGCGAACAAACAAGCAACTCTGGTAAACCGTTTGTTAGAGGCATTCCCAGCGCACAGCAACGGTGCAGATTCTACCACGAGCCGTACTGGGCAACATGGAAGAGGTGTTCGTGGTGCACACAGCCGAAGAGGCGTTGGACATAGGGGTTTCATGACCATGTTGTGGACTGATTTCTCGAGTACCGCTCACACGACTGGTAATACTGAATCAATTGCAAGAGACAGCAGACAGCGGTTGTCAACTATGATTCAAAATGACTTCTCCTCCCCTATTGATGTTCCCCCTCACAGTTCATTTCCCTTTGACTACTGGGCCTGTAAACTGGACTCCTGGCCTGAACTGGCACAATATGCCTTACAGTAGCTCACTTGCCCTGCTGGTAGTGTGCTATCAGAAAGAGTCTTCAGTGCTGCTGGATCAGTCCTGACAGAAAGAAGGACCCGGCTGTCAACCCAAAATGTAGGTGATCTCTCCTTCATTAAAATGAACCATGCCTGGGTTTCAAAGGATTTTGTACCACCTTCCCCTGATGACACATAGGTTGCCAGCAAAATGGCTCTCTTAGTCCTCCTCTTCCTCCGACTTCTCCAATTCCTCCATTTGCAGCTGCTGAACGTCCAGCCTACACCTCAACATATGCCAGTTTTTCCACCTCCCTAACTGGGCTGTACCCCCCCCACAACTTTAGCCAAATAACCCCCAGTTTTCAATGCATTACTATTATTATAAAGTAAATTAAGGTTGACAAGCTTAACTAATAAGAATTGATGTTGCCATTAAAATGGGCACTGTAGGTGTGTTTACTGTCCTCCACTCACTGCCGACTTTTATTCCCCATTGACTTGCATTAGGGTCGGGTTTCGGTCGGAACTCCGACTTTTACCGATAGTCGGACGATTTCGTTCGACTCGACTTTTGGTAAAGTCGGGTGGTCCGAAACCCGACTCGACCCTCCCGGAGGCAAAGTCGCTCATCTCTACTGGCCAGTATTAACTCATTTGGTTTTTATTTTGATAACAAATTTTCCTTTGACAAATGATTGCCTATAGATTTTTCCCTTTCTTGTTTTTATTTCGAGACGGTTTCTTCATTTTTACACTGGGTTATTCAATGCAATTCAAATATCGGGGGCATTTTACACTACCTTGATGACTTTTTATTCATCGGTCCCTCTGACTCTAGTATATGCAGTGATCTCCTTAATAAATTCATTTTTTATTTGCAATGAATTTGGGGTCCCTATTGCCTGTGATAAAACTGTGCAACCTGTTATGACGTTGGAATTCCTTGGTATAATCTTAGATTCATCTAAAATGGAATGTAGGCTACCCATGGATAACATTTTTACATTGAAAATTACCCTTTTGAATATTCTTTCTAAAGAAAAGGTCACCTTAAAAGAGCTTCAATCCCTTCTTGGCTTGTTGAACTTTGCCCTGAGAATTATCCCAATGGAAAGGGTGTTTTCTAGGCGCCTTTATGACGCCACTGGTCACTTGGTTCTCACATTAAAATTGGTTCTGAGATTAAAGAAGATGTTAAAATTTGGCTGTATTTCCGTTCTAATTTTAATGGTATATCCTGCTTGCAGAGCTCTTTTTTTTCTGACTTGTTACCTTTATTATTTTCAACAGATATGCCCAATGGTTACGGGATTTTCTTTTCCTCTCATTGGTCAGCGCAACCATGGCCTGAGTCATGGGTTCTGACAAATGTTACGAAAAATGCATCTGTGCTTGACCTTTTTTCTCTTTTTCTGTGTATTTATCTTTGGGGCCCTTTATTGGAAAATAGGAGCATCTTAGTTTCTTCTAATAACCAAAGTTTAGTGTTTAATATTAACACATTATCTTCTAAGAATGGCTGGGAGCTAAAATTATCAGATACCTGGTTTCATATTGCTTAAAGTTTAACATTTGGTTAAAAGCTAGGCTTTGCCTGAGTGATAAAATGCTAAACTCTGATTCCCTTTGTCACTGCCAGTGGTCAGTATTCCGTCAGTTGACCCCGGACGCCGACAAGGAACCAACACCATGCCCTTCTCATGTTTGGGACATAATTTGGGGCTAATTCCTTATTTATTCGAAAAGTCATTAGCTAATAGATCATGGGCTGATTACTCAGCTGTATGGAATCAGTTGGGTGAATTTCTGCCTTGAGAAAAATTTTGACTATGCGGAATCTCCTCCCGGACCAGCTTTAGGGCAGGTTCATATTGCGTTATGGCGGTCCATTTAACGGGTGCGTTACAAAGCGGCATTAATGCGATGTAACGCATCCGTTAACACACCCATAGACTGCCATAACTTAGCGCATTGCTAACGCATGTCAAAATCGGCATGCATTAGCAAAGTGCTGTTATGCTGTGACGGACCCTTGGACTTGGTCTACCGCGTTCGAGGGTCCATCACGGCTAGCGCAGAAGGAGCAGCTGTGCTAACGTGATCGCACAAACGCGATCAAAAGAAGACTAGCGTTAGCACAGTCCATTTAACGCATCCGTTAAACGGACTGCCATAACGCAATGTGAACCTAGCCTTAAGGTTTGTGGAGTCTTTAATTAATAAAGGGTTATTTATGTAAATCACTGGCTGGAGTTTCTTTCTTTTTAGGCCATATTCCCACATTGCTTTTTTGAAGCAGAATATTCCTGAGCGGAAGCGCACACCCTCTTCCCGGGAAAAAAAACGCACCATTAGCATAACATGCGCGGATTCCATTATGATTACATGGGATGCTTTTCTTAAGCGTTTCCGCTGCAGAAATGCGCGTCTAAAAGCGCTGCGGAAGCGCTTAAAAAAAGCAACGTGGGCACACAGCCTTAAAGTTTGCTGAAAAACTCCGATCTGTTCCCAGTTAAGCAGTTTTTGAAAAGTTTTAAGAGAGGCAATTTTAAAGTAGACAGTAGACATCATATATCTTTTTCTTTACTAAAAGATTTGTGTTTATCATTTATCAGTTGGGTAGGGGAACTAGCATACGTTTAAATCCCATTTCTGATGTTTGTATTTGCCCCTTGGCAAATGCGCAAAGATGGCTGGTGAAGAGACCCAAAGTTTCTGGCTCATTCTGTATTCATTCCAATGGTGAACCGGCTACCGTTAACCAATTTAATTCCATTCTTAAAAAATGCTTAGCTTCACTTGTTCAAGAACATTTAAAAATCACGTTCCACTCTTTGAGGATTGGAGCCGCAACTGAAGCTTCCAGGCTGGGTCTAAGGGATGAAAAGATTATGAGATTGGGTAGATGGGATTCTAGGAGATTTAAGCTGTATATTCGTCCTGATCTCTATGATTACTAACTTTAATATTCACTTTGCAGATCCTCTGATAGTATGGGTTGGCGGACTCTCATATACAGTATTCTGGGCTCAGAAGAGAGCAAGTCAGAGGTCTACATTAATACCGAGAACCTCTCCTTTAGTTCTTCTTAGTGTCAGGGGAATGAAATAGAAGGATTTGATTAATGAATTGGGATGATTACAGTAGCTATTCAGTTTCCTTTGCCCGACTTAATTATAGTTCACTTAGGTGTGAATGATCTAGGTAAAAATAAAACTTTATGGCAATAATGGGCAAGGACCTTTCCGTCTTTAAACTGAAGTCTAACCTTACTTGTTTTGTTTTTACCAAGACTGTTCCCAGATTACTATGGTCGATGCCGAACTTAATTTTTCTAGATAAGATCAGAAGGAGAATCAATAAAAGAATGGAACGGTTTATAGTTTTACTAAATGGTTTCTCACTCAGGCACTTGGACTTAAAGGGTTTTACCCCTGGTATTTACAGAAATGATTTAGTTCACCTTTCTGACATTGGACTTGATATTTTTAATTTGGATCTTAAGTCCATAATTGACAAATGGCTGTGGTGTTTTTTTTTTTTGGGGGGGCATGCCTCTCTGAGTCATGGCGTTTGGGAAAATCGCCCAGCTATCTGGGTGGATTGGTTTATTATGTGATTAACTTATTGCTATTTTGGGTATTAATTTATTAAAATCGTATAAGTCTATCCTGGTTACCCTAAATAAACACCACGGCCATTATTCTTCCACATTTTTTGTGTTCTGTGTTTTTATTTCATATATTTTTAAGGGTTTTGTGTTACCATGGAGAAATTTTGTGCTCCATCTTTTCCTCACAGTGTGCTCTACTTCTCTCATCCGAGAGAATTAAGATGACTATGCTGACACGCCGTTCAGAGTTTGATCACAGTGTAAATTGCATAATTGGCCCAATTCTCAAGGATGAGAGAATAGGAGCACACTGTGAGGAGAGGATGGAGAGCAAAATTTCTCCATCTTTTCCATACTGTGAGTCTGCGGTAATCGGACTGCACTTAGAAGTCAGATGTTTTCCACGCACCCATAGACTTGAATGGGTGAGTGGCATCTGACTTCAAAGTGAAATCGCTACTCCATTGAATAACATTGGTCCGGGAGCTATCTGATAAAAATCTGATAGCACTTGTTCGATGTTTGCGCTCATGTGAGGCAGCCCTAAAGGTCAAAATATTTGCTGACCGATCGTGCATAGCTTGTTCAATAAACGTTACACCCCATAGGACAAATACCAGGATACAAAAATATTACTCTCGTCTTTGTAAGTAGGTCATAACCTGTTTTCTGGAAAAGATCTCAAATAAGAAAATAAGTCTGCTGTAATATCACCATTTCCTCATCTTCGTTCGTAAATGGTTTTAATTATAAATCTATTGCTTTTAGACATTGAGTGAAAACTATATAAAATAATTCCATAATATTCTGAATCTTCTTTTTTGTTATCTCTTCATTTTTTTAACAGCTGGATGTTTCTATCGAAGAACTTAGAGGAATTTTGACCTGTTTGCTGAATGGTATAGCAGATTGCTCCACAGAACTGCTAACAATCGCAGATGATCTGGATGATTTTCATAGAAGGGCCACCATTGCTAGCGTCACAGGAAGTTCAGTTGGACTTGCTGGAGGCATCACTACCCTTGCAGGCCTCGTTTTAGCCCCATTTACTGCAGGAGCATCTCTGGTTTTCAGTGGTATCGGGGCCGGTGTTGCGGCGGTTGGAGGACTCACAGGGGCATCGGCTTCTATTGCAGATTCAGTAAATATGAAAAATAAATGCAGCCGAGTAGAAGAGATTGTAAAGGCCGTTAATGCTGAGATGAATGAATTGGAAAAGGCTTCAAAAAAGTTGGATTCATTAGTTACTGACATAATGTCGAAGCAAAAAATGGTAGACAGTTCTGATGCAGCCAGGGCTGGGGGAAGAGGTGTATATGCTGCATTAGAGGTTGGCAGGATGATTCAGCTGGGCAAGGTGTCAGCCGCTGCGGCTCATGGGGTGCAGATAGCAGCTCGGGGGTTCCAGGTATTCAGGGTCATTTCAGGGGTTTTTGCAGCTTTGTTTATAGTCGTTGATGCCACTTTTATCGTTAAGGGAGCAAAGGAAATACAGGATGGGTGTAAGACAGAGGAGGCCACACAAATAAGAGAATGTGCGGAGGAGATTAAAAAATTACATAAAGATTTACAAAAGTTAGATGAGGATTTGGTGGCCAACTATTAAAGTAACTTAAGAGCTTCATCAGGGTGTAAATATCTCTCGCTCCAAGACAAAAGAAATATGATGGACGCAGACTTGAGTATTTGGTACAAAATACCAGTTATGAGATACAAGGGATGAAGATTCATTCCAGTCAGTAAGCCACTGGCTTCATGTGGATCACGTTACTGCATTACAGATTGCTATTGGAGATACCAACATTATATTTGTCTCTGTCACCAGAAATTCTTCTAATAGAAAACAGAGGACAAAAAATGAGGGATTAAGCCCCATGAACCACCTGCTGCTCATGCACACGTGTTGTCCTTCCAAGTTACAACAGTATGTGAAATATCAAACACCAAACCAAAATGATGCAAGTTTGGGCACATTGCCTAGGTCAACAGTATCTGCAAAGCTCAAAACATCAGTGATTGCTAGGTCTAAGCAAGTGTAACATTTGCCATCTGATTATGGCAGGCACTTGCAGACATTAAAGGGGCTGTCCACGACTTTAACATTGATAGCATATCCTTAGGATAAGTCATCAATGTCTGATTGGTTGGGTTGCAACACTCTGCACCCCTGCAGATCAGCTGCTCATAGAGTCGGCGGCGGGTGGGACTGCTCAGTTAGGGAGCTGCTTAGCACAGCTACATCAATGGATAGGGGCCGCGGCCTGGTACTACACATCCGACTGCTACAGATTAGTGGTGGATGTGCAGTAGTCATCCACTATACAGTCGACAGAATTGTGTTGTGCAGCTCCTGAGGAGTTCAGGCAGATTGGTAGGGGAGCCGGTGCAATACCCTCACCGATCAGACATTTTTGACTTATCCCAAGGATAGGCCATAAATGTTAATCCCAGATAACCCCTTTAAAGAATGGCCTGTTATGATTGGGTCACCGAGGAGGAGAGCAAGACCAAGCAAGCCACAGAAAACCAGAGAGGTTGGTAACTAAGTGGATTGAAGACCCCTGATCCTATCCACACAACTAGCAGTAGCCGTGGAGTGTGCCTACGATGATCCTAGACGCCTCAACACAGCCGGAGAGCTAAATAAGCCTAAAGCAAGAAAGGGGGAATCTAAACTGCCCCAGAGCAGACCCCAAAGGGATAGCCCCCAAACATATATTGTAGGTGAGAAAGGATGAAAACACAAGCGCAGGTAGGAAAATAGACTGAGCAAACGATGGGGCCCACACTGACTAGACAGGACAGGAAAGGAAAGACACTGACTGCAATCATGCAAAAAACCCTGCAAAAAAGGTCCAACACGTCTGATAGAAAAATACTGAAGTCGCACGACTTCGCCCACTATATCAGCACTCTGGTACAGTATATTCTGAAAGCAGAGCAAAAAGAGGCCAATCTAATAAGGGACAAAAACAAACTGGCGCAAGCAGTAACATATGATGGTGATTCAGCACAGCCCCAACCGGAGCTGGCTGACCCACACACAACTGAAATAGACAAAACCAGATCAAATGTGAACAATAGCAAAAGAACACTTAGCTGAGCATGCAGGGACTGAGCTGGAAACTAAGACCTCAGGAGGCAGGAAAAATCACCAGCAGGGACAGAGGGAGTCGACTGTCTTAATCCAGTCTGAGACTCCAGATCTCCAATCGTCGTCCTCATTATCAGGTGGCAAGCCTCTGTTAATCAAATCAGCTCCATTACCTCCAGTGACCACCAGAGGGAGCCCAGAAAGAGAACTTGCAACCCCTCTGTCAATTTGACCAGCTCCACTACCTTCAGTAGTAACCAGAGGTAGGCCAGAAAGCAAATTCACAACAATGGCCATTGACAGCCATGTGCATCAATACTCTTTGATTCCCACTGGTGTTTAATATTTGATGTGTTGTTTTAAGTTTGATAACCTTTGTGAGCAACAGATTGGTAAAAATGCTTCACCACTGAATATCTCACAGAAATATTTTTGGTGTTTCTAATATCCTGTGAGCTACAATCTGATCTTTAAAACCATATTTTTCAACGGTCGGATTGAAGATCTTCATCCTTTATATACCTGAGCTGGAATTTCATTTTAAATCCTCAAGGCTACATTCATTATTTTTATATTAGTTTCATTACATGGAGCTTAAAATTAACCTGACAGCTGATACTCGCTGCCCGAACCCTGGGCATCATGTATCATACACTGGCTCTATAATTTCTGCCAGGAATTTTTTACTCTGAATCGGCATTTCAGAAAAAAACAAATTTAGAAACCATCCGGGGAACATGCCTACTGGGGGACTTGTCCAAAAAGCCAATCTCCAGCGGCATATCCATGTGTTTCTTTGACATGTCTCTATTTAAGTGTGTGTATATAGAGACCTGTCACTCATCTTGGACTAGTCACACATGCAGCATTGTACAAGGCCAACCTTTAGGCTATGTACCCATGTATCCCAGCAAAGAGCAAACAGATGAACGGCATACTAGGGCACACAAATCACCACATTACCAGACGGAGCTCTTTATCTGAAGTATTGCGGCATATGATTCAGTCAAAAAATGGAGGTGCTTGCATGAAAAAACATGAATATTTCAATGTGAAGCAAAAAAAGAAGAAATATGCAGCACTCACCAATGTAGCTGAAAAACTGTGAGTCTTTATTTCACATAATTTCCATCAAATGTGTGGACGTGGAGGAATGCTAGGGGAGGGAGGTGCCGGACAACGGACCCGTAGAAGCGAGTAATCGCGAAACGGCCGTTGTCCGGCACCTCCCTCCCCTAGCATTCCTCCACGTCCACACATTTGATGGAAATTATGTGAAATAAAGACTCACAGTTTTTCAGCTACATTGGTGAGTGCTGCATATTTCTTCTTTTTTTGCTTCACATTGATATGTACCCATGTATGCAGAAAAAAACGGACTCCTTCCCAGGAAAAACGTCCGTTTTTTGCGCGATTTTTGTGCGTTTTTTTAATGCGTTTTTTACAGGAGCATCCTCCTGCTCATAGAATATAGTTAGAAATGCGGATTTTTCCACAGAATTATTGAGCACGCTGCGTTTTTTTCCGCGACGCTTTTTTTTCGAGGAAAAAAACACATCAATGTGCACAAAAATTGCGGATTTCATGAAAAAGAATGGGATGCTTCTTGTAAAGGTTTTTTACGGGTTTTTGCCGGGAAAAACGCTTAAAAAACATGAAAAACGCTTACGTGGGTACACAGCTTAAAACGTATATTTTCTCTGAAATGCCTCAGCATTTCAGAATAAACCATACCTTCATTAGAATACAGAGCTACAGCAGGAATCAGGTATCAGCTGCCAAGTTAATTTTATGAAAATAATCTTTTTCCTAAAAATTATAAAAATTTAACATTCTTTTATCCTGCAATATACCGTATCTCAATGGATAATTGTCTTAATTTCCACACTGTATTTTTATTAACAAATACTTTACAGCATAAGAAAACAAAAATCTATGCTTTTCTACAATTTATATAAGTAAGATTGTTTAAATGCTTTCTGAAGACAAAGTCAAAAAAGAGCAACAAGCTAGTGTGGGGTGTCTAAGTCTAATAGTTGCCTTGGGGCCCAAATGACTATGACACCTTGTCTACTACACTATTCAAAAAAAAATGTTCAATATACCAACATATATGACCTGTCAGGCTGAAAGGATATTCATTAGGCCATTTTAGGTTGTTGCAGCCCTATAAACATGCTTAACATGGATGCTTAGAGCATTTTTGGGCATACACATTAAGCGAACACCAAAAAATTAGACATTACCATAACCTAATAATTAGAGATGAGTGGATCAATTTGTGGAAGATCAAATTTAAGTTTAATTTCCTACTTCTATGGATCAGGTCCCCACTTTATAATTAAGGCACTAGCACTTTTACAAATTAAATGTGTGGAACTCTGTATCTACATATGATTTTCTGGCACTCTATTTGTTATTTCCAAAAACAAATTATAGTATACAATGGATAACACAGCCTGAATGGAGTATTTTAGGGATCTTGTCATCTAATATATAATTTTGTGATTGTTGTCAACAGTTATATAACATTGATTTACTTGGCCTTCTATGTCAGAACACTACTTTTGTTCTTTCTGCTTGAATTTTTAAATATTTGTTTTAATAGTTGATCTATTGAAAACTCAATTTTTAAAATATTTTTCTGCAATGGAACCTCCTTTTTTCCTCAACATATACATTTGGAATTGTGTAAATATATCTGTTTATGATCTTGCCTGAACCTATTTCCCTTTGTCTGAATGCCTAGGCCTGAACCCTGAATCTGTATCTGATCTTTCCTGTTTTATCAACCCCCCGGTGCTGAATAAACAGGCCTCAAATCTCAAACCTGAACCTGTACTTGTGTCTGTCCTTGTCTGAATTAGGACCTATTACCTGAACCTGTTTGTATCTAATCTGGATATTTCTCTAAAGCCTCTATTGTCATTAGCCGTACCCGTCTGCACTGACCTACCCATATACCAGCATCTGTCTGCATACCAGCCGTGGCTGCCAGTACCTGCTTGTCTATAAATCAGCTGAGCCAGACAGTATACCTACAGTACCTGCCTGCATCTCTTGTAACAGTGTCCTGTCCCCTTGGAGGTCAGATGCTACTGCTGGATGCCTGACCTCACCACTAGAAGCTCCAGTGAACACCAAGGTAACAGCTTAGTGATGCCCCTCCATGGTAAGTCTGGTCCGTGGCACAGTGGGGCCACGATCCACAGTCATTGATCTTACGATCATCTGAAGTTTCCTGGGAAACCTGGAGGTCTGGCGTCCCCCCTAGAAGAGGGTGTAGTGCTGAGTTGTCTATGCAGTGATTGACAGCTCAGTTGTCCAGTCTGGTGCAGGGGCGTGCTGAGCTGTCTGTGTTTTGATTGACATTTGGCCGTTCCAGATAGCTGTCAGCCATTACTTCAGCTAAGTGTGCTTTGTTACTTTTTGCCTTGTATTTTGCACATTGATCTATCGCTGCCTGGTCTTGAACCTCATTGTGACCATCTGTCTGTTTAATCCCTTTGCTCTGATCCACTATCCTCCTAGTACTTTTAGCTCAAACTGTGACCTGACTATTATTTTGTCTCTTCTCTCTATTTATAACGTACTCTCCTGGCTTTTAACCTCGAACTCCTTCACTATCCAAACTCACTGCTTGTCCGTGAGAGGAAACTCAGCATCACATCCGCATTTGTTTTACCCCCATTTTGCTTCCTTTTGCAGCACCCTAGCCCTTACTATGACCATTTTACAGCCATTTTAAAGCACCAAAGTTCGGATTGCCTTTGACCTCTATTGGGTTCAGGGTCAAGTTCGGAGACATGTTCAAATGCTGAACCAAACTTTGAACTTTAGTTCAGCCGAACATGAACGTCCACAGGTACGCTCATCCCCACTTATTATGCTTTCATCTTAGGTTTTGTCTGTTTAGCGGCCAGTGTGAACATAACCTTATACTGAGATTTTTACTGCCTCCATGGCAGCCTTAGTGCGCTTGAAAACACTAGCCAATGGCTTCTTGGCACTGCTGACACTGTGACCAGCTCATTTTGGCTGTCACTGTGGAGTAGTAACTGCACAATAATAATGTTTGAAAGGCTACAAACATTTTCCTGAAATGCTAAGTCTTCATAATTACCGTCATTCAGTAAACACTTATTATTGACTGAAGGCCCAAAAGATACACTATCTTTAGGCAATAACTGCAGTTTAAAACGTGCACACCAGTAATAAATCTGGTGCATTTTTGTACTTAATAAATCTTGTAAAGACATATTTGTCTAGTGATAGTATGCATCCTTTTTTTTATGTTGCACTAATTCATGTTCATTTGGTGACTGTACGTTACACTGACCCAAAAAGAAGGCCCAACGTATGCCAGAATTCTGATGCAGCTCCAATAGTAAATATGGGCTGTTTTTTTTTCTTTTTCCATTAAGCAAATATAAGGGATTTGATATAAAAAAAAATATTGTTTTGCAGCAAGTCATCCTTATTAATGTGCTCTATAAAGAAATAAAAACATTCGGTACATTCAAACTCTTTATTTGAAACACTGGAATTCGTAACATGGAGCAATAAAAACAACTTATAGTTGTAGAATGGTGGCAGGTCAATGACCAAATCTCCAGTATCTTCTCACTGGTGGAACGAGCAAGCAGAGGCCAATGCTGTAGATACAAAAAGAGGGAAAATTATTTTCAACACCATTCACACTTCCTCTAGTGGAAGCATGATCGCTTTCATGTGTGTCCAGTGTCTTCACAGGACTGATGATTTATGGGTTCTCACTGATCCTAATGGATCTTACTGACCTGTCGCTCCATTAGAGCTTTCAACTGCCACTACAAATTATATACACCACAGAAATTATTGGAACAGTGAGGTCCTCAGCTGTTTCCATTTTTTACCAAGAAGTCTAAATTCTTATAATATTTGTATTGTAAACTTTCAGCTACAAATATATACAGTATATTGTTTGTTTTCAGACCCTGTTCTTCCAGGAAAAAATGGAGTATTTTTGTTATACATATTACAAATCTGACCAGATTTTGGACACCCTATCATGGCATTTGAGATAATATTTGACAAATAATAAAGCAAATGATTGATCAAATTTTCAAACATTACATTTTTTAATGTGAACAGATGATTAATCACAATATGTACCTGAGTTGGGTAAGCAGTTGTTGTCTTTGTACAAAAGTTTGTATAAGGGTTTGCTGAGAACATCATCCATAATATCTCTATCCAGCATCCGATCAAACTCAACCAAGCATTGTGTGCGATCACTGAAGAGGAGGTTCTGGCCGTGACTTGAAGAAAACAACTGAAATATGTCCTTCTGGAATCCTTTCCATCCATAGAGAGACTAATTGGAAGCAAATGTTGAGATTAGAAGGATATCAGAATATTGCCACATTTAACTAATGCACCAATAGAAAGTAAAAATGCAACAACAGGCACCTGCACCGGATATATAACATCCAAATCACTGTGTATAATTAAATAACCAGGAACACAAAGCACAGTATTCTAAATGAAAAAAATTGTTGCACAGTGGGGAAAATAAGTATTTGATACACTGCCGATTTTTGTACGTTTTCCCAGCTACAAAGAATGGAGAGGTCTGTAGTTTTTATCGCAGGTACACTTCAACTGTGAGACAGATTCTAAAAATAAAAACCATAAAATCACATTGTATGATTCTTACATAATTAATTTGCATTTTATTGCATGAAGTAAGTATTTGATTACCTACAACCAGCAAGAATTCTGCCCCTCACAGACCTATTAGTTTTTCTGTAAGGCCGGAGTCACACTAGCGATTAAATCGGACGAATGCAATGCGATAAAAAAATCGCATTGCATTCGTCCCAATGTTATTCTATGGTGCTGCTCCCATCATGCGTTTTTTTGTCTGATCCGTTCCTCGGACCGAGACAATCGCAGCATGCTGCGATTGTCACCAATTTTCGGATCGGACTCGCCAATGCAAGTCTATGGGGGCGAGAAAAAAATCGGATGACAAACGGACCAGATGTGTGACTTGCGATAAAATCGCACCCGGTGTCCTTTACCAAAAGCCGGCAATTCTTTTTACAATACAGTAAAATCACACTGACCGGTTAAATAAAGAAACGAAAGAATAGATCTAGACACACACACACATACATATATATATATATATATATATATATATATACACACACACATGTCATATAGACACATTTATATATATATTTCTAATTCATACAGTTCTTCATAGCAGTATAGCCGCTGAAACATTTGCCGGCTTTTGGAAAATCATTCTCCTACCTGACATGAAATGACACGTGGTTTACATACAGTTAAGCATTTCATTTCATGTTTTTTTTTAAGATGTCTATGACTAGTAATTAAATGAGGGTTTGTGGGTTAAATTTTGGAGTTGTAGGGGTTAATTAAAGGGGTTAATTCATTGTTAAAAATTACGGGGACTCCCGCTGACGTCACTGAGGCTGCAGAGAGTCCCCGTAATTTTTAACAACGAATTAACCCATTTAATTAACCCCTACAACTCCAAAATTTAACCCACAAACCCTCATCTAATTACTAGTCATAGACATCTTAAAAAACCATGAAATGAAATGGTTAACTGTATGTAAACCATGTGTCATTTCATGTCGGGTAGGAGAATGATTTTCCAAAAGCCGGCAAATGTTTCAGCGGCTATACTGCTATGAAGAACTGTATGAATTAGAAATATATATATATAAATGTGTCTATATGACATGTATATATATATGACATATATATATATGTATTCTATGTGTCTAGATCTATTCTTTAGTTTGTGTTGGAAAACCTGTCATTGGGCTCCATTATATGTCCATTTTGCTAGCCTGCGAGAAAATCTCGCCATACGGATGTCAAACGGATGCTTAGATGCGAGTAGAATCGCATCATCACACGAAATTCGGCTGACAGACGGATCCCTGGTGAAGAAACATTTGTGCGATTTCGATCAGTCAAAATTGGACCGATTTTTTAATCGTTTAGTGTGACTCCAGCCTAAGAAGCCTCCTACTCTGCACTCATTATCTGTATTAATTGCACCAGTTTAAATTCATTACCTGTATAAAAGACACCTTTCCACACATTCGACAAAAATTACAGACATCTCCATTCTTTGTAGGTGGGAAAACATATAAAATCGGCAGTGTATCAAAAAACTTATTTTCCCCACTATATTTGTCACACGGATGGTGCATACAGATGTCACACTTTAAGTCATCTGTGTCATGATCCCAGTGCGGGTTGGACCCGCGCGCTTGGGGTTAATGTCTGGAGCCAGTGTTGGTGGACCGGCACTCCTGGGGTTAAATGTTATGATCCCAGTGCAGGCTCTTACCTGCACACCTGGGGCTTATTATTGTGGCCTCTCCTTGGTTCTGGGAGAGCTTTTTAGAGCCTCAGGAAGCTCCAATCCCCGTCAGTTATACTTTCACCCTTGGCAGAGTGTGTTGACCCCTGAGTGTGTTTGTGCTGTGTTCTTGTTTGCCTGATACTTTGGTTTTGACTTGGTCTGTTCTCTGGATACTGCTTGTTGGATTCTGTTTGGTACCTTCTATGTCTGTTTGGCTTTGACCGCTGCCTGGCCCCGACTATCCGTTCTGTCTCATCCCTGGTACTGTACTGCTATCTCTGTGTATGACCCCATTTGTCTGACCTGAGCATTCCTGTACTTGAGTCCTGCCAATCTCTGGCAGCAGGACGCTAAGCCCCGCCCCCTGGCAGTCACACGACCGTAGGTCCTTCGCTGCTTGCTAACTTCAGCGTCTCCAGGTCCTGTCTGCCTGAGTTTCCTGGCCGTATCTGACCCCGGGCCTCTCTGTAGTGTGGGTGAGTCCCTACTCAGCGGTGGCTGCCCGCCGGGGCTGACAGGACCGTGACATTATAACTGACCATTAAGTTTTTTGGGGGTTTTTGCAGAGAATTATGGATCCCATACAGTCTCTGGCTGAACAGATGAAAAATCTGAATCAGATGTTTCAGGGTTTATCTCTGGAGCAGCAAGCTCTTGCTCGTTCTCAGCGGCAGGTTTCTGAGAGTGTGGGGGGCTTTATCCGCTGGGTCTCTGGGGGCTGGGGTGAGTGATGTTGTTCTGGTGTCCCCGGAACCACCTGTTAAACTGCCTGACTTCTTTTCTGGGAACAAAAAAGAGTTTAGGATCTTCATGGAGGGTTGTAAACTTTTTTTTAGTTTGAGACCACGTTCCTCTGGGGACGAAAGTCAGAAGGTAGGGGTCATTATGTCCTTATTAAGAGGGTCCCCACAACCTTAGGTTTTTTCCCTTCCTCCCACTGCCCCTGAGAGAGTGTCGGTGAATGCATTCTTTGAGGCCCTCGGGCACATATATGATGAGCCGGACCAAGTACGATTCGCAGAGGACATGGTGATGAGTGTCTGTCAGGGGAAACACTCGGCTGAGTGGTTTTGTACTGAATTCCAACGCTGGGCCGCAGAGGTCTCTTGGGACGCCGCCGCGCTCCGTGGACTCTTTCGCAGAGGCTTGTCCGTGCGGCTGCAGGATGCCTTGGCGTTACATCCCCCACCTAACTCTCTCGAGGATGCCATGACCCTGGCCGTCCGGATGGACCGCAGGTTGCGGGCCAGGGGGGTGATGCAGGTGGAGACTCCATTGTTCCCCAGTGGAAAAGAGACTGTCTCTGAGCCCATGGACGTAGGCGCTCTCTCCCTGAAGGAAAAGGAGAGAAAACACCGGAGGCAAAAGCAGTTATGCTTCTACTGCGGTAAAACGGGACATTGGAAAAGGGAGTGTCCTGATTGCCCATCCTCGACCCGGTCGACGGGAAACGACTGGGTCTGGGTAGTCAGCGGAGAGACTACTCAGACCCTCAGGTACCCTTTTCCTCGTTTTCTAAGGTTTTGCTTCATGTCGAACTGTTAGAACAACCGTCCACTTTTTCCTCTACAGCCTTCGTGGACTGGCGGATCATCCATCAATCTTGTTGACTCCCAATTGGTCACACGCTGCAAGATAGGGACAGCTAGGCTCAAGGTTCCGATCAAGGTGGTGGCCATTCACTCCTCCCCCCTCACTAAAGAGGGAATTCTCTTTATGTCTGATATGTTTTCGCTCAGAGTGGGCGCTGCTCACGTGGAAAACTTAAGTTGTTTGGTTCTGGACAATTAACCAGCAGGATTGGTGTTGGGCATGCCCTGGTTAAAACGCCATAACCCAGTTATTAACTGGAAAATGGGGGAGATTGTTCAATGGGGGTTTAATGATTCTAAATTATATTATAAATCTGCACTGCTGGTTGAACCTGTTAAATCTGTGTCTGTGTCATCTGTCGAGCTGGGAGGTATTCCGGAGTACCTGAATGACTTCAAAGATGTATTCTCTGAAAGTGAGGCCGAGACGTTGCCACCACATAGACCCGTTGACTGTGCTATCGAGTTAGTCCCGGGGGCTAAATTGCCTAAAGCCTGTCTGTTTAATTTATCTGGCCCTGAGCACTTAGCTATGAAGGATTACATTACTGAGAGTCTTCGCAAGGGACACATACTTCCCTCAGTCTCACCTGTGGCGGCAGGGTTTTTTTTGTAAAGAAAAAGGATGGCAGTTTACGTCCCTGTCTCGATATTCGTGAGCTTAATAAGATTACTGTACGGAATACGTATCCCCTTCCGTTGATTCCCGATTTGTGTAACCAACTATCAGGGGCAAAATGGTTCTCTAAACTGGATCTTCGGGGGGCATATAATTTGATAAAGGTCCGGGAGGGGATGAATGGAAAACGGCGTTCCTCACGTCCGAGGGACTGTTTGAAAATTTAGTCATGCCGTTTGGTCTTACCAATGCCCCCGCCATATTTCAGAATTCCATCAACGTAGTATTCTCTGATCTCATTGGTCGTTTTGTTGTTATTTACTTAGACGATTTTCTGATATACTCCTCCGACAGTCATTCTCATCTGAAACAAGTACGAACTGTTCTCCTAAGACTGAGGGAAAACTATCTGTTTGTCAAATTGGAGAAATGTGTGTTTTTGTTCAGGAATTGTCTTTTTTGGGATTAATTATGTCCTGTGAGGGTTTTCGCATGGACCCCAAGAAGGTGCAGGCCATTGCGGATTGGGTGCAACCCCAAGATCTTAAGGGTCTTCAGCGCTTCTTGGGGTTCACCAATTATTACCACAAATTTATTCGGGGGTTTTCGCAGGTGGTCAAACCACTCACAGATCTAACATGCAAAGGTGCGGATGTGAGAAATTGCTCCTCGCTTGCAAAAGAGGCCTTTGCAACTCTGAAAAAATGCTTTATGTCTGCTCCTGTGTTAGTACAGCCAGATCCATCCAAACCATTTGTTGTGGAAGTGGATGCCTCCGAGGTGGGGGTGGGGGCAGTGTTGTCCCAATGGCCTGCCACTCTAACCAACCTCAGGCCATGTGCTTTCTTTTCCAGGAAGTTCTCTGCTGCTGAAAGAAATTACGATGTAGGCAATAGAGAGCTTCTTGCGGTCAAATTGGCGTTTGAAGAATGGAGGCACTTTTTGGAGGGTGCCAGTCACCCGGTTAATGTGATCACCGACCACAAAAATTTGTCATACATTGAGTCTGCTAAAAGACTAATGCCCAGACAGGCCCGTTGGTCGCTTTTTTTCCCGTTTTCAGTTTACTATTACATTTCGTCCAGGGTCAAAGAATGTCAAGGCTGACGCCTTATCTCGCAGTTTTCATCCTGTGTTTTCTCCTGAGCCACCGTCCTCTATTCTTCACCCTGGGGTTGTGTTAGCAGGGGTCTCATCTGAATTGGAACGGGAGATTGAGGGGGCCCAGTTGCTGGCTCCTGCGGCCAAGCCACGGGGTAAGTTGTTTGTCCCAGAGCAACTTTGCCTTAAACTCTTGCAGGAGTTCCATGAATCCAAGCTGAGTGCTCACCCTGGTATATCAGCCACCGTCTGGCGGTGGCTAGGATCTTTTGGTGGCCTACCCTTAGTTCTGACATAAAAAAATTCATTTCTGGTTGTGGGGTCTGCGCTCGTTCTAAAAGCTCTCATAGCCGGCCGGTGGGGGAGCTGATGCCCTTGGCAGTTCCCGAAAGACCATGGACCCACTTGTCCATGGATTTTGTAACCAATCTTCCTTCATCCAAGGGCAATACGGTGGTATGGATAGTGGTGGGCAGATTTTCAAAGCAGGCTCATTTTGTACCCCTGTCTGCACTACCTTCAGCTGAGACTTTATCCAGGTTGTTTGTGCAGCATGTGATCCGGTTGCATGGGGTACCCCTGAATCTGGTGTCTGATCGTGGTGTGCAGTTTGTGGCTAAGATTTGAGGTGCTTTCTGCAAAAAATTAGGGATGTCTGTCCTTTTCGTCCGCATACCATCCTGAGAGCAATGGTCAGACGGAACGCACTAATCAGTCGCTGGAACAGATCTGCTAGACAGAATGACTGGTGTGATGTACTGCCGTTGGCTGAATTTGCCTTCAATAGTCGGGTGAGTCAATCCACGGGTATGTCTCCTTTCTTGATCAATTATGGGTTCAGTCCTCATTTTGGTGAGTTTTCTCGTCTGGATTTGGGGTTTCCCAGGGCTGAGGGCTCTGTTCAGTGATTAAAGAATACATGGGCGGAAGTCCAGCGGAATATATCTAGGTCTCAAGGCAAGTATAAGTTTTTCGCGGACAGGAAACGAACACCAGGTCCCATGTTTCAGCTTGAAAGTTTGGCTCTCCACGCGAAACATTAAGTTGAAGATTCCTTCAGCCAAGTTGGGCCCCAAATTCATTGGCCCATACATGATTGTGGAAAAAATCAATCCAGTGGCGTACAGGCTGTGCCTTTCACCCTCTTTCAAGATCCCTAACGTCTTCCATAGATCTCTACTGAAACCTTTTGAATCAGTCCGGGGAGAGTCCGAGTCCGCTGCTCCTCCGGTTTTGGTTGAGGGGCATGTGGAATATGAGATTGATCATATTGTGGATTCCACGTTGGTACGGCGGTCAGTACAGTACCTGGTTCATTGGAAGGGGTATGGGCCGGAGGACAGGTCCTGGGTGCCGGTCCGGTTGATGCATGCGGATTGCCTGGTTCAGGCTTTCCATGCTAGGTACCTGGGCAAGCCTGGGGGTCCAGAGGCCCCCCGTTGAGAGGGGGGGTACTGTCATGATCCCAGAGCGGGTTGGACCCGCACGCTTGGGGTTAATGTCTGGAGCCAGTGCTGGTGGACAGGCACTTCTGGGGTTAAATATTATGATCCCAGTGCAGGCTCTTACCTGCACACCTGGGGCTTATTATTGTGGCCTCTCCTTGGTTCTGGGAGAGCTTTTTATAGCCTCGGGAAGCTCCAATTCCCGTCAGTTATACTTTCGCCCTTGGCAGAGTGTGTTGACTCCTGAGTGTGTTTGTGCTGTGTTCTTGTTTGCCTGATACTTTGGTTTTGACTTGGTTTGTTCTCTGGATACTGCTTGTTGGATTCTGTTTGGTACCTTCTATGTCTGTTTGGCTTTGACCGCTGCCTGGCCCCGACTATCCGTTCTGTCTCATCCCTGGTACTGTACTGCTATCTCTGTGTATGACCCCGTTTGTCTGACCTGAGCATTCCTGTACTTGTGTCCTGCCGATCTCTGGCAGCAGGACGCTAAGCCCCGCCCCCTGGCAGTCACATGACCGTAGGTCCTTCGCTGCTTGCTAACTTCAGCGTCTCCAGGTCCTGTCTGCCTGAGTTTCCCGGCCGTATCTGACCCCGGGCCTCTCTGCAGTGTGGGTGAGTCCCTGCTCAGCGGTGGCTGCCCGCTGGCGCTGACAGGACCGTGACAATCTGTATGCGGGATGTGCTGACATCCGTGCTGCAGGAAAAAAAATACAGACATATCTACGTGTGGGTCACACAGACACATGGTCCATGTTAACACACGGACATATGTGCTGCCCCATAGATTATAATGGATATACAGTTGGTACGGAAAGTATTCAGACCCCTTTAAATTTTTTACTCTTTGTTTCATTGCAGCCATTTAGTAAATTCAAAAAAGTTCATTTTATTTCTCATTAATGTACTCTCTGCATCCCATCTTGACTGAAAAAACAGAAATGTAGAAATTTTTGTAAATGTATTTAAAAAGAAAAACTGAAATATCACATGGTCATAAGTAATCAGACCCTTTGCTCAGACACTCATATTTAAGTCACATGCTGTCCATTTCCTTGTGATACTCCTTGCAATGGTTCTACTCCTTCATTGGAGTCCAGCTGTGTTTAATTAAACTGATAGGACTTGATTTGGAAAGGCACACACCTGTCTATATAAGACCTCACAGCTCAGTGCATGTCAGACCAAATGAGTATCAAGAGGTCAAAGGAACTCGCCAAGGAGCTCAGAGAGAGAACTGTGGCAAAGCACAGATCTGGCCAAGGTTACTAAAGAATTTCTGCAGTACTCAAGGTTCCTAAGAGCACAGTGGCCTCCATAATACTTAAATGGAAGAAGTTTGGGACCACCAGAATTCTTCCTAGAACTGGCCGTCCAGCCAAACTGAGCAATCGTGGGAGAAGAGCCTTGGTGCGAGAGATGAAGAAGAATTCCAAGATCACTGTGGCTGAGCTCCACAGATGCAATAGGGAGATGGGAGAAACTTCCACAAAGTCAACTATCACTGCAGCCCTCCACCAGCCGGTCATTTATGGCAGAATGGCCCGATGGAAGCCTCTCCTCAGTGCAAGATATAGAGTTTGCTAAAAAAAACACATGAAGGACTCCCAGACTATGAGAAATAAGATTCAGTAGTCTGATATGACGAAGATAGAACTTTTTCTTGATCATTCTAAGGCATGGTATGTGTAGAGAAAACCAAGCACTGCTCATCACCTGCCCAATACAATCCCAACAGTGAAACATGGTGGTGGCAGCATCATGCTATCTATTGTGCAAACAGAACACAGCCTATAGCACTGCAATGTTACACAATAATATACACTAGATACAAGGATTTTTGCCATGTGTAAACTGTTAATAAAACAAAAGTATAATATAAATATATTATATAATATTACAAAGTATATTCTATAGAAAAACTCAGGTGTATAACAAAGTACAAAATACACAACTTTTCACTGTGACAAAATGCTTTTATTGACTCAGTAACTTGTCTAGTGCGGTATCAGACACTTACTTGCTGATTGAGTGTAATTCGTACAACATCTCTGAGACTCTCCGGTCTGGTATAAATAGTTTGAGGAGAGATTCCTAAAAGTTTACATTTTTTGTAGTCACTAACAGGAGCACGAGATCCATCAGGACATAACAACTCAAAATCTGTGGATTTTAAATCCTTTGCCCAAAGTTCTGGATTTTTACCTGGAGGACAAATAACATCATTTGCAAACATCATCCAGAAATGCACAGGAAGAATTACCCGTATTAGTCAGATTCAGTCTTAGGATACATGACCACGATCAGGAACAGCAGAGTTTTGGAAGTGCGCTGTGTCCAAATCGCTGTGTCTTACGATACAAGCAGAGTGGATGGGATTCATAGAAATCCCATGCTCACTGTGCTTCTATTTGATGCAACGTAAACTTACCCGTGGTGCAAATTCACAAGAAGCAGCACGTTAATTTCTGTTGTGGAGATGCTAGTTTCCGCAACAGAAATTTCCACAACTGAATGTATTGAATGCGGTAAATCCGCATTGTTCACGGAAAACATGAGGATTTACCTGTGTGATTAGAACGCTGCACTTTGGACGCAGAGGAAATACACTGCTTCCAAAGCGCAGCTACACACGTGGCCAAAATTGTTGGTACCCCTCATTTAATGACAGAAAAGCCCACAATGGTGACAGAAATAACTTGAATCTGACAAAAGTGATAATAAATCAAAAATCTATGAAAATGAACAAATGAAAGTCAGACATACTTCCACAGAGTTTAAAAAGTAAATAAATAAAACTCATGAAATAGGCCTGGACAGAAATGATGGTACCCCTGAAAATAAT
This sequence comes from Dendrobates tinctorius, assembly GCF_039654945.1. NCBI lineage: Eukaryota > Metazoa > Chordata > Amphibia > Anura > Dendrobatidae > Dendrobates > Dendrobates tinctorius. The sequence continues at coordinate 25,712,881 of NW_027361717.1, forward strand.
GTGACAAAAGGGACATGTTAAATCAAGGTGTGTCCACTAATTAGCATCACAGGTGTCTACAATCTTGGAATCAGTGCGTGGCCTGTATAGAGGGCTACAGATACTCACTGTGCTGTTTGGTGACATGGTGTGTATCACACTCAACATGGACCAGAGGAAGCAAAGGAAAGAGTGGTCTCAGGAGATTAGAAAGAAAATTATAGACAAACATGTTAAAGGTAAATGTTATAAGACCTTCTCCAAGCAGCTTGATGTTCTTGTGACTACAGTTGCACATATTATTCAGAAATTTAAGCTCCATGAGACTGTAGCCAACCTCCCAGGACGTGGCCGTGGGAGTAAAATTGATGACAAATCAAAGAGACGGATCATACGAATGGTAACAAAAGAGCCCAGAAAAACTTCTAAACAGATTAAAGGTGAATGTCAAGCTCAAGGAACATCAGTGTCAGATCGCACCATCCATTGTTGTATGAGCCAAAGTGGACATCTTGGGAAATGACCAAGGAGGACACCATTGTTGAAAAAAAATTGTGAAAAAGCCAGACTGGAATTTGCCAAACTACATGTTGACAAGCCACAACAAAGCTTTTGGAAGACTGTCCAATGGACAGATTAGACAAAAATGGAACCTTTTGGCAAGTAACATCAGCTCTATGTTCACAGATGGAAAAATGAAGCATATTAAGAAAAGACCACTGTCCCTACTGTGAAACATGTAGGAGGCTCTGTTATGCCCTGGGTCTGCTTTGCTGCATCTGGCACAGGGTGTCTATAACCTGTGCCAGGGTACAATGAAATCTCAAGACTCTCAAGGGATTCTAGAGAGAAATGTGCTGCCCAGTGTCAGAAAGCTTGATCTCAGTCACAGGTTATGGGTCTTGCAAAAGGATAATGAGCCAAAACACACAGCTAAAAACACCCAAGAATAGCTAAGAGGAAAACATTGGACTATCCTGAAGTAGCCTTCCATGAGCCCTGACCTAGATCCTATAGAGCATCTTCGGAAAGAGCTGCAACATGCCTTCTGGAAAAGGCAGCCTTCAAACAAGAGAAAACTGGAGCAGTTTGCTTTTGAGGAGTGGGTAAAAATACCTGTCGAGAGGTGCAGAAGTCTCATTGACAGTTACAGGAATTGTTTGATTGCAATGATTGCCTCAAAATGTTGTGCAACAAAATATTAAGTAAAGGGTACCATCATTTCTGTCCAGACCTATTTCATGAGTTTTATTTTTTTTTTAAATTCTGTGGAAGCATGGTTGAAAAGCAATGTCTGACTTTCATTTGTTCATTTTCATAGAGTTTTGATTTATTATTACTTTTGTCAGATTCAAGTTATTCATGTGACCATTGTGGGGTATTCTGTCACTAAATGAGGGGAACCAACATTTTTTACCACGTGTGTATTTTCTGATAATGGGAATGTAGCTTAAGATATATATTTGTAAAATCTAACTTCTTGTTCTGATGCTTTCTTCATGTATCGCTTGAAAATATAAGTAAGTGCAAGTAATAAAACCTGCAGAAAGCACTGTTAGAGGAACATGTGGCTATACTGTTACAGGGAAGTGACTGCACTGTTAAGGAGTAACTAAACATTTTGAACTTTTTATATATATATATATATATATATATCCTACTGTGTCTTAGGAACACAGTGAGTGACAGCTCTGCCACCCAATAGATGGCAGGGTTGTGCAGGGCTGTCAGTATCGTGTATGGGTTTGCCCAGCCTCCCAATCAAGAACTCGGGCGTGTTGACCATCCCCATGCTAATTTAGGAGTGCCCGGCATTCCAACCAGATCATGTCTGTTTGACTTCCTCTGGGTGTCACCAGGTGATTGCCTGGCTATCTAGCTGGTTGGTAATGGTCAGACCATTGCCATTCGCTGCTTTGCTCAGTAGTGTGCATGCGTTGTGTGTTTCTGTTCTGCTATTCTGATCTTTTGCTGCCTGACTAGAGATGAGCGACTTTGCCTTTTTTTTCGGGACGAGTCGGGTTTCATGAAACCCGACCTTCTAAAAAGTCAGGTCGAACGAAATCGGCCGACTATAGGGAAAAGTCGGAGGCCGACTGAAACACGAAACCCAATGCAAGTCAATGGGGAAGCAAAGTCGGCAGGGAGTGGAGAACAGTAAACACACCTACAGTGCTCATTTCAATGCCAACGACATCAATTCTTATTACTTAAGCTTGGCAACCTTAATTTACTTTATAATAATAGTTTACGCATTGAAAACTGGGGGTTATTTGGCTAAAGTTGTGGGGGAGGGGTAGGGCTGGCTCCAGGTTTTCGTGTGCCCTGGGCCAAAGAGTGTCAGTGCACCCTTTTAACACATACCACAATTCATAATGCTCCGATACGGCACAGAAATATAGGTATAGTACAATGAAAAATACTTCACTTATTACATGACATGACAGATATCTATTTTAAATTCTACAATAGCTCAAAAAACGGACAGTATATTACTCCATACAGTATTATGGTCACCACATGGTGCGCCATACAGAATAATGAGCCCCATATATTTCTCCATACAGAATAATTGGTCCCATATAATGTTCCATACAGTATATGATGAGCTCCACATAATGCTACAGTATATGATGGTCTCCATGGATGATGCTCCAGTGTGTTATGGGCCCAAATAATGCTCCATACATAATCGGCCAGATTTCTAATGCTCCAGTGTATAATGGTCCCCGTAAATGCTGCTCCAGTGTCTGATGTCCCCCATTTGGAATGCTCCAGTATATGGTGGGCGAAATGGATGATGCTCCAGTGTATGATGGGCCCCATATATCATTCTCCAGTGTATATTGCTCTGCAAAAAATGCGACCAACATTTTACAAAATTAAATACCTCTCCTCACTGACACTGCTCTACTCTGGACTTGCCATTTTAAAGCTCTCTGCACTTGTACTGTTTCGGTAGAGGGCATACAGACGTGAGGTCATCGCGCTCTGTAACCTGAATGTCACTGTCAGGAAAGGCGGAAGACGTCATGGCGGTGGAGCAGGGAGAGGTAAGTATTGCAAGTGCTGTGCCCCTGAGCAAGCAGGGAGGACCCACTCATGGGCGTTGGTACTGGCATGGTTCATTTTAATGAAGGTTAGATCATCAACATTTTGGGTCGACAGACGGGTCCTTTTTTCTGTCAGGATTGACAGCAGCACTGAAGACTCTTTCAGATAGCACACTACCAGCAGGGCAAGCGAGCTCCTGTAAGGCATATTGTGCCAATTCAGGCCATGTGTCCAGTTTTGAGGCCCAATAATCAAAGGGGATTGACCTTTGAGGGAGAACCTCGATATGGGAGGCGAAGTAGTTTGTAACCATAGTTGATAACTGCTGTCTCCTGTCACTTGCAATTGATTCTGGATTAGCTGTCGTGTGCGCGAGACTTGAGAAATCAGACCACAACATGGTCAGGAAACCCGTCTCCAACGCCAGTTCGGCTGTGTGCATCATGAACACCTCTTCCATTCTGCCCACTACGGCTCGTGGGAGAACCTGCTCCGCTGCTGTGTGCTGGGAATGCCTCAAACAACCTGTTTACCAGAGTTGCTTGTTTGTAAGCCAATATTAGCTCTAGGTTCTCCTGTGGCATGATGTTGTGTAATTTGCCTTTATAGCGTGGATCAAGGATGCTGGCCAACCAGTAGTCATCATCCCTCATCATTTTGGCAATGCGGGGGTCCCTTTTTAGGATCCGCAAGGCATAGTCACACATGTGGGCCAATGTTTCAGGTGTCAATGCTGCACTGCCAGTGGTGGGTGGAGGAGCACTTTCTGGCAAATCCACATCCCTCCAGTCACACACAAATCCTGTACCTGACCTTGGCACGTGGCACGCCCACATGTTCTCTTGCCCCGAGAAGCATCCTCCTCCCCAAAATAATCATCGCCCTCATCCTCCTCCTCATCTTCCTCTTCTTCCTCCACCTCGTCCACGCCAGTTCCCTGACCAGACAATGGCTGACTGTCATCAAGGCTTCCCTCCTCCTCCTCCTGTTGCTCTTCAGCTGAAGACGTCTGATCCTTGATGTGCGTCAAAGTTTGCATGAGCAGACGCATAAGTGGGATGCTCATGCTTATGATGGCGTAGTCTGCGCTTACCAGCTGTATGCATTCCTCAAAACACTGAAGGACTTAACAGAGGTCTTTCAGCTTTGACCACTGCACACCCGACAATTCTATGTCTTCCCTCAAACTGCCTGCCCGTGTACACTCCCACAAATGCATAACAGCCTGCCTCTGTTCGCACAGCCTCTCAACCATGTGCATGGTGGAGTTCCATCTTGTAGCAACGTCTATGATTAGGCGGTGCTTGGGGAGGTTGAGTGATTGCTGCAGCTTCTGCATACAACTGGAGTGGATGTTTGAGCGATGGATGTGCGAGCACAGTCTTCGCACCTTATGGAACAGGGCTGTTAACTCTGGATAATTATTTAGGAAGCACTACACCACCAGGTTCAAGGTGTGAGCCAGGCAAAGTATGTGTGTGAGTTTTGAAAGGGCTATGGCTGCCACAAAATTCCCCCCATTATCACTGACTACCTTGCCTGGCTCAAGATGTACACTGCCCAGCCATGACTCAGTTTGTCGATGCAAGTAGTCGGCCAGTACCTCCACGGTGTGTCTACTGCCGCCCTAAGACATCATTTTTAAAACAGCCTGCTGCCGCTTACCACTAGTTGTTCGATAGTGGGACACCTCGTGTGCAACACTGACAGATGTGGATGGAGTGCTCGTGCGACTGCGCTCTGTCAACGAGCTTTCGCTTCTGGAGGAGAAGGAGGAGGCTTGAACGCCTACAGCCAACTGTTTCCTATACCGTGGGCTAGGCAGCACTGTTCCACCGCCGCTGTCCCCTGTGGAGCCTGCATCCACCACATTAACCCAGTGCGCAGTGATGGAGACGTAACGGCCCTGGCCATGCCTGCTGGTCCATGCATCTGTTGTGAGGTGCATCTTTCCACTCACGGATTGTTTTAGTGCATGGACAATGCGGTCTTTCACATGCCAGTGGAGGGCAGGGATGGCTTTTCGAGAAAAGGATTGCCGACTGGGTAGGTCATAGCGTGGGACAGCGTAGGCCATGAGCTCTCGGAAAGCTTCGCTTTCTACCAAACGGAAGGGCATCATCTCTAATGAGATCAGTTTGGCAATGTAGGCGTTCAATGCCAGTGTACGCGGATGAGAGGATGAGTACTTTCTTGTCCTGCTCAGAGTGTCTGGTAGGGCTAGCTGGACTTGAGAGCTGCATATGGGGGGAACTAGCATTGGACATGACGGACTGAGAAGGGGTTGGTGATGGTGAGGGTGGTGATGGCCTAGATTCAGTGTTTCCTCGCGAAAATATTGTGATTGCCTGACTGGTTTGGCCTAGCGACGACACCTCAACATTTCGTGATGGTGGTGTGCTTAGCAGTTGCCTTACAGTGGGGGAAGCGATGGAGCGTTGCCGGCTAACTTCAGTCGGAGCAGGTGCACATGTGCTACCTGATGTCATGGTTAGGACATGGTTAATGTCCTGTTTTCACAGGGTTAACTTTTGCCGGCCTCTCTTTGGATCTGGGAGTGGTATTTATACTCACTCCAGACTAGCATTCTCTGTCAGCTATACTGTTATTCTGGCTGTGTGTGTGACCGACCCCCCTGGTGTGCGTGTACTGCATTGCATGTTTGATTCCCGTGTATGACCCAGCCTGTCCCCTCACTTTGAACTCCGTCTCACGTTTTAGGTATAATTGTCTTCTCTGGTTCTGACCTCCTGGCTTGGCTATTGTTACTCCGCTACCGTTTGCCCCTATTGTACCGTCTATTGCCCATTCTGGTTTTCTGATCTATTGCTACGTCCTGACTATCCGCTCTGTCTAACCCTTTGGTACTGTCCTGTTATCTCATGCATTGACCCCGGCTTGATCTGGTTTCCGCCCCTGTCTATGCCCCTTGGTAACTTGTCCCGTAGTTACCTTTCTAGGAGTTTCCCTGCAGTTCCTAGTTCTGTGGAGCTTAGGCCACGCCCCCAGCAGTCACATGCTTCAGGTCCTGATAGTTTGAAGCACACATTGTCACCGCTGCTGCCCTGCTCCACAGGTATCTTTGAGCACGGTTTTTTGTACTCAGGACATGCGCACTGGCTCAGTGAGCGAGCGTAGTGCGGTGTTCCTGACACCTGAGCTTTTGTAGCCCGTCCACACTTGCAAGTGCATTTTGGTTAAATGTCTAAGCATTAGAGTTGAGCGAAACGGGTCGGTTATATTCAAAAGTCGCCGACTTTCGCTGAAGTCGGGTTTCATGAAACAAAACCCGACAATAGTGTGAGGTCGGCCACGAGGTCGGCGACCAGAGCACCAAAGTCGCGTTTCAAAAGATGCTTCCAGCGCTCTTTTTCAGCCAATGATGAAGGACTCACTCTGTGGGCAATGCGATGACATAATGACATAGGCATCGGTCACCACCATCTTTGAGAAGGGCATGCAAGTGATTGGCTGGCTTTGTGTGGCGTCACAGGGGCTATAAAAGGGCGTGAACACTGACCGCCATCTTACTTATGGCGATCTTAGCATAGGGAAAGCTGCTGCTGATTCTGTAGGGAGAGCGTTAGGCAGGGAAGAAGAACCAAAAAACTGCTTCTGCTGTTAGCGATTTCCACTTACAACACAACACTTTGTGTGCAGTGACAGGGGAGGCTCTATTTTTGTGCATCAGCTATGTTGGTTATTAGGCTGCCTTATAAGGCTCCCTGATAGCTGCATTGCTGTTTGCACACTGCTGTGCAAACTGCTTTTTTAAAAGCAAAAATACTTTTCTTCTTCTTTTCTGCACAGTTACCAAGGGTTCATTTTTCCACCCTTTTGTGTGTGCACTGTGCAGCAGTCCTGCTTATTATGCTGCCTGCGTCCATACTTGGACTGAGAGCATCATTGTCAGTGTCCTCAAATCTCTAGTGAGATCCAAAATCTCACCAATCCTATAGACACCCTCCACCCTCCACCTTGTCATACACCATCCAATTTCAGCCTGTTACATTGAGGTGTAATCTCTCCTGGGCCAGAGACAATAGTTCTGCATCCTCAAATCTATAGTGAGATTCAAAATCTCACCAATCCTATAGACACCCTTCACCTTGTCATTCACCATCCAATTTCAGCCTGCTACATTGAGGTGTAATCTCTACTGGGCCAGAGACAATAGTTCTGCATCCTCAAATCTATAGTGAGATTCAAAATTTCACCAATAGTAGATACACCTTCTACCTTGTTTTACAGTACCATATAGCTGGTGGTATTTTGGATACATTTTCACAAAAATGAGCAAGTATGGTGGAAGAAGCCATGGAAGTGGGCGGGGGTTGCCAGCTGGTCCCGATGGTGGTGGTGGTGGTGTTGCATCTGTTGGTAGTGGCAAAAGCACAATAGCACCTAAGGCAGGAGGTGTTGAGCCTGCGTCATCATCTGGCTCCACAAGGCCTCGAAGGCTCTCTTTTCTGGGAGTAGGTAAACCACTTTTAAAGCCAGAGCTTCAGGAACAAGTTTTGGCTTACATTGCTGACACAGCCTCCAACTCTCTCGCCTCCTCTTCTGAAGTTTCAAAAAATAAAAGCACTGAGTTGTCATTGGAGGCTCCTGGTCAGGAACAACACCTTACCTTGTGTCCTTCACCCCTACCAAAAGTGAAGGATGTGGCAGGCCACACTACCGATTACTCCATGGAGCTCTTTTCACATACCATGCCTGGCTTAGCAAGTCAAATCGTGAATTCCCCAGTCCAAGATGAATCTGACATGGAGTGCACTGATGCACAGCCACTGCTAGATTTTTCTGCTGGTACATTCACACAGAGCACTACATTGTCCTCGCAGTGTACTGAGCCAGAATCTGACCATGATGAAACTCAGGTGCCCCTTCCCGCATACTATACCACCTTACACGGTGACACAGAGGAAGGTGCACATGAAATTGAAGAGGAGGTGATGGATGACCCAGTTGTTGACCCAGATTGGCATCCATTGGGGGAAGAGGGTGCCGCTGCCAATAGCTCAGAAGAGGAGGAGGAGGATCCGCAGCAGGCAACGACATCGCAGCAGCTGTTATCTGGCATGACCATAGCAATTAAAAAATGTGTTACAAAAACCAAAAGAGTTGCAGGACAGCTTGGCCAGACAGTCAAATTAGCACAGTGCGCAAGGTCTCAAAATGTCTTCCATAGTGGGAAGAGTGCAGTGTGGCACTTTTTTGAACAAAATCCTAATGATCAGGCAAAAGTTATCTGTAAGATGTGCGCTAAGACCTTTAGCCGAGGGAAAAATCTGAGAAATTTGAATACCAGTTGCATGCTTAGACATTTAACCACCATGCACTTGCATGCGTGGACGGACCTACAAAACCTCACGTACCACACGTGCACCTGCTCCGAATGACAGTAGTCAGCAACGCTACATCGCTTCCCCCCCTGTAAGCCCACCGGTTAGCACACCACCAGCAGCAAATGTCGAGGTGTCGTCGCAAGGGTAAAGCAGTCATGGAATCACAATGTTATTGCTACAAAAGACTGAATCTAGGCCATCAGCAACACCACCAACACCATCACCAACCCTCTCTCAGTCCGCCATGTCCACCGCTAGTTCCACCATATGCAGCTCTCAAGTCCAGCTCACCCTCCCAGAGACTCTGAGTAGGACAAGAAAGTACTCATCCTCTCATCCGCGTACACTGGCTTTGAACGCTTACATTGCCAAACAAATCTCGTTAGAGATGATGCCCTACCGGTTGGTTGAAAGCAAAGCTTTCTGTGAGCTCATAGCCTACGCAGTACCACGCTATCACCTACCCAGTCGGCACTTCTTTTCGCGAAAAGCCATCCCAGCCCTCCACGTGCATGTGAAAGACCGCATTGTCCATGCACTCAAGCAATCAGTGAGTGGAAAGGTGCACCTCACAACAGATGCATGGTCCAGTAGGCATGGCCAGGGCCGTTACGTGTCCATCACTGTGCACTGGGTTAATGTGGTGGATGCAGGGTCCACAGGGGACAGCGGCGGTGGGACAGTGCTGCCTAGCCCACGGTATAGGAAACAGTTGGCTGTAGGTGTTCAACCCTCCTCCTCCTCCAGAAGCGAAAGCTCGTCCACAGAGTGCAGTCGCACGGGCACTCCATCCGCAGCTGCCAGTGTTGCACACAAGGTGTCCCACTATCGAACAGCTAGTGGTAAGCATCAGCAGGCTGTGTTGAAGATGATGTGTTTTGGCGACATCAGACACACCGCTGAGGTACTGGCCGACTACTTGCAGCGACAAACTGAGTCATGGCTGGGCAGTCTACATCTTGAGGCAGGCAAGGTAGTTAGTGATAACGGCCGGAATTTTGTGGCAGCCATAGCCCTTTCAAAACTCAGACACATACCTTGCCTGGCTCACACCTTGAACCTGGTGGTGCAGTGCTTCCTCAATAATTATCCGGAGTTACCACCCCTGCTCCATAAGGTGCGAAGACTGTGCTCGCACATCCGCCGGTCGCCCGTACACTCCAGTCGTATGCAGAAGCTGCAGCGATTGCTCCACCTTCCCAAGCACCGCCTAATTATCGACGTTGCAACAAGGTGGAACTCCACCCTGCACATAGTTCAGAGGCTGTGCGAACAGAGGCAGGCTGTAATTCATTTGTGGGAGGATACATCGGCAGGCAGTTTGCAGGCAGACATGGAGTTGTCTGGTGTGCAGTGGTCGAAGCAGAAAGACCTCTGTAAAGTACTTCAGTGTTTTGAGGAATGCACACGGCTGGTAAGCGCAGACAACGCCATCATAAGCATGAGCATCCCACTTATGCGTCTGCTCATGCAAACTTTGACGCACATTAAGGAGCAGGCGTCTGCAGCCGAGGAGGAAGAGGAGGAGGGAAGGCCTTGATGACAGTCGGCCATTTTCTGGTCAGGGAAGTCTCGTGGACGAGGTGGAGGAAGAAGAGGAAGAGGAGGAGGAGGATGATGGGGATGATTATTTTGGGGAGGAGGATGCTTCTCAGGGGGCAAGAAAAAATGTTGGCATGGCAAGGTCACATACAGGGTTTGTGCGTGACTGGAGGGATGTGGATTTGCCAGAAGGTGCTCCTCCACCCAGCACTCGCAGTGCATCATTGACACCTGGAACATTGGCCCACATGTCTGATTATGCCTTGCAGATCCTAAAAAGGGACCCCCGCATTGCCAAAATGATAAGGGATGACGACTACTGGTTGGCCAGCATCCTCGATCCACGCTATAAAGGCAAATTCCAAAACATCATGCCACAGGAGAACCTAGAGCTAATATTGGCTAACAAACAAGCAACTCTGGTAAACCATTTGTTTGAGGCATTCCCAGCACACAGCGGCGGTGATGTTTTTCCAACAAGCCGTAGGTGGCAACATGGAAGAGGTGTTCGTGGTGCACACAGCCGAAGTGGCATTGGACACAGAGGTTTCATGACCATGTTGTGGACTGATTTTTCAAGTACCGCTCACACGACTTGTAATACTGCATCGATCGAAAGTGACAGGAGACAGCAGTTGTCAACTATGGTAACAAACTACTTCTCCTCCCATATCGATGTTCTCCCTCACCGGTCATTCCCCTTTGACTATTGGGCCAGTAAACTTGACAACTGGCCTGAATTGGCTCAATATGCCTTACAGGAGCTCGCTTGCCCTGCTGCTAGTGTGTTATCTGAACGAGTCTTCAGTGCTGCTGGATCAATCCTGACAGAAAAAAAGACCCGTCTGTCGACCCAAAATGTTGATGATCTAACCTTCATTAAAATGAACCATGCATGGGTTTCAAAGGATTTTGTCCCACCCTCCCCTGCTGACACGTAGGTTGCCAGAAAAATGACTTGCTTTTGTCCTCCTCTTCCGTGGACTTCTCCAATTACTCCATTTGCAGCTGCTGAATGTCCAACATCAACATATGCCAATTTTTCCACATCCCTAACTGGGCTGCCTCCCCTCACAGTGCCGGGGTCACCACCTTGCGCACGCACCCGTGCGAGTGCCGTTGCCCTGGACAGGTGGGTGGGCACACTGTTTGGCAACGGCACTGGCACAAGGTCCCTCATAGTAGAATCAAGTGTCTCTGACGGTGGGGGTGCAAACCCACCGTCAGACACACCGGCGTACTATGAGGGGCCCTGTGCTAGTGCCGTCGCCAACGAGTGGGCCCCCCCCGCTTGCTCAGGATCACAGCACTTGCAAAGTTGAAATACTTACCTCTCCCTGCTCCACCGCCGTGACGTCTTCCGCGTTTCCTGACAGTGACATTCTGGTCAGAGAGCGCGATGATATCACGTCTGTACACCCTCTGCCTTAACAGTCCAAGTGCAGTGAGATGGAAGTTGGGGACGACGAGGAGTCCAGACTAGTACAGGGATTCCCTAGCGAGAAGACTTATTTAATAGTTTTCAATGTTGGGACAGCTATTTTTGGGGAGCACTATACTCTGGAGAATGATATATGAGGCCCACCATACACTGGAGCATTCCAAAGGTGGACATCAGACACTGGAGCAGCATTTACAGGGCCCATTATGCACTGGAGCATTAGAAATGGGGCCCATTATATATGGAGCATTATTTGGGCCCATAACACAGTGGAGCTTCATCCATGGGGACCAACATATACTGTAGCATTATGTGGAGCTCATCATATACTGTTTCAAACATTATATGGGACCAATGATTCTGTATGGAGAAATATATGGGCCTCATTACTCTGTATAGCGCACTATGCGGTGGCCATAATACTGTATGGAGTAATATACTGTCCGTTTTTGGAGCTATTGGAGAATTTAAAATGGATATCAGTCATCAGATGTAAGAAGTGAAGTATTTTTCACTGTACTATACCGCTATTTTTCTGCCGTATCAGAGGATCATGAATTGTGGCATGTGTTAAAGGAGCCGAATGACACTCTTTGGCCCTGGGCCCACGAAAATCTGGAGCCAGCCCTACCCCCCCACAACTTTAGCCAAATAACCCCCAGTTTTCAATGCCTAACTATTATTATAAAGTAAATTAAGGTTGACAAGCTTAAGTAATAAGAATTGATGTTTTTGGCATTAAAATGGGCACTGTAGGTGTGTCTCCTGTCCTCCACTCACTGCCGACTTTTCTTCCCCATTGACTTGCATTGGGTTTCGTGTTTCAGTCGGCCTTCGACTTTTCACGATAATCGGCCGATTTCGTTCGACCCGACTTTTGAGAAAGTCGGGTTTCATGAAACCCCACTCAACCCGAAAAAAGGCAAAGTCACTCATCTCTACTAAGCATGCAAATGGTATTCAAATTTCTTAGATTTTTCCCTCTGCTAAAGGTCCTTCGGCACTTCTTACAGATAACCTTTGCATCATCAGTGGGATTTTGTTCAAAAAAGTGCCACACTGCACTCTTCCTACTATGGTACAAATTTTCAGGGCTTGCACACTGTGCTAATTTGACCGTCTGGCCAAGCTGTCCTGCAACTCTTTTAGTTTTCTTGCCAAGTTTTTTGACAGCTACGGGCCAGCCAGATAACCGCTGCTGCGATGACGATGCCTGCTGCGGATCCTTCTCCTCTTCTGACCTATTGTCACCACAGCACCCTCTTCCCCCAATGGATGCCAATCCGGGTCAACAACTGGGTCATCCATGACCTCGTCTTCAATGTCATCTGCACCTTCCTCTGTACCTTCCTCTGTGTCACCGTGTAAGGTGGTATAGTATGTGGGAAGGGGCACCTGAGTTTCATCAGGGTCTGATTCGGACTCAGTAGACTGCGAGGGCAATGTAGTGCTGTGGGTGAATGTACCAGCAGATTCATCTAGCAGTGGCTGTGCATCAGTGCACTCCATGTCAGATTCATCTTGGACTGGGGAATTCAGGATTTGACTTGCTAACCAAGGAATGGTAAGTGAAAAGAGCTCCATGGAGTAATCTGAAGTGTGTGCTGCAGCAGCCTTCACTTTTGGTGTGGGTGAAGGACACAACGAAAGGTGTTGTTCCTGACTAGAGGCCTGCACTGACGACGTTGTGCTTGCAGTTTTTGTAACTTCAGAAGAGGAGGCAATAGAACTGGAGGCTGTTTCGGCAATGTAAGCCAAAACCTGTTCCTGATGCTCTGGCTTTAAAAGCGGTTTACCTACTCCCAGAAAAGGGAACCTTAAAGGCCTTCTTGTGCCAGATGATGACGCAGGCTCAACACCTCCTGCCTTTGCTGCTATTGTGCTTTTGCCAGAACCAGCCGACGCACCACCACGAGTACGAGCTGCGCCCCCCTGCCCATGTCCGCGGCCTCTTCCACCATACTTCCTCATGTTTGGGAATATGTACCAAAAATACCAGAAGAGAGATGGTTCTGTATGAGGAGCGTACAGCTGTGTAAGGTGTATTAAAAAGATTAATCTCCCTATATATTTTGTTAGTCACAGACGCTCTACCAGTATGTATTTGACCGTAATCCAGCAAGCAGATATACGGTACTGTATCAGAAGTGTACAGCTGTATACGTTTTTAGTGAAACTAACAATCTCCGTATATGTATTTACGGAGTGTCACACACACACGCTGACTCTGTATAGATGTGACTGGCAGATATACAATACTGTTTGAGAATCGCACAGCTCAATACGGTGTATGGAGAAATGGAAATGTCCATATATGTATTTACGGAGTGTCACACACAGTGTTAGGGCTGGCAGAACGCACCAAATTATAAAATAATAGTAACTGCGTTCGCAGCCCGTGGTCCACCGTGCAGAGGTGGTACACTGCTGCTAAGTAATGGCGGAGGAATTAAGCGGTGTGAAACCAGTCACACGTGGGTTACGTCACCCAATGTGAACAGGGGCGAATTCTGTTAATGCACAGAGCCGCACAACCGCTGAACGTAGATGCCGGAGCCGGTTAAGCTCACAGAGCCCGGCCGAAAGAGCGCACAGTGTATGGCCACAGAACTCTACCCCAAGGACACGGGGTTAGAGTCCTTCTAGGCCCACTGAACGCGTGGCGTCGCTGCCGCAAACGCCGCTATAGACGCTGGCTATGGAGCACGTGCACTGAGGCGTGCCGAGTCCCTGGTGAGGACTGATGCCTGACTCAACCTCTGTCCTACCTACGCCTAAGCCTGGGCGCTAGCAGGCTAGGCTGCACAACACATGTGTACCAAGGGTGGGGGTTTCTTAATGAGTCATTCACCAGAGACATTCATGCATGCATGCATACATCACTCACTCCACATAGTCTGTAAATACAGTCTTATCCTAGCGCATGGCCGAGCGGCCATGCGAACCTTTTATAGCCGCGAGCGTCCGGGACCTTCCTGGCTTCTCGGATGGGCCAATCCGAACAGGAGCAGGACCTGAGCACGTGACCTTCGATCTCCAATGGGAGATCACTCCACAGGCATGCTCAGTGGCCCGACATGGGGACTTAGTCCCTGGAGAATCTCGCTGCTGAGCAGCATGTATTGTCATAGCTGCGCCAGAGGTGGCAGCAAACCCACGGAGCTGGTCTGGGCAGAGCGCCTGGACCGATGAGTTTGCTGAGCAACCTCCTCTGCGGCTGGAGAGGAATGGGAGACCGCTGGAAATAAGGCTCGGGATTCTCGCTGTGCAGCGACAGAAATCCGACGCCTAACACACAGACACGCTGACTCTGTAAAGATGTGACCATAATTTGAACGGCAGAAATACAATACTGTTTGAGAAACAGACAGCTCTATACGGTGTCTGAATGGAAAATTGTAAATCTCCGTCTATTTTTATACGGAGTGACACACGCTGTCTCTGTATAGATTTGACCGTAATCAAACAGCAGATATACGATACTGTTTGAAAAGTGGACACTTCTATACGGTGTAGGTCTGGAAAAATGGAAAATCTTCTAGTTTTTTGTTCCAGAGTCAGACACGGATAGCTTCACTGTTTGAAAAGCGGACACTTCTATACGGTGTAGGTTTAGAAAAATGGAAAATCTCCTGTATTTTTTTGTTCCAGAGTCACACACAGATAGCTTCACTGTTTGAAAAGCGGACACTTCTATACGGTGTAGGTCTGGAAAAATGGAAAATCTACTCTTTTTTTTCCAGAGTCACACACAGATACTGTAGCTTGTATTTGTCCGTGATACCAGCCGGTACACGGTAGTGTGTGAGAAGCGTACACCGCTATACGGTGTGTGAAAAAATGAACGCTCGGTAACTGAGCAGAACAAAATGATGAAAGTTGGAGTGCTTTGAAAAAAGCAGTTTGAACAGCAGTGTGCACACAGCAATGCAGCTATCAGGTAGCCTTAAAAGGCAGCCTAATCACCACCAGCGCTGCTGCACACAACTTAAATCCTCCCCTTTCACTGCACACTAACTACAGTGAAAAGCGCTATCAGCAGAAGCTATTTTTTTCTTCTTCCCTGCCTAACGCTCTCCCTATTCAGAATCAGCAGCAGCACCTCTCCCTATTGTAAGATCGGCAGAAGTAAGATGGCGATCGGCGGTCATGGCCTTTTATAGGCACTGTGACGCCACACAAAGCCAGCCAATCACTTGCATGCCCTTCTCTAACATGGTGGGGGCCACTGCCGATGTAATCGCGTTTCCCACAGTGTGCGTCCTTCATGATTGGCAGAGAAAAGGCGCTGGAAGCATTATTTGAAACGTGACTTTGGCGCTCGGGTCGCCGACCTCATGGCTATCCTCACGGTGTGGTCGGGTTTCGTTTCATGAAACTCGACTTTGGCGAAAGTCGCCGATTTTTGAATTTGACCGACCCGTTTCGCTCAACTCTATGCCTGACCATAGATCTTGCCTTTTGACTATATGTTTGCCTAGCCCCTTTGTCTTGATACACTACCAGTCTGGACTTCTGACCTCGGACTGTGACCTGCTTTCTTTTTTATCTTGCTACTGTGCCTTTGACGTACACTCTCGGTATTTTACCCCGGATTTCTTGACTCCTCTGCCTCATGGCTTATCCATGAGAAGTGACGATAGCCTGCATCACATTACAACTGGCGTTATACATTTTTTCACCAGTATGAATCCTATTCGTACACTTTGTGCTCCAAAGCCTAGAATCATCACAGTTCCAGTTGTGGAGTCAGCTGTCTAACTTGATGAATATGTCCCCCAGATTGTTGCTGATGGCAGTGGCAGTGATGTCTGTACTTTCAGGCGTGCAGTTGGTATCTCCTAAAAATGTATTGACCCTTCCGGATACATTTTCAGGAGACAGAAAACAGTTTATAGTGTTCAGAGAGCGCTGTAAGTTATTTTTTAATCTATGATCCTGGTAAGGGGATGAGTTCCTAGGACTTGGTAGTTTTCATTGTCCACACAAGTCCCAAAACGGTCTTATGTTAACGCCTTCTTTAATGCCTTTGGTTTAATTTATGATGAACCAGACAGAATTCAGGTTGCGGAGGGAAAGATCATGAACCTGACACAGGAGAGTTGCCCTGCTGAGTACTATAGTACTGAGTTCCAGCAATGGTTCTCTGAAGTTCAATGGAATGATGCGGCACTCAGATGCCAATTCCATAGAGGCTTTCTGAAGATCTAAGGACGCTCTGGCTCTTCATGCTCCTCCTTGTTAGTTGGATTAGGCCATGACCCAGGCCATAAGGATGGATCATTGTGAGCAGCAGGGTCCTTTTTATATTCCCTGTGAGAATGTCCTTTTACCTAATGTGGAGCCAATGGAAGTTGGAGCTGCCTGTTCTCGTGATGTAGAGAAGAAATGTTGACGCAATCTTGGACCTTGTCTCTATTGTGTTCTCGCTGGACATTTTCTAATGGACTGTCCAACCCACCCTCAAGCAAGCCATTGGGAATTTGGGTGATTGTCGAGGGAGTCACCCAGACTTCCAGGTAACTTTTTACTCCTCTGTAAAAGTACTGCTTAATGTGGTTTTATCTTTCAAGCACCAGGTGTTATCTGCATTGGCTTTCATTGAATGCGGGTCTGCAGCAAACTTTATTGATTCGAGACTGGTTCTGAAAGTAGGATTAGGGACAATTAATTTGGAAAGTCCCACTAAAATTTTCACAATTGACAAGACACTGTTACTTCAAAATCTTGGTAAACTGGTAACGTTGGAATTCACTCTTCACGTTGGAGCATTTCACTCAAAATCCATCTCCTGTTTTTTTTTGGGATAACACACCTGCTGGGCTGGAGCTGGGGCTTCCATGGCTGCATATTCACAATCCTGCTACTGATTGGTGTCAGAAGGATATTGTTGAAGGGTTATCCAGTCTAAATTGATAATTCTGCACTCACTCTGTGTGACGGCAAACTTAGGAATCCAGAGAGAGCACGCACTGTGCACTGTGAGGATTCGTCAGTTTCTGAACTGGGACCGGCAGGTACGTATGCGTTCTGCATACTCCCGGCAAGAGTCCATAAAGTGAACGCAGCCTCGCTGCATACACTTGTATTGAGCGGGGCCATGTCCTCTTGATGGCCATCCTCACTGGACTGACGCGTCAATAGACAGGGAGCGGCCGCTCTCTATACAAGTGTATAGAGCAAGGCTGTACCCACTAGGTTCTGGCCAGGACTATGCATATCGCATATGTACATGCCAGACTCGGCTCAGAAACCGGGTAATCCTCGCAGCGCACAGTACATGACCTTAGTTGATTCATAAGTTTGCAGTCACACAGAGTGACTGTAATCTTATCATTTTAGGCTAGGTTCAGATTTGCGGATGTCAGAGCTGTGGAGGCCTGCGTAGTTCCTCCATGAAGCTCCGCCCATTGTCGCACCTCCTCCGTTCAGCTCCGCCTACGTCTGCATGCGGCCTGTTTACCTATCTTTAACATTGGGTACGCAGGCAGGCCAAAGTACTGCAGTACGCAGGCGCCGGGAAAGGTCAGAGAGGTCCGGCACCTGCGCAATGCAGTACTCTGTTCTGCCCTCAACATGGCAGAGAATTACGCCGTGCAGGAGCCACAACAGAAGCAAGGAAGAGGACGTCATCACTATAAGATGGGAGGCTTTGACCCTGACCGCGACACCCATCGGACCCGGACTGCACCGGACCGCCCCTCCAGTGAGTACAGTATAACTTGTTTTTCTTATCTTTCAGGTTACATCGAGGGCTTATTTACAGCATTACAGTATGCTGTAGATAAGCCCCTGATGGCGGTGGCCGCATCTCATAGGGCAAAAAATAGGTGACAGATTCCCTTTAAGGTGTTTCATGGCGGCTCAACAGGAAGACTGGTCATCATTTTTACCTCTTGCTGAGTTTACCTTTAACAGTCAGGTCAATTAGTCTACTGGACCCTCACCTTTTTTGTAATTATGGTTTTCTTCCCCATTTTGATTAATTTTCTAGACGTTTTGAGTGTCCTGGGGTGGAAGTTACCATACAGAAACTGGGGAATGTCTAGGGAGAGGTTCAAAAGAATATTGGGGTTGCTCACATTCACCAAAAACGGAAGGCTAATAGAAAATGTTCGGTGAGTCCTGTCTTTAAAGTAGGTAATAAAGTTTGGTTGTCATCCAAAAATATTAAACTTAAAGTACCAGCAGTGAAGTTGGATCCTAAGTTCATTGGCCCTTATGAGATTCTGGAGGAAGTCCTTCCAGTGACTTTCAGATTGAAATTTCCTCCATCCCTTTGTATTCCTAATGTTTACCATAGCTCCCCATTAAAGGAATTTGTCCCTTCTGTATTATCTCCATTGTTCCTGCCTTTTCTGGTTTCAGTCATTAGTGGTTTATAGTATGAGATAGAAGGGAATGTGGATTCTCAGAAGGTCCGAAATTACTTTCATTATCTTGTTCATTGGAAGGGATATGGACTCGAGGGGAGATCCTGGGTCCTAGCTAGATCTGTGAAGGCGAATTGTCTGGTCAGGGCCTTCCATTTAAGATTTACTGGGATACCTGGTGTAACAGCAGCGGCCGTGCCCGCTGCCGTCCCACTGGCACCGGGTCCCCCCGCGGCAGTCACTTACCCGGCTGGTTGCGCGCTCCCTCCTCCCTCCTGCTCACGTGCGCCTTCTCCTCCTGTCTCTCGGGCAGCTCCCCGCCCGCACATGCGCACTAATTTGGCCGCCTATAGTTACTCTATAGGTTCTCCCTCTGTCCTATGGTTGTCCCTTGTCCCAGCCTTGCTGTCTCTGCCACTGCTTGTTCCCCTGTCTCTCTGCCTGTCTTCCGTCCTGTCTGGTCCGTGTTCCGTGGCCTTCGCTCCCCTGTTCTCCGCTCCCATTCCGCCCTCTAGTGTCTGGCCGTTCCCTGTCCTGTTCCCCTGCCTGCTGTCTGTCTGTCGTCCTCGTTGCTCTGGTACTACAGCTCTGTATCTCTCCTCGCCCTCTCCATATGGAGCCCCGTACCTTGGTTCCAGTGCAGCCTCTCAGTCCTGCCTGTGGCCACTCCGGTCCTTCGATTCTCCTGGATCACTCTGCCGCATTTGACACTGTGGATCACCAGCTCCTCCTCACTATGCTCTGTTCTATAGGCCTCAAGGACACAGCCCTCTTCTAGTTCTCCTCCTACCTCTCTGACCGCTCCTTCACTGTATCTTTTGCCGGCTCCTCTTCCTCTCCTCGTCCCCTTACTATCAGGGTCCCGCAGGGCTTAGTCCTAGGCCCCCTCCTCTTCTCTCTATACACTGCCCCTATTGGACAAACAATCAGCAGATTTGGGTTCCAGTATCATCTCTATGCTGATGACACCCAATTATACACTTCTTCCTCTGACATCACCCCTTCCCTAATTCAAAATACCAAGGATTGTCTGTCTGCTGTCTCTAACATCATGTCCTCCCTCTATCTGAAACTAAATCTCTCCAAAACTGAACTTCTTGTGTTTCTCCCCTCTACAAACCTCACTCTACCTAACATCGAAATAACCCTGGAGGGTTCAACCATAACTCCCAAGCAGCATGCCCACTGTCTTGGGGTTAAATTCGACACTGAACTTTCCTTTACTCCCTATATCCGATCACTCACTCGCTCTTGTCACCTGCATCTTAAAAACATCTCCAGAATCCGACCTTTTCTCACCTTTGTAACTGCTAAGACTCTTACTGTCGCTCTTATTCATTCTCGTCTGGACTACTGCAACTCTCTTCTGATCTGTCTCCCTCTTACCAAACTTTCTCCTCTACAATCCATCTTGAATGTGGCAGCCAGGGTCATATTTCTGTCCAGCCGCTTCACCGATGCCTCCATCTTGTGCCAGTCATTACACTGGCTACCTATTCGCTACAGGGTACAGTATAAACTCCTCTCTCTCACCCACAAAGCTCTCCACTGTTCTGCACTGCCTTATATCTCCTCTCTCATTTCTGTCTATCGCCCTACATGTGCCCTCCGTTCTACAAATGACCTAAGACTAACATCCCCCGTAAGCTGAACCTCGCACCTCCGTCTCCAAGACTTCTCTCGTGCTGCTCCAGCTCTCTGGAATGCACTTCCCCAGATGATCAGACTGATACCTAGCCCTGACCTATTCAAGCGCGCTTTGAAAACCCATCTCTTCAAACAAGCCTACCACATCAGTAAGCTAAC
This sequence comes from Dendrobates tinctorius, assembly GCF_039654945.1. NCBI lineage: Eukaryota > Metazoa > Chordata > Amphibia > Anura > Dendrobatidae > Dendrobates > Dendrobates tinctorius. Next base: position 25,733,424 of record NW_027361717.1, read on the forward strand.
TTTGCCCTGTTCCCTCCTTCCAAATATTATTCTGAATCTGCACCCTACTATTCATCTGTCTCCACACCCTCCATGCACACGATAACTGCACTTGATACTTGACTATTGCACTTAAACACACGGGCTGATGACCGGATCATGCAGCTTTATATGAAAATCCCTATTTATTATAATTGCCAGACCTGAATTAACAAGCACTTTTCACCTACTGTGTCCCCCCCCCCCCCCATTTCCTTGTAGATTGTAAGCTTGCGAGCAGGGACCTCACTCCTAATGTCTCTGTTTAAATTGTCTTAACTTGTATTGAATTTATCGTCTGTACATGTCCCTGCTTAATTGTAAAGTGCTGTGGAATATGTTGGCGCTACATAAATAAAAATTATTATTATTCGAGCCGCCCCTCTTGGTTTCAGCTGTCGCAGTGTCTGATCCCCCGCGGGCCTGCCCCTAACGGTCCCTGTATAGGGGTCTGTTCCACCTGGTGCGCTCGTCCCGGGGACCTCAGTTCCACGACCCAGAGGGTCCACTCTCGGACGCTGCCAAAACCCCTGAAGCGTCACACCTGGGGCATACCTGGAGGTTCGGTAGCCTCCCCTAGAATAGTGGATACTGTCACAAATCCACCACTCACTGTGTCCTAGGAATGCAGTGAGTGACAGCTCTGCTACCCAATAGATGTCAGGGCTTTGCTGGGCTCATTGTTGTGTATAGGATAGTCCTGCCACCCAAACAGGGACTAGGGCATGCTGACCCTCCCCATGCTAATTTATGAGTGCCCAGCAGCTCAATCAGGCCTGGTCTGCTCGGCTTCCTCCAGGTGTCGCCTTAATGTGTGATTGCCTGACTATTTAGCTGACTGGTAATAGTCAGACCATTGCCAGTCATAGCTTTGCTTAGTAGTGTGCGTTCATTATGCTTTTGTGTTCTGTTGTCCCGATCTTTTGCTGCCTTGTCTCGAACCTTGCCTTTTAACTATTCATTTACCTGTCTCCTTTGTCTCGATCCATTACGATTTAGGATTTCCGTGCTCAGACTGTGACCTATTTTCTCTTTTGTCTTGACCTTATGCCTTTGACATACACTCTTGGTATTTTATCCCGGACTTGTTGACTCCCCTGCCTCATGGCTTTTCTGTGAGAAATGATGACAGCCAAAGTCATAGTTTTCTTACCATCTGTATTTTCATAAACAGCAGTGTGCAGCACGAACGCCACATCTCCCTTTTCCACCAAACACCTAAAATCAAAAGGAAAAGTTTAACTGAGCTCAAGTAGTAAACATGTAAGCTACAAGGTGAATCTGAAAAATACAACAGTTTCCTTTGTGTGGTTTGAACAGGGACACAGATAATGGAAAAATGGTGAACTTTTCCATTAATAAAAAAAAAAAAAAAACAACATCAGCTCACCACAAAGTCGAGGCAAATGTAAATGTAAGGCTGGAGTCACACACAACGATAAAAAAATTGGTCCGATTTTTACGGTCCGAAATCGCACAAAGGTTTCTTGACCAGGGATCCGTCTGTCATCCGAATTTCCTGTGATGATGCGATTTTAATCGCATCTAAGCATCCATTTGACATCCGTCTGCCGAGATTTTCTCGCTGGCTTGCAAAATGGACATATAATGGAGCCCAATGACAGGTTTTCAAACACAAAGGAAAGAATAGATATAGACACATAGAATACATATAAATACATATATACACTGCGTTCCAAATTATTATGCAAATTGGATTTAAGTGTCATAAAGATGTAATTTTTTGTTTTTCAAATAAACTCATAGATGCTATTGTGTATCAGAGCTCTTTGGATCACTGAAATCAATCTCAAACGCCTGTGATAATTAGTTTACCAGGTGAGCCCAATTAAAGGAAAACTACTTAAGAATGATGTTCCACATTATTAAGCAGGGCACAGGTTTCAAGGAATTTAGGAAAGAAAACGGATCTCTCTGCTGCTGAAAAGCATCAAATAGTGCAATGCCTTGGTCAAGAGATGAAAACATTAGATATTTCCCAAAAATTTAAACGTGATCATCGTAGTGTTAAGAGATTTGTGGTTGATTCTGAGCACAGACATGTTTGTGCTGATAAAGGCAGAATGAGGAAGGTTTCTGCCAGGCAAGTTCATCGGATTGAGAGAGCAGCTGCTAAAAAGCCATTACAAACCAGCAAACAGATATTTAAAGCTGTTGGTGCCTCTGGAGTCCCTCGAACCTCAAGGTGTAGGATCCTTCAAAGGCATGCTGTGGTGCATAAACCTACTATTCGGCCACTCCTAAACAGTGTTCACAAGCAGAAATGGTTGCAGTGGGCCCAGACATGCATGAAGACTAATTTTCAAACAGTCTTGTTTACTGATGAGTGTCGAGCAACCCTGGATGGTCCAGATGGATGGAGTAGTGGATGGTTGGTGGATGGCCACTATGTCCCAACAAGGCTGCGATGTCAGCAAGGAGGTGGAGGAGTCATGTTTTGGGCCGGAATCATGGGGAAACAGCTGGTAGGGCTCTTTAAGGTTCCTGAAGGTGTGAAAATGACCTCTGCAAAGTATATAGAGTTTCTGACTGACAGCTGTCTTCCATGGTATAAAAAGCAGAAATGTGCCTTCAGGAGCAAAATCCTCTTCATGCATGACAATGCACCATGTCATGCTGCAAAGAATACCTCTGAGTCATTGACTGCTATGGGCATAAAAGGAGATAAACTCATGGTGTGGCCACCATCTTTCCCTGACCTCAACCCTATAGAGAACCTTTGGAGTATCATCAAGCGAAAGATCTATGAGGGTGGGAGGCAGCTCACATCAAAACAACAGCTCTGGGAGGCTATTCTGACTTCATGCAAAGAAATCCAAGCAGAAACTCTCCAAAAAATTCACAAGTTCAAAGGATGCAAGAATTGTGAAGGTGATATCAAAGAAGGGTTCCTATCTTAACATGTAACTTGGCCTGTTAGGATGTTTTGGAGTTAAATAGCTTTTTTGTTCGGTGAATGTGACCTCCTAATGCTGCAAATTCCACAAATGAACATTTTCAGTTCTTTAAAACATATCAAATGTTTAGAAATTCTACTGTGCGTAATAATTTGGAACAGTGCAATTTGAGTTTTTATTCATTTTGGAGATTATACTGTTATCACTGGGAGGTTTCTTCAATAAAATTCGATGCATACTCTAACGGGTGATGACTTTTATTAGACTGACTGTCATTTGTACCGACTATTTAGGAAAATCAGAGAAAAATATCATTTGCATAATAATTTGGAACACAGTGTATATATATATATATATATATATACATACATGTCATAGAGACACATATATATATATATATTTATAATTCATACAGTTCTTCATAACTGAATAGCCGCTGAAACATTTGCCGGCTTTTGTAAAATCATTCCCCAACCTGACATGAAATGACACATGGTTTACATACAGTTAACCATTTCATTTTTTTTTATATGTCAATCACTAGTAATTAGATGAGGGTTTGTGTGGAAAATTTTGGAGTTGTAGGTGTTAATTTAAGGGGTTAATTTGTTGTAAAAAATTGCGGGGACTCCGTCCAGCCTCAGTGACATCAGCGGGAGTCCCTGCAATTTTTTACAAGGAATTAACCCCTTAAATTAACACCTACAACTCCAAAATTTTCCACACAAACCCTCATCGAATTACTAGTGATAGACATATAAAAAAAAATGAAATGAAATGGCTAACTGTATGTAAACCATGTGTCTTTTCATGTCGGGATGGGGAATGATTTTACAAAAGCTGGCAAATGTTTCAGTGGCTATTCAGCTATGAAGAACTGTATGAATTATAAACATATATATATATACATATAAATATATATATATATATATTGTGAGGTAGCGCTGTCATGTAAGTAGGGGATTCTCGCGTGGCAGCCACAAAAATCACATCCGGCACCTGGATTTTCATATACCATCACAGTCCATATGGTTTATTGTTCAGCATAAACCAGCGTAATCAACATACCAGTCATATCAGCATAGCATCTATTGGATAGGCTAATCAGCCTCAGCGTTATCTCACCCGTCAGGGTTCCTTATGCGGCTTCACCATCGCATACGTTAGTTCCCTCCAGGGAGCTCTCAGGCACACATCGCCATTGCTCACACACAGCCGCTCCACAGGCTGTTAGTGAGGAGATCCTTCTCCTCACGGGACCTTCCAAACTGGACCAATCAGGTCCCAGCATTCACCCATGTGACCTACCCTGGCCATGATATATGGTCCGTAGCCACACCCACCGGGTCACATGGCTATGACCTCATCACAGGTCCTTCACATACTCACATAGCCTTTTACTATAGGTGTTATCAGACACACCCTTGGGTGGATTTGTAGGCAGCTAGAACCCGCCCATCTCTCCAGCTGCCTGAAGGCTTCTCCCTAACACATAGGCACGAAAGATCAGCTCTGCAGATCAGCACATAACCAAGCCTTCATCTCAAAGCCACCCACTTTGAGATACACAACGGCCACTCAGTATTCTGCCACTCATCCTCTCTCTTGGGACACCCACACAGCGCCCCCTAGTGGACACAGTGGTCATTACAACACATACCCCGCCCCTTTGTTCAAACTTGTGGGGTTGAACACACAATCTTACAACAGGATCTTGAGACTGGGCACTCATTACACCTTGCCCCCCAGGTCGAGAGAACCGTCTCCATCTGTCATACGGCCTCATCTCTGCGTTAGGCATCCCCCGCCCCCAGCGGCCAAAATATCGGTCATTGTCTTTGACCCTCCAGTTGCAGTCTGTCTGCGTCATCAGACACTGTTTAGTCATCACCCTCCTAGAATGCGCTTCGTCACCTGACCATTCTCCCACTGACCACCTCTCCCGGTTGGTACGGTCATCAGTCTTAATCGGTCCTACTCTCTGGCCTGAGTCTGACACATTCAGCGTCTCACAGGAACTGCGGTCTCTCAGCCTCGCACGGCCCGTCAAACTGCCACTTGTTGACATTCTTCGGCCACCTGCCATGTCACTACTTGGAGGAACCCTTCGGGTCCTTACATCTTGGGTTGGAGGCGGCCGCCACCTGGTATTCTATACTTCTTTATTAATTCGCTGACGGTCCTGCCTCAACTGCTCAATTTCTTGCAGGTACCCCACTCGATACTCCATGAGCATCCGAAAATCTCTCAGGCTCTCCATGGAGCCAACCACGATGATGGGAATTCTACCCACTTCACTGGATACCGGGTCTTCATTATCAGGAGGGATCCTCATCCTCACCACACCGGAGATATTCACGAGGTCTTGCATCACCTTCCCGGATCTTCCATTGACTCTCCCAATCAGAGCTTTGGGTACCGGAACCACATCTTTCCGCAAACCCTGCCGATCCATAGCCTCCCTGGCTAACTCCAGGCGTCGAGCAGCTTTCACATTACTCTGCCTGACCAACTGTTTGATGTGGAGACACTGCAAATGCATCTCTTTCAGGACAGCTACTCGGTTTGATGTATCTTCTCTGGCGGATATTGTCACTAACTGCCGAGTCTCAGGTGCCCAGTGCACCTCACACGCCTTGACCGCCTCCTTGAAAGCCTCATGTACACCTTCCTCCGCACAGGCGTCTTGCATGTCTTCTGGAACGTCAATCACAGTCTTGAAGGACGTGGTCTTGCTCTCTTCCAGGCCAGGAGGCTCTGGCCTTACCACGGACACTTCCCTCACTACAGTGGACCCGACCGGGTGACTGTCTTCTTCAGTTCATAACTCATCAACTTCACATGGTTGGATGACTTCATGACCCTTGGCCACTATGGCTACTGGCAGTTCTGTCTTATTATCACTCACGCTCACTCGCGGTAAGTCTTCGTCCAACTTCTCTCGCAGAAGACTTTTTACTACTCCTCTGAGTTCCTCCATCTCTTCCTTGAGGTTCTTGTTCACACTTTGCCATGTGGACAGGTGTCCTCTGAGCTCCAAGATCTCTTTCTTGAGCTCCGCGACCCTGTGCTCAGCCATTTGTCTCAGGACTCTTTCTCGTTTGACACACTCATCCACCTCCTCTCTGAGGGCCTTATTCAGTCCTTGCCACGTTACCATGTGGCCTTTGAGCTCAGAGACTTCTTTCTCTAGCCCTGCTATTCTGTGTTCCCTTTCTTTCTCAGAGCCACAGTCACCCCAGAGATTAAGTCATCCCTCCAGTTACTCACTAACCGTGTGACTACTTCCGCCATCTTATCCACCAGGTCAGCGTCAGTTTTGTCACGAGTTTCAGTCAGCACAGCACTATATTCTGTCCTGGTGGTGGCTACTGGCAACAACACGTCACAGTCACACCACATCGTACGATGAACCCCCAAGATACTCTCTATCAGTGTGTCAGCTCCGCTCTTTTTGTTTACCACACCATTCTCATTCACACTGTGGTACCCTTCAGGTGACGTCAGGTCAGTAAATTCATCTAACGCAATTCTTTCTCTGGTCGCCCCTACGTCTGGCCTGTTCACGTTAGGAGGCGTCAGCGTCTTCGTATTGGTTAGTCCAACAGTAGGAACGTCTCGACCCTCGTGGCATATATCATCAAACCTGACAAAGTCCCGGCCCCACTCCAAGGCATACACTAAGTCTGATGGTATACTGCCCCCTTGGCACTCACTGCCTTCGAGCCCCTCAAACATTATTCTGTCAAACGCATAGTTCACTGTGACCCCATGTGCACAGCGAACCTGGACCATTTTCTCGGTCAGACAGAAAGTGAGAGGAGTTCCTACCAGCGTCACCTGACTCTTTGAGTCCAACCGTCCCGAGATTCCTTCCCGGTGCAGCATCACAGTACACACCTGCGGCCAGTCATCACTCGGAAAGAATATCCCACACTCTGGAAATGACATACACGAACATTGCAGTTTCCAAGACATACCCACTGAGCCAACCCGTGCTGCCATTTCCTCAAACTCGGCCCCTTCCTGGACCACCACCCCAATTTGGGTTACCTCCTCCTTCTGAGACTCCACCCCTTTTTGGGTTACCACCCCAATTTGGGACTCCACCCCCTTTTGGGACTCCACTTCCTTTTTGGTTACCACCCCAATTTGGGTCACAGCCCCCTTTTGGGACTCCACCCCCTTTCGGGATCTACCCATGTCTGTTATACCGGTCTTCTCAGACCACAGTTCACACCACACAGTTTATGTCTCTTATGATACCACACAAGTCTTTGTTGGCACCACCACAGCTCCTGCTGTCACCGATCACCAGCACCACCGGCTGCTGTTCACACACAGCGGCTGGTGTCACTGCAGCTCCTGCTGCGCCGTCTTCGTGGACCCGCCGATCCACCGGAAGCCGCTTGTCACCTTCGTGACCCCACTGAGCCACATCAAGCCACTTGTCACCTTCTTGACTCCCACTGAGCCACCGCAGGCTGAGTCGAGAAAAAAGAAGAAAAAAACACACCACAAAAAACTCAAAAACTCACGTGTCCTGACTGTGTGCTATTCCGGACGCTCCTGTCTCCACCTGAGACCGTCCAACACACAGGGCGCACCGGGTGCGATTCAGGGAGCGACCCTCCTCCCAGGGTCTCCCCACACACCGGCCTCACCAGGTCCAGGGGCTCGGCGGGTGCTCTTCAGGACATCTGTCTCCGCCTGAGACTGCCCAACACTCGCGCCTCACCAGGTCCAAGGTCACACCACGTGCTCCTGGGATCCGACTCTTCCCCCAGGGCTGACCCTCCAGGACCTTTCCTCACTGGACCCTCCAGGTACACTGTCTTCTTCACTGACCCAGGTCAGTACCACACGAACACCTGTCCGATACCTGTGTCGGCCACACGGGTCACCGTTTTACTCATTGACCCAGGTCAGTACCGCACGAACACCAGTCCGTTTCTCCTGTGTTGCCCACACAGGTCCTCAGGTACCTCTTCTCCGCAGAGGCACCCTAGCAACTACCAGTCTCTTTCTCCTGGGGAAGCGGCCGCACTGGGCTCACCGATCCAGACAGTGCCTTACTCACTAGGCTGTCCCACGGTTTCCAGAACCACAGCCGGACAGTGGCTTCCCCACTTGCAGGCCATCACAGACTCAGCAGCCGGTCAGCAGCACATCACACGGCTTCCACAACCATCAGCCATCAGAAGAAAATAACCGGGTGCCTCTAGTAGTCATCACCTACAACCCAAATCTGGAAGTGCTAAGGGGAGCTGCATGGAAATTACAACCTTTACTACAAAAAGATGCCCGATTACAATCCATTTTTTCCAGACCCCCCCACTACTGTGCTTTAGGCAGCCCCCAAATCTAAGAACCATCATTGTCAGAAGCTCCCTGTCCTCTCCAACAGCTGCAGAAACCTTTCCTTGCAACCAGAAAAAATGTAAAACCTGTCCATTTATAATGATCACGGACAAGATAAAGATCCCCATTTCACATCAGGACTACAAGATCCCAGATACTTTCAGCTGCATTACATCTTATGTGGTGTACTTAATTATTTGTACTAAATGTCCAACTGGGGGTCTGTATGTGGGGGAGACAGGGCAAAAGCTTAGAACAAGGATGAATGCTCATCGTCACACAATAAGAGAAAAAAGAATGGATCTATCTGTGGCAAAACATTTTTGTATGCCTGATCACAACACCATGGATATGAAACTACAGGTATTGAAAAGTAACTTCACATCCCAGAGAGAGAGAAGAGTTTGGGAGTACAAGTTCATGATGACCTTTGACACTCTCAGTGCAGGAATGAATGTGTCGCATGGATTTATGTCTTTTTACATCAATTAAGGAATTTGTTCCTAAGACCTTGTGGGGGCATCACAACACATTAGGAGACCCCAATCAGAGGACAATAAAACATCCGGACTCCTTATCTATGAACTGGTCCAATATTTATGTTTCTCCCTCTCCCATAATGATAATTCTGCTTCACGTCACTTGTCTTATGTATTGCATTTTTTCGGTGCTGTGTTGTGCATAAATAAGTTATTCTTCAGATTTTGTATTAGTCAGTGCCTGATGAAGAGACCTGAGTAGTCTCGAAAGCTTGCAATGTGTTACCATCTTTCAGTTAGCCATTAAAACGTACCAACCACTGAGGACTCGCAATTCTGAATGGTGCTAGATGGGAATTGATAATGTGTGATTCGTGAGGATGTGCTGCAGATGTGGCATTTTTCTATGATTGGACAGTGGGACTGTGGAAGGTTGGACGTGGAGCTGGGCTGAAGCCTGGGTGGAGTCTCAAGGGGCACCTGAAAATTTTTGCCAGTATAGGGCCCCAAAATTCCTGGTGGCAGCCTTGAGGTGAAGGGATTTCAGTATTCGGGCAGCTTGTTGTACTACTGATGTGCACCTGCTAGGATAACTATATAGTTGATTTACTAAGGCTTCATCCCATATAAACCGCTTACGGAAAACAGGAACTTGATTTTTGTGTAATAATCATAAATGGTAAATTTCATGTTCAGCATATTGTAAATATTTAAGCTATAAAAAGGATCCTGTCAGGCTACTTCCCACACCGTTTTGCATCATATATTGGAGATCAGCATCAGATGGATTTGCCAATATGGACAAAAAATTGAAGAAAGGGATCCACATGGCCGCATGGTTAAAAAATATGTAACTTTGTTCACATGGTTGAAAAAAAGTTGTCCGGACAATTTAAAAAAGATTGCCCATTGCTACATATGTGTAAAGTCACTGGTTGTGATGGAATCTCAAGCTAGTTATGATCTAAGTCTAGGTTCACATTTGCGGTTGAGTCCGCAGCGTAACGTCCGCAACCATGAACGCAAGCAAAAATGGATGCAAATGCATAAAAACGCAGCGTTTTTAGTTGCATCATCTTATGCAAGAAGTCAAATAAATGCTGCGTTTTTATGCGTTTGTATGCGTTTTTGCATGCGTTTGCGTGATATTCTAGAACATAAGCCACGTCCAATGGGTGTGTCTCATGGGATTTTGTTATATAGACCCTTGTAGAGCTGAAATCAGCAGATTTTGATCCTGTATCCTGCGTCAAGATGGATATTCGCAAGGAGAGTTTCTATTTTAAACTGGATTTGGATATCAAATTGGCTCTTGCCTTTGCCTTTGCTTGTGAGCAAGAAGGGAAAAGAGAAAGACGGAGAAGAAGACGGCGTTGGCGCTTTTGGCAACACCCCATTCTTGAAGTCCGGGAGAGCCGTGGAGCCTACCACTCTTTATTCAGTGAGCTCCGTAAAAACCCGGACAAATATTTTGTCTACACGAGGATGTCCCAAGAGAGTTTCCGTGATTTGCTGGCTCATATAGAAGGAGCCATCAGCAGACAGGACACTCAGCTCCATAGAGCTATTCCAGCTGAGGAACGTCTGCTGGTGACACTAGGGTACGTAATCTTTAAAAATAAACGTACGCCTGTCATAATTAGTATTGTTCTGCAATGTCCTTATTTATTTTTTTGCAAAACCCTTGTCGTTAATATTATTATTCCTAATATTTTTTTCTTTCTCTGTTTGGCAGATTCCTGGGTAACGGAGAGAGCCTATCATCGCTCCATTTCCAGGTCCGGATAGGCCTTTCCAACCTTTCTGGGATTGTTGTGGACACTTTCCTGGGTTTGTGGGACGTGATTCGTCATGAATTTATCCCCCTACCCACCACGGAAATATGGCAGGAAAATGGTGAAAAATTCTGGGAAATGTGTAATTTCGATTCTGATGCAGTAAGCCTCTCGCATGAAAACCAGGCACAGCCGCCGGCGCTTGGACCGGAGCGTGCGTCTACATGTATTTCTATGCAGCCGCACGCTCCGGTCCCAGTGCCGGCGGCATTGACGGGTTTTCATGCGAGAGACTCGCACGAGAAATGTGCGAGTCTCTCGCAAGTGAGTATTAGCCCTTACTCTTACACGTGCTCCACAAACCACGGGCACCATGAGTTATAGATAGGCTTCATCATTGGAGACTGTCGATTTTAGCTTGAGAGGCTGCGTCTCAAACTTTGAGACGATGACCATGAATGAGGTGACTTGGAGCAGATCTATTCACCTGCCGGTATCTCCCTGTCCCACTTACCTATATGGACAGGTCTCTACCTATAAACACATGCATACTGTAGGTGGGTGATGTGGGGAGTTGTTTCTTATTAAAGCTACTCACGGTTCAGGTTTTATGAATCAGTTCACAGGTTCCCTTAACAGTGTAGCACAAAATCAGAATTGAAATTACAGAGATATTGGAAAAATACATACTGCAAGACTTCTGCCATAGCCAGTACTTATGCAAATATTGTACAAATGTTATGGATAGGACAAGTCTCACTATTATTTTACCTGAAAGCCCCTTTATTGCCATAATACGCCTCTTTGTCGCTTAGAGAACATTTTGTATTTGCCTCTGGGTTTTGTGGATCACCAATACACAGTTTGCAGAGGTTGGAATCAATGGGGGATCCCGGAGCGCAGCTCTGACTGAAGTAGGACCCTATTGAGGACATAAACTTATCAACATGATCATTTATGTACTTGGCAAGGTTATTAGTATTAAACATTAATTTTACAGACCCCTCATAAAAATAGAGAACTGTGCGGTAATTTTCAGCTTAAAAGGCTAATGCGTCCATGGCTATTTTGCAGCTAGATAAGCTTGCACATGTTAATTTAAGAATATAAATACACTTTTGATTGCATTTTGCGAAAAAAATATATACAGTATTTAAAATTAATTGAGAAAAAAACCTAAAATCCATTTTGCTCCTAAATGCACATAAAAAAACATAAACACATGGAAAAAAAACATCACCCTGTGCACCATGGGTGTATTTTCCCATTAAATCATTAGAAAGCTTAGTCAAATAGTTCTTGAAGTGGTTTTGATGTGTATTATGAAGCAGAATCCTTTTCCAAATCCACATAAAAAATACTTGTTAATATTGGCTAAAGATTTCATGCACATAAATGAAGAATGGGCTCATAACATGCAATGTATAGACCCGCTTAACAGGAATTTCTAATATAACGATGTGCATGAGCTCTTAAAAAAAAATATATGAAAAATTGAAAAAATAAAAAATAATACATATTTAATAAAATTGGAAAAGTAGTAAAGGATGCCTACAATTTTTAACCTCTTCACTCAGAAGACTGTTTTCACCTTCATGAACAGTCCAATTTTTTTCATTTCTGACGAGTCTCACTTTATGAGGTAATAACTCTAATGCTTCAACAGATCTCACTGATTCTGAGACTGTTTTTCGTGACATATGGTACTTCATGATAGTGGTAAAATTTGTTCAATATGACTTGCGTTTATTTGTGAAAATGTCAGAAATTTGATGAAAATTTTGAAAATTTTGCAATTTTCAAACCTTTACTTTTTATGCCCTAAAATCAGAGAGACATATCGCAGAAAATTGGTTAAAAAATAACATTTCCCACATATCTTCTTCACATCAGCACAATTTTGTAAACATAATTTTTTTTGTTAGGAAGTTATATGGGTTAAAAGTTGATCAGCAACTTCTATTTTTTTCAACAAAATTTACAAAACCATTTTTGTAGGGACCACAGCACATTTGAAGTGATTTTAAGAGGTCTATTGACAGAAAATACCCAAAAGTGACACCATTCTAAAAACTGCACCACTCAAGGTGCTCAAAACACATTCAAGAAGTTTATTAATCTTTCTGGTGCTTCATAGGTACTGAAGCAATATGGGTAGAAAAAAATGAACATTTATCTTTATTTCACAAAAATTTTACTTTAGACCCAATTTTTTTTATTTTCACAAGGGTAACATGAGAAAACGGACCCAAGCAAATTGTTGTGCAATTTCTCCTGAGCATGCCGACACCCCATATATGGGGGGAAACTACTGTTTTGGCACATGGCAGGACTCAGAAGGGATGGAGTGACGTTTTGGAATGCAGATTTTTATGGAATGTTCTGCGAATGTGATGTGATGGGATGAATGTGATGTCGCGTTTGGGGAGTCCCTCATGTGCCTAAACAGTAGAAACTCCCCACAAGTGACCCTGTGTTGGAGACTAGACTCCTCAAGGAATTTATATAGATGTTTGGTGAACACCGTGAACCCACAGGTGCTTCACAGAGTTTTACAAAGTTGATCTGTAATAATTTAAAAAAAAAATTATCCTACAAAAAGGTTGCTTTAGCCCCAAATGCTTTCATTTTTACAAGCATAGTAAGAGAAATGGACCCCATACTTTGCTGTGCAATTTCTCCTGTGTACACCGATACCCCATATGTGGTTGAAAACTACTTTTGAGGAGGAGTGCAAAGCTCAGAAGGCAAGTAGCGCCATATTGGCATTCATATTTTGCTGGACAGGTTTGAGGGTCCCATGTCACATTGGTAGAGCCCCTGAGGTGCCAGAACAGAAGAACACAAGTGTGTCACATCATTTTATACCATTGGGCAGTGAAGAAAAATAAATTACATTTTTACCACCAAAATATTGTTGTAGTCCCAGATTTTACATTTTCACACTGGAAAATGGGTAAAAAATGGCACCAAAATTTGTCACACAATTTCTGTTCAATGTAGAAATACCCTATTTATGGCTGTACACTTGTACAGTACTGCTTAGCCACACTGTGAGACTCGGGAGGGACGAAGCGCTATTTGCATCCTAGAGTGCAGATTTTCCTATAATAGTTTTCACAGTCCATATACAAAGACCCTAACTGCTAGAAGAACAGAATCTCCCCTCAAGTGACCCCATTTTGGAAATTATACCATTTTGGGAAATTATCTACAGCGACGATTTTTACATCATGGGTGTTTTCCAGAAACAAGCAGCAGTGAATGTTGCTGAGTGAAAATTTCAAACTGCTATTATAGAGCCCATAACGTTGTAGTGCCTGGCACATTATGCCCAGCTCATGCTTCTTGAGACATGCACCTGTAAATTAGGAGGGCTGTCATCGCTACAGAAATGCCAAACATGTGGCCCTTAAGTGTGATTTAGATAAACTGTAGAGCTTAAAAAGGATTGGGCATTTGGATTTGGGAGCGCAGAATTTACTGAATTTCTTTTGGTGGGCAGGGAGCCATAGCACTTTTCCAGAGCCTTTGTACTACCAGTAACGTGGAAGCCTCCTATATTTCCATTAACAGGTTACAGACCTAAGAGGGGATTTGCTTTTTTTGTGGCTTGAGTTGAAGATTTTTTTGGGAACATTTTACATAACGTTTGGGATCACATTTATCCGGCGCTCTACACTAAGCACTAACATCTAAATCTCCGAGTGACGTGATTTAGACAAAACCTCCGAGGTAGCCACTCACTATGATGAGGCAGCAGAGTTACTCTGGACACCGTCTGGCCTCTGTTCCGCATTGTCCTTCACTTTAGAAGTGCACAAAACTGTGGTGGAACGCGCTTTAATGCACGCCTAAAAAGACAGACACTGCTGGATCACAGTCCAGAGTCCACAGTGCCTCCATCTACCTCATTATAGGGAATCTTCTGCTAGGGGTTCTATCTGAATCATGTATTTGAGAGATTTACACGGAAACCCCAGTGTAAGTGTAAGGGAGAGACAGGACTGTAGACGTGACCTGGATAACTGCCATCAAGATCCAGGCCTTCCCCAACAGAACTCTGTACTCTTTTCTTCTGCATACATGCATCTGCAGATTCAGCTTCCTCTGGGCACTTCCCAGATGACGACAGTCCCTCTTTCAGGCGACCCCCAGCAATGGAGACACAGTCCAAGTTAACTTTAACTCTTTCTTTACTGAGTACTTCACAAGTTACATCCACAGCTGGTACATCAAGACATTTACTTGTTTCCTCACCTCTCCCTTTCAGGCTGTCACTTCTGTGCAGTACATGCCCAGACCGAACTGTCCTAGACTGCTCCCCAGTTCCTTCCTGGCCTGACCTCACCATGATGACAATTCCTCCAGCCTGTTTTGCTCCAGACTCGAAATCAGTCATCACGTTTCGCTGCCTCTGGTAATGCATCTGGCCCGTCTGTACTGATCTCGTCGAAGCTCCAACTTCCTTCATCTCAGCTGTCCAACCGATTCCTGCCCTAAAAGCATCTGCCAAGGCGATGAGTTGCCACATTCTTCCTTTCCTGCACTGGCCCACTGCTGTGAGACACAGTGGTCAAGGGTATTGTGTGTAGCAGCGCTTGAACGTTATGTGGCTGCCAAGCTGTCCGGGCCTATAGCCCATGTGGACACTAGGGCACCCTGGCCCTGTCTGACCTAACTTACTAGCAAACTCCCTCTTACTACCCAGCAGCCCCACCTACAATTAACCCTCTATAAACATCCTATCAGCTAAACCTATCAGGCCAACTAGTATGCCCCCCATCTAGTGGCCCTCAACAGAACTACAATTACCCATGTCTATAGAAACTATACAGTAAAGTGCCCTCCTCTAATGTCCCCCAAAAAGGATGCATTAACTTACTCCAACTGTACACATACAAACACATTATATTATACAATAAAGAACACAAGGAAATATATTACAGCTTTCTGCAAAATGGTAACACATACATGTAGCAATACCATTAAAGATGAGCTGTAACACATATTTCTATGTAGCAGTACCGCAGACATTTATCAAAGACATTATGAATCAACAATATGTACACATTAACAACCGAAGGGCAATCCAAGGAAGGGAAGCAAGAAAGACATTATATCTCACCCCCTTACACTACTCCTTTACTTGAACTTGGTCATCCTCGACCAAGGCATGATACAAAAACCTCTAATAATAAAAACTTTTCGACCGTAAAAAAATGCAAGTTATTTGGCTTAATGTAAGCAGCATCCAGTACGCACTGCAGTTCATGATGCACAGGCAACATTCCTGGCTTCCAGTCCTCCAGGATTTAGAGATCTTATCCACACCTTTCACAGGTGATGAAGCAGTTCTAGGAGAGGTGCTTCCCCTTCCCTTGAGGGGAGTACAGTCTTCCCATGGGGCTCCTGTTAGGGAGACAGTCTCTCCTGTTTCCAGCAGAATGGGCACAACAGGCGCAACAAAAGCAAAGAGTCCACAGGCTCCATAAATTCTGCCTAGCTCGCAGTCCTCTAGGCCAGGATCACACACCAAAACACTGACACAGATGATATAGAAGAGTTAATGGTTTGCCTTTATATCCCTATAATTGCCTTTAAGACTTCAAATGCCTTTGACCTTATTATTGCTATGTGTTATTCTTATGTAGACTATTAGTCTCTGTCTTCAATCATGCCTCATCTGTGCACAGCACAACCCAGGTAAAACAGTAAAAGTCCCTAAGAAAGCGACACCTAGGCCTCTCTACCCGTTTCAGAGACTGCAGATTGACGACATACAGCTACCAAGGTAGGAGTGTATGCAAATATCCTAGTATGTGCAGATCTCTTCTCTGGTTGGCCGGAAGCCTATCCGGTAAAATGTGCAAATGCTAAAATGACTACAGACAAACTGATGAAAGAACTGATCTGTAGGTATGGTGTCCCAGAAGCCACAGAAGCAGATAGGGGTACACACTTCACGGGAGAAATAATGAGGGAAGTCATGCAGGCCCCGGGTGTACAGGAAACATTTCATACACCATATAGGCCACAAAGTAGTGGGAAAGTGGAAAGACTAAATGGGACACTTAAACTAAAAATTCAAAAGGCCATGGCAGACACAGGAAAGAGCTGGGTAGAATGCTTGCCTCTTGCACTCTTTTCAGTCAGACACACTCCAAATAGAAAGACAGGCTTGTCTCCCTTTGAAGTCCTGTTTGGTAGTGCACCAAAGACTGGTCTGTACTTCCCACAGGTGCTACAAATGCAACACGGTTCTATGACAGCCTACGTCCAGGCCTTGCAGGAAAGACTTAATATGGTGCATAAACATGTGTTCTCATGCATTCCAGATCCTAATGCCAGTGCAGATGTGCATCAGCTGAATCCAGGTGATTGGGTGGTTATACGCAGACACGTGAGAAGGATCCTGGACCCACGATTTGACGGCCCCTTTCAAGTCCAGCTGACCACATCCACCTCAGTAAAACTTGAGGGAAAGCCCACCTGGATCCACGCCAGTCACTGCAAGAAGGTCCTGTCAACAGCAGAATGACTGTTCTCCTCATCACCTTGCTGGCAGTGACAGGGTTACTGCACTCTACAGAGACACAGGGCAAACTCTTAAATGCTGACTGGGACAACAAACTTATTCGGCATCATGCTCTTCTTATAAAGGACAGAAACCGAAGGACTGTTGGATCTGTACACACAGGCCTGTATCTGCGAGGTCTATGCCATACTTAGCCTTACCTCTGGAGCCATGGCAGGTATTAACCCCACACTGCATACACAATGAGACTTGGACTCAATCTAGGTGTGCCCCATGATATATCTGCCTCATTGGCTATAGTCGAATGGACCGCTAATCCCTGGTTTCAGTTTAATATAACGCGGCCTAAAGGTACAAATGTGGTGGCGTGAATATGACTCAGATGTCGGAAATATGGTCGCCAGGAGGAGGACTGAAATCCCTCACTCAGACCCTATTCCCAATGATGGACTGTGGTTCAGTCTTCAACACACTGGAGCAAACACCTGTGGTGAGGACAATAATTGCTTCCGCATATACACTCGCAATCAAACACAGGTTAATGAGACGGTGTACCAAGATGGTGTTGAAGGCTGTAAATCATCTACGGGTAAAATAATAAGGAAAGAAAGGGGTAAATGTACATCTGGTGTAAGTGGAAAACCAATGAATAACACTTGGTGTGCCCATAAGCCTATGTCAGGACTTTTGAGTTTATACCAATGTATACAGACCCCGGGTCACGTTTGTGCTCTCCCTGATGGAGTATTCTTGGTTTGCGGACATCGTGCCTACAGGTGGGTGAGCCCGGACATAAGAGGGGTCTACACTCTTGCTAAACTGACACCAGCCACTTTCATAGTTCCTCATAGTAAAATAGACACAGCAGCAGCTCCAATTCATACTTTGTATAGAAGGGCTGCAGACAATAAGCCCCGGCCAAATGGTAGGCCGCATCTAGTAGAAATGGGGATAACAAACAAAATATTCCGTAGTATGCTAATATACCCCTTCATAACACAAATGTGGGATAAATTAGTGGAAGCTACCTACTACCTGGACGATCAGATTTTCCAGATTCTTGAAGTTCTTAATGAAACTAATACAATACAGAGACAATTAATCGTAGTTACTAACCAGCATACTATAGTCCTAGATTACCTGACAGCAAAAGAAGGAGGAGTGTGTCAGATAATGGGTCCCACCTGTTGTAATTATATCGACCCTGCTGGCAATCTCCAGATCAGGGCCAGTATAGACAAAATAGGTGAACTTAGAGACCAATGGTTAAAACAACACAGTGCAAACAGAGACTCCTGGTGGGGTAACACATTCTCTTTTCTAAATCCAGCAAATTGGTTTAGTGGCCTTGCAGGATGGATTTTTTGGCATTGTACAGACTTGTATGCAAATTTTGTTGTTTTGCTTATTATTTTATGTAGCCGTAAAAGCGCTAATATATGTATTACTTAAGCTACTGAATAATGTATGCATAAAAAAAAATCCAAGGCTGAACCTTCTGTAGTGTATCATACACCCCGGTAGCCATTGCTGATGGGGAAAGTGAGTGCCCACACTGAGGGTGGATGGGCGAAGCAGGTAGGAAGCCCCCTTATGGGTACTAGACTCATGAGACAGTAGCTCCTTTGTGGATATCAGCTGACCCTGGCAAAAGTTATACCATTTACAAAAGGGGGAAATTGATATAGAAGAGTTAATGGTTTGCCTTTATATCGCTATAATTGCCTTAAAGACTTCAAATGCCTTTTGCCTTATTATTGCTATGTGTTATTCTTATGTAGACTATTAGTCTCTGTCTTCAAGGAAACTATACTTGTTATCATATGAGTTCTCAACAATGTGTTCTGGGTACATTGTAAACAAGGTATGACCCTGAGGTGATGGTGGGGGCCAAATGAGCTCCATAGAGTCACATATTGCTGTAAATGGTATAAAAACATGTCTTGTATTTCATTACGTCAGATAAAGTGATTTGACCACGGCTTGTGTGTTGAAGTCTCTTTGTCTCCAAGCGCTTGCAACAGAAAGGGCGAAAACCTCATAATCCGGACTCACTGGTGATCTGGCACAGCTGACGCTTGGTCAGAACAAAAGCAGCTACGACACAGACAACGCTTATCTTCAGCCTCGCCGAAGGCCGTGCTATTCCCGCTTACCGTCAGAGGGCTACAGTGCCCAGAGGGACGCGGAACAGTCCCGTCAGCTCCAAACATGATGCAACAAGCATAATACATAATTTCTGTTCAATTTCAAAGGCACGCACTGCCTGTCGCTCTTTCAGATGTAAACCCTGCAGCCGCAAAAGATGTGGATGGCGCCATTGTGGAGCTATCCGATTCCCTGAGGCCGGATGACGTTTGGGCCTGTATTGTCTCCAGGAAGAGGCCCATGTCATCTCTGTACTTTCCCAACTTACACACCCTGGTAAGGGCCGAAGACGATTCTGCAGCCGCGGACTTCAGGATTCATCTGGGCAGAGCAGCTGCAGCACCACAAAGCGGAGACGTGGATGGAAGCAGATGTTCTTCCGCCTGAATGACGCAGGAAACGCCCACAGATACGCTGGCGGTAACCTTAGTCGCGGTTCCCTGCTCCTGGTGACTGAGCTGCACATCCCGGGGACTACTTTTCGAAGCAAACAAGGAAGCGGTGGGCCAAACTCTGCGGAGTCGTAACTGGGGTGTACTCACGACCTCCCTGTAGAACATCTTGCACACCCTGGTCCCGTGGCTGTTGTCTTCTTCCGCATCGGCGGCCAAGCGATCCGGCTCCCAGAGGCGTAACACCGTACCGCTCCATTCCTCCGATCCTCTGATCCTTGATCGCCAGCATCTTGGTCCCGGCAGTTGAGGGAGAGACTTTAGGCTCCTCTACAATGGCTCCGGGAGTTGAAACAACTGGGAATCCGACGGCGAGAGCTCCATTCTCCACTGGCTGGTTGGTTCCCGCTTTTCCATCTCGTCAGCCCTCTTCATCCAATCCTGATAGACACGTTCACTGCAGGATAAAGGTGCGCCGAGCCTTACTGTGATCTTTGGTAGGCAGAATGAACAAATCAACAACAGGTGAAGAATTGGTTTTATTTTGTTTTTTTTACACGGTTCCTCGTGCGGTATAAATGATTAGGTGACTTTATTCCTTGGTTCGGTGCGATTACAGCAATACCAGATTTATATCTTTCAGCCCGGGGCCACCACGGAGACTATTGGCACAACACGATTACAACCTTGTTATGCCGATGGGAGAAGAGAGGGAGCTCCCTCCCTTTGTGATGTCCATCGTTGTCACTGTCACTACTGCCAGTGGCACTAGAAGGGATAAATGCCCACGATCAGTGCTAGCACTGATTGTGGGCATTGTTGTGGCTTGTCAGCTCTCATATAGAGCTGGCAACCGCATTTGATCTCGGCAGAGCTTAATGTGAGACCGCAAGATTTTCAAACCGCCATTAATAGTAAATCAAACCCCCCGTTATCACCCCCTTAGTTAGGGAAAAATAATAAAATAAAAAAAAATGTATTTATTTCCATTTTTCCATTAGGGCTAGGGTTAGGGTTAGGGTTAGGGCTAGGGTTAGGGCTAGGGTCAGGGTTAGGGCTAGGGTTAGGGCTTGGGTTAGGGCTAGGGTTAGGGTTAGTGCTGAGATTAGGGTTAGGGGTGTGTTGGGGTTCGGGTTGGAGTTAGAATTGGGGGTTTCCACTGTTTGGGCACATCAGGGGCTCTCCAAATGCAACATTGCGTCTGATCTCAATTTCAGCCAATTCTGAGTTGAAAAAGTGATATGGTGCTCCTTCCCTTCCAAGCTCTGCCATGCGCCCAAACAGTGTTTTACCCCCACATGTAGGGTATCAGCCTACTCAGGACAAATTGCAAAACAATTTTGGGGTCCAATTTCTCCTGTTACCCTTAGGAAAATAAAAAATTGGGGGCAAAAATATCATTTTTGTGGAAAAAAATTATTTTTTTATTTTCACGTCCGAGCGTTATAAACTTCTGTGAAGCAGTTGGGGGTTCAAAGTGCTCACCACACATCTAGATAAGTTCCGTGGGGGGGTCTAGTGTCCAAAATGGGGTCACTTGTGGGGAGTTTCAATAGTTTAGGTACATCAGGGGCTCTCCAAACGCACATGACACCCGCAGACCATTCCATCAAAGTCTGCATTCCAAAACGTCACTGCTTCCCTTCCGAGCCCCGACGTGTGTCCATACAGTAGTTTTCTCCCACATATGGGGTGTCAGCGAACTCATGACAAATTGGACAACAACTTTTGGGGTCCAATTTCTGCTGTTACCCTTGGGAAAATGAAAAAATTGGGGACTAATTGATCATGTTTGTGGAAAAAATACGATTTTTTTATTTTCATGCCCGGGCATTATAAACTTCTGTGAAGCCCTTGGGGGGTTCAAAGTGCTCACCACACATCTAGATAAGTTCCTTAGGGGTTCTCGTTTCCAAAATGGGGTCATTTGTGGGTGTTTCCACTGTTTAGGTACATTAGGGGCTCTCCAAAGGCAACATGACACCCGCAGACCATTCCATCAAAGTCTGCATTCCAAAACGTCACTACTTCCCTTCCGAGCCCTGACATGTGTCCATACAGTAGTTTTCTCCCACATATGGGGTGTCAGCGTACTCAGGACAAATTGCACAACAACTTTTGGGGTTCAATTTCTCCTGTTACCCTTGGGAAAGTAAAAAAATTGGGGACTAATTGATCATGTTTGTGGAAAAAATACGATTTTTTTATTTTCATGCCCTGGCATTATAAACTTCTGTGAAGCCCTTGGGGGTTCAAAGTGCTCACCCCACATCTAGATAAGTTCCTTAGGGGGTCTAGTTTTCAAAATGGGGTCATTTGTAGGGGGTTTCCACTGTTTAGGTACATTAGGGGCTCTCCAAAGGCAACATGACACCCGCAGACCATTCCATCAATGTCTGCATTCCAAAACGTCACTACTTCCCTTCCGAGCCCTGAGGTGTGTCCATACAGTAGTTTTCTCCCACATATGGGGTGTCAGCGTACTCAGTTCAAATTGGACAACAACTTTTGGGGTTCAATTTCTCCTGTTACCCTTGGGAAAATAAAAAAAATGGTGACTAAAAGATCATGTTTGTGGAAAAAATACAAATTTTTTATTTTCACGCCCGGGCGTTATAAACTTCTGTGAAGCACTGGGGGGTTCAAAGTGCTCACCACACATCTAGATAAGTTCCTTGGGGGTCTAGTTTACAAAATGGTGTCATTTGTGGGGGGTTTCCACTGTTTAGGTACATCAGGGGTTTTCCAATCGCGACATGGTGTCCGATCTCAATTCCAGCCAAAAACGTCAAATGGCGCTGCTTCCCTTCCGAGCTCTGCCATGCGCCCAAATAGTGGTTTACCCCCACATGTGGGGTATCAGCGTACTCAGGACAAATTGCACAATAACTTTTAGGGTGCTGTTACCCTTGGAAAAATAAGAATTGAGGGTGAAAAGATCATTTTTGTGGAAAAAATATGATTTTTTAATTGTACGGCTTTATGTTATAAACTTCTGTGAAGCCCTTGGGGGTTCAAAGTTCTCACCACACATCTAGATAAGTTCCTTATGGGGTCTAGTTTCCAAAATGGTGTCATTTGTGGGGGGTTTCCACTGTTTAGGTACATCAGGGGTTTTCCAATCGCAACATGGTGTCCGATCTCAATTCCAGCCAAAAACGTCAAATGGCGCTGCTTCCCTTCCGAGCTCTGCCATGCGCCCAAATAGTGGTTTACCCCCACATGTGGGGTATCAGCGTACTCAGGACAAATTGCACAATAACTTTTAGGGTGCTGTTACCCTTGGAAAAATAAAAATTGAGGGTGAAAAGATCATTTTTGTGGAAAAAATATGATTTTTTAATTGTACGGCTTTATGTTATAAACTTCTGTGAAGCCCTTGGGGGTTCAAAGTTCTCACCACACATCTAGATAAGTTCCTTAGGGGGTCTAGTTTCCAAAATGGTGTCATTTGTGGGGGGTTTCCACTGTTTAGGTACATCAGGGGTTTTCCAATCGCAACATGGTGTCCGATCTCAATTCCAGCCAAAAACGTCAAATGGCGCTGCTTCCCTTCCGAGCTCTGCCATGCACCCAAATAGTGGTTTACCCCCACATGTGGGGTATCAGCATACTCAGGACAAATTGCACAATAACTTTTAGGGTCCTGTTACCCTTGGGAAAATAAAAATTGGGGTGAAAAGATCATTTTTGTGGAAAAAATATGATTTTTTAATTGTACCGCTGTACGTTATAAACTTCTGTAAAGCCCTTGTGTGTTCAAAGTTCTCACTACATAGCTAGATAAGTTCCTTGGGGGGTCTAGTTTCCAAAATGGGGTCACTTGTAGGGGGTTTCCACTGTTTAGGTACATCAGGGACTCTCCAAACGTGACATGGCGTCCGATCTGAATTCCAGCCAATTTTGCATTGAAAAAGTCAAACGGCGCTCCTTCCATTCTGAGCTCTGCCATGCGCCGAAACAGTCGTTCCCCCCCACAAATCAGGTATCAGCGTACTCAGGACAAATTGCACAATAACTTTTGCAGTCCAATTTCTCCTGTTACCCTTGGTAAAATAAAAAAAATTGAACCTGAAGTATTATTTTTGTGAAAAAAAGTTAGATGCTCATTTCTTTTTAAATATTCAAAAAAATTCCTGTGACGCACCTAATGGGTTAATAAACTTCTTGAATGTGGTTTTGAGCACCTTAAGGGGTTCAGTTTTTAGAATGGTGTCACTTTTGGGTATTTTCTATCATATAGACCCCTCAAAGTGGCTTCAAATGTGATGTGGTCCTAAAAATAAAATGGTGTTGTAAAAATGAGAAATCGCTGGTCAACTTTTAACCCTTATAACTTCCTAACAAAAAAAAAATTTGGTTCCAAAATTGTGCTGATGTAAAGTAAACATGTGGGAAATGTTAGTTATCAAGTTTTTTGTGTGCCGTATCTCTGTGATTTAAGGGCATAAAAATTCAAAGTTGGAAAATTGCGAAATTTTCAAAATTTTTGCCAAATTTCCATTTTTTTCACAAATAAACGCAAGTTATTTGAATGAAATTTTACCACTAACATGAAGTACAATACGTCACAAGAAAACAGTGTCAGAATCACCGGGATCCATGGAAGCGTTCCAGAGTTATGACCTCATAAAGGTACAGTGGTCAGAATTGTAAAAATTGGCCCGGTCATGAACGTGCAAACCACCCTTGGGGGTGAAGGGGTTAAGTATTTCTCCAGGACAGTTAAATTGTTTTTTCAAGATTTGTGTTAATTTTCAAAAGGCAAGACCCATGTGAAATGTTTTCACCTTTTTTTCCCCTCTTCTTCTTATTGTCCCCTTTGCCTACATTTTGGTACAAATCTCATTGTAGGAAATATTTTATTCCTTAAAAAATATAATCAAGTTTCCACATATAAAACATTTGCCTTATTTTATTGTTCATGATGAATTGTACTGGAGATCCAGCAGATGTACAGTATATACAGCTGTCAGTTGTATCCTACTCACCAATGTCACAGTTCTTGGACTTCTTATGAATCAGGCTAATAGGAATTTGCCATCCCGCCATGTGACCAACACCGGTGTGACAGGACTTTTTACCTTCAAGATTGTTCCATGTTATTTCTTTATCTTCTTTCTTTACTAAGGCTACAACTCTGAATGTGCCAAACTCTGTGCCACAAAAAATATTATTCAGTAAGTATAGAAGTATCAGTCATCAGAGACATAACTTAATCACAAGTTGGATATTTGAAGACAGTTTCAGTGGTGCTGCTCTGTACGATTATACAGCTGAGTACAATTATACTGCTTTGTACAATGATACCATTGTGTACAATGGTACTGTTCTATGGCACTACTCTGTACAATGATACTACTCGGGAAAATGACACTGCTCTGTGTAATTATACTACTCGGTTCAATGGTACTGCTCTGTACAATTATACTGTTGAGTACAATTATACTGCTCTATACAATGGCACTCCTGAGTACAATAACACTGCTGCGTACAATGATACTCCTCTGTACAAAGGCACTGCTCTATACAATGGCACTTTTCTAAGGCACTGCTCTGTACAACGATACTACTCTGTACAATGTCACTGCTCTATCCAATGACACTTCTGTGTATAAGGGTACCGATGTGTACAATGGCTTTGTTCTGTACAAAGGTACTGTTCTGAAGAACTATACTGTTCTGTGCAATGACACTGTTCTGTACAATGAACCTGTCACAGGGTAGTAGTAAATTCCTATGGACTATTCTGGTTTTGTCCCCCGTTTCTAATTGGATTTCATTGGATGTCATCGGTTTTCCTCCTTACGACCACATACCCCTTGTCTTCTTAGTATGAACAAAGTACAAAGGTACTGTTCTATAGAATGATACTGTTCTGTACAATGTCACTGATCTGTACAATGTCACTGATCTGTACAATGGCACTGATCTGTACAATGTCACTGATCTGTACAATGGCACTGCTCTGTACAAAGGTAATGTTCTGTACAATGTCACTGATCTGTACAATGGCACTGCTCTGTACAAAGGTAATGTTCTGTACAATGTCACTGATCTGTACAATGGCACTGCTCTGTACAATGTCACTGATCTGTACAATGTCACTGATCTGTACAATGGCACTGCTCTGTACAATGGCACTGCTCTGTACAATGGCACTGCGCTGTACAAAGGTAATGTTCTGTACAATGTCACTGATCTGTACAATGGCACTGCTCTGTACAATGTCACTGATCTGTACAATGTCACTGATCTGTACAATGGCACTGCTCTGTACAATGTCACTGATCTGTACAATGTCACTGATCTGTACAATGGCACTGCTCTGTACAATGGCACTGCTCTGTACAAAGGTAATGTTCTGTACAATGTCACTGATCTGTACAATGGCACTGCTCTGTACAATGTCACTGATCTGTACAATGTCACTGATCTGTACAATGGCACTGCTCTGTACAATGGCACTGCTCTGTACAATGGCACTGCTCTGTACAAAGGTAATGTTCTGTACAATGTCACTGATCTGTACAATGGCACTGCTCTGTACAATGTCACTGATCTGTACAATGTCACTGATCTGTACAATGGCACTGCTCTGTACAATGTCACTGATCTGTACAATGTCACTGATCTGTACAATGGCACTGCTCTGTACAATGGCACTGCTCTGTACAAAGGTAATGTTCTGTACAATGTCACTGATCTGTACAATGGCACTGCTCTGTACAATGTCACTGATCTGTACAATGTCACTGATCTGTACAATGGCACTGCTCTGTACAATGGCACTGCTCTGTACAATGGCACTGCTCTGTACAAAGGTAATGTTCTGTACAATGTCACTGATCTGTACAATGGCACTGCTCTGTACAAAGGTAATGTTCTGTACAATGTCACTGATCTGTACAATGGCACTGCTCTGTACAATGTCACTGATCTGTACAATGGCACTGCTCTGTACAATGTCACTGATCTGTACAATGTCACTGATCTGTACAATGGCACTGCTCTGTACAATGTCACTGATCTGTACAATGTCACTGATCTGTACAATGTCACTGATCTGTACAATGTCACTGATCTGTACAATGGCACTGCTCTGTACAATGGAACTGCTTTGCACAAAGGTACTGTTCTTTAGAACTATACTTGTCTATACAATGTCAAATCAACAATGTGAATCCAGACAATCACCACCATCCAGAGCACAAAACATGAACCATGAAAGCAATTGGTTACGTTTAAAATAATTTTTATTAATTAATATTAAAAGTTAATGAACCAATTTAACTGCAAAAAGTCATATATCAGGTGCCTCTAAATTTAAAGGAAACAGAACCACCATGCAATGTATACATATAAAGTTGAATAGACCATCCACTATAGATTACCATAGAAAAAAAACTTTTTGTACCATAGTTGAGAAAGGTAATTAAATTAATAATTTATCTTCATATTGGATATCTGTCAAAGGCCTATGTATAGATGAAATCACAAATCAATGTGCAAAGTACATATACATTGTCTTTTTGTACTAAGAATTATCACTCAAGAACATCTACTACAAAATAAATATATCCACAAAATCACTAAAGATAAAGTCTTACCTGTTAGGAAGGAAAAAGTAGGCAGAGAATATAAGGTCACTATAGAGATATCTAATAAGCCAAATATAAGTGCTATTACATAAAATCCCCTACTAACAATTGTAAAAGAGAGTCTACACAAATTATCCGTATCATAATAAATGTAAATGGAAAGTGGATACAGTGACTCTCTATGGGGAACAAAGTATAAGCGCTATTACACAGAGTGTATAAGATAAATCTCTATAAAAAAACAGAGTATAAGCGCTATTACACAAAGTGTATATAATGGATCTCTATGGGGAACAGAGTGTGAGCGCTATTGCACAGAGTGTATAAAATAAATCTCTATAAAAAACAGAGTATAAGCGCTATTACACAGAGTTTATATAATGGATCTCTATGGGGAACAGAGTGTGAGCGCTATTACACAGTGTATACAATGGATCTCTATGGGGAACAGAGTGTGAGCGCTATTGCACAGAGTGTATATAATGAATCTCTATGAGTAACAGAGTGTAAGCGCTATTGCACAGTGTATACAATGGATCTCTATGGGGAATAAAGTGTGAGCGCTATTGCACAGAGTGTATAAAATAAATCTCTATAAAAAACAGAGTATAAGCGCTATTGCACAGAGTGTATATAATGGATCTCTATGGGGAACAGAGTGTGAGCGCTATTGCACAGAATGTATATAATGAATCTCTATGAGTAACAGAGTATAAGTGCTATTGCACAGAGTGTATACAAATCTCTGTGAGGAACAGAGT
Organism: Dendrobates tinctorius; assembly: GCF_039654945.1. Taxonomy (NCBI): domain Eukaryota; kingdom Metazoa; phylum Chordata; class Amphibia; order Anura; family Dendrobatidae; genus Dendrobates; species Dendrobates tinctorius. The sequence goes on from NW_027361717.1 coordinate 25,761,415, forward strand.
GTAAGCGCTATTGCACAGAGTGTATAAAATAACCTTCTATAGGGAACAGAGTGTAAGTACTAATGCACATCAATAAGTTCAAAAGTATCTCTGCTAAGCATAAATGAAAGAGATAGCCATATTATAATTACCTAGGCCAAAAAATAATAAAGTGCAGAGTGCTGGTGGCGAACAGGTGCTGGTGGGAACAGAGTGTGAGCTGGTGGCGCTCACACTCTGTTCCCCATAGAGATCCATTATATAAACTCTGTGCAATAGCGCTTATATTCTGTCATTTATAGAGATTTATTTTATACACTCTGTGCAATAGAGCTCACACTTTGTTCCCCATAGAGATCCATTATATACACTTTGTGTAATAGCGCTTATACTCTGTTTTTTTATAGAGATTTATTTTATACACTCTGTGTAATACTTTGTTCCCCATAGAGAGTCACTGTATTCACTTTCCATTTACATTTATTATGATACAGATAATTTGTGTAGACTCTCTTTTACAATTGTTAGTAGGGGATTTTATGTAATAGCGCTTATATTTGGCTTATTAGATATCTCTATAGTGACCTTATATTCTCTGCCTACTTTTTCCTTCCTAACAGGTAAAACTTTATCTTTAGGGATTTTGTGCATATATTTCTTTTATAGTAGATGTTCTTGAGTGATAATTCTTAGTACAAAAAGACAATTTATATGTACTTTGCACATTGATTTGTGATTTCATCTATACATAGGCCTTTGAAAGATAGCCAATATGAAGATAAATTATTAAGTTAATTACCTTTCTCAACTATAGTACAAAAAGGTTTTTTTCTATGTAATCTATATTGGATGGTCTATTCGTCTTTATATGTATACATTGCATGGTGGTTCTGTTTCCTTTAAATTTAGAGGCACCTGATATATGACTTTTTGCTGTTAAATTGGTTCATTAACTTTTAATGTTAATTAATAAAAATTATTTTAAACATAACCAATTGCTTTCATGGTTCATGTTTTGTGCTTTGGACGGTGGTGATTGTCTGGATTCACATTGTTGATTTGATGTTCTGTTTAGAACCATATGATATTGTAAGGACTTTCTTATATTGATTTCTCTTGTCTGTACAATGGCACTATTCTGTACAATGCAACTGTTTTGTACAGTGTCACTGCCCTGTACAATGATACTGCTCTGTACAATGTCACTGCTCTGTAGAATGGCACTGTTCTGTACAAAGGTAATGTTCTGTACAATGGCACTGCTCTGTACAAAGGTACTGTTCCTTAGAACTATACTTCTCTATACAATGGCACTGTTCTGTATAATGACACCGTTCTGTACAATGGCACTGCTCTGTACAAAGGAACTGTTGTATAGAACTATATGTAGCACATTGCTAGGTTCAGATAGGGGAGGGACAGGTCTCATGAATTCTTTGGAACTCTGGGGGAACCATTACTCAGGGCAACCATGCACTGCAGCTTCCTCAGGCACAAGATAGACCCACTTGCTCACACAGATACAATTGATAGAGTCCTCATGAACAGATGAACAGTGTAGTTTAATATTACAGCACATTCAGTACAATTCAAGTGTCTTAAGCACAGGCTTCATAAATAGTACAGCAGCTTCTTAAAGGTACATTGACTAACAGTCTCTTTTGATCTCACAGTTGAGCACAGATCAAGACTCTTTACAAAGGCACAGTAGTACACACAGCATTCCTTCTAGCACAGTGAGATGGAAGAGGGGGGAGGGCTTGCTGAGAAAGATGATCCCTGTGACACAATTCCTTCCAGTCCTTATCTTCCTGATCCTGATAGACTTTCTCAACTAGCAGTACAGGGGTTAGCCCAGCTCCTCTCTGTAATGGAATCCTGAGTCCCTATGGTTCACTTGCCTGAACTTTTGTGAGACAGATCACACATCACTTATCCCTTGTGCTGCTGCCAGTATAGTAAACAAGTTCCCCATACCCCTGGAGCTCTGCTAACCACTCCCTATCGCTTGTGTCTGTGTTAACCCCTCTAGTTGCTGGATGCTTTTGAAGCAACAGCACTCAGCACTACTTCTGCATGTCACACTCTTCCCTTTTCCCTCCTCGATATTTGCCTTAATTGATCGATCTGACCAATTCTGAGACAGTGGTGGGAATCATATCACTTTATATACATATTGGCATAACATTTATAAATATTAATAACAACCTATTATTACGACCTTTTACTTGTAGGACTCCTGTAAGAAATAGACAATTAAAACAAACAGAATTCTCTTCAGCTGGAGCTTTTCATATGTCTTCAACCTGCTCTCTCTCACTAGGCCTTAACAGTTCTTTGCTTCTACAAAGTCTTTTAAGGAAAATCAAAGTGTGAAAACAAATCTTTGCACCAGGCAACATCTTCCATACTGCCTCTCGGTGGTGAATACCACTCAAATGGGCCTTCGTGGCCCATGGGCAGGGACACCTGTTTCCAATCGACAGTCCTTGGCACTCGTATATGTCTCATACGTCAGCATCACAGGCTTCCTCACTTCTCAAGCTTACATCCTCCTGGTTGGTGGTTCCTCAGATACCACGGGTTCTTCGGTTGCAGGAGTTTCTTCCGCCACACTTATTTCTCGCACTTCCTCAGATGGTCTTGGAACTGCCTCTGTAAGTTCCTTTATTTTTCCTGAATCATCTGTTTCTGCACAGTCTGGTAATACTACTCCTCCTGAGTGTCATTCGGTCTCTGCAGATTGGTGTTCGATCATCAGAACTGAATTGGACTTCATCTGTACTCCTTGATATAAACTCTGGAGCCTTGGGGCTTAGTTCACTCTCCTGAGGATAGTACAACCCTCTCTTTGCCGGTCCGAGAGATACATCAATGTGTCTTCTTCATCGGAACTCTCAAGGTCACTATCCGCCTCTGGAGCTTCAGTCTGTGGTAGTCCCTTAGTCGATCTCGGTCGATGTCAGTTTACTTCTGAAGAATATTTAGAATTGAGAGTCCTCAGTGGTTGATACCTTTTAATGGCTAACTGAAAAGATGGTAACAAATTGAAAGCTTTCGAGACTACTCAGGTCTCTTCATCAGGCTAGACTAATACAACATCTGAAGAATCACATATTTATACACAAGACAGCACAGAAATAATGCAATAGATAAGACAAGTGATGTGAAGCAGAATTGTCATTATGGGAGAGTGTTAAACATAAATATTGAAGCAGTTCATAGATAAGGAGCCTGAAAGTTTTATTGCCCTCTGATGGGGTCTAGTTCTGTGTTGTGATGACCCCAGAAGGTCTGAAGAGCAAATTCCTTAATTGATGTAAAAAGACATAAATTCAAGCAACACATTCATTCCTGCACTGAATGTGTTGAAAGTTTTCATAAATTTTTACTCCGAGATTCTTCTCTCTCTCTGAGACTTGAAGTTACCTTTTAATACAAGTAATTTAATGTCCATCATGCTATGACCGGGGATACAAAAATGTTTTGCCACAGGTAGATCCATTCTTTTTTCCCTTATTGTGTGATGATGAGAATTCATCCTTGTTTTCAGTTTTTGCCCTGTCTCCCCCACATACAGACCCCCAGTTGGACATTTAGTACAAATAATTAAGTACACCACATTAGATGTGATGCAACTGAAAGTACCTGGGATCTTGTAGTCCTACTGTGATTTGGGGATCTTTATCTTGTCCGTGGTCATTATAAATGGACAGGTTTTACATTTTTTCTGGTTGCAAGGAAAGGTTCCTGCAGCTGTTGGAGAGGACAAGGAGCTTCTGACAATTATGCTTCTTAAATTTGGGGGCTGCCTAAAACACAGCAGTGGGGGATCTGGAAATATGGATTGTAATCGGGCATCTTTTTGTAGTAAAGGTTGTAATTTCCGTGCAGCTCCCCTTAGCACCTCCAGATTTGGACTGTAGGTGACCACTAGAGGCACCCGGTTATTTTCTTCTTTAGCTTTGTAATTTAGCAGGTGATTCCTTGATATTCTGGTAGCTCTTGTAATTTGGTTTTCAATTGTTCTTGGATGGTAGCCCTGATTCAAAAAGGTCTTTCTGAGGCGACCAAGGTGTTTGTCTCTATCCATGGAGTTGGAACATGAACATATACGATTGTATCTGATGGCTTGGCTGTAGACAATAGAGTTTTTTATGTGTTTTGGATGGAAACTGTCCCATTTAAGGTATGTTGGACGGTCGATTGGCTTCTGATACAGGGATGTCTCTATTTTATTGTTCTTTAGCTTAATGATGGTGTGTAAAAAGTTAATTTCAGTGCTGGAATAGTTGAGTGTTAAGTTGATGGTGGAATGAAATTGATTAAACTGTTCGTGGAACGTCTATAGCTGTTGCTCAGACTCCATCCAGATGATTAAAATATCATCAATGAAGCGGTAGTAGGCCAGAGGCCTGATGGGACATGAGGACAAAAAGTCACTTTCAAGCTTGGCCATAAAAAGATTTGCATACTGTGGAGCCATTTTACTTCCCATAGCTGTGCCAGTCTCCTGTAAATAGATCTTATTGACAAATTCAAAGTAATTGTGGGTGAGGATAAATTTTGTGAGTTTCACCACAGAATTCGCATCATTCCCGGTGTTTTCCATGAAGACTTTGCAGGCATATAATCCATCCTGGTGTGGGATATTAGAGTACAAAGATTCCACATCCATGGTGGCCAGGATGGTTCCTTCTGGTAGAGGACCTATTGCTGCTAGTTTATTCAATAGGTCAGTTGTGTCCTGAATGTAGCTGGGAGTATTCTTTACCACGGGTTTAAGAATACCCTCTACCCATCCAGATACCTGCTCAGTAAGGGTGCCCACACATATAATAATCGGCCTCCTTGGATTTCCAGATTTGTGGATTTTGGGAAGCATGTAGAATGTCCCTATTCTTGGACTCTCTGGTATCAGGTCATTGCCTCTTATGGATCCGTCAAGCAGACCAGATACCAACTTGTTTAGTTACTATTATCATTATTATGCATTTATATAGCGCCATTTATTCCATGGCGCTTTACATGTCAAAAGGGGAACTATAGACAAGTGTAATATATACAAGAATAATAAACAAGTGTAAGACAAGGGACGCACAAGTACATAAGGAGAGGGGACCCTGCACGCGAGGGCTCACAGTCTACAGGGATGGGTGAGGATACAGTAGGAGGGGGTAGAGCAGGTCGTGCAGTGGTTCAGTAGACCGAGCATCATTGCAGGCTGTAGGCTTGTCGGAACAGGTGGGTCTTCAGGTTCTTCTTGACGTTCCTTGTAATAGTCCTGTGTAGGATCCAACTCCAATTTTCTGTAGTAGCGTGTGTCCATAAGTTGTCTGTTTGCTTCCTTCATATAGTCTGATGTGTTCATCATGACTATTGCACCTCCCTTATCTATGAACTGCTCCAATATTTATGTTTAACCCTCTCCCATCTCCTTATCTATGAACTGCTCCAATATTTATGCTTAACCCTCTCCCATAATGACAATTCTGCTTCACATCACTTGTCTTATCTATTGCATTATTTCTGTCCTGTCTTGTGTATAAATATGTGATTCTTCAGATGTTGAATTAGTCTAGCCTGATGAAGAAACCTGAGTCGTTTTGAAAGCTTGTAATTTGTTACCATCTTTTCAGTTAGCCATTAAAAGGTATCAACCACTGAGGACTCTCACTGGTGATTTTGGCCTGATAACATGCACAGAAGTTGAGACAAATGGGTTTGACTGGCTACTAAAGGTAACACCCTCACCTGTGACCTGTTTGCTTGTAATCAGTGTGTGTGCATAAAAGCTGAGTGAGTTTCTGGGATCCAGAAAGACTCTTGCATCTTTCATCCAGCCACTGATGTTTCTGGATTGTGAGACATGGCGAAAGCAAAAGAATTGTCAATGGATCTATGGTAAAAAGTGCCATGACTCAAGACGGGGTGGTTCTGCCTCCATCCTGGACAGGTCAGGGTTAATGCTACTTCTCCTCTCTTTGGTTCTGGGGTGGCTATTTAATGCTGGTTGTTCCTAGGTCTGATGTCGGTGATACTTCCGTTTTACTCGGCTAGTGTAGCTGACCCAGGTTACTCGGTTAACTATCGTTGTTCCTCTGTATGCGTGTGTTTATCTGTGTATGACCCGGTTTGTTCCTTGACTCGTTTCTGTCTCCCGTCTCTGTACCGTTCTGACTTTTCTGGCTTCTGACACTTGGCTCTCCTCCTGACCATTCTCCTGTCCTGCCTTCGGATACTGCGCTCCCTCCTTTGCCTCTGACCCCCTGCTCATTACTGACTACTCTCTGGTCTCTCCCTTTGGCACCCGCTATCCCTGTCTGGCTTCCAACCCTGTTCGCTCCTGACTACATCCCCGTTACCACATCCAGCCGGCCCCATTCCATCGCGTGGTTGGCTCTGCCTCCATTGCTCAATCCAACCTCGCAAGCTGAGCTGGGCTCCGGTCCGGTGTGCACGGCACCTTGCAGTTCTCTCACTACTCCCTTTCTGGCCCGTGCTATCTGCTAGTGCCCCCTAGGCTTCACCTCTGGATACACACGCACTGTGTATCTGTCATAGTTTGGATAGGGTTCTTGCCTTGCACTCACAAGGTTAAGTGTATGTGGCCTCTTTCTGGATCTGGGAGGGGTATTTATACTCACTCTTTACCAGGGTTCTCTGTCAGCTATACTTTTGCCCTTGGCTTACTTTTAGTGACCCTTGTGTATTTGTGCCTTGTGCAGTGTGCATGATTCTGTGTTTGATATCTTGCCTTCTGACCCGGTCTGTCCCTATTGTGCGCTTGCCTGCCATTTCTGTACTATCTATTGCCTGTTCTGGTTTACTGATCTCTTGCTAAGTCCTGACTATCCATTCTGCCTGATGATTCGGTATTGTGTGTCTATTTTCCTGGTTTCTGACTTCAGCTACGTCTCTGGTGATTTTCCTGTCTATGCCCCTGGTACTTCTGCTGTCCATACGGTTTGACCCTTAGCCTGTCCCTGACATCCCTCCTGTCTAGCGCTCATCAGCGCTTCTGTTTGTGCTATACCTGCTGGTAGGATCTTTATTTCTGGCCGGCATCTCTCTCTGCTCTTGCTCCCTCTGGGAGACCTGCAGCCGGCTCCACCCCTTGGCAGTCACATGCTTCAGGTCCTGTTTGCCTGAAGCACGCATTTCCACCGCTGATGCCCTGCTCCACAGGTATCTTTTAGCATAGTTTGTTCTACTCAGGACAAGCCCACTGGCTCAGTGAGCAAGTGCAGTGAGGTGTTCCTGACAGTATCATTACAAAAGATAGTTGAACTGTATAAAACAGGAAAGGGATACAGAAATGTATCCAAGAACTTGATAATGCCAGTCATCAGTATTCAAACTGTGATTAACAAGAGAAAAATCAGGGGCTTTGTAAAAGCAAAACCACGGTCAGGTAGACCAACAAAAATTTTGTCCACAACTGCTAGTAAAATTGTTTGGGATACAAAGAGACACCCACATCTGTTGTCCACCCGGGTTTTTTTTCCATGGGAGCATTAGGTTCCTGATTCCCCCTTGGTAATATGCTGTCACTAGGGCTTGTATGGGAGGTTCCTTCATGTGTTTAAGCTCTGTATTGGGTTTTGCTGATTACCAGCTATCAGACTGGTGATTCAGGCTATTATTATTATATTAGTATATCCTTTTATCTTCTTCTGATATTATCTACCATTTGGGGGTTGTTCATGTATATATAGTGTTTCAGGTCCCCTTTTTTTGAGCATATCATATATACATGGATATTGGTTTAGCCTCATGAGCCACTACGAGTGGGGTTATCTTGGGTCATGATTATTTACTCTCATGTATTGGGGTTATTATGGAGTCATTACGCTGGGTGGACATAGTACTATGGTTTTTAAGTGTGTTTTAATTGTAATTGTGTGGTAATAAAATTATTGTTATTCATTTTTGTATATTCTTGTGGTGTGCATAATTCCAGTAGTGCTTTTTTCCTTTATTAAAACCCTCAAGTAACATCAGCTGAAATACTGGACTCTTTGAAAACTAGCGGTGTGGCTGTTTTAAGATGCACAATAAGGAGGTGCTTGAAGAAAAACGGGCTGCATGGTCAAGTTGCAAGAAGAAAGCCATTACTTGGCCACAAATGCCACAAAGTATCTTACCTACAATACACAAAACAGCACAGAGACAAGCCTCAAAACTTCTGGAAAAAAGTAATTTGGAGTGATGAGATCAAAATTGAACTTGACCACAACCATAAATATTACATGATGAAAGGAACACCATTCCTACTGTAAAGCATGGAGGTGGATCGCTGATGTTTTGGGGATGTATGAGCTACAAAGGCACAGGAAACTTGGTCAAAGTTTAAGGAAAGATGAATGCAGCACATTATCAGCAAATACTGGAGGCAAATTTGCAATCATCAGCCCGGAAGCTGCGCATGGGATGTACTTGGACGTTTCAACATGTCAACGATCCAAAACACAAGGCCAAATCGACCTGTCATTGGCTACATCAGAACAAAGAGAAGGTTCTGGAGTGGCCATCTCAGTTTCCTGACCTCAATATCATTGAGCCACTCTGGGGAAATCTCAAGTGTGCAGTTCATGCTAGGCAGACCAGGAATTTACAGGAACTGGAGGCTTTTTGCCAAGAAGAGTGGACAGCTTTACCATTTGAGAAAATAAAGAACGTCATCCACAACTACCACAAAAGTTTTCAAGCTGTCATTGATGTTACAGGGGGCAATACACGATATTAAGAAATGGGGTATGTAAACTTTTGTGCAGGGTCATTTGGGTGTTTTGGGCTGTCATTATTATTTAAAAAGAGAAAACACAGTAGTTTGACAATAAATGGCTTCACCCAACCACTATCCATGAATGGAGAAAAATTTTTGGTGTTATCATTCATATTCTCTGAAAAAAAGGCCAAGAAAGCAAAAATTCTGCTGGGGTTTGTAAACTTTTGAGCACAACTGTACCTCTCAATATATCTCTGCATGTATGGCCACAAGAAACGTTCACGGATCAAGTTTGTTTTCCTTTCCACTCCCAGGTGTCAAATGTTTTTATGGAGTTCTTTGAAGACCAACCTATGAAAAACGCTAGGTAGTACCAACTGCTGGTTTTGTCCTCCGTTACGACACAGGATACTGTCTTCACTGAGGTAGAGCTTCGTCCATTCTTTAACTAAAACCAATACTGCTGGTGACTCATTATCTCCCGTTTACTTGGAAACCGATTTTGGTCCACATAGGTAGTATTCTGCCAATTATCTGATATTCCCGTTGTGCACTACGGATTGTTCCTTTTGGTAGTTGTTGAATGGACAGGGGGTGATCTCGTTCTTTCACTTTTACGGTGGTTTCCACCGTCAATGGACACCACAATGGTGTGTCTTCTTCTTGATAAGCTTTTACTGCTTGGGTAGTGCTCTTAATAGCTTCCAGACTGATTTCCTCTGAGCATTCTTGCATGATCTCCTCAGGCTCCAGTGGCATTCTCGACAATCCATCAGCATCCGCATTGCATTTCCCTGGCCTGTACTTAATACTGAAATTAAAGTCAGCTAGTTCAACTACCCATCTCTGACCCATCGTATTCAGTTTGGCTATAGTGAGAACCTAGGTCAAGGGGTTGTTGTCCATGTAAACCTCAAATTCTTTTCTCTAATAGAGATAATCTCTAAATTGTTCACAGATAGCCCATTTCAATGCCAGAAACTGCAATTTTCCAGACTGCAGATGGTAAGTAATCTTGGCGTCTGTCAATGTTCTGGAACCGCAACTGATGACTCTCAATTTCTCATCTTGATGCTGATACAGGGCAGCTCCCAGTCCAACTTGAGAAGCATCACAATGAAGAACAAATGGTAAGTTGAAATCAGGATATCCCAATATGGGTGATTTTCCCAGGTAATCTACTAGCTCTTTCAATACCTCTTGGTGGTCTTGATGTCCAGAGAATGGGCTGCTGGGACGAAACGGTGTTGTTTCTTTTAAGTCTGGTTATGCCCGTGTTCTTCTTTTTCTCCATGGGTGTTACTGACACTGTCGTCTCCCTCAAGAGGAGACACAGTGGAGTGGCAATCCTGGAGAAGTTCTGGATATAAGTATGATAGTAGGAGAGGAATCCTATCATCTACCTCGCTTTCCTGACAGTAGAGGGCCACTAACAGTACCGGAGCAATTTCTGCTGGATCCATGGTATATCCTTCTACGGACACAATTTTCCCTAGAAATCGGACTTGCCTTTTGAACAGTTCACTCTTCTTTGAGGTCAACTTAACTCCGTGTTGTTGATACCGCTGAAGTATGGTCATCACATGTTCAACATGCTCCGGGAACGTTTTGTTGTGTACCACATAGTCATCCAAGTACGGCTGACAGATATCGTCCCCAGGGCTGTATTTAGAGTTCATGCTGCATTAGGCACTTTTAGTGCTGCCTCCCCCATTGATGAGTACGACTAATGCAGACACTTTGGCAAAAATCGCGGATGTGAAAGTAGCCTTTCTCCCTAGTGCAGCCATCTCCCCAGTGCAGCCATCTCCTCAGTGTACCCATCTCCCCAGTGCAGCCATCTCCTTAGTGCACCCATCTCCTCGGTGCACCCATCTCCTCAGTGTACCCATCTCCCAAGTGCAGCCATCTCCCTAGTTCACCCATCTCCTCAGTGCCCCATCTCCCCAGTGTAGCCATCTCCTCAGTGTAGCCATCTCCTCAGTGCACCCATCTCCCCAGTGCACCCAACTCCTCAGTGTAGCCATCTCCTCAGTGCACCCATCTCCCCAGTGTAGCCATCTCCTCAGTGCACCCATCTCCCTAGTGCAGCCGTCTCCCCAGTGCAGCCGTCTCCACAGTGCAGCCGTCTCCCTAGTGCAGCCATCTCCCCAGTGCAGCCATCTCCCCAGTGCATCCATCTCCCCAGCGCAGCCATCTCCCCAGCGCAGCCATCTCCCCAGCGCAGCCATCTCCCCAGTGCACCCATCACTCCAGTGAAGCATCTCCTCAGTGTACCCATCTCCCCAGTGCAGCCATCTCCCTAGTGCACCCATCTCCTCAGTGCAGCCATCTCCTCAGTGCACCCATCTCCTCAGTGCACCCATCTCCCCAGTGCACCCATCTCCTCAGTGCATCCATCTCCTCAGTGCACCCATCTCCTCAGTGCACCCATCTCCTCAGTGCACCCATCTCCCCAGTGCACCCATCTCCCCAGCGCAGCCATCTCCCCAGTGCAGCCATCTCCCCAGCGCAGCCATCTCCCCAGCGCACCTATCTCCCCAGCGCAGCCATCTCCCCAGCGCAGCCATCTCCCCAGCGCAGCCATCTCCCCAGTGCAGCCATCTCCTCAGTGTACCCATCTCCCCAGTCCAGCCATCTCCCCAGCGTACCCATCTCCCCAGCCCAGCCATCTCCCCAGCGCAGCCATCTCCTCAGTGCACCCATCTCCCTAGTGCAGCCATCTCCTCAGTGCACCTATCTCCCTAGTGCACCCATCTCCCCAGTGCACTCATCTCCCTAGTGCAGCCATCTCCTCAGTGCACTCATCTCCCCAGTGCAGCCATCTCCCCAGTGCAGCCATCTCCCCAGTGCACCCATCTCCCTAGTGCAGCCATCTCAGTGCACCCATCTCCCTAGTGCAGCCATCTCCTCAGTGCACCAATCTCCCCAGTTTGGCCATCTCCCCAGTTCATCCATCTCCCCAGTGCAGCCATCTCCTCAGTGCATCCATCTCCCTAGTGCAGCCATCTTCTCAGTTCACCCATTTCCCCAGCGCAGCCATCTCCCAGTGCAGCCATCTCCCCAGCGCACCTATCTCCCCAGCGCAGCCATCTCCTCAGTGTAGCCATCTCCCCAGTGCAGCCATCTCCTCAGTGTACCCATCTCCCCAGCCCAGCCATCTCCCCAGCGTACCCATCTCCCCAGCCCAGCCATCTCCCCAGCGCAGCCATCTCCTCAGTGCACCCATCTCCCTAGTGCAGCCATCTCCTCAGTGCACCCATCTCCCTAGTGCAGCCATCTCCTCAGTGCACCCATCTCCCTAGTGCAGCCATCTCCTCAGTGCACCTATCTCCCTAGTGCACCCATCTCCCCAGTGCACTCATCTCCCTAGTGCAGCCATCTCCTCAGTGCACTCATCTCCCCAGTGCAGCCATCTCCCCAGTGCAGCCATCTCCCCAGTGCACCCATCTCCCTAGTGCAGCCATCTCAGTGCACCCATCTCCCTAGTGCGGCCATCTCCTCAGTGCACCAATCTCCCCAGTTTGGCCATCTCCCCAGTTCATCCATCCCCCCAGTGCAGCCATCTCCTCAGTGCATCCATCTCCCTAGTGCAGCCATCTTCTCAGTTCAACCGTTTCCCCAGTGCAGCCATCTTCTTAGTGCACCCATCTCCCTAGTGCAGCTGTCTCCACAGTGCACCCATCTCCCCAGTGCACCCATCTCCCCAGTGCACTCATCTCCCCAGTGCACCCATCTCCCCCCTCCCTGCTGGGCTCATTCTCATCTCCCCACTCCCTCCTCGCTGGGCTCATTCTTATCTCCCCCCCCTCCCTGCTGGGCTCATACTCATCTCCCCCCCCAAGGCTCATACTCATCCCCCCCAGGCTCCTACTCATCTCCCCCCTCCCTCCCCTCTGGGCTCATACTCATCTCCCCCCCTGGGCTCATACTCATCTCCCATCCCCCCAGGAGCAAACTCATCTTCCCCTGGGCTCATACTCATCTCCTCCCCCTCAGGCTCATACTCATCTCCCCCCTCCCTCCCCTCTGGGCTCATACTCATCTCCCCCTCCGCTCATATTCATCCCCCCCAGGCTCATACTCATCTCCCATCCTCCCCCCCGCTCATACTCACCTCCCCCAGGGCTCATACTCATCCCCCCGGGCTCATACTCATCTCCCCCTCCCTCCCCTCTGGGCTCATACTCATCTACCCCTCTGCTCATATTCATCCCCCCAGGCTCATACTCATCTCCCATCCCCCCGCTCATACTCATCCCCCCCGGGCTCATACTCATCTCCCCCTCCCTCCCCTCTGGGCTCATACTCATCTCCCCCCTGGCTCATATTCATCTCCCCCCTCTGGGCTCATACTCATCTCCCATCCCCCCGCTCATACTCACCTCCATCCAGGCTCATACTCACCCCCCCGGGCTCATACTCATCTCCCCCCTCCCTGTATGCATGGCTGGGCTCACTTTGCGTGGTCCCTGCATGTTTACCGCTCCAGGCGCCGGCATTCTTCCTGTGTCACAGGCTGTGTGTGTGAGCGGTCACGTGATACCGCTCATTAAGGCCATGAATATGGATGCCACGCCTATGGGAGAGGAGTGGCATCCATATTCATTACTGTAATGAGCGTTATCACATGACCGCTCACACACACACAGCCTGTGACAGGAAGAATGCCGGCGGAGCCGAAGACCTTCGGAGCCGCAGGAACCACTGGAGCCGAGGAGGTGAGTATGATGTCTTCAAGAGGGGAGGGGAGGAGAGGGAAGGGGAGCTGAGGGGAGGTCCGACCCGGACTTCCATTATAAAAAAAAAAAACCTTTGCTCAGGTGCCGCCCCACCGCATCGTCCCGCCCTAGGTGCCCGCGGGTGCCTAGAGGAAAATACGGCCCTGATAGTCCCTCAGTCCTTCTAAACATGTCTCCATGTTCCTTTTTAATTGTGCTGGAGCTGAACTGAGCCCAAACGGTATGCAGATCGACTCATACAATCCACATGGTGTGATGAATGCTGTCAAGGGTCTACTGGACTCCTAGACAAACCCTTAGTGGTATGCCTTACCCTGATCGAGGACAGAGAACCAGGTACTTCCTGATAGGCTATCCAACATATCTTAGATCTTTGATATCGGGTGTCGATCAGGTACTGACTTTTGGTTTAGTTCCCGGTAATCACAGCAGAGTCTCAGCAAACCGTCCTTCTTCCTAACAGAGACAATATGAGAGGAATAAGACGACTTCGACTTTTAGAACCAACCTCTGTTGATTAGATCTTGTAAATACTCTTTCACTTCACAGTGTAATGGTTTCGGCACTGATGTGTAACTTTTGGTAACTGGGGTCATGTCTTTCAAATTGCTTTTCAACTGCAACGATGGAATACAGCCTATATCAGAGTCATCTTTAGAGAATGCATGACACTCTTCTCTCAGCATCTGTTTGGCTACCGCTAGATCTTCTCCACACAAGTGTTCCAGGGATACTGGGGGATCCCAGGTGGGTCATGCAAATTCCTCCCCTGGGTAACTCCCGTTCTGTGGTGGGGGGACTGAATTCACGGTAGAACCCTGGGTGGGTCTCACACCGGCTGAATATACCGCTTTGATGGTTTTGATGTGACCAAACACAGTCTTTGGATCCAGTCTAATTTTGTATTTCATGGCATTCATCACCAGCACTGTCACTCAGGCAAACCCACAAGTAGGATTCGTAAGCACAGTCTCACCTTGAACTAGACCTTCTGGAAGTTCAGAGGAGTCTTTTGGCACAAACAGTCTTTTCTGGACTTTTCTTCCCGGTTCCACCTGGACTCCACACCTCAATCCCACCATTTGGTTTGCAGGGATGATGGTTGGGCGCAGGCCTACCTTGACATCTTTTAGGTCCATTGAATTCTATGCTTTCTTTACTCTATGAATCACGTTTTCTGCCACATTGTTGGGTATGGCGAGCGATGTGGCAAATGCATCCACCATCAGTGTCCCTGACTTGTGTTTTGTGATGAGCGAGCATACTCGGTAATGCTCGGTACTCACCCGAGCATCGCTGTACTCGCGGTGCTCGGCAAGCGCCGAGCATTTCCGGGATTGTTCAGCGGGAGCTCGGGTCCCCGCCCAGCATGTTTGGCGCTCTTTAGAGCGTCAATTAACATGCAGGGTTTGTCTGCCACGCTCTGTAATGCCACAGACATGTTGGTTGTGGCAATACAGTGATTGGCTGACCGCACAGCGTCATCAGGTCTATATCAGACCTGGTGCCGCCCTGATGGTTCCAGTCAGCTCCGGAATCATCAGTGTAGGGAGAGTTGCTGCAGCGATAGTGACAGAATAGGTGGGGTTTCAGTTTCTGTGGGTATGCCATAATAGAATACACAAATCCAGCTAAATCAACAGTCCTTCTAAGGACTAATTACGGGATATATAGATTGCAGCGCTAGGCAGACAGGGAGTGTATGTGGGTATATACATATCAATGCAAGGCATGCAGGCACTGTATGTGGGTATATAGATATCACTGCTAGTCAGGCAAACATTGTATGTGGCATACTTCATTGCATACATCAAGAGGGTCCATTACATTACTGCCTGCTGCTGTCTCTTACATATATTGATGATGTATACATAGCCCCAGGTATCAGTGGCCAGGAATATTTTTTTCCCATCTTAATCCTGATTATTTTATTCAAAAGCAATCCAGAGCACACATTTTTTCCTCCATTTGCTTGTTGACACTGCAGAATACAGCCAGATCATTTTCATAGTACAGCGTGAAAATTCAGCTAATTTAACGGGTTTGCCCGTCCCAGCGGTCACATCTGAGTGCACAGAAAATTCTGCCATTTTTGTGATACTGTAAAATTATTTTGGAGTGTCTTATACAATTTCTTGAAACCATTTTGCAACCAAAAAAATATTTACACACATACTGTACATATTAGTCCATCAAATAACTTTCACAACCAAGGTCACACTCCGTATTGCAAATCTAACCACCATACCCTCACAGATGATGGAAGGCAAAGGAGTGTATGTTTCAAAAGACAGAGAGACAACAAAAAATTAATTAAAGCTCAAAACTTTTCTTCAAGTGAATACATAAAGTGTCTCAGTGCCTATAAACTCCTCATGAAATGAGTCAATCTCCCTTAACATAGATAAAGTGTCACAATGCCTATGAACAGATGATAAAGAAAGTATATCCACCAACCCTTTGGCTCAATCCCAAAACAACAATAAGAAATGCCTCTGTACCTATGATGCAAAGAACAGATCTAGCTATCTAAATAGCGCTCTTAACAAAAAAATGCATCTTATGAGGAGATTGTAGGCACTGAGACACTTTATGTATTCACTTGAAGAAAAGTTTTGAGCTTTAATTAATTTTTCGTTATCTCTGTCTTCATTTGTCAAGTATGCATGGATACTTATTTAGCACTCCTTACAAATTGTCTACTTATTTAACTTATTTAGTGTTTTGCTATGTCCAATAGATGGGTAGAATTATCTTAACATCTCCACTTTTTACTCAGGCAGTTGTTTTTTGCCAAGTCTTTTTTCTTGACATGAGGCATCCTCTTTATGTGTATTTATGCATCCAATAAATACATTTTGAAACATACACTCCTTTGCCTTCCGTCATCTGTGAGGGTATGGTGGGTTAGATTAAAAAAAAATATTTAGCTACAGGACAAATATTTTCCACGGGGTTTTGTCCGCCACACGGATCGCATATCATTGCGGTCAAAATTGTGCCATTTCAGGCCTCCATAGAATTGTTTTTGTTGTGTCTTAGCCTACTTATTGACACAATTTTACTGGCCAAAAAAACAAAACAAGCCAGATATTTGAAAGTGTGGTATCTCCAACACACGCCTCATCTATCTGTGGGCTACAAATTGTGGCATTTCAGGCCTCCATTCAACTGGTTTTGCTGTGTGCTACCTTAGTTAGTGACACTGTTTTGCTGCAAAAAAAAACCACAGGCCACATATTTTACAGTGTGGTATCATTCTCCGTCACATGCCTCATATATCTGTGGGCTAAAAATTGGGGCATTTCAGGCCTACATTGAACTGTTTTTGCTGTGTGCTACCTTAGTTAGTGACACTATTTTGCTGCAAAAAAAAAATACAGGCCACATATTTTACAGTGTGGTATCTCCGTCACATGCCTCATCTATCGATGGGCTACAAATTGTAGCATTTGAGGCCTCCATTCAACTGTTTTTGCTGTGTGGTACCCTAGTTTGTGACACTATTTTGCTGTATAAAAAAAAAGGTCACATATTTTACAGTATGGTATATGCGCGACATGCCTCATCTATCTGTGGGCTAAAAATTGTGGCATTTCAGGCCTCCATTCAACTGTTTTTGCTGTGTGTTACCCTAGTTAGTGACACTATTTTGCTGTAAAAAAAATACAGGCCACATATTTTACAGTGGGGCATCTCCGTCACACGCCTCATCTATCTGTGGGCTACAAATTGTGGCATTTGAGGCCTCCATTAAACTGTTTTTGCTGTGTGTTTCCCTAGTTCTTGACACTATTTTGCTGTAAAAAAATAAAAATACAGGCCACATATTTTATAGTGTAGCATCTCCGGCACATGCCTCATCAATCTGTGGGCTACAAATTGTGGCATTTGAGGCCTCCATTCAACTGTTTTTGCTGTAAAAAATAATACAGGCCACATATTTTACAGTGTTGTATCTGTGTGACACGCCTCATCTGCGGGCAACAAATTGTGGTATTTGAGGCCTCCATTCAAATGTTTTTCCTGTGTCTTAGCCTAGTTATTGACACCAATTTGCTAAAAAAAATTTTTTACCTACAGGCCAGATATTTTAAACTGTGATTTTTTCCGCACGCGGATCACATATGAGTTCACTCCAAATTCAGCCATTTGTAGTGAACGTGGAAAATATTGTAGTCCATTTAAAATGGGCAAGGTGTGTGGCAAGGGATGGAGAAGTGTATGTGATGGTGCATGCAGAGGCCGTGGGCAAGCTGAAATTGTGCCACAACAAACACCCACATCTTCTCGTCCAACATTCCTGTCCGAATTACCAGGGGACCGCAAAACACCACTATTGAACCCAGAGCAGTGTCAAAAGGTTGTTGTTTGGATAGCATATAATGCCTCCAGTCACTTTGCAACAACCACCACCTCCCTGTCTTCCACACATTCAAGTCTGAGTAGCCATGAGTATGGACCACATATTCCTCACCCTGATCCTCCTTCCTCTCACCATGCCAAGTGCCTGGAGACAACTTATCCTACACCTGGACACTCCGTAGAGCTGTTCAGTTTTCCCTTTGGAGATTCATGCCTCTCGCCTGCTCCACTTGAAGCGGGGCAGGATGATATTGCATTTAGTGATGCACAAATCTTTGAGCAGCCATGGTCACAAGAGGTGGACATTGATGAGACTCAATTGCCAGCAAATCAGGAGGAGGACCAGGGTGTGAAAGTGGAAGATGAGGTGGTAGATGATAGAGTAATTGACCCAACCTGGCAGGAGGACATGCAAAGCGAGGACAGCAGCACACAGGGGGAGGGAGATGTAGCACCACAACAGGCAGGAAGAAAAAGTGTGGTGACCGTAGACAGAAGGCGGGCAACCATTCCTCGTAATACCAACATGACGGAAGTTGGCAGTACAACTGTTAGGTCTTCCCGAGTCTGGTTGTTTTTCAAAGACTCTGCTGATAACCCCAAATAGGCCATTTGCACCACCTGCCATGCCCGCATCAGCAGGTTTAGCAAAACTACCAGCCTGACCACCACCAGCATGATCAGGCACATTGCAGCAAAGCACCCGACTTTGTGGGCTGAACCCCAAGCTCCAGGAACAGTGTCTGCTGGTGATACCACTGCTTCTTCCACTGTTGTGCGTGCAAGCCAATCACCTGTCCACGGTGCATGCGAAGATGCCTCCTGCCCTGCACCTGTCGTTGCCCACACTCAACTAGCACCATCATGAAGCACGTCCACATCCTTGTCCCAGCGCAGTGTTCAGTTTTCTATACCCCGTCACTGGAACGCAAGCAGAAATACGCAGCCAACGCCCCACAGGTCACAGTACTAAATTAACACATTTCTCGCCTGCTTGTGCCCGAAATGTTGCCTTTTAGTCTCGTGGAGACGGAAGCTTTCCGCAACCTGATGGCGGCGGCCGTTCCAAGGTACTCGATCCCCAGCTGCCACTATTTCTCCCGATGTGCCATCCCGGCTTTACACAAGCACGTGTCCCACAATATTACCCATGCCCTCAACAATGCTGTTACTGGGAAAGTCCACCTAACCACGAACACGTGGACAAGTGCTTGTGGACAGGGACGGTACATCTCGCTGACGGCACACAGGGTTAACATAGTGGAAGCCGTGACCCAGTCAGACCTTGGGATGGAACACGTCCTCCCGATGCCGAGGATTGCGGGCCCTACATCAATCAGGGTTGCCCCTACAGTCTACAGCTCCTGCACCTCCTTCTCTTCTTTAGCCTCCATCTCCGAAATGCACTGCAGCACTGCCTCAGCCAAACGGCAACAGGCTGTGCTGAAGCTAATATTCTTAAGTGACAAACCGCACAATTCTGAAGAGTTGTGGACAGCTCTGAAAGAGCAGGCAGATCTGCGGCTGACACCGTTGAACCTACAGCCAGGCATGGTCGTGTGTGACAATGGCTGGAAGATGGTGGCGGCTCTGAGGCGAGGCGAATTCACACATGTACCATGCCTGGCCTATGTGGCTAACATCATTGTTCAACAGTTTCTCAAAAGGTATCCGGAGCTGCTTGTGAAAGTACGCCATCTGTGTGCCCATTTTAGAAAGTCAGCTACAGCTTCCACCACCCTTGCTGTGCTTCAGCAGTGTTTGCAGCTTCCGGCATACCGACTGGTGTGTGATGTCCCCATGTGTTGGAACTCTACACTGCATATGTTGCAAAGGATTTGTGAGCAGAAGAGGGAAGTTGTTGACTACCAGCATCAACAAGGCTGTCGGTACTCAGTTCAGACTTCACACACAATACCTCAGGAGTGGACATGGATGTCAGACATATGTACCATCCTACAAATCTTTAAGGTGTCCACCAAGATGGTGAGCGGCGTTGACGACATAATTAGCGTCACTATCCCGCTTCTCTGTATTCTGAAAAGCTCTCTGTTTACAATGAAAGAGGATGCATTGCAGGGGGAGCGTGATGAGATGGAGCAAGGAACCATACAGGGTGATTACACACAGCACAGCCTCATGTTATGCCAATGTGGTTTGGTTGACAATGAGGAAGAGGAGGAGGAGCAGGAAGAACAGGAGCTACTTTCATGTGCTATAGACAGTACTACAAGCACAACTGTCATACTGACTGTTCAGCATGGATGGCCTGAGAGGAGGAGGAGGAGAGCATGGTCAGTCATCCTCTTGGTGAGGCCGCAGAAGTCTTGCCTGTTAGCAGTCTGGCACGCATGGCTGACTTTATGTTGCACTGCCTTTCCAGTGACCCTCGTATTTTCAAACTTTTGAGTGACAGTCATTACTGGTTGATGACACTTCTAGACCCACGCTATAAGGAGATCTTTCAATCTCTTCTTCCAGAGGCAGACAGGTGTACTAAAATGGTTCAGTAAAAGAAGGCCAATGTTGCAGAATTATTAAAAAATTCCCATTTGAAAACGCTGGTGGCAGAGGTCGCAGTTCATTGGACAACCAAGGAGTACAGGCAAGAGAGACACCAACTCCAATCCAGCAGAGGCAGGGGAACACTGGCAAAGCTCTGTGAGAGTTTTCTCAGACCCTCCCATCGCACTGGCCCTAGGCGTGGGGTATTCTCACAAAGAGTTTAAAGTTTTGGAAGATGCTATGGGAGTACCTTGCTGACAGTACCAATGTCCTCTGTGATTCCTCTGTGCCTTATAATTATTGAGTAACCAAGCTGGACATGTGGCATGAACTGGCTCTCTACGCCTTGGAGGTCCTGGCCTGCCTTGCCGCTAGCGTTTTGTCAGAGCGGGTTTTTAGTCCCACTGGTGGTATTATAACTGATAAGCGCATCCGCCTGTCAACTGAAAATGCTGACAGGCTGACTCTTATAAAAATGAACAAGGGCTGGATTGGGCCAGACATCTCTACACCACCGAATGATAACAACAAAACATAATCTCAAATCCAGTGTCATTTTTTGGGAGGTATATTCGCATGCACCTCTTCACACCCACACATGGGTATGTAAGGGGGAGCAAGGGTGGTACTATTTCCCCCACACTCGTCCTGGTATGTCTAATTGTATATATTATAGTGTATAATGTTTTATTATATATTTTACTATAGGGAAAGTGTAGTGCCTATTTATGGCCACTAGATGGGGCATTATAAGTGTGATTAATATAGGACAAGAGTTCATTAGTCTTAATAGTTAACCGTAGGAGGGGTTAGCTGGGTGTAAGGCAGGAATAGTTCCTGGGTAGAGTCAGAAGGGACTAGGTAGCCCGAAGTGCTTGGGTGGGCTTAATGCCTGAGCTGCTCAGCATCCCGCATCGTTTAAGAGGGAGCCCAGCCATCCAGAGTCAGTGGGCCAGCATAGCTACAGTTACAGCAGCTACAGCAGCTACAGGAACTTGGCCTACAGGAGAAGTCACCGCAGCACAACAGGGCAGATCGCTCACCATGTGGCAGGTCATTGCTTGGGCTGATGCTCTCAAATCTGGGGCAAAACGGCTCAGGGAACACCCGTATGCAGTGGGGCTTTACAGGGAGGACGCTGAGGAGCCGTTGGGAATGGTCCAACCCAGGCACGTGCCGTGTGACAAAGAGAGGAGTACAGGGAAAGATGAAGTAACGTGTAACGTACAAGCTGTCGATAATGTTGTAACAAATCTGGATGTGCTGCGAAGAGAATACTTTTGTCATCATTGGGCATAAAAGTATTTACATACAAAGATTAGATATATTACGGATTTCAAAATATGCATTGGATTTTAAAGCAGTTGTCCTAGTTTGGGATGAAACTGCGTAGTCACTATATTTGACTTCTGAATCCTCACACCGTACCCACTGTCAGGATTCTCTTGTGCCAGTGGCGATTGGCCTATATACGGTCATGTGCCAACTAGATGTGCTCTGCCTCGTTCAATTCAATTGTATTGAGTGAGGCCTTGAATGTCTAATAGGAGTGTATTCAGAATTATGCAAATTACATACTTGAGGTCACGTGACCGCCCGTTCTCACCGCCAGTAATGAAAAATCCTGGCGTGCAGAGTAAATGCTGTGAGGATTCAGAAGTCTGCAGTCATATAGAGTGACTGCAGAATTTCATCCAAAACCTGGACAACCCCTTTCAATTCTGTATCAAATAGCATGTAGATGAGATTAGTGAAATCTCATCTAGTTAGTTGATACTCTAGTTTCCACAGCAAATACTTATAGAGAAGTCGTTTTTCCTCCTAAGAATTATGAAACCTAACTCAACTCAAAAGTTGAAAACTCCTGCTGCCACAGGGGTCCATTTCTGAGATAGGAGGATTTATTTGAGTACTGATGCTGGAAGACTGGCTATCACTTGTGGATTGGAGGGTATGAGATATTAAAAGTGCATTATTTAGCATATTAAGCTTTTTGGTAAGAGATATAATATGAAAATCCCAGTTGATTGCCACCAATCCCAGTTGATCACCACCAAAGCAAGTGCCTGGTAAACACCTCATTATGTGTCAGCTTCCTTGACTCCTGGAGAATAACATGGGATATTGTGTCTGACTCTCTCAATTCAAGCTTTTTGCTGTTGAGTGGCGGTAGGATTAATGTAAGACTTCGCTAACCAGACCTGCAGAAGACACCGTGCATCTTACCAAATTATGTAAAATCTACAAAAATCAAGAAAAGAAATATCTAAAAATGTTAAATTTTTCTTCATATAATAATATCTAGCTCAACCTAACCACTTCTATAGTTTAGTATTATATATATATATATATATATATACTGTATATATATATATATATATATATATACAGTATATACTGTACCTATATTATGTATACTGCATGTTACCTGTATATTCTGCCCCAGGTATCTTGCACGGGATCAAGTCATCTACCGAAAAGGAAAGAAGAGACAGAGGTAATTTTAATAAACATTTATGTAAGCAATATATTTATAACCTTGTATTCAGTAAGTTTTACAATTTGCAAAGATTTATGGGCACTCCAGAAATTAAAAATGAAATTTAGGGCCAACATAAGGATAGATTTTTGACAATGTTGCACACATCCATCTGCACTGCAGTCTGTTTGGTGATTTATAAAAATGGTTGATTGGTTTCAAAAACTTATTCTCAAATAACCTTTTTGGTGTTAATATATACTGTAATATAAGAATATTCTCAAGTTAGATATTCAAAATGGAATTGTCAATAAAATATCATAAATGTCTGAAAGTTGTTGAACCCATCATTGAGACACAATAAATATCCACTGCTGCTGGCCACTGCATTTAACCCCTTAAGAACCAAGCCACTTTGTAAGTTAATAACCAGGCCTTAAAGGGAATCTGTCACCTTGTTTTGGCGGGCTCTGTAAATGACTTGTGTCCAGTCCGATGGGCGGTCTTTGGCTTCTTCCCTCCACCTCTCCTTGTCCGCTGTCCGCAATATTTCTGGGAATCTCCGTACTTGTCCTCCATATTCCGCGTGTGCGCATTGCAATCTGGACTCACGCACGCGCAGTATGCTTTGCCCCACTGCGGGCAAACCTGAAAAGCATTATTGTGCATGCGCCGGTGATCTATGTCCCAGAACACAGCGAAATACTTCCGGGACATAGTTCACAGGTGCATGTGTGATGGAAATATATATGTATTTCATGTAGATCTCACTTGTATATATACTCATATATACTCACAGCTAACAAGTACCCTATAATCAATTGCTCAGAATGACCTAGTGACCCCGTGAACCTGCTAGTGAAAACCAGACTAGCTCGTTGGTATTTTCCAGACATCGAAAACAGGAACTAACACCAGATGTCCAAGCTGATGTCTCGATTTTTGCTGAATGGCAAGAAATTGACACAGTAAATCTTATATTGTTAAATAAGCCTTTTTGTCAGAATCCTCCATATACTCAAACAGCCAATAACATAGAAGCTTGACCTTATGTTAATTAACTAACCACCCTTTTCTATACATAATTATAAAGCCATGTATGTGCAATAAACCTTCAGAGTATTGAGGGAATGTTATCCTCTAACTATGTGTGTACACTGTCATTTTCTTTGAGCGCTCAAAATACTCAGTTTAATTGGGAACGGCCGCAGCACACACAGGGATAGATTTATCCTAACCAAATTTCCATAACACATGCGCAGTGATGCTTTTCGGCTTTGCCTGCAGTTGGGCAAAGCATACTGCGCGTGCGCGAGTCCAGGTTGAAATGCGCACGCGCGGAATATGGAGGACAAGTACGGAGATTCCCAGAAATATTGCGGACAACGGCCAAGGAGTGGTGGAAGGAAGAAGCCCAAAGACCACCCATTGGACCGGACACAAATCATTTACATAGCCCGCCAAAATGAGGTGACAGATTCCCTTTAATTTTTAAATCTGACCACTGTCACTTCATGAGGTTATAACTCTGGAATGCTTCAAAGGATCCCATCGATTCTGAGAATGTTTTTTCGTGACATATTGTACTTTGTGATAGTGGTAACATTTCTTCATAATTTCTTGTGTTTATTTGTGAAAAAATGTAAATTTGGCAAAAAAGGTAACAGGAGAAATTGAACCCTGACAGTTGTTATGCAATTTGTCCTGATACCCCATATAAGGGGTAAACCACTGTTAGGGCACATGGCAGAGATGGAATTGAGATTGGACGCCATGTCGCATTTGGAGAGCCCCTGTTGTGCCTAAACAGTGGAAACCCCCCACAAGTAACCCCATTTTGGAAACTAGACCCCTCAAGGAATGTATTTACATGCATGGTGAGCACCTTGAGCCTCCAGGTGCTTCACGGAAGTTTATAGCATAGAGCCGTGAAAATTAAAAATGAATTTTTTTTCCTCAAAAATCAACTTGTAGCACCAATTTTTTTATTTTAACAAAGGTAGCAGGAGCAAATGGACCCCAAAAATTGTTGCGCAATTTCTCCTGAGTTTGCTGATACTTCATGTGTGGAGGAAGACCACAGTTTGGGTGCATGGCAGGACTCGGAAGGGAAGGAGAAAGGTCTGGAATCAAGAGCGGATGCCATGTCACTTTTGGAGAGCCCCTGATGTGCCTAAACAGTGGAAATCTCCCACCTACAAGTGATACCATTTTGGAAACTAGACCCCTCAAGGAACTTATCTAGATGTGTGGAGAGCATCTTGAACCACCAGGTGCTTTACAGAAGTTTATAACAGAGCTAAGAAAATTTAAAAAAACAAAAAACACATTTTTCTCGCAAAATTTTTATTTTAGCCCCAAATGTTTTATTTTCTCAAGGGTAACAGGAGAAAATGGACCCCAGAATTTATTGTGCAGTTTCTCCCTAGTGTGCCAATACCCATATGTGGGTGAAAACTACTTTTGAGGTACAGTGCAAAGCTCAAAAGGGAAGGAGGATTGCACATTAATGACCGGGCCAATTTTTACAATTCTGACCACTGTCCCTTTATGAGGTAATAACTCTGGAATGATTCCATGGATCCCAGTGATTCTGACAGTGTTTTTCTCGGGACATATTGTACTTCATGATAGTGGTAAAATACTATTAATATAACTTGAGTTTATTTGTGAAAAAAATGGAAATTGGCGAAAATTTTGAATATTTCGCAATTTTCCAACTTTGAATTTTTATGCCCCTAAATCACAGAGATATGGCACACAAAAAACTTAATAATTAACATTTCCCACATGTTTACATTACATCAGCACAATTTTGGAACCAAATTTTTTTTTTTTTAGGACGTTATAAGGGTTAAAATTTGACCAGCGATTTCTCATTTTTACAACACCATTTTTTTTGAGGGGTCTATATGATAGAAAATACCCAAAAGTGACACCATTCTAAAAACTGCACCCCTGCCGGTACTCAAAAACACATTCAAGACGTTGATAAACCCTTCAGATGCGTAACAGGAATTTTTTGAATGTTTAAAAAAAAGAACATTTAACTTTTTTCACAAAAAAATTACTTCAGGTCCAATTTTTTTCATTTTACCAAGGGTAACAGGAGAAATTGGACTACAAAAGTTATTGTGCAATTTGTCCTGAGTACGCTGATACCTGACATGTGTGGAGGAACCACCATTTCGGCGCATGGTAGAGCTCGAAAGGGAATGAGCGCCGTTTGACTTTTTCAACACAAAATTGGCTGGAATTGAGATCGAACTCCTTGTCACATTTGGAGAGCCCCTGATGTGCCTAAACAGTGGAGACCCCCCACAAGTGACCACATTTTGGAAACTAGACCCCCCAAGGAACTTATGTAGATATGTGGAGAGAACTTTGAACCCCCAATGGCTTCACAGAAGTTTATGACGAACAGACGTAAAATTAAAAAATCATATTTTTTCCACAAAAATGATCTTTTCACCCCCAATTGTTATTTTTCCCAAGGGAAACAGGACCCCAAAAGTTATTGTGCAATTTGCCCTGAGTACGATGATACCCCAAATGTGGGGGTAAACCACTGTTTGGCCACATGGCAGAGCTCGGAAGGGAAGGAGCACCGTTTGACGCAAAATTGGCTGGAATTGAGATCGGGCGCCATGTCGCATTTTGAGAGCCCCTGATGTGCCTGAACAGTGAAAATCCACCACAATTGACCCCATTTTGGAAACTAGACCCCCTCATGGAACTTATCTAGATGTGTGGTGAGCACTTTGAACCCCCAAGAGCTTCCCAGAAGTTTATAATGCCCGGGTGTGAAAACAAAAAAATCATATTTTATCCACAAGCATGATGTTTTAGTCCCCAATTCTTTTTATGTTCCCAAGGGTAACAGGAGAAATTGGATCCCAAAAGTTGTTGTGCAATTTGTCCTGAGTATGCAGATACCCCCCATATATGGGAGAAAACTACTGTATGGGCACACGTCGCCGCTCAGAAGGGAAGTAGTGACATTTTGGAATGCAGACTTTGATGGAATGGTCTGCGGGTGTCATGTCACGTTTGGAGAGCCCCTGATGTGCCTAAACTGTGGAAACCCCCCACAAGTGACCCCATTTTGGAAACTAGACCCCCCAAGGAATTTATCTAGTTGTGTGATGAGCACTTTGAAACCCCCAAGTGCTTCACAGAAGTTTATAATGCCCGGGTGTGAAAATAAAAATATCATATTTTTTCCACAAACATGATATTTTTGTCCCCATTTTTTTATTTTCCCAAGGGTAACAGGAGAAATTGGACCCAAAAAGTTGTTGTCCAATTTGTCCTGAGTAGTCTGATACCTCATATGTGGGGGTAAACCACTGTGTGGGCGCATGGCAGAGCTTGGAAGGGAAGGAGCACAGTTTGACTTTTTCAACGCAGAATTGGCTGGAATTGAGATCAGACCCACAGAGTCCTGTGAGGTCTTATTTTTTGCGGGACGAGTTGACGTTTTTACTTTTACCATTTTCGGGCACATTACTTTTTTGATCGCTTTTTATTCCGATTTTTGGGACGCAGAATGAACAAAAACCAGCATTTCATGAATTTCTTTTTGGGGAGGGGCATTGACACCGTTCCGCATGTGGTAAAATTGATAATGCAGTTTTATTCTTCAGGTCAGTACAATTACAGCGATATCTCATTTATATATTTTTTTATGTTTTGACGCTTTTATACAATAAAAACAATTTTATATAAAAAATAATTATTTTTGCATCACTTTATTCTGCGAGCTATAACTTTTTTATTTTTTCGCTGATTATGCTGAATGGTGGCTTGTTTTTTGCAGGACAAGATGACGTTTTCACCAGTACCATGTTTATTTATATACGTCTTTTTTATCGTGCATTATTGCACTTTTTGTTTGGCGGTAAGATGATAAAGCATTTGTTTTTTGCTTTTTTTTTTAAGGGATTCACTAAAGGGGTTAACTAGTGGGACAGTTTTATAGGGCGGGTCGTTACGGACGCAACGATACTAAATATGTGTACTTTTATTGTTTTGGGGTTTTTTATTTACAAAAAAAAGAATTTATTAGGGAATATTTTTTTTTATTTTATTTATTTAGGGATTTTTTAAAAATTATTTTCACACTTGTGGTTTTTTTTTTACTTATATTGTCCCAGTGTGGGACAATATAATAAAGTGTCAAATCGCTGATCTGACACTTTGCAGTGCACTGTCAGATCAGTGATCTGACAGACACTGGAGCAGGCTTTCTCAGTGACTGCTCTCAGCGGCACTGAGGAAGCCACCTCCCTGCATGACCCCAAAGGCCCCCACAGCCATATTGGATCTGGGGGCCTGCAGGGAGGAGACACTCAGAGCAGCGTGAGCACATTGCGCTGCTCCTGGTCCCTGCGCGATTTTTCCCTATGCCCCCGAAACACTGCGATCATGTTTGATCGCAGTGTGCCAGGGCTTAATGTACCGGGGGCGGTCCGTCACCGCCCCTGGCATATAGTGTCGGGTATCAGCTGTGATAATTAGCTGACACCTGGCCGCGATCAGCGGCGCTCTCCCCGTGTGCACCAATGATCGCGCTGACGTACTATCCTGTCCCCGGGCATACGGGCCCAGGTACCATGGACAGGATAGTACGTCAGATTTCAGAAAGGGGTTAGAGTGCAGATTTTACTATTATGGTTTGAGTGAGTGTGCAATGACAAACTGGGAGAGCCCCTAAGGTGCCAGAACAGTAGAACGCCCCATAAGTGAGCCCATTTTACAAACTACACATCTCAATGAATTAATCTAGGGGTGTAATGATCATATTGATACCAAGGGTGTGTCACAGAATTTTATACCATTGGGCAGTGAAGAAAAAATAATTACATTTTTACCACAAAAATTAGCTTTTAGCCCCATATTTAATATTTTCATACAAGAAGTGAGTAAAATTGGTACCAGAATGTGTCCCACAATTTCTGCTGAATATAGAAATACACCATGTCACACTTCTGTAGCGCCACTTAGAGTGGACCCTCTGGGTCGTGATATCAGAGCCCCCTGAGTGAGCTGACCTTGTGATACCATCCATATACAGGGCGCATCAGGGGCAGGCCCCAAAGGGAATAATAGCACGAAGGCCGGAACCAAAGGGACGGCTCGTAGGAGACAGATACACAACAGCAAATAGGACTAAGAGAGGACGGAGGGCACAGGGACCAGGAGTATGGCAGAGGGTTAGCAGAAATGTAGTAACCGTGGCAAGGGATGTGGAAATAGAGGCAGGATCCAGGGACCAAAGACCAAGAGAAAAAGAGGGATTCCAGGGACCTATGGGAGCCACAGGGGAGGCAGGCACTAGAAGGGAATAAGAGCAAAGTAGGGTAAACATCAGTGAAGACCACGATAGGTGGCGAACTGAGACCTGAGAAAGAGCCTAGTGAGAGCACCAGCTTCAGTGCTAGTGACAGGGCTAGTGCAGACAATAATCAGGCATCCTCCCAGCTGGGAGCAGCCTGAAATACCCGGTGGTGGGCGCCATGACATAGGAGTGCCGGAGGAGCACGTGGCCGGGATCCAAGGTGCATGCGAGAGCAGCAGCACGTCCGGCAACCAGTAAGCGCCGGCGAGACATGACGAGGGACCTCACCGTGACGGGGAGCAGGATCAACCAGGTATCATGGGCGGAGTGGATTGTAACACACCATATGTGGCCGTACAGTACTGCTTAGCCATATGGGGAGTCTCGGAAGGGATGGAGTGCTATTAGCCCCCTGGAGCGCAGATATTCCTAGAATAGTTTGCAGACTCCATATACAGAGCCCCCTAAGTGCTACAGAGTAGAATCCCCCTCAAGTGACCCCATTTTGGAAAATTATACCCCTGCCAAATGTGAATGCTAAAGATGGTTTATGAACACTGAGGCTCAGAAGTGAGAAGTGAGAGGGGCATTTGGATTTGGGAGCGCAGAATTTGCTGAATTTCTTTTGGCTTTTCCAGAGCCTTTGTGCTAATAGTAAAGTAGAAGCCTCCTACATATCTGTTAACAGATGACAGACCTGAGTGGGGACTTTTTTATGGATTGAGTTGAAGCTTTTATTGGGTAGATTTTTCATAATGTTTGTGATCACATTTATCCAGCACTCTACGCTGAGCACATATTTTGAGGTTTCCATCTAAATCTCCAAGCTACGTGACAGATGAAACCCCTGAGGGATCCATTCACTATAATGAGGCAGCAGAGTTACTCTGGACCCCATCCGGCCTGTGTTCAGCATCTATGGTGGATGGCGCTTTTATACATGCCAAAAAAGACGGACACCGCTGGATCACAGGTCCTGTGACATTTACAGTGCCTCCATCTGCCTCTATTATAGGGAATCTTCCGATGTTGGCTCTGTCTGAATAATGTATTCAGAGATTTACATGGAAACCCCGATGCAAGAGCTCAGTGTAGAGTGCAGGATAAATGTGAGCCAAGCCTTACTGCGATCTTTGGGAGGCAGAATGAACAAATCCACAGCAGATGCCTCCCTCCTGAACACTGCGATCACGCTCGATCGCATCAATTAAAGAGTTAGCAACCAGGGGCGGCAAGGACACTGCTCCTGGCTGTTAGTGCAGACGCTCAGCCACTGACAGAGCTGAGCTGCTGCACTGATCGGACAGGAAGTACTGAAATTTCAGCATCTCCTGCGCTATCATGCTGTGATTGGTCAGTCAGATTGACTGACCAATCACAGCGATCTGGGTGCGGGGACCGAAGGCATGGGTCCCTGCACCTCTTCCCATGCCTCTCAGCTGTCACAGACAGGCACTGTCACTGCATGTTTATACTCAGTGATAGTTTAAATGCATGACGGACACAGTCCGTCCTGGTGCCGGAACTGACACCCGGCCATGACACACTGTGTCCGTCATTAGACACCACATTTTAAAAAAGACATTGAAAAACTGGAGCAAGTTCAGAGAAGAGCTACCAGGATGGTGAGCGGACTGCAAAGTATGTCCTACAAGGAACGGTTAAAGTATCTGGGAATATATAGCTTGCAAAAAAGAAGGCTAAGAGGAGACTTAATAGCTGTCAACAAATATCTGAAGGGATATCACAGTGTATAGGGATCATCCTTATTCTCATTTGCACGTGGAAACACGAGAAGCAATGGAATGAAACTGAAAGGGAGAAGATACAGATTAGATATTATAAAAAAAAATGTTGAAAGTGAGGGTGATCAATAATTGTAACAGGCTGCCACGAGAGGAGGTGAGTTCTTCTCCAATTATTATTATTTATTTATAATTGTTTCCATGGTGCTGTACATGAGAAGGGGTTACATACAAATGACAGATATCACATGGAAGTCTTCAAACAGAGGCTGGAAAGACATCTGTCTGAAATAGTTTAATGAATCCTGCATTGAGCAGTGGGATAGACATGATAACCCTGGAGATCCCTTCCAACTGTAACTATGATTTTATGAAAGTGACAGAAAAAAATGTTAATGAGGAATTGAGGCCAATGTCCCGATTCATAATTTGCTGGTTTTTAAAGTCACTTTTCTTTTTCATCTCATGGTATTACTTACCATTTTTATTGCAAATTCATCAAAATGGCGCACACAATTCATGAATTTGATGCAAAGCAAAAAAAAAAAGATTTTTTTACTTATCTTGAACTGTTTTTGCAACTTTTGGAGCCAAAAGTCACAATTTGTGTTAAAAGTCACCAAAAATTGCAGTAAAAGTCTGGTGTATTCAAAAATACGAAAGGAGTGGGGATTGGAGTGAAGTTTTGACACATTTTGCAACATTTTAAAAAGTCGCAATAGATGACTCAGGTGAAAACATCTGGAGTCGCTATACTCTGGCCACAAAGCATTAAACAAAAAAAATGCAGGCGAACACTAACAAAATAGATTTAAAAAAGAACACAAAATCACACAAAACTAAACAAACAGGGACATAAGCAATGATGAATCAGGGCCTAACAATGTAAGATATGCAAACCTAACAATATTGGACAAAAGTAGGAGGTAAATGATAGATCAAACTGAAAAAGAATTATAGATAAAACATTTTGGGCCCAATGCAACAAGCTTTCATGCCAGAATTCTGGCTTAAAAGCTTCAAAAAGATCCAAAATTTAGGCACAACTTGGAGTTGCACCAAAATATAGCAACTTTTGGCTTTTTCACATCTGTTTCTCCACCCATTTGGTCAAATCAGAGTCTGCATGGAGGTGTTGCAACATCTGCTCGTTAAATTCATGAAAGAAAAAAGTGGTTTGGTACCGTGTTAGCCAGTAGAAAAAAATATATAAAGTGCTCTCAGTGAGAGAAACAAAATAGGAATCTAGTGGGTATGATACCATACCTACAAGATTCCTATTTTGTTTCTCTCACTGAGAGCACTTTATATATCAAATTCATGAGGAGCGGCAGATTTCGCTATGCCACAAATCTTACTCCAGCAGGGGCTAGATTAGCATTTGTATCGAGGCACATACAGAGGTGCTCACCATTCATTCGATCGCTCCTGATTTATGAAGATATACTCGCATCCTCATGAACCAGGAGCATCTTACGCAGCACGTCTCTTGAAGACAGGTGTGAATAACTTATAACTTGATGGAATCATGCCCTTTGAGTGTAATTGAAGTTACCTTTATTGTAGTACTCGACAACTGATGGGACCAGTCCACATTTCAGTGCCGTGTGCATGTTTTCTATATCGATAGTTACTGCCTCAGCTTTATTTCTCTGTAAATCGTGAAAGAAAGTCATGTTACTGATGTCCGCAGGCAGCACTCCTCACCTCTGCTCACCATCTCTAAGCCATCACATATGGTTTTTATTCTCTGCTAGTTAGATCACCTACCAGAATCATTTCGATGCACCCCAGTGCAGATGATGGCTCTGTGCATTTAATAGCGCCACCACTTACTGAGGACCAGTCATCACATTTTTTCTTCTCATTCTTGCTCTGCGGACACCAGCGGATTTCCTGGTGAACTCGAGGACGAGTTCCTAATTTGAAATGTAATTGCAATCACAAGAATATTACAACAAATACATTAGAGCTTGTTAAACTTCGGTAATATCAAAGTTACTCCATACATATATCTCGTACCCTCGAGTGTTATTATGCCATTAAACAATTCTCGACCTAAAAAGAGGAAAGTGTC
This sequence comes from Dendrobates tinctorius, assembly GCF_039654945.1. Classification (NCBI taxonomy): domain Eukaryota; kingdom Metazoa; phylum Chordata; class Amphibia; order Anura; family Dendrobatidae; genus Dendrobates; species Dendrobates tinctorius. The sequence goes on from NW_027361717.1 coordinate 25,794,378, forward strand.
CATTGCTGTTGGAAGAGCTATCAGAGCGCTGGTGGTGTCTTCAAATAGCAAATCCTTCCCATGAGTGGAGCTGAATAGTTTGCACTCTTTTTTCTGAGATTAGATAAATAAAAAGCTTTATTAGAAAAGTGACTTACGAAAAGCTTCATATTGAAACATATTCACTTGTTAATGGATGAAGGTCTTTCAACCTGGTAACTGTTTTTAAAGGGGTTTTCCAAGATGAAATAATTGATGACCTTTCTCTAGGATAGCATGCCTCATTCAGTTGCATGGGAGACAAACTACATTACTCAGCAGCAGCCACTAAACTAAGTATAGAGCTGTAGTGTTCTGTTCAATATATTGCTTATTCTGGCCACTGCTGGAGCAGATATCAGCTGATTGAAGGGGGTGCCTAGTATAAGACCTGGACCAATCTTATTAATGGCCTATCCTAAGCAGGGGCGGACAATTCATTGGTGTAACCTGTACAGCAGCACAGGGGCCCAAAAGGTAAAGGTGCCCACTTTCTTCTCCAAAACATGTGGAATTGTGCATTATAATGAGCTATAGGACTGCAAAGAGCCCATATATTGTTCTTGCACAGGGTCACTTTTCTGCCTGTGTCCAACAGTCATCATAAGTATAGGTCGTCAATATGTTAGTCAAGGAAAATGACTGTAATGGTGGTCTACTAACCTTAGTATATGAATATAAACAGAAAAAAATCCCAGTTGCATTCTAGATGCCAGGGTGGTGTTACTAATAGCGGACCACCATTGGAAAAAGTTTTTAAACTCCAAAATACTATAACATACGTAAATAGGAGAAAAAACTGAGTAACAATTATTATAAAAAGTATACATTTTATTAAGGTATTCTTATTAAAAAATAATTCGGCAAAATGACAAAGTACAAGGCAGACACATAGAACAGTGCAGAAAATGTTATATGTAGGAACATCACCCATGTGTTTAGGTAGTATGACATTGGGAGTACAATATAGAGTGTATCCTGGCAAGCACTGTCCCAAAGTTAGGGGTATACAACATAATAAGAGCTCTAAGTAGAATACCAAGTATATATACGGGGCAGAGGTTACCAGAAAACAAAAGCACAAACCCTAAAACAGATGGCAGAAACCCCAACGCGCGTTTCGCATGTTTTCAGACCACTTTCTCAAGGGGATTTCATAAGAATATCTTAATAAAATGTATACTTTTTTATTATAATTACTTGATACTCTGTTTTTACTCCTATTTAAGCTGTAAACTTAATATATGTTTACATGTGTTGCATTTGACACAGATTGTGTTGCATGTGTTGCATTTGACACAGATTTCAGATTGTTAACAATTCCGAAAAGAGGGAAGAATAGGAAGCATTTAAGGAAGCCAGGATGGATGAACACAGAACTTAAGCACATGCTAAAAAGGAAGAAAAAAATGTTTATAAAATGGAAAGAGGGAGGCATATCTAAAGAAGAATATAATGCTGTCTGCAGAACCTGCAGGACTCAAATCAGATTAGCTAAAGCTGACAATTAATTGAGGCTTGCAAGAGATGTCAAAAGCAATAATAAAGGATTTTGGGGATATGTCAAAAGTAAAAGAAAAGTCAAAGATGCTATAGGATTTTTACAGGATGAAAATGATGAAATGGTAAGACAGGATGTTGAGAAGGCCGAACTTTTAAATTCCTATTTTGCATCTGTTTTCTCTCAGAAAGGAAATGTAACATCAACTGTTCTTCACTGTCCTATTAAGGGAATAGAAGAATCCAGGATATCTATAAACATAAAGATAGTGAGGAAACACTTAGCTAACCTAAATGAATTCAAGTCTCCAGGTCCAGATGAATTACACCCCAGAGTACTGAAGGAGATAGCAGAAGAAATTTTTGAACCCCTCTCCATAATCTTTGAAAATTCTTGGAGAACAGGAGAAGTCCCAGAAGACTGGAGAAGAGCAAATGTTGTTCCTATCTTCAAAAAGGGGAAGAAGGTGGACCCAGGCAACTATAGGCCGGTGAATCTAACTTCTATACCAGGAAAGATCTTTGAACAAATTATTAAACAACATGTATGTCAGTACCTGGATAAGAATGAAGTGATTAAACAGAGTCAGCATGGGTTTGTAACTAATAAGTCATGTCAGACTAACTTAATTTCCTTCTATGATGGAATCACTGATTGGGTGGATCAAGGAAATGCTGTAGATATAGTATAACTTGACTTCAGCAAAGCATTTGACAAAGTATCTCATACAATCCTTATTGAAAAAATGACTAAGTATGGAATGGACAAGGCAACTGTTAGGTGGATTCATAACTGGCTTAGTGATCGGACCCAAAGAGTGGTCGTAAATGGCTGCACATCCAGTTGGAAGAATATCTCAAGTGGGGTACCACAGGGCTCTGTCCTGGGCCCTGTATTGTTCAACATCTTTATCAACGATTTAGATGAAGGAATTGAGGGTAAACTGATTAAATTTGCTGATGACACAAAGCTAGGAGGGATAGCTAATACTAGAGAAGAGAGAGAGGATTCAAAAAGATATAAATAAACTGGAGAAGTGGGCAGCAACTAACAGAATGGTTTTTAACAGGGAAAAATGCAAAGTACTACATCTGGGCAATAAAAATGAAAAAAGCATATACAGAATGGGAGGAATAGGCCTAAGCAACAGCACATGTGAAAAAGACTTGGGTATACTAATAGATCACAGACTGAATATGAGTCAACAGTGTGATGCAGCAGCATAAAAGGCAAATGCAATTCTAGGATGTATTAACAGAAGCATACAGTCTAGATCACGTGAAGTCATTATTTCCCTCTACTCCTCTTTGGTCAGACCTCATCTGGAATATTGTGTCCAGTTTTGGGCACCACATTTTAAAAAAGACATCAACAAACTGGAGCAAGTTCAGAAAAGAGCAACCAGAATGGTGACCGGTCTGCAAACCCTGTCTTATGAGGAAAGGTTGCAGGATTTGGGATTGTTTAGTTTGCAAAAGAGAAGACTGAGAGGAGACTTAATAGCTGTCTACAAATATCTAAAGGGCTGTCACATTGTAGAAGGATCAACTTTATTCTCATTTGCACAAGGAAAGACTAGAAGCAATGGGATGAAACTGAATGGGAGGAGACACAGTTTAGATATTAGAAAAAACTTTTTGACAGTTAGAGTAATCAATGAGTGGAACAAGCTGCCACGAGAAGTGGTGAGTTCTCCTTCAATGGAAGTCTTCAAACAGAGGCTGGACAGACATCTGACTGGGATGATTTAGCGAATCCTGCTTTGAGCAGGGGGTTGGACCAGATGGCCCAGGAGGTCCCTTCCAACACTACGATTCTATGAATCTATGATTCTATGACTATGACAGGTGTTTTAGGCCACAGTCTCTCACGAGACACTAGTCCTTTTGTTTAATTGAAAGCTTCAAACAATAAGACGCTGAACTGGTTAAAAAATAAAGATTAAGGGGTGACTGTTCCATTAGTGAATCTGCTCTTGTATGTAGACTTTGGTGCCTCGGAGAGCCTTCTACCACTAGAAGAATGCATGCAAATTGACCACCTGCATAACCGCTATTCACACTTGTGTTTTATGACTATAATCATACTTATAATTAGACATGAGTGACTTTGCCTTTTTTAGGGTTGAGTCGGGTTTCATGAAACCCGACTTTCTCAAAAGTCGAGTCTAACGAAATCGGCCGACTATCGTGAAAAGTTGAAGGTCCGACTGAAACACGAAACCCAATGCAAGTCAATGGGGAAGCAAAGTCGGCAGGGAGTGGAGGACAGTAAACACGCCTACATGCCGGACTGCTTTTTTAACGTGCGCAAAATCTCTCTCTCTCTCCCTGGACGCTGCACATGTCATCTCGTTGCCCACAGTGTACGTCCTTACTCAGTGGCTGAAAAAAGTCATGTGCAAGCATTCTGGGAAATCCGACTTTGGCGCTCGTTTTGCCGACCGCATGGCCGACTTCACGATGTGCTCAGGTTTTGGTCAGCGAAACCCGACTTTGCCATAAGTCGGTGGCTTATGAATCTGGCTGACCTGTTTCGCTCAACTCTACTTATAATGTTACCTGAACCTGAAAAAGATACTCGGTGATTTCTTTCATCTTGTCTCCGGTGCTCCTGGTCACCACAGCATGTCTGGGGATTCTTCCAAAGTTACAGATTTTATATTGGCTTAGTGGTCTTCTAGTATTGTCTGGACACAATAGCTCAAAATTGTCCGAGTATTGCCCTGAAGAACAATAAATGGAATTTATATGAGTAAAAGATATATTAAAGAGGAGCTGTCAACAGATCAAAAGTTACAAGTTTTTGCTCCTATCTTATTCTCCCTGCTTTCAGAATATTCCATTTTATTTGTTTTTTTAAATGTTCTAGAGATCTGGGCCTTAATTAGTTCAGATTTTTATGGTCTTTACAAGGAGGCATGACTCACAGGATCCTCTTGGGATCCTCATTATTACACTGTACAGATCATAAAATTTAGCACTAAATAAAAAAGGCCTTATCTCTTTATTTTTTTTAAATCCTCCAAAAGGCTACAAACACAGAAATACTCAGGAGAGCAGTAGAAATAAAATAAGAGGACAAACTTGTCACTTTTGACCTGGAGACAACTCCTCTTTAAATCTATAGCTGAAATCTGATAGCAGTGCCCCTGTGCAGGGGCGCAATGGAGGACACTGTGTGAATGACGTAGGAAATTTCATCTACGCAAAGCCAGGAAGGAGGATGGTAATCGCAAGAAGAGAGGAGGTACAGGATGAAAATCAGAGACACCTATCGAAAAGAACAGGACTGCTCCGTCTGAGAGTATAATAAAAGCTATTTTGGGGATCAGCAGAGTGGATTGGGGACTTTTTTTTTTACAGCATTCTAAAATGATTGTGGCCATACTTCATATTGGGAAAACCTGATGACAGGTTCCGTTTAAGAGAATGTTTCCTTAGAACATGACCTAATATTTAACCTCTTAGCAATAGCTGTTATAGATGTCCAGTGGCCATGTGCTATCACTGTATGTAGCAGGCTCAGGAGTTGCGCCTACTCCATCCAGCAACAATACCATCTGTATCACATATACAACACCCAGCAGTAACTAATATGATTGAAACTAGATGCAAACGCATCAATTTAACCTATTAAATTTTGCTTTCAAGTGTAACAGCAGCATTCAAAAGTCTTCAAGATGTCAGTTGTCACTTCTGACCACTATCGTCACCCCAAATGGGATGATCTTCTGAAGGCGCTGATGTCTGCCATATAAAATCTACTCTGAAGTCCAAGTTGTATCTAGGCTTCTGTTTCACGTTAGACAGCAAAACTATTGTATTGCAGTGTCAATACAGTAGTATTGTAGTGTACTGTATCACCGATCGAGAGATCGAAGGTTCAAGTTCCCTAAAGCAGCTAATTAAAAAGAAAAGGCATTGTATATGCGGTCATGTCCGAAAATGTTGGCACCCTTGAAATTGTTTCAGAAAACGAAGTATTTCTCCCGGAACAATATTGCAATTACACATGTTTTGTTATTCCTTTGTTATTTCCTTTCTGTGTAATTCAACAACACAAAAAAACAGAGAAAAAAATGCAAATTGGAAATAATTTCACACAAAACCCCAATAATGGACCCTACAATCAAATGTGGTGGAGGTTCAAAGATGTTTTGGGGTTGTTTTTTTTGCCCTGGCATCGGGTGTCTTGGCTGTGTGCAAGGCATCATGAAATCTGAAGACTACCAAAGGATTTTGGGTGGCAATGTACTACCCAGCGTCAGAAAGTTGGGTTTGCGTCCTAGGTCACGGGTCTTGCAGCAGGACAATGACCACAAACATACTTCAAGAAGCCCCCAGAAATGGATGGAAACAAAGAGCTGTAGAGTTTTGAAGTGACCAGCAATGAGTCCAGATCTAAATCCCATTGAAGTCCTGTGTAGAGATCTTAAAATTACTGCTGGGAGAAGGCGCCTCCAAGTATGAGAGGCATAAAGCACTTTGCAAAAGAAAAGTGAGCCAAAATTCCATTTGAGAGATATAAGAAGCTTGTTGATGGTTATAAGAAGTGATTGATTCCAGCTATGTATTCCAAAGGGTGTGCAACCTAATGTTAAGATAAGGGTGCCAACAACTTTGTCGGGAGCATTTTCAGGATTTTGTGTGAAATTATGTTCAATTTGCTTTTTTTTCTCAGTTTTTTTGGGTTGTTCTAATACACAGAAAGAAAATAAACGTGTATAACAAAACATGTGTAAATGTCATAATTTTTCAGAACAATTTCAAGGGTGCCAACACTTACAGCCACGAATATATATATATATTTATGTGTGTGTGTGTATATATATATATATATATATATATATATACACCTAAATAAATCAAGAAAAAAATATCTCTATGCAAGTTATGATATAACAGATTAAATCACTCCTACTTCCCAAACATAAAAATGAAAACATATCATTTGCATTATGCATGCGTAATTGACTAAAGAAGGATACAAATATTATCCTGTATGAAACAGGAAAAAAAAACACAAGAATTTTCTTTTCTTGTGTAACAATAACTCCCTACTTATACAGTGCCTTGCGAAAGTATTCGGCCCCCTGGAACTTTTCAGCCTTTTCCCACATATCATGCTTCAAACATAAAGATACCAAATGTAAATTTTTGGTGAAGAATCAACAACAAGTGGGACACAATTGTGAAGTTGAACGAAATGTATTGGTTATTGTCAATTTTTGTGGAAATTCAAAAACTGAAAAGTGGGGCATGCAATATTATTCGGCCCCTTTAACTTAATACTTTGTCCCGCCACCTTTTGCTGTGATTACAGCTGCAAGTCGTATGGGGTATGTCTCTATCAGTTTTGTACATCGAGAGACTGAAATTCTTGTTAGAATCTGCTCAGTTTGTGACTATCTGCCATTTTCTTGTAGTGTTCTGGCTGCTGGTCTTTTTCCCCTGGTGCTGGGTTTGCCTTTGGTCAGGTGATTGTATCACCCTTTATTAATCTGCACCTGTCTCCCATTCCTTGCTGGACAACAGTGTTAATCCGCTTGAAGTCTGGCTTGGAGCTTTGCTTTGCTTTCTGTGTGTTTAATTAGTGCATTTCTGGGACCTCTGGTTCTGCTAGTCTTTGTTTCTGTTTTCAGTTTGTTTCTGCAGCCTTCTTTGTGTTTTCTGTTCGGAGGTGACCCGTTTTTGTACCCAGTCCATATAACATTCATGGACCCCCTTCCCCCTATCTGTAGGTCTTCGTTTGAGATTAGCCTAGGATCATCGGTGGGTCTATTCACAAGGAATGGGTCGCCCACTCCATCGTAGGGCATCAGACTAGTCAGTGCAGGGTCAGTTTTCTCCCACCTACCATAGTCCTGTGCTGCAGAACCGTAACAATTCTTGCCCATTCTTCCTTGGCAAACAGCTCGAGCTCAGTGGAGTTTGATGGAGATCGTTTGTTAACAGCAGTTTTCATCCCGGAGTTCTGCAATATGAACAACGTTCAAGATCTCGCTCAACGCCTGTAACGGTTATCGCAGGAAGTTTCCAGCTTACAACAGCTTACAACAGCACGTGAGCCCAGCCCAGAGGTCTGCCCTGAAGAGCCTAAGGTGAGCTTGCCTGAATGTTTTTCTGGTACACGGCAGGAATTTTTTTAGTTCAAAAATGCATGTTTGCTTTATTTTCGGCTTAGACCCAGGTCTTCAGGGGCTGAATTACAGCGTGTGGGGATTATTATGTCCTTATTGTGAAGGGAGCCGCAAGTTTGGGCATTTTCATTGTGTCCAGATGACCCTTGTTTGGGGTCAGTAGAAAGGTTTTTTTCTGCTATGGGTTTAATATATGACGATCCGGATCGGGTCGCTACAGCCGAGGCTAAACTCAGACAACTGAAACAGGGTTCTGGTGACGCTGAGAGATATTGTACCCAGTTTAGACAATGGTTTGCAGAAGTCAGCTGAAATGATCCAGCACTCAGAAGTCAGTTTTTAGCAGGTCTGAATGGCAAGGTTAAAGACTTACTCATTGCATACCCTGCACCTGCTACACTTGAGGGTGCAATGCAGTTAGCCATCACGGTGGATAGAAGATTGATAGACAGGCAGAATGAGGATTCAATTCTGCTGGGTCCTGTCTCTCAAGAGACCCCTGTGGACTACGGGGAACCGATGCAACTTGGCGCAATGTCCTCTCGTTCCCAGGAAAGGGAGAGAAGGTTCTCTGCGGGAATATGCCTTTATTGTGGTAAGACTGGCCATTTTATCAAGCAATGTGAAGGTCGCATAAATCAGGAAAAGAAAAAAAAAAGGGCTCAGACTAACCCTCCCATTTGTATTGCATTTTTACGGTCCGCTGGAGTTTCTTTTTCTGGTAGTTCTATCTGTCATGGTCATACTATGGATTTTCAGGTGATGGTGAACTGTGGGTCTGCACTGAATTTGATCGATCAACAATTTCTTGACAAGCATAAGATTGAGTCCGTACCTTTGCCATGCCTTTTTCCTGTAGTGGCGATTGATAACACTCCGCTAGAGCATGGGTGCGTCTCCCGAAAAGTCACCGGGTTTCCACTCACTGTGAATACGAAACACCAGGAATCTTTAGATTTGTTTGTACTTGATAAATTGCCTTTTCCAGTCGTCCTTGGGTTACCCTGATTAAAAGTGCACAATCCTGTACTGGACTGGTCATCAAATACTATAAGATCTTGGGGCCAGGGGTGTTATGGGAAATGTTGTGATGTACACATCGCTGCTGTGGTGAAAAATGAGCTACCTGAACACATTCAGGAATTCTGGAAAGTCTTTTCTGAAGCTGAGTCACAAGCTATACCACCGCACAGAGATTATGATTGCGCTATTGAGTTCGTCCCATGTGCTACTCTCCCTAAGAGTCGTTTATTTAATCTGATGATCCCCGAGAGGGAGGCCTTAAAGGAATACCAATACCTGCAGACTAGTCTTGCTGCAGGTCATATAAGACCCTCCAAGTCCCCAGTTGCTGTGGGATTCTTTTTTGTCAAAAAGAAAGATGGGGGTCTTAGTCCATGTTTGGATTTCAGGGAGATTAACAAGATCACTGTGCGCAATCCTTACCCCTTGCCGCTAATTCTGGATTTGTTTAACCAATTGGTTGCAGCCAAGTGGTTCTCTAAGATTGATCTCCGTGGGGCATATAATTTGCTGTGGATCAAAGAAGGCGATACCCCAGAAGGTAATTATGAGTGCCTAGTAATGCCTTTCGGCCTTACAAATGCTCCGGCGTTCTTTCAAAATTTCATCAACAACATTCTGAGGCCGTTGATCGGTAGGAGTGTTATCGTTTATTTTGATGATATTTTGATCTACTCGCCCGATCTGGAGTCGCATTGGCAGAGAGTCCGCGAGGTTCTGCAGATTCTGAGAGAAAACTTACTCTTTTCTAAACTGGAGAAATGTGAGTTTGCGGTACAGAAAATTAGCTTTTTGAGGTACATTGTTTCCAGTGATGGGTTTGAGATGGACCCGGGGAAGGTTCAGGCGGTATTGGAGTGGCCAAGACCTGAATGCTTGAAGTCAATTCAGAGATTCTTGGGATTTGCTAATTATTACAGAAAATTCATGAAGAATTTTTCTGTTATCGCCAAACCCCTTACTGATCTGACTAAGAAGGGTGCCAATACTGTCCAATGGTCCCCTGAGGCTGTCAAGGCATTTGAGCATCTCAAGAAGTTTAGCTCTGCTCCTGTGTTGATCCAGACAGATGAGACTAAGCCCTTTCTGGTAGAGGTGGATGCCTCATCAGTAGGAGTGGGGGCTGTTCTGTCACAGGAGGGAGAGGATGGGGTACATCCCTGTGCGTTCTTCTCTAAGAAATTTTCACGGCGGAGCTCAACTACGATGTTGGGAACAGAGAATTGCTGGCTATTAAGCTTGCGTTTGAGCATTGACGACATTTTTTGGAGGTCGCTAGACATCCTATACAAGTCTTCACTGATCAAAACAATCTGATCTATCTGGATGCTGCTAAACGTTTGAATGCCCGTCAAGCTAGGTAGGCATTGTTTTTCACCTGGTTCCATTTCTCTGTGACTTATATACCTGGGACAAAGAATGTTAAAGCTGATGCTTTGTCTCAAAGTTTCTCCCCAGCGGATAATACTGAAAAAGAGGAATCTATTCTGCAGAAAGGGGTGGTGGCAGCTATAGGTTCTGAGTTGGAAAATAGCATTCTTAAAGCCCAGGATGCAGCACCAACCAACACTCCGTATGGGAAATTATTTGTGCCTAAAGCCCTGAGAAGAGCTTTGTTTGCAGAATGTCATGAGTCTGGTTTGGCGGGTCATCCAGGGATTGCCGAGACTAGAATGTTGATCGGTCTGAATTTCTGGTGGCCGAGGTGGCTAAGAGAAATCGTCAAGTGAGTGCATCAGTGTACCGTGTGTGCTAGGTCTAAGGCTTCTCATGCCCCAGCGGCAGGGTTGCTGTGCCCATTAGAGGTTCCTAGTTCCCCATGGACGCATCTTGCAATGGATTTTATCACCGACCTGCCGGTGTCTGAGGGTTTTTCTGTCATCTGGGTCGTGGTACACCGGTTTAGTAAGATGTGTCATTTGGTCCCGTTCAATAAATTACCCTGCACTAAGACACTTGCCAGGGCATTTGTGAAAGAGATTGTCAGACTCCATGGTGTACCCACGGACATTGTTTCCGATAGCGGACCACAGTTTGTGGCTCGATTTTGGTGTGCCTTTTGTGACAGACTTAAGGTTTATTTGTCATTTTCATCGGGCTATCATCCGGAGTCCAATGGACAGACCAAAAGGAAGAACCAGGACGTTGAGCAGTCTTTGAGATGTTTTGTAGCAGACAATCAGGAGATGTGGTCGGAATATCTACCATTAGCTGAGTTTGCTCTCAATAATCATATGTCTTCTTCGGCTGGGTGTTCTCCTTTTTTTTTGCTGTACTGGGAAGCATCCATCTTTCGGTCCTTTTTCTAGGATTGGGGCAGTGGTGCCTGAGGAGGAGAGTTTTTCTGGAAATTTGGAAAGGGTTTGGACCAGTGTGCGCCATAATCTGAATCAGGCTAATAGGAGGTCTAAAAAATATTTTGACAAGAAAAGGGAGGCGAGGTTTGTTGTTGGGGACACGGTTTGGTTGTCCTCTAAGAATCTGCATTTAAAGATCCCTTCTAAAAAAATTGGGGCATAAGTCTGTAGAACCCTTCAAAGTGGTTCAGATTGTCAACTCGGCAGCGGTCAGATTGGACATTCTTTCGTCCTGGAAAATTTAATTCAGTTTTTCATGTATCTTTGCTGAAGAAAGTTGACACGCCTGATAAAGTAGCTACGCTGTCTGCTCCTCCAATTGATGAGGACTATGAGTTTGAGATTTCACGCATTCTTGATTCCAGGTGACACAGAGGAGGCTTACAGTATCTCGTGTCCTGGAAAGGTTTCGGTCCCGAGGACAATTCCAGGGTGAAAGCTGTGGGCGTCTCAGCCTCAAGATTAATTGAAGCTTTTCACAGGAGATTTTCGAATAAGTCTCGGCCTAGAGGATCCGGTGGATCCTCGTTAAAGGGGAGGTATTGTTAGAATCTGCTCAGTTTGTGACTATCCGCCATTTTCTTGTAGTGTTCTGGCTGCTGGTCTTTTTCCCCTGGTGCTGGGTTTGCCTTTGGTCAGGTGACTGTATCACCCTTTATTAATCTGCACCTGTCTCCCATTCCTTGCTGGACAACAGCACGGTGGCTCAGTGGTTAGCGCTGCAGCCTTGTAACGCTGGGGTCCTGGGTTCAAATCCCACCAAGGACAACATCTGCAAGGAGTTTGTATTTGAAATTTCGTTCAACTTCAAAATTGTGTCCCACTTGTTGTTGATTCTTCACCAAAAATTTACATTTGGTATCTTTATATTTGAAATATGATATGTGAGAAAAGGTTGAAAAGTTCCAGGGGGCTGAATACTTTTGCAAGGCACTGTATATGGTAAAAATCAATTAAAACAATGTATCTAAATTGGTATCAATATCATCAACTCACCGTGAAAAAAAGCAGTCTTTCAGCTCCATTGACATGAAAACAATCTCAGAAAATAATGACACAAACCAATTTTTTTCCAATACTTAAATTAGTAGGTATTACTGTGTTCCTACTATCTGGGAGAATGATGTTGCCAGGTAATTTTTACAATACAATTTTTACAATACAAATTAACGCCGTAAAAACAAAATCCCAAATTTAAATAATTTCATCCCATTTTCAGTATGTTGTATGGTAAAATGAAGGGTGTCAATCAAGGGTAAAACTTATCCTGCAACATAAACAAGTCCGTATGCAGCTATGTCAATAGAAAAATTAAAAAGTTAAAAATCTTGGAAGAAAGGGAGGAAAGAAACAAAAGCGTGAAAACAAAAATCCTGTACCTCTTAGGCTAGTTTCACACTAACGTTCGGAGGTGCAGCACAGGGCCGCCACTAAGCTCCACCCCGGCCGCGCCTCCTCCGGTCAGCTCATCCTCTGATCGCATGACGCTGCATGCGATCAGCGTACCCTATATTTAGTGTTGGGTACGCTGGTCGTGCGATGGGATGATTTTACCGGCGCTTGCGCCCCTTTGGCGCTGCGCCGCGCGCACAAAAATGCAACACAGTGCGTGGGGGCGGAGCTTAGCGGCGGCCCTGCGCTGCGCCTCTGAACGCTAGTGTGAAACTAGCCTCAAGGGGTTAAAAGAATTTGCAACCATTACTGGCATGACTGGCTCAGTAAATAAATGTGTTTCCTACGACTTCACTACAATAAAGAATTATTTCTTAGATCTCTGCACTTTTCCAAACCTCAATTTTTCCTTGCAGAAATGTATAAATAAATTGACAATGGGGCATTACCAGGTGTGGCGGTGTCATTGCACCTTTCACTGACCGGCACACAAACCACCGCAGGTCTACACCTGTATGCTGTACAATCACAGACTCTCCCTGAAGACAGGCTTTATTGGAAATTCGTTCATTGGCAAATTCAAAGAGTTAATGGTTTAGATCTCTGAATAACCACATTACCTGATAATACTGTGTCTTCCACAAAAGCCACATCTCCTTTATCATCTTTCAAACATCTGATCAAAAAAGAAAGAGCATGCAGCCACAAGTCATTATTTTATACAACCGTGCAACAAAAGAAAGAAAAAGTTCCATAAAAAATGCATGGGATAGCGCCAGCCAGGGCCATATTCACTTAGAGGCCCAGTTGGCTGGTGCTTATTAGTGATGAGCGAATGTGCATGGATAAGGTGTCATCCGAACATGCTCATGTGCTAACCGAGTGTCTTCGGTGTGCTCGAATATTATCATATAATCATAGAATGCTAGAGTTGGAAGGGACCTCCAGGATCATCGTGTCCAACCCCCTGCTCAAGGCAGGATTCACTAAACCATCTCAGACAGATGTCTGTCCAGCCTCTGTTTGAAGACTTCCATTGAAGGAGAACTCACTTCCTCTTGTGTCAGCCTGTTCCACTCATTGATCACCCTCACTATTAAAAAAGTGTCTTCTAATATCTAATTTGTATCTTCTCCCTTTCTAATAAACAGGCAATCCCTGCATGTATTGTGGCTGTTGAACAGCCGCGGGAACACAAACCTATTTTTCGAGCATGCCGAATACACTAGGTGCTAACGAGCACACGAGCATGCTCGGATAACACCTTATCCAAGCACAGTCTCTCATCACTTGTTAGAGGGGCATCTCCTATATACATTGACCAGTGAAATGTGTGTAATTCTTTGTTAAGGGATGACTGTGCTGTAGAAATGAGAGGAGGGCACATAGATGAGGCAAATAAAATCTGCAAAAGGTGCAAACTATTTTGAGAAGCCAACACAATGTTTTAACTTTATTGTTTAAGATCAATTTATGACTTAAAGAGAACCTGTATTGTCCTCAAACGTTATTGACTTGCAGATATGGTTAATCCGCAGATTAATAGGGTTACAATACAGTACAGCAGCTGTACTGAAACAGCAGTTACCAGCAGAAAATACATTTTGTTACTCCTGGGAGCCGCCGGCTTTCAGTCATAGAGGCGTGCTTGGAGAAGCAACAGTCACTGCTCACTGCACAGTGAGCGGCGTCTGTAAGCACACTCCAGTACTGTGATTGACAGCTTTTTTTGCAGGGCATCTGTGGAAAGTGAGCTGTCAATTAAATTGCTGGAGTGTGCTTACAGCAGCCAGTCACAATGTTGTGAGCAGAGACTGTAGTCATTCTGACACTCCTTTATCACTGAAAGCCAACGGTTCCCATGAGGAATATTTTCTCCTAACAGCAAGATTTTCAGTAAGGCACTGGACATCAACGTAACGCTATTAACCTGCAGATTCAGGGCTGCCATCAGGGTATTACTGCCCTTACTAGCGTATGAGGTCCTGTGAGCAGAGGGGGCCTGGACCGGGCCCCATCTGGTCACTGGGTCCCAGAGGAAGGAGGATCCTTCCGAGGCAGTAACTGAACGTGCGTCCTCGATTCAAAGCCGCCAGCCAATCACAGGCTGGTAGCTGACATCAGCACACACGTCACCGGCGTATAACGTCACTGTCATACGCTGGCGAGTCTGCGCTTCAAATGGATGGAGGGGACGACAACGCTGGACCTCAGCCAGGTAAGGAGAAAGTGTGTTTTATTGAAAGCGGCAAGCCACAAAATGTTTGGGCAGCAGAATGGGGCAGGATGGAGACAAATGGGGGAGGATGGAGACACATGGTGCAGGATCATGGGGAACAATGGAGACAGATGGGGCAGGATGGAGACACATGGGGAAGGATGGAGACACATGGTGCAAGATCATGGGGCAGGATGGAGACAGGTGGAGCAGCAACATGGGGCACGGTGCATGCACAAGGTGCAGGATCATAATGCAGGATGGAGGCAAGTGGAGCAGGATCAAGGGGCAGGATGGAGACTCATGGGGCAGGATGGAGATGATGGAGAGAATGGAGTAGGATCATCAGACACATGGGGCAGTATCATGAGACATATGAGGCAGGATCATGGGATAGGTGAAGCAGAATCATGGAACCGATGGGGCACGACCATGATACAGATGGATCAGGATTATGTGACATATGGGGCAGGATCATGAGACAGATGGGGACAGATTATGGAACACATGGGGCCAGATGGAGATCATATGGGACAGGATGTTACATCACCTGGGGGCAGAATGAAGACACATGAGGGCAGGATGGGAGAACATATGGCTGGAGCCACAAATGAAACAAAAGGAGGCTAGGATGGGTGATATTATTACAGTAGGGGCTAATTAAGGGATATCATTACTGCAGTGATGTATTTTATTTTTGAGGATACTGGTGTAGGTACTGGTACTGTGCAGGGTGACACAATGTTGCCTGTTTTATTCATCTGGTGTAGTGTAGAAGTTGGGAAAAAATTAAGTAATGTGCTCTTCAAGTGGTGCTCTAGATAACTGTGTTACTTTCTGCAGAGACGAGTCCTGGCTGGAAGAAGTGATGGCGATCTGTGCTGGAGGAAGATGAAAAGCGAAGATAAAGGACTTCAACTAGAGATGTCACTGGTGAGTCAGTGTATTACCTGTACACTTACACTATACACTGTATATTATATACAGAGCTCTTGTGTATCATGTCACCGATGATCCCTGTATTACCTGTACACTGACACTATATACAGAGCTCCTGTGTATAATGTCAATGGTGATCACTGTATTACATGTACACCGACACTATACACAGAGCTCCTGTTTATAATGTCAAAGGTGATCACTGTATTACCTGCACACTGACAATGTATACTATGTACAAACCTCATGTGTATAATGGCACTTATGGTGATATTAGTATGGCGATTCTTTTTAGTAATGATCAGTATTGTAGTATTCGGTCAATACATGGGTGGCAATATGTGGTCAGTTCATGGTGTGACAGTATTTGTTCCATGTATGTGGTATTATTCAGTCGCTATGTGGTGGTAATATGTTGTGTGATCATGGTGTGGTGTAATATTATTGGTCATTTTAAACATTGAAAAATAAATAAAACTATACCTAAAGAGTATTGGATATTTTAACAAATGTTTAAGTTACAGTAGAGTAGGGCACACCAAAAGAGTCTACCTTGTCGTGGTGACGGATTAAAAAACTTTTGACCAAACAAAAGCTGATGGCTATGTATGTCATCTGGTAATGGGAACGGTTAATGTGTGATTTGTGAAGACGTGGTGCAGAAGTGGAGTTTTTCCAAGAGTGGGTGGTGGGACTGTGGAAGGTTTTAGGAGTGGAGGAGGGGCTGGTGTGGAGCCTGGGTGGAGTCTCAAGGGGACCCAAAAATGTTGCCAGTATGGGGGCCTGAAATTCCTGGTGGCAACCCTGTGCAGATTAACTCTATATCTACAGATTAATACCATTTAGGGACATGACATGTTCACTCTAAGGCATACTACTAGTAAGGTAAAATCTAAGGTACGAGCCAGTCTGTGTCTACAAACTCCAGAAATGTAATTCCAACATTGTCTGCTGCTGAAAATGAACTGATGAGGCCGAACCGATGATGTCTGGTCATTTTTATCCCTTTGGGATGTAAAAACTAAATGTAGGGGTAAATGAAGTTTAGTCATACTGGTTCAATATATTACATTAGCTATATTTGTTTTTTTGTTGAACAGTAGCTATTAATTTCTTTTACTTAGCTTTTATTGCAATTTAAATACAGATACACAAAAAAATTTCTACAAAAAGAATCACATTTCGAAAGTGAGATCTACATGAAAAAGGAAAAGAGTACATTAGCATTTATACATCAGCATCAATTTTTATCTGTAGGATATCAGTTGTCTGAGGTTTTATCTAAAAAGACTAACCAGTTGCATTATAACTCACCTAAAGGCGCCTTCATCCCCATAGTACGGCTCTCCAGGACCACGTGTGCACTTATCTTCCTGACCGGCACACTGCTCACACAGGTTCGCCTCTTGGGCTCCTGGGGCACAGCTCGCTGAGAAGATCTCTGAGGCAACTATAGTGAAAACAAAGCGGAATATGTCACCAATACACAGAAGAACACTGACTATGATCAACTAGTAAAAAAATGTTTGTACAGTTGCAAATTAGTCTAATAGATCTTTCCAATCTGCACAACTATAGAAATGTATATAATTTTTTTATAAAATGTTAATAGGATAGCTGTAGTAGGTAGGTCATGGCAGGCAGTCACATACCGCCAATGGCAGCAGACCATGCTGCCTCTATGAGGCACATGAGTTGGGGGGGAGGCGCATACTATATGGAGGACAATGTGGGACCCAATATACTGTATGGAGGACTATGTGGAGCCCATTATATTGTATGTAAGACAACGTGGGACCCATTATACTGCTTGTAAGGCAACGTGGGGCCCATTATACTGTATAGAGGACAATATTGGGCCCAATAGACTCTACAGAGGACTATGTGTGGCCCATTATACCATATGGAGCACCATGTGGGGCCCATTATACCTTATGGAGGTATATTTGGGACCCATTATTACAGTATGGAGGACTATGTGGGGTCCATTAAACCGTATGCAGGACTACATGGGTCCCAACATACCATATGGAGGGTTATGTTGGCCCCATTATACTATATGGAGAGTTGTATGGGGTCCATTATTCTATAAGGAGGGCTATGTGGGCCCATTGTACTGATGAAGAAGCTACATGCTTCTAAATGCGTTGATGAATAAACCACTTACTATTAGATTGGCATTTTATTCTTCTTCCTACGGCAGCGCAGAAGTAACCCATTTGTGTTTTCCATTACTTATGGTGGTAGAAGTGGACATATCATTGATACAGCCTGTCCAGACAGAAGGCCCAATGCAACACATAGCTTCAGTCATAGACAAGACTACAAAAGGCCCATAAACCATTCTTGCATAGGGGCCCTTTTCTGTGTTTTTCCACCTCTGGGTTGTATGTAGGCACCAGTACAACTTAGTTGTATGTAGCATCTCCTAGAACATTCATTAGGAATTAGTGCAGAATGACTGGTGGTTTGCACAAGGCAATTTCTAGTAAAAATGAACTATGGAAAGTACTTATAGGAATTTGGAGTATATCACTAATATTTTTTTTTCATATTATTGTTGATTTTTAAGAGGTGCAGTAAAGGTTTAGTCCTAGCTCTACAGGATCCGATCAGATCACCAGGCTAGCCCTGCATCTAACCAGGCAAGCTGTTCTCCTTAGTCAATCAACTGAGGGAGGGAAGCTGACCAGACTGGATGCGTCTTGGAGAGAGACAGGCCAGAATCTCTCTTTGAGAAGAGTCTGCACAGTCTGTGTGCAGAGAACCGCAAGTATCAGGAGTTGCTATGGACAATAGCTGTTTTGTTTGACCGAGCTGAGGTATGAGTAACCAGGGTCCATTCTGTTTAGTTAGTGCCTGCACAAGGCAAGGGATTTATGTTTATGAGTTTGTTTTGGTCCTGTACAATCTGTGGAAAACAATTAAAACTGCAAATGTTTGGACCAAAACTGTATTGCCTGTGTGAACACTGCTTAAGGCCCAATGCCTACCAGAGCAAGTGAATCCCTATAATTCATGGAGAATGCGAGTGTAAGGAGGTGGTGGGGACCCTCACGTGCCTCTTCTCCCTTAGTCAACAAATATATCGTGGCACTGCTGCGTTGGTGCACAAAAGAAGGTTCCCACACCAGTATAGATAATGAAAAAAATTTTGGCACTCAACTTGTTGCAAGGTGAAGATTTTTATTTGCAGTCTCAAATCTAGACGTTTCGGCTTATACAGACAAGCCTTCATCAGTATGCCAGACTGCTCTTTTGAAAAGGTTTGCAGTGTATTCAGAATCTAGCCACCACTAGGGAAATGGTGTAGGTAGTATGATCCGTCTTAAAGATTTAGTATGCAAAGATCTGTTGTAATTAATGAATAGAATAACAGGTTGAAATCCCATGAAAGACTTTGTGTAAATGGTTTTGTACCAGGCCAGGATTCATTTGAAAGTAAATGGGGGTCAGATCAAGGTTGCCACGCTGTGTATAACGGCGTTGGTGGGTGTCGGCGTGATATGCCCTGGAAAACGCGGTATCCACCGCTTGTGTCCCGGGTGACATTTACTTTCAAATGAGCAGTCTGGCATACTGATGAAGGCTTGTCTGTATAAGCCGAAACATCTAGATTTGAGACTGAAAATAAAAATCTTCACTTTGCAACAAGTTGAGTGCCAAAATTTTTTTCATTATCTTCTCCCTTAGTGGCTGCTCACTGAGTTGTATGCAGCACCTCATTGTTTATTAATGTGAAATGTAATGTTTATGTACTATAATATCATGTGTCTGTCAGGTATTGTGCATAGGCTTAGGGATAGGAACTTAGATAATATAGGACCATAGGGGTATTAGAATAGAGGGGGGCACATTAGAGATACATACTAGAATAGACAGGAGTGTTAGCTAACTACAGGCAGGATAGGGGTTAAGCAAATGGGAGGGGTCAAAGAGCAGAGCAACACAGAGCAGGGAGGTATAGGACTGGGCCTTCCTGACTAGAGATAGAAGCCTGGGCACCCTTGCCCAGGGCAGGGTGCATGCAGTACTGAGTCCAGATGGATTGCTGGCCGTGGGTATAAAGCTGTGATGGCAGTAAAGGGTCCCAGGTGGAGAATAGTGCAGTCGGGCACCTGCTCAACGGGACCATCCCCAAGAAGGATTATTTTTCAAGCTGGTGTTATAAAGTATTCTAATTTACTGAGATAATGACTTTTGGGTTTTCATTGGCTGTAACCCATAATCATCAACATTAACAGAAATAAACACTTGAAATAGATCACTCTGCTTGTAATGACTTCATATAATATATGAATTTCACTTCTTGTATTGAAGATCTGAAATAAATTAACTTTTGGAGGAGATTCTAATTTAGTGAGAAGCACCTGTATCAGTGGTTGCTAAGGACAACGGCTATTTTGCTTGACTGAGCTGGGGCTAGCTCAGGCATGTATATGTAGCCAGGGCCCATTATGTTTAATTAGTCATAGATATACACTCACTGGCCACTTTATTAGGTACACCTGTCCAACTGTGTGTTAAGACTTAATTTCTAATCAGCCAATCACATGGCGGCAACTCAGTGCATTTAGGCATGTAGACATGGTCAAGACAATCTCCTGCAGTTCAAACCGAGCATCAGTATGGGGAAGAAAGGTGATTTGAGTGCCTTTGAACGTGGCAAGATTGTTGGTGCCAGAAGGGCTGGTCTGAGTATTTCAGAAACTGCTGATCTACTGGGATTTTCACGCACAACCATCTCTAGGGTTTACAGAGAATGGTCCGAAAAAGAAAAAAAATCCAGTGAGCGGCAGTTCTGTGGCCGGAAATGCCTTGTTGATGCCAGAGGTCAGAGGAGAATGGGCATACTGGTTCGAGCTGATAGAAAGGCAACAGTGACTCAAATTGCCACCCGTTACAACCAAGGTAGGCAGAAGAGCATCTCTGAACGCACAGTGCGTCGAACTTTGAGGCAGATGGGCTACAGCAGCAGAAGACCACACTGGGTACCACTCCTCTCAGCTAAGAACAGGCATCTGATGGCTACTTTCAGCAGGATAATGCGCCATGTCATAAAGCTCGAATCATCTCAGATTGGTTTCTTGAACATGACAATGAGTTCACTGTACTCAAATGGCCTCCTCAGTCACCAGATCTCAATCCAATAGAGCATCTTTGGGATGTGGTGGAACGGGAGATTCGCATCAGGGATGTGCAGCCGACAAATCTGCGCCAACTGTGTGATGCCATCATGTCAATATGGTCCAAAATCTCTGAGGAATGCTTCCAGCACCTTGTTGAATCTCTGCCACGAAGAATTGAGGCAGTTCTGAAGGCAAAAGGGGGTCCAACCCGTTACTAGCATGGTGTACCTAATAAAGTGGCCAGTGAGTGTAATAGGGTAAGTGTGACGACCAGGAAAGGCAACGTCCGAGAGTGGACCCTCTGGATCGCGGAACTGGAGCTCCCGAGGGCGAGCGCGCCAGGTGGAGCTGACCCCTATACAGGGACCGATAGGGGCAGACCCTCAGAAGACAGATACCACGACAGCTAGAACCAAGAGGGGCAGCTCAGGGGACCAGAGAGCAACTGGCGGAACAAAAGCACAAGACAAAGTGGAGATACAGGATGGGTCAGGAACACAGGGCAGAGCACGGAGCGCAGAGTAAGGAACACAGAACTGGATATGGGGCACAGGACGGAGTAAGGAGCATAGGACTGAGTGAAAGGTACAGGACTGAGTACAGGACGGAGTACGGCGTACAGGGCGGAGTACGGAGTACAGGACTGAGTACAGAGTACAGGACGGAGTACAGAGTACGGCACGGGGTACCAAGAGGAAGTTGCAGGGAAGCCCCCTACAACTCGGCCAGAATACCGCTAGGTGAGGCACACGATAATCAGGCGTCTCCACCATCTTGGAGACGCCTGATATACCATACGCTGCCGGGTGATTGGCGGCCAGGGCCTCTGGGCGGGCACTGCAGGGTTAAGAATCCTGCAGAGCAAGCGCCCGCGGCCTAAGGCTGACGAAGGAGTTCTTCCGAAACACGCGTCGGGGCGCGTTACCTTGGCAACCCGCTTCCACCACTGTCCTTTATTCAGCTCACTGGGTAATATACCATGCTTTATTAAGCTATATGCTTTTTCTACTATTGTGCGTTAGATATTCTGTTCATTGCACATGTCATAGATTGTATTCCTGTGCTGGCCCATTTTTACCAAATAGCGCTACATGGCAGTTGATCTCATTATATTGGGTCATATGCTTTTTGTATTGTAGAAGCGTTGGATATTTTGCTCATTGTATAGCGCTCTACATAGTGCTAGAAATTTGTCTATATAAGCGCTCCCATAATTGCATATTTTAGCACTCCCTATGTGAGTTTAGTACCTTTTACCCCATTATTCCAGCAGCTATTTTTTCACAATTTTGTGTTATTTCACTTCTGTGTTATTCTTTAACATATATATTTGTTTTTTACACATATCAGTGTTACACATTTTTTGCAAACTTTATTACAAATTCTGGTATAGCGATTTATATTTCACATTTTATTATTGTATTTTATCAATTCTTTATCACTTCACTAATTTTGATGCACTTATATTATTATTTTTTTGCTGCTTTATTCGGGGATTATTATACATGCTTGATTCATACAACAAAAAAACTTTTTTGTACAGTGGTGAAATTAACATAGTATGTAACTAGATTATTAATACATTGAGGTGTTCTTTCTGCCATATAATATAACATTTTTATATGTTTTTTATCCATTGTTGTTGTATATTGTGCCAGAATTTATAATAATAAATAATTATTTTTGTTATATTTTCTTTGGTTTTCATTAAGTTCCTCATATACACATATTCATTAATTTGTGGTTCGTGTACATCACGTATTAGTTTTTCTTTCTCTATTGATACCGGATGGTCTGCCATCCAACCTTAAAGGGACACATTGTCAATTTATTAAATCATATATTTTTTTGTATGTCATTGATTTATTATACATTGCTGGAGTGTTCTTTTCCTTCTTTATTTCTTCAGTAGGACAATATTCTAACTTCAAGACTCCTTGTTCCTGATGATCTCTCAAGAAATGATACTTCACATCAATATGCTTGGTTCTTGGATTGACTCTTTCCATCTGAGCAAGAACAAGACATCCTTGATTGTCCCCTTTGAATTTTGTCGGTTCCAACTGTGGTTGTCCTAAGTCTGTCAACAATTGTCTTAACCACAGAACTTCTTGACTTGCATGTGCTGCCGCAACATACTCTGCTTCTGTTGAAGACAGTGTCACAATTTGTCTGTTTCTTACTTGTCCAACTTATTGGTCCACCTGAAAGGAAAAAAATATGTCCACTGGTAGATCTTCTGTCAGTTGGATCTCCAGCCCAATCTGCATCAACGTATCCTGTTAAAATGCAATTATCACTTGTGGGTAGTTTGAGATTAACATTGCTGGTTCCTTTCAAATAACGCATTACTCTCTTCACAGCATTCCAGTAAGCTTTATTTGGTTTTGACACCATTCTACTCAGGATTCCTACTGCTGCTGCGATGTCTGGCCTTGCAACAGTCGCTAGATACAGCAGTTTTCCTATTGCTGTTCTGTACTCTTCATTATTTGGTAACATATTTTTCTCAGTATTCATCTCTTTAAGATAATTAGTTTCCATTGGAGACTTTACTGTTTTTGCATCCTTCCATCAAAATTTTTCTGTTATGTCTTGAATCATGTGATTTTGATTCAGTAGGAAGCTTCCGTCTTCTTCTCTTTCTATCTGTATTCCTAGGTACTGTTTCACATTTCCCAAGTCTTTGATTTTGAAATGTTGCTTCAGGGTTTTTAGAATGTTTTCTTTATCCCTTTCTTGTTCAAAACAAATCAAAATGTCGTCTACATATATGAGCATATAAATCCATTTATTCATCAGCCTTTTTGTGTACAAGCATGGATCAGCTTTGCTTCTTTGAAATTTTTCATTTGTAAGCACTTCCGTGATTTTGTCATTCCACGCTTTAGCTGCTTGCTTTAAACCATATATGCTTTTCTGTAGTTTGCAAACTTTGTTTGGGTTTCTTTCATCTTTGAATCCTGGAGGTTGTTCCATGCAAATGTCTTCTGTTAAATCTGTCAGTGTCCATGTATTTGAGTCATGCATGGATTTCATTTCTGTTTCTGTTGCTTCTATCCATTTATTAGCTTCTTCTTTAGGGAGTTTAGATATGTCTTCCTAAGAGGTAGGTTCATAAATTTTACTTGTGCTTGTCTTGTATGAGAGACGTTTTGGTGGTTTACCTTTGTTTTCTCTCATTGAACGTCTTGGCTCTGTGTCTGTTTGTAGTTGTAGTTCTTCATTTTCAGTATTCTGTTCTTCATCAATTTCAACTACTTTCTCATCAAATACTTCTTCAGCTATGTCACTGCTGTTTTTCTCATTTTTTGAGTCAATTGAAATCATAGTGTTTTCATTTAGATCCTCAATGAATGTCACACTGTTACTCACCGTGACTCTGTCTGTTTTGGGATCTAGGATTCTGTATCCCTTGCAATTTTCACTATATCGAACAAATATTCCCTCCATGGATCTGTTTTGAAGTTTGGAACGTTTTTCTGTTGGAATGAATATAAAAACTTTACATCCAAAAACTTTGAAATGATTGACACTTGGTTTCATAACTTGCCACAGTTCAAAATGGAGTTTTCTTCAGTTTTCTGGACAAAAGTCTGTTCTGTAGATATGTAGCTGTCATTGCTGCCTCACCCCAATATTTCTCTGGTAGTTTGGAATCTGTCAGCATACATCTCATCATTTCTGTCAGAGTTCTGTTTTTCCTTTCTGTTACTCCATTTTGTTCAGGTGTGTACGGAACAGTTTTATGGTGTTCTATACCATTTTGTCTTAAATAGTTTTCTATCTTGTGACCTGTAAATTCACCTCCATTATCACTTCTGATGACAATTGGCTTCCTTTGAAATTTGTTACTCGACCTTGTTACGTTGTCTACAAGTTTACCAAATCTTCAGTTTTGTTCTTAATTATGTGACTGTGTATCTTGAGTAGTCATCTATGAAAGTCACCATGTATCTATTTCCTCCTGATGTAGTCACTTTCATGGGTCCACATACGTCGGTATGCACCAAATCAAGTGGTCTTTTGCTTTTCATCTCACTTTCTTTTGGAATAGATATTCTTGTGGCTTTAGATTTTATACAACATTCGCATCTTACGGTAATTGAGCAATCTGAAATCTTTAGATGTTTTGTCAATTATTTTCTTTGTAGTTCCCTTATACTGTCAGGGTGTCTGTGTCCTAGACATCTATGCCACACGTGAATACAGTTCTTGTAATCATGTGTACATACCTTCATCTGTTCCTTTGGTGTGTCAAGATGATATAATTGTTCATCTGCCTTGACATTGGTTATCACCTTGTTTCCTGCTAGAATTGCACACTCATTGTCTTTGAATTTTACAGTGAGTCCATTGGCTGTTAAACGCTTCACAGATAACAATCCGCCTTCCAATTTTGGAACATACAACACATTCTGTACAAGTATCTTTGAATTTTGTCCAAACTTGTTTGAACAGTTTAGCATACCTTGTCCTATACCTTCTGCGGTTATTTTGCTCCCATCTGCAAAATAAATGGCTTCTTTCTTATCTAAATCAAGTTCAGTTAAGAAATTCTTGTCACTTGTCATATGACTCGTTGCTCCTGAATCAATAAACCAACCAAGTGATGATTTCTTGTCTGTTACTTTAAATGTGCCATTCCAATTATTCTCACATGAATCAGAAATTGTGCTTTTCACTTTCTGTGTATGCTATTCATGTTGTAATTTTTGTTGTTCTGCTTTCCATATGGTATAGTCTTTCTTTAAATGACCTTTTTTCTTACATCTGAAACATTCTCTTGTCTCTTTATTATGGGGTTTCTTAAATTCTGTAGATTTAAGAGCGTTTCCACTGTCCTTTTCAGTAGAAGAATCATTTGTTTGTTCTTTTCTTCTCTTATATTCATCTATTAGTCTGGTTTTCACAAAATCTAATGTGATGTCTTTTTCTGGTCTTGTCTCTAGGGCATTTATCAAGGCTGTATATGAATCTGGTAAACTGCACAATAATATTGCTGCTACATGACTTTCTTTAATGTCTTCACCAATAGACCTTAGCTGTGATATTACTTCCATCATTGCGAATATGTGCTTCTGCATATCGTCATTTGCACTCACTCATACTGTAAAGCTTTCTTAATAGAAATACCTTTTGATTTAAACTAGATCTTTCATATAGCTTTTTCAATGCGTCCCACATTCCTTTCGCTGTTTCTTCATTTCTTATGTGTATTAATTGAGCATCATCCACTAATAAGCTAATGGTGGCTCTAGCTTCTCTATTCTTTCTATCCCATGTCTGATTATCTTCATCAGGTCTATCTGTAATGATTACTTCCCATAAATTGTCCTTAGATAGCAACATCTCTACTCTGAATTTCCATAACTGATAATTTTCACTTTTCAGCTTAGCTACTTGAGTTTCAGCTCTGCTGCACATCATTTTTATATAATCTTACTTGTTTTATGAAGATATTGTGGTGTAGTAACCACTGTGTCCACTAGGGGGTGCTGTGTGGATGTCCCAAGAGAAAGGATGAGTGGCAGAATCCTGAAGGATGGTTATGTATCTCAAGGTGGGTGGCCTTGAGATGGAGACTTATGTATGTGTATTGATCAGCAATGATATTCCTGAGGTGTTTTTTCAAGGTGTAAGGGAGAAGTCTCCAGGATTGGCGGCCCTGGTTACCTACAAACCCACCCAGGGGGTGTGTTTAAGAACCCTATTGTAAAAGACTATGTGAGTGTGTGAAGGACCTGTGATGAGGTCATAGTCATGTGACCCGGTGGGCATGGCTATGGACCATATAATGTGGCCAGGGTAGGTCACATGAGGTGAATGCAGGGACCTGGTTGGTCCAGAGCGGAAGGTCCCGTGAGGAGAGTTGTCTCCTGGCTAACAGCCTGTGTGTGGCTGGGTGTAATGGCTGCCAGCGTCTGTGAGTCCCAGAGGAGAGAGTGGATGTCTGCAGCTTGGAGCAACAGCCATGAGAGAACCCTGACGTGGGTGAGATAATGATGAGGCTGAAGAGCCTGTGTATGCTGGACATTGCTACCAGAGTGAAGCTGTAATGGACGCTATGCTGTTATATGCCGTTTATGTTGCTTCTGTGGGTTTATGATGGAGGAATAAACCGCATGGACTATGTTATGATTTATGAAAACACGGTGCCGGATGTGTTTTGTTCGCTGCCTAGCGAGGATCCCCTAACTGAATAACAGCACTGCCTCACAATATTCTTCTTTCTTCTGTATATCCTGTATGTCGTGATTCTCTGTAATTATCTCCAGTGTGCGGCCATCCAATTCCTGGGTCATAAATTCCTTTGTGACTTTTTCTTTTCAGCCTCATTTACTGGATTTTATTTCCTTCTGTTAACAGAGCTTATCTGCTTCTCTGGTGTCTGAGGTTATCTCCTGGATGTCTGGGACTATCTCCTGTTCTGGGTGTCTGGGACTCTGTGTCCTGGGATTCTGTGTCCTGGGCCCGTAACCAGTTGCAGAGTGTATCTTTTGATAATCCACCGGTACACAGGAGAACTTCAAGCTGGACTCACACATAGCGACTCACCAGCGATCCCGACAATGATATCAACATGTCAGGATCGCTGGTAAGTCACTATGTGATTGCTGGTGAGCTGTCAAACAGACAGCTTCACCAGCCATCAGCACAGCGACTCCGAGCGCCCAGCGTCGCTGTGTACGTTAGTTACCAGCGCGCTGATGCAGGGAGCTGGTAACTAAGGTACACATCGGGTATCTAAGGGACGTGCGTCCCTTAGGCCTGTTTCACACTTGCTTTTTTTTGCAGCGCGTTTTTCCCGCAAAAAAACGCATTGAAAAACGCATACAAAAGCATACAACTGCTGCGTTTTTTTCAAGCATTTTTATGAGCATGCATGAAAAAAACGCAGCGTTTTTAAGCGTTTGTATGCGTTTTTAGTGCGTTTTTACCGCGTTTGCGTTTTTTTCCAACATTAGGTGGCCACTCACACTAACCCAAACCATGACTTTACTAACCCTAACCCTGACCCTAACCCTAACCCTTAACCAAACCATACTTAACCCTAACCCTGACCCTAACCCTAACCCTAACCCTTAACCAAACCATACTTAACCCTAACCCTAACCCTGACCCTAACCCTAACCCTAACCCTGACCCTAACCCTAACCCTGACCCTAACCCTAACCCTTAACCAAACCATACTTAACCCTAACCCTGACCCTAACCCTGACCCTAACCCTGACCCTAATCCTAACCCTAACCCTTAACCAAACCATACTTAACCCTAACCCTGACCCTAACCCTGACCCTAACCCTAACCCTAACCCTGACCCTAACCCTGACCCTAACCCTAACCCTGACCCTAACCCTAACCCTAACCCTAACTCGTAACCAAACCATACTTAACCCTAACCCTGACCCTAACCCTGAACCTAACCCTTAACCAAACCATACTTAACCCTAACCCTGACCCTAACCCTAACCCTAACCCTAACCCTGACCCTAACCCTAACCCTAACCCTAACCCTTAACCAAACCATACTTAACCCTAACCCTGACCCTAACCCTGAACCTAACCCTTAACCAAACCATACTTAACCCTAACCCTGACCCTAACCCTGACCCTAACCCTAACCCTAACCCTGACCCTAACCCTAACCCTAACCCTTAACCAAACCATACTTAACCCTAACCCTGACCCTAACCCTTAACCAAACCATACTTAACCCTAACCCTGACCCTAACCCTAACCCTGACCCTAACCCTAACCCTAAACCCCCTTAACTAACCCTAACTTTACCCAAACCCCTAAATTCCATTGTCTAAACTAATGGTAAAAAAAAAAAACGCATGTGCAAAAAAACGCATACATAAGCATGCCAATGCGCACATATGCTCACCATAGACTTATAATGGGTGTCTTGCTGTAAAAAAACGCATTGCGCGCGCATGCGTTTTTTTGAGTCAAATCGGACGCACAAAAAATGCAACAAGTTGCATTTTGTGCGCCCGAGCGCATACCGCAAAAAAACGCATGCGCGGTAAAACGCGTACAAACGCATGTGTATGCGCACATAAGCGCATCCCATGCAAAGTATAGGAAAAAAAACGCATGCGCTATTTAGCGCTAAATTACCGCGAAAAAAAACGCAAATGTGAAACCAGCCTTAGATACCCAATGTGTATGTTAGTTACCAGCTGATCGCTGGTCTCCCGCCTGTCACACGCAGCGATGCGAGCTGGCCAGCGGGAGACCAGCGACCAAAAAATTGTCCAGGGCTTTCCTACAGCGATCAGCGATACCGGCAGGGGGGGCGGTCGCTGATCGCTGTCACACACAGCGATCTCGCTGGTGAGATCGCTGTTGTGTCACAAAACTTGTGACTCAATAGCGATCTCGCTAGCGAGATCGCTGTGTGTGACGGGGCCCTCACTGAGCAAGTTATCTTGAGTAAACAGCATGTACTTCTTATGGGTAAACATGGGACAAGAATCAGAAGCACACAGCGGTGCTGCTGGTAAAATACAGTCAAAAGCTAAAGTAAAACTAACAACAACAAGAGAGCTTCCCTCCCACAATACAGCAAACATATAACTTCACACTATCACCATCTGCTGTCAGGCTAGTGTAAAGTCCTCCCTTCACATAAAGAATAAGTCCTGATCTGTTGCTTATGCCAACACTACTCACAATTAGAGGATTATTTATACAGTCCCGCCGCTTGAGCTAATTACAGCATGAATTAATTAATAAAAGCCAAACCAATTAAATTTCACTGTTTAATCCTTTCGGAATTAATGTGTCTAGTGCAAATATCCACCGACTTTTGGCGCGTGACATTAATGTGATTGCCTTTGCGCATCTGTGGCTGTATATATTCAACACCAGTAACAATCATATTACATATACACCCTTCAAGGTAATTGGCAAAATGTTTTGATAGAGGGTGGCCCAGAAATTTTTTCTTTATGTTCCTTACATGTTCAGTAATCCTGACCTTCAATGATCGTTTAATGCGCCCTACGTACACCTTATTGCACGGATATCTGATGGTATAGACAACACTCTCTGTGGTACAGATGATATAATTTTGTATTTCAAATTTTTTGCTGTTGTTTCCCCCCATAACCCATAGATTTTAAATTCGGCAGATTTAATAAAAAGTCATTTTTATTAATATCATCTCCGCGCGGGCCTGGTACTATGGAAACGCTTTATCGATGATGTTGTTTTTATTTGGTCTGGTGGTCAGGATACTCTAAATCTGTTTTTAGCTGATATTAATAAAAATGACTATTTTTTAAATTTTACCTCTACCATCAGCACAAGCAACATCAATTTTTTAGATCTTAACATTTTTATTGAAGACTAGATTATGGCCCGATGCTATCGCATCGGGAGGATGCGATAGCATCACACCTCTTGCCATGTTAACCCTCAACACACACACTCATCTCACCTTTCACCATCTCCACTCACTCTTTCACTCCACATACGACCCCTTCTCTCACTTCGTCTCTCATACTCACGCCGTCATCGCCGCTGCTCCACGATCCTCGACATCTTCCGCCGGTGCCATCCTGGATCCAGACGTTGTCCACGCCGGCGACATGTTCTTGCGGCGAGGCCATCTTGAGTATCGTGAAATCCCGCGATACTCAAGATGGCGTCGCCGGAAGAACATGTCGCCGGCGTGGACGACGTCGGGATCCAAAATGGCGTCGGCGAAATCTCGCGAGTTTTCGCCGACTCCATTTTGGATCCCGACGTCGTCCTCGCCGGCGACATGTTCTTGCGGCGACGCCATCTTGAGTATCGCGGGATTTCGCCGATCCAAAATAGCGTCGCCGCAGGAACATGTCGCCGGCGTGGATGCCGTCGGGATCCAAAATGGCGTCGGCGAAATCTCGCGAGATTTCGCCGACGCCATTTTGGATCCCGACGTCCTTCACGCCGGCAACATGTTCTTGCGGCGACGCCATCTTGAGTATCGCGGGATTTCGCCGATCCAAAATGGCGTCGCCACAAGAAGATGATGTCGGGGATCGTGGATCAGCGGCGATGACGGCGTGAGTATGAGAGACGGAGTGAGAGAAAGGGTTGCATGTGGAGTGAAAGAGTGAGTGGACGTGAGTGGAGATGGTGAAAGGTGAGAGGAGTGTGTGTGATGAGGAGTGGTGTGTTGAGGGTTAACATGGAAAGAGGTGTGCGGTGACGTCACCGGTTACAACTGGACGGAAGTTGTTACAACCGGAAGCTGCTTAGGGCATTTATTATTATAGATAACCACATTTAGACTCGTGTTTTTCATAAGTCCACAGATTCGAATAGTTTCATTCCAATCGATAGTTGCCATCTGCCGAATTGGCTATTAAACGTACCTAGGAGCCAATACACACGAATTCGAAGGAATTGTTCAAAAATACAGGACTATGGATCTGAAGCCTCTATGCTCACCCATCAGTTTTTGGAGAAGGGTTACAATAGCTCACTTTTGGAGGAAGCTAAAATTGCGGTAAGAAACAAACCTATAACCGCTCTACGAAGGGAGGGAAATACGATTAATAACAATAAAAGTAAAAATAATAATACTATTTCTGATGACTATATTCCCATTATCACGGAATATAATTCTAATCACCATATTCTGACCAAGATAGTTAAAAAACATTGGGATATACTTAAAGAGGACAAGATCATAGGATCATCAATCCCACAAGGTCCAAGATCTGTTTATAGAAAGGCCCGCACTATTGGAAATATCATTGCCCCTACTGTACAAAAAAATTGTTTAAAGTGTGGTGTAGTAAACCATTGTGTCCACTAGGAGGCGCTGTGTGGATGTCCCCAGAGAAAGGATCAGTGGAAGAATCCAGAAGGACGGTTATGTATCTTAAGGTGGGTGGCCTTGAGATGGAGACTTATGTATGTGTGTGGATCAGCAATGACATTGCTGAGGTGTTGCTTCAATTTGTCAGGGAGAAGTCTCAAGGTAACTAGAGAGATAGGCTGCCCTGGTTACCTACAAACCCACCCAGGGGGTGTGTTTAACGCTTGTCGTAAGAGACTGCGAGTGTGTGAAGGACCTGTGATGAGGTCATAGTCATGTGACCCGGTGGGCGTGGCTATGGACCATATAATGTGCCCAGGGTAAGTCACAGGGGGTGAATGCTGGGACCTGGTCGGTCCAGTGTGGAAGGTCCCGTCTGAGTGAGATGGTGCTGCCTTCTGACAGCAAGTGAATGCTGTGTTAATGGCTGCACGTGCCTGGGAGTTCCCTGGAGGGAATGGACGTCTGCAGTATGCTAAAGGAACCATGAGTGACCCTGACGTGGGTGAGATAACTGAGGCTAGAAAGCCTGTGTATGTTTAACCTGTGTGACCACAGGGATTACAGAGCTGAACTCTGTCATGGACGCTATGCTGTTATGTGAACTTTATGTTGCTTCTATGGGTTTATGCTGCTGAATAAACCGCATGGACTGTTATGAGTTTATGAAAACACGGTGCCGGATGTGTTTTGTTCGCTGCCCAGCGAGGATCCCCTAACTGAATGACAGTGCTGCCTCACAAAAGGAACCAACATTATCCTTTGCAAACAATCCAAAAGGTTTTTTTCCCTGTAGAAAATGCAGGGTGTGTCAACAAACAAGCAGCCCCAAACAACAATGGGTTATAGGGGGTAACAACAGTAAAAAATTTGAAATACAAAATTATATCACCTGTACCACGGAGAGTGTTGTCTATACCATCAGATGTCCGTGCAATAAGGTGTATGTAGGGCGCATTAAACGATCATTGAAGGTCAGGATTACTGAACATATAAGGAACATAAAGAAAAAATTTCTGGGCCACCCTCTATCAAAACATTTTGCCAATTATCATGAAGGGTGTATATGTAATATGATTGTTACTGGTGTTGAATATATACAGCCACAGATGCGCAAAGGCAATAACATTAAATTAATGTCACGTGCCGAAAGTCGGTGGATATTTGCACTAGACACATTAATTCCGAAAGGATTAAACAGTGAAATTGAATTGTTTGGCTTTTATTAATTAATTCATGCTGTAATTAACTCAAGCGGCGGGACTGTATAAATAATCCTCTGATTGTGAGTAGGACCATCCCTAAGGAAGGAGACAGATAGTCTCCGAAACGCATTGGAAGGTATCTTGGTCCCTGCTGCAACCAGTAGCTAACGAAGCAGGCGGTGTCACGTGTTGCCTGATGTCACGCAGGTCCTGGACGGCTGGAGAGACAAGCGAAAGCTGGGAACACAGGAGACCCACCGCGGCTGCGATTATCTGGAGGAACACTGACAAGTGGCTGTCACCGGCCGGGACAGCTCTTTTATAAGGCATTTGGACAACACGCTGTGTTTTTACAGTGAAGATTCTACCATATATCAGAAGGAGGAATCCTGCTGCATCAGCTTCACAGGTACATTTTAGTTATAAAGCCTCTGATATGATGATTTGAGATTCTGCTATGTACAGTAGATGCATTGGATCAAAACCAACCTTTTAGATTAATGTCTCTTGGACTTATTAGAAATTGCTTTTTATCTGAACTTTTGTGGTACAAATTGGCAGCTTTTTATGGAACTTTTACCTTTTTTGCTAACTACTGTGTTTGTATATGTGGTCTTACCCCATTATATCTATGAGTGTTTTATGCGCATGCTTTTTTATGCTGTAATTGATTTTTCTTTTTGACGTTTGGGGTGACAAATGTCTAGCTTTTGCTGCTAAAACTCTCTTGCGCTGAAGCGCCACTTTTTCCATTTCAGCATGTTTAATTAGTGCCTGGCCAAAGCCAGGGATTTATGTTGTTGAGTTTGTTTTGTTGCTGTGAAATCTGTGGAAAGCAATAAAAACTGCACGTGTTTGGACCAAAACTGCATTGCATGTGTGATCACTACCTAATAATGCCTACCAGAGCGAGTGAATCCCACTTCACTGATCACAAGGCCTTATATGCACACAACAACACGATGTGCACAGATCTGTACTTAGGATATTCAGAGTGTCTCAGGGTCCATATGGTGCCATACAGTGGCGGATCTTAATAGGGGCGGATGGGGCGGTCGCCCCAGGCCCAAGGTTTTTTGGGGGCCCAGGGCAGGGGCCAATCCGGTCAGCATCTGTGTGAGCCGCCGCCGCCCAGTGGCGTAGGAAGGGGGTTGCGGGGGGGCGGGGGGTCGGGCCGCCCCAGGCAGCACGTGTGTGGGGGCGGCGCAGCACGGCAGGAGCAGAAATTCCTCCTCTCTGTGCTGTGGGACTCGGGAGAGAAGCGTGGAGGCGGCCGGCCGAGGCACAGTGAGGAGAGAAGAGGACTGAGTATTAGCAGGAGATTTTGGCAGCGGCTAGCGCAGGTGGGTCACAGGTCACTCACCATTTGGGAGGAGGATGCTCTGCCTCTCCCCAGCCTCCCTCCATGCTCAGTCAGCTGCTGAGCTCTCCCTGCGGGCGGCTTCCTTCCTCAGTGTCACACAGAGTCACTCACACTCACACACACAGCAGCCAGGCAGTCGCAGGCAGCCTGTGTAAGGCTGTGTGCACACACTGCGGATTTTGCTGCGGTTCCGCAGCGGTTTTTGACATGTCAATTCTTTCTGCGGATTCTCCTGCGGTTTGCCATCTCATCTATTGAGGAGATGAAAAACCGCAGGGCAAAACCGCAGAGCAATCCGCAGGTAAAACCGCAGGTATTTTGACCTGCGGTTTCACCTGCGGATTTTACAAAATCCACGCGGATGAATCCGCACCTAATCCGTAGCGTGTGCACACAGCCTAAGTGTAACTTATATGTTAACACAAAAAAATGGAGTGAAAGTCCAAAATATTTTAGAAACGTAAGAAATTTATTTGAGGAACAACCCCGTTATCCCGTGCTAAAGTGCTTACCCATCATGTGCTCCAGGACAAGTGCAGCGCCGCCACCAGCGCAAGTGCAGCGTGGCGGCGCTGCACTTGTCCTGGAGGCTGGAGCACATGATGGGTAAGCACTTTAGCATGGGATAACGGGGTTGTTCCTCAGGGTGCGCACCTGGGTTCTTCCCTACACTTTGTGTCCCGTTTTATGGCCCATCATTACAAGAAGCACTTGGCTCCTTTTCACTTCATATTATATGGACAGGACAATTAGCAGCTGATATTACCCGATTCCTTCATTGTAGATGTTGTTTATAATTGTCAGTACGATTTTTATGTATAATAAATTTCTTACGTTTCTAAAATATTTTGGACTTTCACTCCATTTTTTTGTGTTAACATGTTATGTGGGAGTGTCCATTATCGATCCCCTTTGAGTCATAATTTTACAAATGGTGACTCGCCTGGGGTACATTGCGAATTGTTCCATTTGGTATTGTTATATATATATAAGTGTAACTTATACTGCGGCCAGGGGCAGATGAGGCGGAGCTGAGCCTGCACATTACTGTCTGTGTACCCCCTCCCAAGCGCGGCCATTTTATTCCTTTCCAGACCCCGCATCCGAGCAGGCCATTCACCGCCCGGGGGGGCGCCAAATTCGGGAACAGCCGATTTATTATTATTTATATTGTTTGACCATACAATACAATTTCTTGTGAGAAAAAAGTAATTTTTCTTTGTTTTTATGGTCTAATAAATGTTACAATTTGTATACCTAAAAATCAGCATATGCAGTGTTTTTGTGAGAAGAGCCACAAAATTTTGACAGAAAATGTTTTCCTGGGAAGTGGGGTACAGGGGCCCAGGTTTTATGAACAGCCCCGGGCCCATAGTCCACTTAATCCGCCACTGGTGCCATACACTATATTTTCTCCACGGGACACTTGGGGGCAGCCTATACAATTTTATGGATGAAACCAGTTGATTAGTGCATCACTCATCCTCTGTTGTACCTTTTTCGATAGTTTTTTGTTCACGTCCTTCCCACGAGAGTAAGTTCTTTTTAAGGAGAACATTCAAAGGAGCGATCCAACCTGCCACCTCTCCCACCGCAGAATGACAGGATCTCTTGCTTTTTAGTTGATCAAGTTGGAAGCTACTAGATTTTTTCACCACAGCGACGGCATAGTGCAGCGTCACAGGAGCTGGAATACATAATTATGTGGAAGACTGTAATAACATTTAATACTTTTTTTTTGTAAAATGTGACAAAGCCACTGGTAGGTATGTAGATGGAACTTTGAAGTAATGAAAAATTGGGGTTTTATGAAAATTTGTTAAAATGGATTTTTCAGAGGTTTGTACACTTAGGCCTCTTTCACACTTCAGTCTTTTTGCATCAGTCACAATCCGTCAAAGTGTGAAAAAAACGGATCCAATGCAGATTGGAAAAAACTGATGCACTGGATCCGTTTACTTGACGAATCCGTCGCAGCAGCCATTGTATGAAATTTAAAGGAACAGAATTCTGGAGAGAGATAGATAGCTAGATAGAGAGAGATTTTCTGTGCTAGAATGGCTTTTGGGGTTAAATTCAATGAATAGAAGTTCTTCCGGGCATGCTCGGTTTTCACTGGATTCCGTCATGTGACGGATGGCGACAGATCCGCCGCCCATAGGCATCCATTCTAGCAGACGACGGATGGCAACGGATCCGTCAACGTCCGTCTTTTCGACGCAGACAAAAAACGTTACTATGTCTTTTATATGCAGACGACGGACGCTGAAATTCCGATGGATCCGTCAAATGATGGATGAAACGGATGGCCATCCATCGCAATTCGTTGCTAATGCAAGTCTATGAGAAAAAAACGGATTCCGCTAAAAAAACTGACAGATACGTTTTTTTCAAAAAAGGGCGGATTTCGACTGATGTCAAAAGACTGAAGTGTGAAAGAGGCCTTACCGTGTTATTTGCGCTTACTGAAAAAAAACTCCGTAAAGTAAGGCTGCCCGTTATCACCATTGCTGTGTTCTACTTCCAAAGAACCCTTCATGGTTATATCTTTATGTAGTTAGTAGATTAGGTGTCATGGTTTGCTCAGCTTGTGGGATTAGGTAGTTCAGGGGTTAATGTGGACGGCCTCACTCTGAGATTCTGGGAGGCTTTTTATAGCCTCATTGTGGGCTCATTCCTCCTCGCTTATACTCAGACCCTTGGCCGAGTGTGTGTGACCCTGGTGTGCTTTGTGACTGTGAATCTTTATGCTTGCTTGGCTTTGATCCGGTTCTGTCCCTGTTACGAGTTCTGCCTGTTCCTTTTGTACTGCTCTGCTATTCCCGTGTATGACTCTTTTGCCTTGGACCTGACTACTCTCTGACTGCCTCCCTTGTACCACGTTGCTATCTCTGTGTATGATTCATTGCTTACATCTTGACTATTCTCTGCTTGTCTCTCTGGTACCGCACCGCCCTCCCCGTGTATGACCCCCGCTTGTCTGACTTGAGTTTCCCTAGCCTTTACTCCAGGATTCCTGTAATAGAACCCTATAGCCATTTCCTGTAGCAGGGCGTTAAGCCACGCCCCCTGTGGTCACATGATCGTAGGTCCATGTACTGCTAACCTACTTTCAGTGTCACAGGACCTGTTATCTGAACTTTCCCTGCAGTATCGGAACCCGGGTCCTCCCGTAGTCTGGGTGAGTTACCCTGTTCAGCTGCGGCAGTCCGCCGGCGCTGACAGGATCCTGATATTAGGTGACAAAAACCTTGTGATTCCCTTTAAGGAACGCACCTCATACTCACCTATTTGGTGTTACAGTAAAGCACCATGATGCAGTGAAGCAGTGTGAGGTGTCATGACTTCCTTTTTCCATGTACTGTGGTTATACATAATTCATTATTTCTTTTGCACCATTTTTTTGTTTGAGCTATATTAATCTTTTCATTTGTGCCTTTACCTCTGGACTATTTTCCGTTTTCTCCATTTCATTTTTTTCCACCTCTTCTTCCAAGAGCCATATCTTTTTTATTTCCCACCCACAAAACCATATGAGGGCTTGTTTTTTTGTGGGCCAAGTTGTACTTTTAAATTACATCATTCATCTTATAATGAGATACACTGGAAAGCAGAAAGTGCGTTGATGTGTATTGAAATTGCAAAAAAAAATTGTAATTTCACAATTTTATGGGTTTATTTGTTCACCATTTTCCCTATAAGGTAAAACTGACATGGAAACATGATTCCTCAGGTGAGTACAATAATGCAGATACCAAACTTGCAAAAGATTTTTTTTATTTAACCCTTTTCCAACATGTGGCGTAATAGTAAGCCAATGATGAACTCCCCCTGTTTGGTGAGGGCTCCGGCACTGAGTCTGCACCTTTCCGGGTACATTACAGCTGATCTATACAGCCGACATGTGCCCGCAACAGCCGCGGGTATAGTCGCGATTCATTCGCAGCTGTTAACTAGTTAAATCCTGCTGTCAATCTCTGACAGCGTCATTTAACTCGCGCGTCACTAATCCCGCCCATCGGTGACTCACATGATAGCAGGTCACCGATGCGTCAGCATGACAACCTGAGGTCTGCAACAGACCTCTATGATTGTCATTGCCAGATTGCTATGAGCACCGTGAAGCATGAAAAAAGTAAAAAAGTAAACAAAATTGTTTTAAAAAATATTTAAAAAAAATAAAAAGTTTAAATCACCTCCTTTTCGCCCATTCAAAATAAAACAAGAAGAAATCAAACATATACACATATTTGGTATTGTTGTGTTTAGAATTGCCCAATTTATCAATATAAAAAAGAATTAACCCAATCGCTAAACGGCGTAAAGAGAAAAATATTAAAAACGGCAGAATTACGTTTTTTGGTCGCCGCCACATCGCAATAAAATACAATAATGAGCGATCAAAAGATCATATCTACACCAAAATCTACAATTAAAAACCTGAGCTTGGCGCCCAAAAAATAAACCTTCACTCAGACCTAGATCACAAAAAATGGAGACGCTACGGGTATCGGAAAATGGTGCCATTTTTTTCTGTTTAGCAAATTTTGGATTTTTTTTTCACCACTTAAATAAAAAGAACCTATACATGTTTGTTGTCTGTGAACTCGCAATGACCTGGAGAATCATAATGGCAGGTTAGTTTTAGCATTTAGTGAACATTAAAAAAAAGCTGTTGAATTGCACTTTTTTGCAATTTCACCACATTTGGAATTTTTTTCCAGTTTACAGTACACAATATGTTAAAACCAATGGTGTCGTTCAAAAAAGCTTTGGAGAGACCTGAAAATGGCTGTCCACCAATGTTCACCATCCAACCTGATGGAACTGGAGAGGATCTGAAATTAAGAATGTCAGAGAATCCCCAAATCCAGGTGTGAAAAACTTGTTGCATCATTCCCAAGAAGACTCATGGCTGTACTAGCTCAAAAGGCTGCTTCTACTCAATACTGAGCAAAGGGTCTGAATACTTATGACCATGTGATATTTCAGTTTTTCTTTTTTAATAAATTTGCAAAAATTTCTACATTTCTGTTTTTTTTCAGTCATGATGGGGTGCAGAGTGTACAGTAATGAGAAAAAATGAACTTTTTTGAATTTACCAAATGGCTGCAATGAAACAAAGAGGGAAAAATTGAAAGGGATCTGAATACTTTCCGTACCCACTGTATAAACAAAAAAATCGCCCCCCCAATGTTGACCCAGAAAAGTCGGACAAGTGTCATGCGATTACAGTGCGATTTTCCTCACCTAGCGTCTGTATGACATCTGTGTGCAATACGTTTTTAACATCATCTTTTACATACTGTCATTTTCTATGTTATTTAAAGCTAGATTTCTAATAAAGCAATTTTATATACAGAGATAGATAGATAGATAGATAGATAGATAGACATATAATTTCAAAAGCCCCCTATATAATAAACTTTCACCCTTTATTGCCTTTTATATGCCATTCATTGCATATTTGGAATGTGGATATTATTTATACAGAATATGTTATCAAGTTTTTCTACCCCATCTGAGAGCAGCAAATTTATAGGGGCAGAGACCAAGATTCCAGCCATTCACTGACAGGGCTGCTTGTTTTATCTGCTAGAGATCCAGCAGTTGTCTGATTGCTGAGCTTCGTATAATTCCGCCCTCACCACTGACTGGCAGCTGTCAGCTGCTGTAAGCAGAAAGCTGTCAGTCAGTGGAATGGCGGGGTTATACAAGGCTCATGACTAGAATGTGCACTGATTTATGCAACAGATTGCTAAACAGATAGGCACATATCATAAAAGCAAATAATAATAGTATATAATGCTGATGTACACATGATGTTCAAAAATTACCAACAAAAGGGTGTATAAAATATAATGTACAAAATTGTATGACAGAAACTCAAAAGAATGTGCAAAACCAAAAGGAAACAAAAAGGCAAAAGGACAGCTGTAATCAAGACATAGCAGAAGTAATATAATATAATGTATATCCAAGATCAGAGGTTTAAAAAAATGCACATGCGCCCAATATCAATAAACTACATATGTAAACCCTAAATCTGGGTGCATTATAAATATAGAAAGTACATATGTGCTTAATGTGATGCTGCTACTAAAGTGCATGTGCACTAAGCACATGTAAGTCCCATACGAGGTGCATACCTATTGTAAAGTAAATGGGAAAGATAGACCTCTGTCATAAAATGCAGATACACAGGTGTCAAGCACTGTAAAAAAAGCATCTGACATAATTAAATTAATGACATTTGCCAAAAAGTATTAAGGGGTGGTCTAGCTTGCACATTCACTTTACCATAGGTATGCACCTCTATATGGGGCTTACAGGTGCTTGGTGCACAGGGACTTTAGTAGCAGCATCATATTAAGCACCTATGTACTGTCTACATTTATAATGCACCTAGATTTAGGGTTTACTTATGTACTCGGTGCACAGGCATTTTACTGATATTCGGCACATATTCAGTTTTCTATATCTCTGATACCTAGATATAGCGTATTTGTCTGATTATAACACGCACTTTTTTCTCACCAAATTTGGGGGCAAAAGGGGGGTGCATCTTATAATCCGAATGTAAGTTAGCGTAGGGAGAAGGGGCGGCTGTGGTGGAGCTGGGGCCCAAGGAGGCCGAGTCGCTGCTGCAGGAAGCTTATGGCGGCCGAATTAGGGTGATGCTGAGGGATCCTGGCTGGGTGGAGAGGATGTTTGGTGGTTCCAGGCTGCATCAGGCCCCAGTCTTTAAGAAAAAGTCAGTGGAATCCACTTCCTAATGAAATCTAGGCTACCGAGCCGAGATCTCAATTTCCGCATGCGCCACCTCCAGTAGCCATTTTCCCGAAGTCCACCGCAGTGAAAACAATAGGAAGTGGACTCCGCTGACAATTTTTTAAAGCTCGTGGCACACCGTATCTCCAAACCCGTGACTGCCAGCATTGCCCCACTCCTGTCACCGCCTCCAGCTTCCTGCAGCAGCGACTCCGCTCCACTGCAGCCACCCTCCCCCCACCACCCCTGGTAAGCTACAGAAAAATCTGACTATAAGAGGCACCACTATTTTATTAAAGAAACATTACATTTTATTATATTACTTACACTATGTCTTGATTATAGCTGTCCTTTTGCCTTTTGATTCTGTCATGCTACTGCAGTGCATTGTAGTGCAACCTCCACCAGGGGGTGCTGGTGAGGGAAGAGAGGCTGCACACACAGCGTAGCAACACTGAGCAGCAGCACAAGCGCCACCAGGTGGTGAAAGAGCGGTCAGATGAGCTGAGTCAGAAACAGGAGCAGAAGTACCAGAGGTCACAGCAGTAAATGTGGTCAGAAACAAGCCAGAGGGTCAGCAACGGTCGGAAGCAGATACGACAAAGACAAAAGACAGAAGCAAAGTCAAAACCATGGAGTCAACACACTTGACAGGGAAATACTGAGTTACAACAGACAGAGAGAATAAACAGACACAGGGAAGTCAGGGATCACAACAGGACAAATCAGGATATACATGTCGAAGGCAGAACTATAGCTGACACAGCCTGCAGGATGCAGTGGAGCTAAATAGCAAACCTGAAACCAGACTGAGGCTGAGAAAAGTTAACCCCTGAAATGACCAGACTGGGAACATGGAAAGACAGGACTCAAAAACCTGGTCTGGATTATGACAGTACCTTCCTCTCAAGGGGGGCCACCGGACCCCCAGGCTTCCCAAGATAATGTGTATGAAATGCACGAATCAATCGGTCACCGTGGACAGATCGTGCCGGGACCCAAGATAGATCCTCAAGACCGTAACCCCTCCAATGGACAAAATACTGAAGTGAACTGCGGACCATGCGAGAATCCACAATCCATTCCACTTCATACTTAGTCTGACCATCCACAGAGACAGGAGGCGGAGGGGATGGGGACCCAGCAGAGTATGGCACAAATGACTTAAGAAGGGACTTATGGAACACATTGGGGATCCGAAGCGACAGAGGAAGGCGTAAGCGAAAGCCAACTGGACTGACCACCTCAATGATCTCGCAAGGACCAATGAACCTCGGACCGAGTTTAGTAGAAGGAACTTTTAGATGAATGTTCTTGATAGACAACCAGATTTTGTCTCCCACCAGGAACCTAGGTCCTACAGACCGTCGCTTATCAGAAAAATGTTTATGTTTGCCCTGAGCCTCCCCAATGCTCTTCTGGACCTCCCTCCACACCTCCCCCAACCATTGAATTGCTGTATCAGCTCCTGGACATCCTGAATTCAGTTTAAAAAACTTGCCAGAATGGGGGTTAAAACCATAGTTACAGAAGAACGGAGAGGTGCCAGTGGACTGGTTAATCCGATTGTTAAATGCAAACTCAGCCACGGGCAACGAGGAACATCAATCATCCTACTGAGCCGTATCAAAACACTGTAAAATTTGTTCAAGTGACTGCGTCTGAACAATTCCACTTGTCCTTCAGTAAGGTGCCCTGGAAGGGGGTTACAAAAACACTGAATTTCAGGAAAGCAAAGTTTGATCAGCTTAGAGAGGACCTTCGCCGAATTGATTGGGACAATGTCCTCAAAAATAGGAGCACAGAAAATAAATGGGAAATATTCATATCAGTTTTACACACACACTGCGAGCTAGCCATACCGTACAGAAATAAAAGGGCTAGGAACAGGAGAACACCAATGTGGCTAAATAAGGGTATAAAAAGGGCAATAAATAACAAGAACAAGGCATTTAAGAAGCTAAAACAAGAAGGCAATGAGGAAGCATTAAGGGTATGTGCACACGGTGCGGATTCTGCTGCGGTTCCGCAGCGTTTCTGCACCTGCGGGTCCGCAGCAGATTTTGCTGCGTTGTGCAGTACCTTTATTTCCTATGGAAATAAAAAAACGCAGTGCACATGCTGCGGATTTTTCCATGCGGTTTTGCTGCGGTTTACAAACCGCAACATGTCAATTGTTTGGTGCAGAAACGCTGCAGTTTTACACCTCATCCATTATGAGGTGTAAAACCGCCATTATGAGGTGTAAAACTGCAAGCAAAACCGCAGATAAACCTTATCTGCGGTTTTCAATACAAAATCCGCAGAGGCAAAAAACTACGCGTGCACATAGCCTCAAAAGTTATAGAGAAAAAAATAAAATGTGTAAAAAAACAAATACATTTAGCAAAAGTGGAAACTGAGAGACTCATTGCTAAGGAAAGTAAAACAAACCCCAAACTATTCTT
Source organism: Dendrobates tinctorius (assembly GCF_039654945.1). NCBI lineage: Eukaryota > Metazoa > Chordata > Amphibia > Anura > Dendrobatidae > Dendrobates > Dendrobates tinctorius. The sequence continues at coordinate 25,837,706 of NW_027361717.1, forward strand.
TAATTATATAAACAGTAAAATGATTAAAATTGATGGTGTCGGCCCTTTAAAGAACAATGAGGGTGAAATCATAGAGAGCGATGTGGGAAAAGCAAATGTTTTAAATACTTTTTTCTCAACAGTGTTCACACAGGAAAAGGATTTGCCAGGGGAAATGCAGAGTGATAATGTAAATTGCCCATTAAGTATTACCTGCCTAAGCCAGGAAGAAGCGCAGAACCACCTTAGTAAGATTAAAATTGACAAATCACCAGGCCCTGATGGCATTCACCCTCGGGTATTAAGGGAGTTAAGTAATGTGATAGACAGGCCTCTATTCCTTATATTTAAAGACTCTATAGAAACAGGGTCTTTTCCTTTTGATTAGCGGCAAGCAAATGTGGTACCAATATTCAAAAAGGGGTGTAAAAGGGAACCTGGAAACTATAGGCCGGTAAGCTTAACATCTGTTGTGGGTAAAATTTTTGAAGGGTTTCTAATGGATACCATTGTGGAATATCTCAATTTTAATAAATGTTTAACTCCATATCAACATGGATTTATGAAGGATCGCTCCTGTCAAACTAACCTGATCAGCTTCTATGAGGATGTAAGCTCTCAAATGGACCAAGGAGAATCATTGGATGTCATTTATCTCGACTTCTCTAAAGCATTTGACACTGTCCCACATAAAAGATTGGTAAGTAAGATGAGAAAGCTTGGGCTAGGGGAAAATGTGTGTAGATGGGTAGGTAGCTGGCTTAGTGATAGAAAACAAAGAGTGGTTATTAATGGTGCATACTCAGATTGGGCCAGGGTTACTAGTGGGGTACCACAGGGTTCTGTATTGGGCCCCCTACTATTTAATATATTTATTAATGATCTAGTGGATGGCTTACACAGTAAAATATCAGTATTTGCAGATGATACAAAACTATGTAAGGTAGTTAACACAAAGGAGGACAGTTTGCAACTACAGATTTGAGTAAATTGGAGAATTGGGCTGAAAAATGGCAAATGAAGTTTAACACAGATAAGTGTAAGGCTATGCACATGGGAAGGAGAAACAGATGCTACAATTACTTACTAAATGGGAAACTGCTGGGGAAATCAGACATGGAAAAAGACTTTGGGCACTCCAATTTAGCTTCTTATTGACTAAGATCCCTGTGTCAGGCAGCTGCCACCAAAGCAAATAGGGTCATGGGATGCATTAGAAGAGGTCTGGGGACACGAGATGAAAACATAATTCTCCCTCTGTACAAATCACTCGTCAGACCACACTTGGAGTATTGTGTGCAATTTTGGACGCCGGTGCTCAAGAAAGACATTACTGAACTTGAAAGGGTTCAAAGGTGGGCTACTAAAATGATAAATGGAGTTGGTTCACTACAATACCCAGAAAGGTTATCAAAATTAGGTCTATTTACCCTAGAAAAGATAAGACTTAGGGGAGACCTAATATATATGTACAAGTATATCAGAGGGCAATACAGAGATCACTCCAATGAACTGTTTGTACCAAGGACTGTGACAAGAACAAGGGGGCATTCTCTTCGTTCTTCACGGTAAGAGCAGTGAGGCTCTGGAATTCTCTTCCTGAGGAAGTGGTGATGGCCAACTCACTGAGTGAATTTAAGAAAGGAATGGATGCTTTTCTTGTGAGTAACAGTATAGAAGGCTACGAATAACAGAATATTATAGGTAGATGGTTGACCCAGCTTAGGGGAAGGAATTTTTTTCTCTATGGAGAAAATTGGCTTCTACTCTGTGGGTTTTTTTCCTTCCCCAGGATCAACAATGCAGAACAGCTGCACTAAAAATAGGCTGAACAAGATGGACATAAGGTCTTCCTTCAGCCTTCAAAACTATGCTACTATGTTACTATGTTTTACAAAAAGCCCTCCAAAATTTGGACACAAATTGTACCCTTCTATCAGAAACCACACTCAAAGGCACGCCATTCAGCCGTACAACGTGCTCAATAAACAATTTACATTATATAGTGTTTCTGCATTAGGCAATCCTGTCAAAGGTACAAAATGCACCTGTTTACTGAATCTGTCAACCACAGTTTTGCCATTGGAAGGATGGAGATCAGTGATAAAATTCATGGACAAATGAGTCCAAGGTCTATCCGGAATTGGCAATGGCACCAATTCCCCAGCCGTCCGGTTATGGGAGTCATTGGCAAGGGCACAGGTATCACAAGCAGACACAAACCTAGCAACATCAGAGGTCATGGAGGACCACCAAAACAGCCTAGCAATGACTTTCCAGGTGGCCGAGATCGCCGGGTGCCCACTGGGAGCAGAATCGTGGAACTCCCGGAGAATCCTCAACCGGTACTAAACCGGGACAAAGAGCTTATTATCAGTCAAAGATGGAGGAGCAAGAGACTGAGCCTCCCAAATTTCATGCTCCAATTAAGAGGATACACCAGCAACAACCATCCTGTGCTGAAGAATGGAGGAAGGAGGTTCGGGGGGGGTGATATTGAATCAAAAGTGTGAGATAAGGCATCCGCCTTGACAGTCTTGGAAACAGGCTAAAATGTGATAGAAAAATGAAAACGAGGGAAAAAAAGCGACCATCTAGCCTGTCTAGGAGTTAAGCGCTTGACAGATTCAATGTAAGACAAGTTCTTGTGGTCCGTAATCACCGTGATCCGATGAACCGCCCGCTCCAAAAAATGCCTCCATTCTTCAAAAGCCAGTTTTATGGCCAATAACTCCTGGTCATCATAGTTCCTCTCTGCAGAAGAAAACTTCCTGGACAAAAAGGTACATGGACTTCAATTGGTCAAAGTAACGGGTCCCTGAGACAGCACCGCCCCCACTCCCACCTCCGATGCGTTCACCTCTACAATGAATGGTTCTGATGGATTGGGCTGAACCAATACAGGAGCAGACATAAAACACTTCTTTAATGTAGTAAATGCTTCAACCGCCAAGGGTGACCATACTTTGCGATCAGCCCCCTTGTGAGTGAGATTGGTGAGTGGCTTGACCACCTGAGAAAACCCCTTGATGAATTTTCAATAATAATTGGTGAAACCCAGAAAGCGCTGCAGACCCTTGCACCCAGTCAACAATGGCCTGAACCTTTCCGGGATCCATCCAAACCCGTTAGCAGAAAGGATGATCCCCAGAAAGGAAAGCTCCTGGACACAAAACAAACATTTCTTGGGTTTAGCAAGCAGAGAACTTCCCCGTAACCTATGAAGAACAGCACGTAAATGACCAATGTGGGATTCCTTGTCAGGCGAGAAAACAAGGATATCATCCAGGTATAAAACCATGAAGCGCCCGATAAAATCAGAAAAACCATCATTCATGAAGTTCTGAAGCACCGCGGGCATGTTCGTGAGACCGAAGGGCTTGACCAAATTTTCAAACAGACTCTCGGAGGTGAGAAATGCCATTTTCCACTCATCCCCTTCCCAAAAGCAGATAAGGTTGTATGCTCCCCTGAGATCAAGTTTGGAAAACCACTTAGCCCCTGACAATTGGTTATACAGAATAGGAAGAGTAGGAGAGGGTAGGTATTTCTCACCGTAATTTTATTTAGTTCGCGAAAAACGAGGCACGGGCATAAACCACCATCTTTTTTCTTGACAAAAAATAATCCAGCAGCCACAGGTGAGACAGAGGGATGGATGTGACCTTTGCATAGACTATTAGAGATATAGATTTTCATAGCGGTAAGTTCCGGGCCAGAAAGATTGTACAAACAGGCTTTGGGCAATTTAGAACCAGGAATAATGTCAATGTTACAATCATAAAAACGATGTGGTGGCAAGACCTCAGCCTCTTTTTTGGAGAACACGTCCCCAAAGTCCTTCAGGTACTCCGGAATACCTTCCTGACTAATGGCAGACGCAAAAACAGCAGAAAGACAAACAAGGGAACAATTAGGACCCCATTTAACAATATCACAAGATTCCCAGTCTATAACAGGATTATGCCTCTATAACCAGAAGAACCCCAACTCCAGTTCCGTAGGAAGATTATTCATAACATGAAATTTGTTCCAGGTGCAAGGAACCCACCTTGAGGCGGAACTCCTCAGAGACAAACTTAATAACATTTTGAGCCAACGGTGTCTTATCAATGGCAATTATATGGATGGGAGTCTCTAGCCTAAGTGCCCCTAACTTTAACTTGGACACCAGACTAGAGTCAATGAAGTTCATGGAAGATCCACAGTCCACAAAGTTGAAGTGGATGTGAAACCACCTCCATAACACAGTTTCACCTCTAACAAAACTTTTCAAAATTATTAAAATGGTACCTGAGAGCTGGGGGGGATCTCCTCGACAATCACCCAGACTCAGCAGCTTGTTACTCGATGGACAAGAGGGGTAGTCCTTCTTCCAATGTCCTGGATCTCCACAATAAAATCATAATTTCCCATCATGTTGTCACTTCCTCTCTTTCTCCTTGAAGTTGGTGGCACCAACCTCCATAATCTCCATGAATGGCATCACCTCAGACTTGGCAGGCAATACAGGAATATCATGCTGGATAATTCCTCTCTGCCGTAACCTCCAGTCCATACGAATGGCCTGGATCATGGCCTCCTCCAGGGAACTGGGTGGCGGATGGAGGGCCAGTGCATCCTTGAGATGATCAGAAAGTCTTCTCCTGAACAGGCATCTCAAAGCAGAGTCATCCTAAGACACCTCAGTAGACCATTGTCTAAACTCAGAACAATACCGTTCAGCAGTGAGTTTACTTTGGGAGAGACCCATTATCATGTCCTCTGCTACCCTGACCAGGTCTGGTTTATCATAAATCAGTCCTAAAGTCTCAAAGAAACTGTCCACAGACGTATGTTCAGGGGCGGAAGCAGGTAAAGATAAAGCACATGTCAGATGCCCCTCACGTAGTAATGAAGTAATTATCCCCACCCATTGACTCCAGAGGACCTGGGTCTAAAGGTAAAAAAAATAGCTTACAACTTTCTCTGAATGCAAGAAACCACTCCTTTCCAGAGAAAGTATCAGGCAGCCTGACCATAGGTTCAGGAGAGTTTAAGGACACATCAATGGGGTTAGATAGCCTAACAGCTGATTTAGTCATGGAACCCTGAAAAGATTTAACAGTCTGAGTAAGCTCCCGCTGGAGTTGGTTGTGAGAGAAAGAAATCCTGCATCATTTGGGTCAGATTGGACACCTGATCTACCAAGTTAGGCCGCTTTCACAAACAGGCTTTTTGTCCCGACACGATGCGGCGAAAAACTGGACTACCGGATCCGGCCGCAAATGCAGACACCGGATCCTTCTTTCTGCCGGATATATTCCTGGCAGAGAAGCTTTCCGTGCATGCGCAGTGCGAAAAACAGGTCCGGCGTTGGGAGAAAAACGTTGCATGCAACCTTTTTACCAGACGCCGGACCGGCTATTTTCTCCGGATCTGGAAAAAAACGGACGCGTCGCATTGCCATCCGGCGCAATGCGGCAGCAATGATACAGCATGAGGAAAAAGCCGGATCTGGTCATAATAGGCGCCAGATCCGGCAGTCCGGTTTTTCGCCGCACCATGCCGGCGAAAAGCCTGAAGTGTGAAAGTGGCCTTACAAAGCGGATCCATGATCAGAGAAAAAAAAAGCAAAATCCCCTTTAAATGTATAGGTCAGCTATAATATCATGCTACTGCAGTGCAGTGTAGCGCAACCTCCACCAGGAGTGCTGGTGAGGAAAGAGAGGCTGCACACACAGCGTAGCAACACTGAGCAGCAGCACAAGCGCCACCAGGTGGCGAAAGAGTGGTCAGACGAGCTGAGTCAGAAACAGTCAGGATCAGAAGTACCAGAGGTAGCAGCAGTAAACGTGGTCAGAAACAAGCCAGAGGGTCAGCAATGGTCGGAAGCAGATACGACAAAGACAGAAGCAGGTCCGAATGCAAGCCAAGTCAAAACCAGGGAGTCAACATACTTACAGGGAAACACTGAGGCAGGACAGACAAAGGGAATAAACAGACATGGGGCAAGTCAGGGATCACAGCTGGACAAATCAGGATATACCAGAATCAGATACAAACGCCGAAGGCAGAACTATAGCTGGCACTGCCTGCAGGATGCAGCGGAGCTAAATAACAATTTTTGCACACATGCGAGAAGAAGGAGTCTATATCCTCAGATAAAATCACAAAATTATTTTATTATTCATTAAATCACAAATTTACATCGACATAGTGATACAATAGTAATATGGCTTAGTGTGCTTAGTGTCAGAAGGAGACCTAGGTGCAACAAAGAGTGCAGTACTGCAGACAGCAGGGAGGAATGGTATATAAGTTGCTAGTGCAAATATGTTCAAGAGGCCTAAAAATGCAAATTAGCAAAGGTATAGAAATCCCCTAGTGAGGTGTGAATATAAGAATAATCCTTAGCTAATCCGTCATAAGGTCATAACCCCATACTTATTCCTTACCCATGGCTGTCACGAGCACCACACACTGCGCCCCACTTTATAATTGTATACGGGAAGGGTTAATACGCATACTATGTATAGGGTCATTTAAAAATGGGCAAAATAATCCCCCTTAAGCAGTAGTATTGTGGGTTGCTCCTGTTATGCATGACAGAAAAAAGAAATAAATATATTGGACCAATTTAGGAGACCTGTTCTGAGTTCATTTTCCCCTTCACCATTGAGGTCTGATGAACTCCCTCTTCTGGTGAAGGAAGGTAGTGAGGCTGATTACAAAGCACCTGAGCAGAATGATGATGACTGGGTGACTGGGATTGCTGACTAGATATAAGGCAGCCGACGCCCTTCTGCCTTGCGGGTGATTACTCTGAGGGATTCTTGGAGACCAGTCTGATTCCTGCTCCTCAAAAGCTAAGTTTTCTGCTCTACCTTTTGCATTTGTGTTTTGGTTTTGTTTTGCCTTGTTTTTCTGGATTTCTGCCTTTCCCTGCTGGGTGAGCTGAATTCCTTTTTGCTCTGTCTTCAGAAAATACCTGAGTACTGATATAGTCTTTTTGAAGCCTAGCGTCTTCAGGGCTTTTTTCCTATCAGTCTGTTGGCTCTTGTTTTTGAGAGGGTTTTGGCGGATTGCAGACAGCAGCTTTTCTATTCTGTCCTATTTAGTTAGCATGGGCCCCATCATTTGCTCAGCCTATCTTTCTATCTGTGTGAGTGTTTTTTCATCTTGCTTCAACGTCATTATATGTTGGGGGCTGCCTATTGCTTTGGAGTCTGCTCTGGGGCAGTTTAGATTTCCCTTTCTGTCTTTAGGCTATGTAGTTCTCCGGCTGTGATCGAGGGGTCTAGGGCACCGTAGGAACCCCCCACGGCTACTGCTAGTTGTTGTTGTTGTTAGGTTCAGGGGTCTGCAATCCGATAGCTGCCAACTTCTCTGGTTTTCTGGACTTAGCTAGTATTTCTGTTTTTGCCTCCTACGGTGACTCATTCATAACAGAATCACCTGCCATACCGCAGATCATAGGGTACTCAATAGCAGGAAAGAATTGTAAAAAAGAAAAAAAAAGTGTGTATATTTCTTCCTCTATATCTCTGAGGCCGTAGGGGGAATTTTTTTTTCTCTCAATGGAGATAAAGCAATTGTCTGATCGTGTGGAGCAGCTCGCTGCGGAAGTGCGGGGAATTTCCGCCTACCTTGCTCATTCACATGCTGCTGAACCAAAGATCCCTACTCCTGATGTGTTTTTTGGGGATCGGTCTAAATTTTTGAATTTCAAAAATAATTGTAAATTATTTTTTGCCTTGAAGCCTAACTCATCAGGGAGCTCCGCGCAGCAGGGTAAAATTGTCATCTCTTTGCTGCATGGTGATCCCCAGGATTGGGCGTTTTCTTTGAAATCAGATGATCCTATTCTGACTAATGTGAATGCATTTTTTCAAGCCTTGGGGTTGTTGTATGACGAACCTAATGTTATTGATCAGGCTGAAAAGACCCTGTTGGCATTAAGCCAGGGTCGAGATTCTGCAGAATTGTACTGTCAAAAATTCCGAAAGTGGGCGGTCCTTACTACCTGGAATGATAATGCCTTGGCAGCTCTCTTTCGGAAGGGTTTGTCAGAAGCCGTAAAAGATACTATCGTGGGATTTCCTGTTCCCTCTGGTCTTGACGATTCTATGTCATTAGCCATTCAGGTTGATCGGCGTTTACGTGAACGCAGGACTGCACGAGAGGTGTTGCCACCTGTTGAACAAGTGTCTGAACCTATGCAATGTGATAGAGTTTTGTCCAGGGAGCAACGTCAGGAGTTCGGAAGGCGTAATAAGCTGTGTTTTTTTTGTGGAGATGCCTCACATATTATTTCTGTCTGTCCTAAACGAGAGAAACGTTTTGCACACACGTTTTCTGTGGGTGGTGTTCAACCTAAGTTTCTTCTGGCAATTACTCTGATCTGCTCCCTGTCCACATTTTCCGCCAAGGCTTTTGTGGACTCGGGAGCAGCCCTGAATCTAATGGACTTGGATTTTGCTAAACGTTGTGGATTTCCGATGACACCTCTGCGGACGCCTATCCCTTTGAGGGGGATTGATGCTACTCCTTTGGTGAAAAATAAACCTCAGTTTTGGACCCAGGTGGTAATGCGGGTCGCCCCAGACCATCAAGAAAATTGCAGATTTTTGGTGTTGCATAATTTGCATGATACCATTGTTCTGGGGTTTCCCTGGTTGCAAATTCATAATCCAGTTTTGGATTGGAAATCTGTGTCTGTGGTGAGTTGGGGTTGTCGGTGTGCCCTTAGTGAGGCTCCGGTTTTTTCCACCTCTCCTCAGTTGCAGGATGTTCCTGACTATTTGGCGGACTTTTATGATGTATTTAGTGAGAATGAGTCTGCATCTTTGCCTCCTCATAGGAGTTATGACTGTGCAATTGAACTGAGCCCGGGGTGTAAATTTCCTAAGGGTCGGCTCTTCAATTTATCTGTACCCGAGCACGAAGCTATGCGATCCTATATTAAGGAGGCGTTGGAGAAGGGTCATATTAGACCATCCTCTTTACCCTTAGCTGCTGTTTTTTTTTTCGTGGCCAAAAAGGATGGTTCATTAAGGCCTTGTATTGATTATCGTGCCCTCAACAAAATTACTATTTAATATCAGTATCCGTTACCCCTGATTTCGGATCTATTCTCCAGAGTTAAAGGTGCTTGCTGGTTTACCAAGCTTGACCTCAGGGGGGTGTATAATCTTATCCGCATTAAGCATGGGGATGAATGGAAGACGGCGTTTAATACTCCGGAGGGACATTTTGAGTACCTGGTGATGCCTTTTGGGCTCACTAATGCCTCTTCTGTCTTCCAGTGCTTCATGAACGACATTTTCCGAGACTTTGTGGATAAATTTTTGATTATCTATTTGGATGATATTTTGATCTTCTCCAAGGATTGGGATTCTCATGTGGAACATGTTCGGACTGTGTTCCGGATCTTGAGGGAGAATTCCCTGTATGTCAAAGGATTGAAATGCCTTTTTGGGTACAGAGGATTTCATTTTTGGGATTTATTTTGTCTCCGTCAACTATTGAAATGGACCCGGCCAAGGTACAGGCCATTTATGATTGGGTTCAGCCCACTTCTTTGAAGGCCCTCCAGAAGTTTTTGGGTTTTGCTAATTTTTATCGGAAATTTATAGCAAAATTTTCTAGTATTGCCAAGCCATTGACTGATCTGACTGAAAAGGGTGCTGATGTGTTGAATTGGTCTCCGGAGTCTGTTTCTTCCTTTCAGGAGCTGAAGCGAAGAGTCACTTCTGCCCTGGTTTTGCGGCAACCTGATGTCTCACTCCTGTTCCAGGTAGAGGTGGACGCTTCTGAGATTGGTGCAGGAGCTGTTTTGTCCCAAAAGGATCCTGTAACATCTAAAATGAATCCCTGTGCTTTCTTTTCCCGAAAGTTCTCTCCATCTGAACGTAACTATGATGTGGGGAATCGGGAACTGTTAGCCATGAAATGGGCATTTGAGGAGTGGAGACATTGGTTGGAGGGAGCTAAACACCAAGTCGTGGTCCTCACTGACCACAAGAATTTGATTTACCTGGAGTCGGCCAAACGCTTGAACCCTAGACAGGCTAGGTGGGCCTTGTTTTTTACACGTTTTGATTTTGTGGTCTCTTTTCTTCCTGGCACTAAGAATGTCAAGGCAGACGCCCTCTCTAGGAGCTTCTTTGCTGATTCTCCTGTGGTGACCAAGCCTGCTACCATCTTAAGCGAAGGGGTAGTTCTTTCTGCCATCTCGCCCGATTTGAGACGTGCTCTGGAAGAGTTCCAGGAGGCCAAACCTGAGCGCTGTCCCAGTGGAAAGTTGTATGTTCCTGACCAGTGGAAGAAGAGAGTGATATCTGAAGTTCATTGCTCTGCATTGGCTGGTCATCCAGGTATTTTTGGTACTAGAGATCTGGTGAGTCGGTCTTTTTGGTGGCCCGCCTTGTCTCGTGATGTCAGAAATTTTGTGCAGTCCTGTGGGACTTGCTCCCGGTCTAAACCTTGTTCTCGCTCTGGTGGGTTGTTGATGCCTTTGCCGGTCCCCAGGAGGCCATGGACCCATATTTCAATGGATTTCATCTCTGATATGCCTGTCTCTCAGAGAATGACTGTTATTTGGGTGATTTGTGATAGGTACTCTAAGATTGTTCATCTTGTACCACTCCCTAAGTTGCCATCTTCCTCTGAGTTGGTGCCCCTGTTTTTGCAACAGGTGGTTCGCTTGCACGGGATTCCTGAGAACATTGTATCTGACAGAGGAGTTCAATTTGTGTCTAGATTTTGGAGGACTTTCTGTTCCAAGCTGGGAATTCAGTTGTCCTTCTCCTCTGCTTTTCACCCTCAGACCAATGGGCAGACGGAGAGAACAAACCAGACCTTGGAGTCGTATTTGAGATGTTTTATTTCCGCTGATCAGGATGATTGGGTTTCATTTTTGCACTTGGCCGAATTTGCTTTAAATAATAGAGCTAGTTCTGCCACTTTGATGTCACCTTTTTTTTGTAACTTTGGGTTTCATCCTCGATTTTCTTCAGGGCAGGTGGAGCCTTCTGCCTGCCCAGGTGTTGACACTGTGGTGGAGAGAATGCACCAGATCTGGGACCAAGTGGTGGATAAGTTATCTCTCTCCCAGGAAAAGGCCCAGCCGTTTTCCAACCGACATAGGACCATTGGTCCCCAGTTTAAGGTTGGTGAAATGGTTTGGTTATCATCAAAAAATATCGCTATGAAGGTGGCTTCTCCTACGTTTAAGCCTAGATTTATTGGACCTTACAAGATTTTGGAGATTATTAATCCGGTCTCTTTTCGTTTGGCTCTTCCTGTCACATTTAAAATTCATAATGTGTTTCATAAGTCCTTGTTGAAGAGGTTTGTTGAACCAGTTGTTCCTGGGGTGGCACCTCCGGACCCTGTATTAGTTGAAGGTAACATGGAATATGAGGTAGAGAAGATACTGGATTCCCGTCTGGCTAGACGGAGACTCCAGTATTTGATTAAGTGGAAGGGTTATGGTCAGGAGGATAATTCCTGGGTCTCTGCCTCTGATATTCATGCCAAAAGATTGGTGTGTGCCTTTCATCGGGCTCACCCTGATCGCCCTGGTGGCATGGATGAGGGTTCGGTGACCCCTCCTCAAGGGGGAGGTACAGTTGTGAGTTCATTTTCCCCTTCACCATTGAGGTCTGATGAACTCCCTCTTCTGGTGAAGGAAGGTAGTGAAGCTGATTACAAAGCACCTGAGCAGAATGATGATGACTGGGTGACTGGGATTGCTGACTGGATATAAGGCAGCCGACGCCCTTCTGCCTTGCGGGTGATTACTCTGAGGGATTCTTGGAGACCAGTCTGATTCCTGCTCCTCAAAAGCTAAGTTTTCTGCTCTACCTTTTGCATTTGTGTTTTGGTTTGGTTTTGCCTTGTTTTTCTGGATTTCTGCCTTTCCCTGCTGGGTGAGCTGAATTCCTTTTTGCTCTGTCTTCAGAAAATACCTGAGTACTGATATAGTCTTTTTGAAGCCTAGCGTCTTCAGGGCTTTTTTCCCTATCAGTCTGTTGGCTCTTGTTTTTGAGAGGGTTTTGGCGGATTGCAGACACTAGCTTTTCTATTCTGTCCTATTTAGTTAGCTTGGGCCCCATCATTTGCTCAGCCTATCTTTCTATCTGTGTGAGTGTTTTTTCATTTTGCTTCACCGTCATTATATGTTGGGGGCTGCCTATTGCTTTGGGGTCTGCTCTGGGGCAGTTTAGATTTCCCTTTCTGTCTTTAGGCTATGTAGTTCTCCGGCTGTGATCGAGGGGTCTAGAGCACTGTAGGAACCCCCCACGGCTACTGCTAGTTGTTGTTGTTAGGTTCAGGGGTCTGCGATCTGATAGCTGCCAACTTCTCTGGTTTTCTGGACTTAGCTAGTATTTCTGTTTTTGCCTCCTACGGTGACTCATTCATAACAGAGACCGTTATCTACATTAGTAGGTATTGTTCCCCTGGTGAGAGCTGTGATATCATTTTTGCCGCTTGTGCGCATGTCCGCCATCGGGACTGGATGGACGCGTCCCACCGGCGCCGCTGAATGATTTGTGCGTTTCACTGACATCATCAGGGTGCTCCCTGTGGAACGCACCATCTGTCATGATCCATGCTGGATCAGGACTGATATAAAGCACAGGTAACCTTTTTTTTTCCTAAGCTGTGCTTGAGGTGTTTTTGCCCCCGGTGGCCATTAGGATTATTGCACTGTGTGTCGTTTGTTCTAAGTTTTCCCCCGGTGGTGGTGAGCGTCATTGCACTCTAGTTTCGTTAGTTAAGTGCACATGATTATAATAGAGGTGTGATTGCTGGCTGCTAAAAAAGAGTCACAGGTGTTGCAATCAGTGTTGGTGATAGTGTTCATTTCAACAATCCTTGGTGGAGGAAGGAGCTGGAGAGCAGCTCTGACAGACCCTGGTGTGAAATGAGTCATAGGGGATTTCCTTAGCTCTGACTGAGCTTGGTGGCAGCAATTCAGGAGGAGAGCTGCATGCTGGTGGTGGACTCTGTTGCCAGGAGCAAGTGCAACAGAGTAAAGCTAAGTTGTGTTTCCCCGTTTGTGTTTTCTCCTTAGTGTGTATTAGTACAGCGGTGGGGCCAGTGCCTGCGCCACCCAGCTCCCTAGCAAGGGATAGGTGTAGGGTGTGCTAGGGCGACAGGTTCATGATCGGCGCCCGGTGCGGAACCGGCATAGGGAACGTTAGGAGCGGTAGGGACACTGACTCAGGGGAGTGCAGGAGGTCTCCACGTCCCCTTTTCCTATCGCAGGGACCACCGTTGTAACTGTTTCCCTACCCCTTGTCTTGTTGTTTTAGTTACCGGCCTGCGAGCCGTGTCACACAGGACGGGTCCACATGACACCGTCATTCTGGCGCCGGACATGACGCTACTTCTGGTTCCCGTCCCGAGAACATGCGCTGCTAATAGCGGTTTACCTGGCACCTGTGGGTGTCTCATATAAGGAGGACCATGAGACAGAGAACACCACAACAGGCCCCGGAAGACACCCACGCGAAACGTGCGTTGGGGCACAGCGTGTGGTGCTCGTGACAGCCATGGGTAAGGAATAAGTATGGGGTTATGACCTTATGACGGATTAGCTAAAGATTATTCTTATATTCACACCTCACTAGGGGATTTCTATACCTTTGCTAATTTGTATTTTTGGGCCTCTTGAACTTATTTGCACTGGCAACTTATATACCATTCCTCCCTGCTGTCTGCAGTACTACACTCTTTGCTGCACCTAGGTCTCCTTCTGACACTAAGTCATATTACTATTGTATCACTGTGTCAATGTAAATTTGTGATTTAATGAATAATAAAATAATTTTGTGATTTTATCTGAGGATATAGACTCCTTCTTCTCGCATGTGTGCAAAAATTGTTATTTAGCTCCGCTGCATCCTGCAGGCAGTGCCAGCTATAGTTCTGCCTTCGGCGTTTGTATCTGACTCTGGTATATCCTGATTTGTCCAGCTGTGATCCCTGACTTGCCCCATGTCTGTTTATTCCCTTTGTCTGTCCTGCCTCAGTGTTTCCCTGTAAGTATGTTGACTCCCTGGTTTTGACTTGGCTTGCATTTGGACCTGCTTCTGTCTTTGTCGTATCTGCTTCCGACCGTTGCTGACCCTCTGGCTTGTTTCTGACCACGTTTACTGCTGTTACCTCTGGTACTTCTGATCCTGACTGTTTCTGACTCAGCTCGTCTGACCACTCTTTCGCCACCTGGTGGCGCTTGTGCTGTTGCTCAGTGTTGCACCTAGGTCTCCTGACACTCAGCCATATTACTATTGTATCACTGCGTCGATGTAAATTTGTGATTAATGAATAATAAAATAATTTTGTGATTTTATCTGAGGATATAGACTCCTTCTTCTTGCATGTGTACAAATATTGGTGGAGTTTTCCTATGGCTACTGCCACTTGGTGGTTTGGGTAATTTTCTGACCACTATAAGATAGTATGTTTTCTGCCATTGGGATTTTGTATTATTTGGAGCTAAATAACAAACCTGAAACCAGACTGAGGTTGAGAAAAGTTAACCCCTGAAATGACCAGACCAAGAACATGGAAAGACAGGACTCAAAAACCTGGTCTGGATCATGACAGATTCCTTTTGGTTTTGCACATCCTTTTGAGTTTGTTTTATACAATTTTGTAAGTTATATTTTATACACCCTTTTGTGGGTAATTTTTGATCATCATGTGTACAGCAGCATTATATACTTTTTTATTTCTTTTTATGATATTGCAATATGATATGAGCCTTTCTGTTTAGCAATCTGTTGCATAAGCCACTGTACATTCTTACAAATACAAAGTTCCTTTTGCACCATTGACCGCAATTTTGTTTGCATCTTACAATTACTGAGGGTCATTCATACATTGAATGCACTTCTCATTTTGTCTTTGCTCTAGTTGTAAAAGTGACTATAGAGGATTACATGACTGCAGGGTTAAGGCCCTTTTACATTTAGCGATGCACCAGCGATCCAACCAGCGATCCGACCCGGTCAGGATCGCTGGTGCATCGCTAAATGATCGCTAGTGAGCTTTCATACAGAAAGATCTCACAGCGATGCAGCAGCGACGCAGCGCACGATACTTACCATTCACACACAGCGATCCTGCGTCCTCCCGCCCGCGTCCAGCGTCGCTCGTCGTCACAGCAGGAAGTCTCAGCAGGAAGCGCCCGACGAGAAATGGAGCCGGACATTCTCGCGCGATCAGCGATGGACAGCGGGGGAGCCGGTCGTTGGTAAGTATCACACATAGCGATATCGCTAGCAATATCGCTATAACGTCACAAAACCAGTGACGTTTTAGCGATATTGCTAGCGATATCGCTTAGTGTAAAACCCCCTTTACTAGTCGTCTAGTGATAATCTGCTGATAAAACTTAATTTATCAAAACTGCAATATGCTGCCCAGTAAGGGACACATCGCTGCAATCAGGGTCTCTGTCTCTACATTTTAATGCTCTCAGATTAAGTTGCCAAAACTAGGTGACAGACTCCCTTTCAACGTATTCTGCAGCAGTATTTTTTTTGTTTTAGCAGATATTTAAAATAACAAATGGAGGTATATTCACCTTTTGTCAGACTCATAGATCCAGCACAGAAATCTGAGGTGGACAGGAATAGTTCCAGAAGCAATAAATGCACCATCTTGATGTCATGGGACTGTCACAGGACAACTACTGCCAATCATAGTCTTTAATGGTGTTATGACATCAGTTTAATAAATAGATCTTGGTATTTTTTTTAAATGCATCCAGTTAACGGACTTATTATTTTTCAAAGATCTATTGATTCAAATGTTGACTAAACTTAACTTTGTTCGTGAGAAAACTTCTTTAAGGCTGTGTGCCCACGTAGCGATTTTTAAGCGTTTTTGCCACGATTTTCGGTGCGAAAACATTTAAAAATCATGTACAGAACGCCCCCCATGCATTCCTATGGCATTCTGCACATGCTGTGCTAATGCTGCGCTTTTTTCGGCGGCGGAATCGCATCGCGGAAAAAATCGCAGCATGGTCATTCTTTTGTGCGGAATCGCAAAGAATTGCCGCGATTCCGCACCCATAGGAATGCATGAGAATCGCTTACTTCCCGCATGTGGCTATGTCCACCATGCGGGAAGTTAAGCGTCTCATGTGCGGTTCGTACCCACGGTGTGGAGGAGAGGAGACTGTCCTCCAGGCCCTGGGTACCATACCCCTGTAAAAAAAAGAATAAAAAATAAAAAAATCGTGGTATATTTACCTTCCGACGTCCCGCGCTGCATTCCCGGGCCACAGCGTTCCCAGTAATGCCTTGCGGCAAGGTCCTGTGATGACGTGGTCTCGCGAGATCGCTATAGTAACGCGAGACCAACGTCATCACAGATCTCGCAAGGCATTACTGGGAACGCTGAGGCCCGGGATGGCAGCGCGGGACGTCGGAAGGTAAATATACCCCGATTTTTTATTTTTTTTATCATTTTTAACATTTTATCTTTTACTATTGATGCCGCATAGGCGGCCTCAATAGTAAAAAGCTGGTCACACTTGTCAAATACTATGTTTGACGAGTGTGACCAACCTGTCAATCACTTTCCAAGCGATGCTTCAAATCGCTTGGAAAGTGCTTGAGATAATCGCGGCAAAATCGCGAACAGAATCGCGGTAAATTTCTGGGAAGGAGTCCGGTTTTCAGTGTGCGTTTTAACACGCAACGTGGGCACATAGCCTAAAGAGGATATTCTGACCTGTGTTACTAAGTGCTTGCATTCCTCTAAGTGTTTATAATCTTATTCTCCTGGAAATGTATAATTACAGGGACAACTTTGTGTTACCATTTACCGTGGCTGTCCCTCAAAGCCTGACACTGTCTAATCAGTACCGATAGTGTAATAATGTTCAGGCAACTACTCTGTAACGATGGAGGCAAGAGGATGCCCAGGTTACCACACAAATGTGCACCCCAGGAGTTTGGTTGCCACAATGGCCTTGCCTCCCTCCAGGAGGGAATGATGTCATGCCTGGAAGCAAAGAAGGAATCCCGTTACCAGGTAGTTCCAGCATACAACACAGTTCCTGTTCCAGGCCAGCGGGGGAGCTCTAAACCCAACTTGAGGGGAGCTGCTCTCTCTGGTCAGGAGGAGGAAGTTAGTGAAGGGAGTTAGAGCCTGAACAAGGTTGAGAAAGGACGTGTGGAGAGGAGCTGGGGATAGGAGCTCCATCTGAGCTCACTCCAGTTTTGATCGCCAGTGGCCGGGCACCAGAGCCCGAGGCTGTGTGGGTACTAAAGCCCCAGCAGCAGAATCCCGAGAGCAGAGGACCGCAGACCCTCTGTCCCCTACTGATACTCGATGACACAGCAGCACGTGTGATCCAGAGATGCCAGACAGGAGCGACCCCTGAAGCAGGCTCCAGCTGCCTGTCAAGCGAGTGGAGTTCTACCTAAGCATCAGACAGAAAGAAGGACTTGAATAGAGTATACAGCAGCAAGTAACTAGGAGAATAGCACTAGAAAGGAGGCCTCACAACCCACCTGACTAGGGAAATTCCCAAATTGCTTCCAGGCTGACCGGCTCCAGAACCATCTGTAACCTGAGCCCCGGACTGTACCTGCATTGCTCAGTAAAAGGTAAAGGAAACTGCACCCTGCTATGTCTTCCGAATCATTCCTGCATCACCTGCCCTGCACCACACTCGCCATCCTCACCTTTACCATCTACACCCAAACTGCCCTGGGATATAGCTCTACCTGTGGAGAGCTCTACCATCTCTGTAGCCCTGTCACCATCCCAGAGGATCTGCATTGCAGCGTCAGTCCCCTGACCGAATACCACAGGTGGCGTCACAAATACTTTATTATCCGTATTTCACTATCCCTTTTATTGGACGCCCACAGCCACGGCTGCTGTGACACTTCCCCTTTAAGGAGCAGCCCAGTACCGAGTATCCCCACTGCCCTGGCAGGCGATTCACAAACACGACAGGAACACCAGGAAAGATAAGACAAACAGGTGGGAAAGGGTTGTGAGGCCTCCTTTCTAGTGCTATTCTCTGAGGTACTTGCTGCTGTATACTCTATTCAAGTCCCTCTTTCTGTCTGATGCTTAGGTAGAACTCCACTCACATGACAGGCAGCTGGAGCCTGCTTCTGGGGTCGCTCCTGTCTGGCGTCTCCGGCTCACACGTGCTGCTGTGTCGTTGAGTATCAGTAGGGGAAAGAGGGTCTGCGGTCCTCTGCTCTCCGGATTCTGCTTCCGGGGCTTTAGTATCCACACATCCTTAGGCTCCGGTGCCCGGTCACTGGTGCTCAAGCCTGGGGTGAGCTCAGATGGAGCTCCTATCCCCAGCTACTCTCCACACATCCTATCTCAACCTTGTTCAGGCTCTAACTCCCTTCACTAACTTCCTCCTCCTGACCAGAGAGAGCAGCTCCCCTCAAGTCAGGTTTAGAGCTCCCCCTGCTGGCCTGGAGCAGCAACTGTGCTGTCTGCTGGAACTACCTGGTAAGAAAATTTCTTCTTTGCTTCCAGGCATGACATCACTCCCCCCTGGAGAGAGGCAAGGCAATTGTGGCAACCAAACTCCTGGGGTGCCACATTCCATCCTAGCACAATTCGGGAAACATAAAAGAAATAAAACATAACTTTTTACAGTATTTTAACAACAGATGCATAATTTCGTCAAAGTCCTGAAATGGGGTGTCCTTTTCACCCTACAAAGTACAATATGAGGGAACCCGTCTCAAACCCGCACCGTAGGCCCTGAGCGTGACTATAGGGCATTAGTGGTCACCAGGTTGGACTACTTCTTTGGTCACACCAGGCGGTTTTTGTTCTATAGTCACCGGTGCTAACTATTTACAATCTTTGTGTTCTGGTCACTACTAGTCCAGTGACCCAATCGTCCATATAACCAAGAAAACAAGAATGGTTAAAAGTTCATACAGTAAGTCTCTGTAGGCTCATATACTTAACGGTTGCAATTATGAACATTTTTAACTTATTTACATTAGCATTACACTTATATTTTAGTCCTTATACCGGGCTGGAACCTGACCTTTAGTACTACAGGTCGATTTACGCAATACAGGTGCCTGCAAAGATTTAGCCTGGTCTAGTGTGTTTGATGGTAAACTGGGTAGTAGCCGTCTGTGACTTCTTAGATTCACAGTGGGACTGACAGATTCACCACTAGCAGGGGGCAGATTTTCACGTTCCACTGCAGATGTGGCTTCTGTTAGTTGAGCTCGCGAATCTTCAGGCTGGTCTTGAATCGCTTCTCTTTCTGGCACTTCCAGCTGGGGAAAGATTAAAACGGGCACGATTATGGCTTGGTTCACTCTTGTCCAATTTAAAGGGAACTCGCCGAGTACAGTGCTGATCTTTTCCTTCACTTCTTCTACTATCCTTCAGTTGGTCAGGGGACGGCTTTAGATGATCTCTTGACACTGCTGCTGAGGTTTCTCGTCCATCTTTGCTGATGAGGCACACCTTGGTGTTATTGAAGTCTGAAGGTAAAACAACGTAGGACTCAGCCTCCCATTGGTCATCTAATTTGTGCACTCGTCTCTTCCTTTTGAGTACCCATTCTCCAGGTGACAAAGGAACTGCGGGGGTGTGCTGATTATAATTTCTTTCTTGCTTTTGTCTTGCCTGGGCCAGACTCTTCTCTACGCATTTTTGCACTTTGCGGTACTGCTCCTGCCGCTCTGTATCCCAATCTGCATCTGGTGATGTTACTTCAGGTGTTAAGACTCCCCTGTCCAAGTCAATGGGTAACTTGCCAGGTCTTGCTCTCATCAAGTAGGCTGGAGTACAGTTGGTGGAGTTTACAGGGATATGTTTGCAGACCTCTACCAGATCCGGCAACTTCTCTGGCCACAGGTTTCGCTCATCCAGGGGCAAGGTCTTCAATAGGTCAATTACCACTTGGTTAATTTTCTCACACATGCCATTTGTCTGTGGGTGATATGGCATTGTCCTGATTTTCTTGCAGCCGTACAGGTTACAGAACTCCTGGAACACTTCTGCTTCAAAGGCTGGGCCTTGGTCGGTTAGCACTGGTTCAGGGTAACCGTGCGATCGAGAAAAATGTCGTTGAAATGCTTTGGCAACTGTCATTGCTGTCTGATCTTTCACTGGCACAACTACCAGAAACCTTGAGTAATGGTCAATGATGGTGAGGGCGTAGAAATAGCCTGAACGACTTGGGGTCAACTTCACGTGGTCCAAAGCTACCAATTCAAGCGGCTGTTTGGTGATTATTGGCTGTAACAGGGTTCTCTGGCTGTTACAGTCCTTCATGTGCAGTTTGCATGGTCCACACTCTCGGCATCACTCCTCAATGGCCTTCTTCATACCAACCCAGTAGAATCTCTCGTGACGTAGGACCTCCAACTTCTTCCATCCGAAGTGTCCTGCTTCATCATGGTACACTTCCAGGACCATTGACGCATCTTGCTTCGGGACTACCACCTGCCAGACCAGTTCGTGAGTTTGGGCGTTGACACTCCTTTGACACAGCTTTCCCTCGTAGATAAACAGCCTACCTTCCACATCTGTTGGGTCTCTTGTGGAGCATCTGGACTAGGGAGTGAGTCAGCTTGTGTCAGTAACTCCTTTACCAGGCAGACTGCTGGATCGCTATCTTGCATCTCCGCCCACTCATGGTGGGGCAAGGGATTCAACGTGGCTTCCTGCTTAACATAGCGCTTGTCCCTAACACAGTGGGAGCACTGGGCTGTTCCGGAGCGGTGGAAGGCTGGTAACTCAAGTTCTTCTAGCTCTTCCTGATCATCTTCCCCACCTGGTAAGTTGGGCATTCTGGATAGCGCATCAGCATTGGCGTTCTTATGCCCCGCCCAGTACTTGATGGTAAACTCGCAGTTGGACAACCGGACCATCCATTGTTGCTCCAGTGCACCTAGCTTTGCGGTTTCCAAGTGAGTCAGTGGATTGTTGTCCGTGAAAATGGTAAACTTCGCCGAAGCCAGGTAGTGTTTGAATCGCTCGGTCACAGCCCATACTATGGCGAGAAACTCCAGTTTAAAGGAGCTGTAGTTATCAGGGTTCCTTTCAGTGGGATGAAGCTTGCTGCTGGCGTAGGTGATATCTTTGCCTTTCTGCACTTGGGACAACACTGCTCCCAATCCCACGTTGCTGGCATAGGTATACAATATAAATGGTTGGTCATAGTCTGGGTAGGCCAGGATTTCATCTCCCGTAAGAGCCAACTTAAACCGTGCGAAGGATCTTTCTAGCTCGTCATTCCAGTCAAACATAGGACTCTTCTTCTTGGCCTTCTTGGGCTGGCCCACGAGAAGGCTTTGCAGGGGGGCGGCTATTTCAGTGAAGCCCATGATGAACCTTCGGTAGTAGCCTACCAACCCGAGGAACTGACGTATTTCATGAATGTTGCTGGACCTCTGCCAGTCCCAGATAACAGTGACTTTGTTGGGGTCTGGCGCCACACCTTCCACGCTCACTATGTGGCCTAGGTACTGCACCTTGGGCTTCAGGAAGTGGCATTTGGACGGTTTCACTTTCAGGCCAAAGTTGGACAGGGCCTCAAACACCTCGGCTAGGTGCTCCAAATGGTCTTTGTAGGTCTTGGAGAAGACAATGACGTCATCTAGGTACAACAAAATTGTCTCGAAGTTCTTGTGTCTAAGACAACACTCCATCAACCTCTGGAACATTCCTGGCGTGTTGCAAAGCCTGTAGTCAACACACATCCTCATTGTGCCATCTTTCTTTCTTACGAGGACTAATGGAGCTGCCCAGGGGCTACAACTGTCTCTGATCGCCCCAGCCTTCTTCATCTCCCGAAACATACTCTTTGAACAGTGATAGTGAGCTGGGGGTACAGGCTGGTACCTCTCTTTAATGGGAAGATGGTTTCCAGTGGGAATATGATGTTGGACCCCTTTTACCTGCCCAAAGTCTAAAAGGTGTTTGCTGAATACCCATTCATACTCTTGAACCACCCGGTAAACCCCATTCCTTTGGTGTGAAGGGGTGGAGTCAGTGCCTACGTGCAGCTTCTGACACCAATCCTCTAGCTGTTCTGCAGAGTCATTGTCCTCTGCCAGTCGGATGAGACCAAGGGTTCTGTCTGGATTGTGTTGTTATTGACAGTGAACAGCTTAGCAACAGTGGCATACCGGGGTAGTTTTACCTCCTGCTCCCCACAACTAAAGATGCATACAGGTACCCTCCCCTTGCGGACTTCGACTACCCCTCTGGCCTTCAGGACAGTGGGTCTACTATCAGAGTACACTGGTTATACCAGGGCATGGTAATCTCTTCCCCTGAGGCCTATGGCCACCCGACACCAAATTAACATTTCACTCCTTGGGGGTTTTGCAGTGGGGAATGAATCACTCCCTCTGACACTACCGACTTCTCTGCCAGATCACTCTACCTGTTGTCTTTGCATCAGGGCCTTGATCTCCTTTTGCAGGACCCGTTTCTCACTGGAACCAGCAGTTTCGGCTACCTGTTGCAACAAAACAATAACCTCGGCAAGACAATTTTCTATCACATTAGTACCTAAGGTCATTATTGAGTTACATTCTTGTCGATCAATGTCTACAATTATCATGCCTTGGGCTTTTAATTCTATTCGGATAAGTAAAAAAAGTGTAGTCAGCTTACCCGTCTGCAAAGCAATCCCCAAGCCTGCCAACGCCCAGCACGGACTGTGGTGAGCATCCACATGAATTAGGAGCAAGAGGAAGAAAAAAAAAAATTGATCCAGCTGGAGACGGAGGCTGCTGCAATTAACAAAGCTTTATTGGTAGAGTTGAGCGATACCATCCGATACTTCAAAGTATCGTATCGGATGGTATCGGCCGATCTTTAAAAAAAGTATCGGTATCGCCGATTCCGATACCGGAAGTCCCATTCAAGTCTATGGGACTTCCGGTATCGGAATAAGAAAAACCCTTTCCTGCCCTTGTACAGCCTCTCTGGGGTCTGTACGGGCCTTTCGGGGGGCTGTGCCGGCCTGCCAGGGGGTCTGTGCAGGCTCCGGTGGTCTGTGCCGGCCTGCCGGGGGGCTGTGCAGGCTCCGGGGGGCTGTGCCGGCCTGCCGGGGGGCTGTGCCGGCCTGCCGGGGGGCTGTGCAGGCTCCGGGGGGCTGTGCCGGCCTGCCGGGGGGCTGTGCCGGCCTGCCGGGGGGCTGTGCCGGCCTGCCAGGGGGTCTGTGCAGGCTCCGGTGGTCTGTGCCGGCCTGCCGGTGGTCTGTGCAGGCTCCGGGGGGCTGTGCCGGCCTGCCGGGGGGCTGTGCCGGCCTGCCGGTGGTCTGTGCAGGCTCCGGGGGTCTGTGCAGGCATCGTCCGATGGGACTACAAGTCCCATCTGGCGATGCCTGCTACCATGACAGTGATTGACACATTAGCCAATGATGGGACAGTAGTAGTCCCATCATCCGGCTAATGTGTTAAATGTAAAAAAAAAAAAAAAAAAAAAATTACATGCTACATTCATACTACATACTACATACATGCTACATTCATACTACATACTACATACATGCTACATTCATACTACATGCAACATACATACTACATATATACTACATGCATGCTACATATATACTACATGCATGCTACATACATACTACATGATACATACTACATATATACTACATGCATGCTACATACATACTACATATATACTACATGCATGCTACATACATACTACATATATACTACATGCATGCTACATACATACTACATGCTACATGCATGCTACATATATACTACATGCATGCTACATATATACTACATGCATGCTACATACATACTACATATATACTACATGCATGCTACATACATACTACATGCTACATGCATGCTACATATATACTACATACATGCTACATATATACTACATACATACTACATATATACTACATGCATGCTACATACATACTACATGCTACATGCATGCTACATACATGCTACATATATACTACATACATACTACATATATACTACATACATACCACATACATACTACATGCATGCTACATATATACTACATGCATGCTACATACATACTACATATATACTACATGCATGCTACATACATACTACATGCTACATGCATGCTACATACATACTACATGCTACATACATACCACATATATACTACATACATACAATACATTCATACAATACATACATAGACATACAGTACATATAACATAGAGTAACATACTTACCAATACTTGTCACATTGTTCCCCGAAGCCATTGTCGTCTACGGAATAAATATTAACATAACAAACCACAAAAATACTCACCCACGATCCGAAGCAGTCCACGAGTGTGTCCCACGACGATCTTGGGTAGAGAACTGCAGCATCAGCTGATGCTGCCGTTCTCTACGGGCTGCAGGAATCCAATGACGGAAGGTAGGTATCCTTCCGCACTGTATTCCTCCGCCACTTAAAAAAAAAAAAAGTCCCTAGTCTCACTTTATGCCATGGCTGTGTGGGAATTTCCCACACAGCAATGGCATAAAGTGAGACTAGGGACTTTTTTTTTTTTTAAGTGGCGGAGGAATACAGTGCGGAAGGATACCTACCTTCCGTCATTGGATTCCTGCAGCCCGTAGAGAACGGCAGCATCATCTGATGCTGCAGTTCTCTACCCAAGATCGTCGTGGGACACACTCGTGGACTGCTTCGGATCGTGGGTGAGTATTTTTGTGGTTTGTTATGTTAATATTTATTCCGGAAAGACAATGGCTTCGGGGAACAATGTGACAAGTATTGGTAAGTATGTTACTCTATGTTATATGTACTGTATGTCTATGTATGTATTGTATGAATGTATTGTATGTATGTAGTATATATGTGGTATGTATGTAGCATGTAGTATGTATGTAGTATGTATGTAGCATGCATGTAGCATGTAGTATGTATGTAGCATGCATGTAGTATATATGTAGTATGTATGTAGCATGCATGTAGTATATATGTAGCATGTATGTAGTATGTATGTGGTATGTATGTAGCATGTAGTATATATGTAGCATGCATGTAGTATATATGTAGTATGTATGTAGTATGTATGTAGCATGTATGTAGTATATATGTAGTATGTATGTAGTATATATGTAGCATGTATGTAGTATATATGTAGTATGTATGTAGTATATATGTAGCATGCATGTAGTATATATGTAGTATGTATGTAGTATATATGTAGCATGCATGTAGTATATATGTAGTATGTATGTAGTATATATGTAGCATGTATGTAGTATGTATGTAGCATGCATGTAGCATGTAGTATGTATGTAGCATGCATGTAGTATATATGTAGTATGTATGTAGCATGCATGTAGTATATATGTAGCATGCATGTAGTATGTATGTAGTATATATGTAGTATGTATGTAGCATGCATGTAGTATGTATGTAGTATGTATGTAGTATGTATGTAGTATATATGTAGTATGTATGTAGCATGTAGTATGTATGTAGTATTTTTTTTTTTTTTTTTTTTTTTTTTAACATTTAACACATTAGCCGGATGATGGGACTACTACTGTCCCATCATTGGCTAATGTGTCAATCACTGTCATGGTAGCAGGCATCGCCCGATGGGACTTGTAGTCCCATCGGACGATGCTTGCACAGACCCCCGGACATCAGCACAGCCCCCCGGCAGGCCGGCACAGCCCCCCGGCAGGCCGGTACAGACCCCCACAGGGTGCACAGCCCCCCGGCAGGCCGGCAGAGACCCCGGGCAGTCCACACAGCCCCCCGGCAGGCCGGCACAGCCCCCCGGCAGGCCGGCAGAGACCCCCAGAAGGCCCGAAATGACGGCGCATCATGATGCGCACACACCGCGCATCATGATGACGTCAGGCCGTCAATCAACTGAACTTCCGATTCCGATGCCGAATTCCGATATTGAAAAAATATCGGAAGTCGGTATCGGAATTCCGATACAGCAAGTATCGGCCGATACCCGATACTTGCGGTATCGGAATGCTCAACACTATTTATTGGACAACTTAAAAATATGTTGGTTCTAAAAAATTTCTTATAGCAAACACAAAGCACAGCAGTGAGGAGGATCAGCGCGTTTCAACTAAAAAATAGTCTTAGTCATGATCTACCTGCTAATACATTGAGAAACTATATATAGAGTGCACATGACATTGATTGGACAGACAATTAAAAATGCAAAAAAGCATATACAAATTGAGAAGAAAAAAAAACAAACAAAAAAAAACCCCAAATATTACTTGGTCCAGAATCATCATGGATAACAGTGAATTAGGATAAAACATTTACTTATGAGATATTGCATGAACAGTGTTCAGTATAATTTTATTAAATCTTGTCTGGCAGTGAGACCACAGGGAATACGGGTGTCAAGCATAAACATCCAGTATGTTTCACGGTTAAATAATTTCTGTTGTAAATTACCTCCTCTAGGAGGTTTGTAAACCTTTTCAATTCCACAAAATCTAAAACTACTTAAATTGCCTTTGTGCACATTGTAATAATGTCTTGACACAGCTGAGGCGGACAGGGCTTGAGAATTTACAGCTTCTGATAAATGTCTTCTGATCCGCACCTTCAGCGGACAAGTAGTGCAGCCGACATACTGAACTTTGCATACGGTACATTCTATAAGATACACCACATTCTCAGTGTTGCAATTAATGTAATCATGTATGTCAAATTGCTTTTGATTATATGAAGACAAAAATGTATTTGTTTTATAAACATAATTGCATGTTTTGCAACGGTTAGCTCCACATCTAAAAAATCCTGTGGCGTCCAGCCAAGTAGCTCTATTAGGCTACTTTCACACATCAGGTTTTCGGCGTCAGGCGCGATCCGGCGTCGTGCCGGAACGCCGGATCCGGCAAATGTTTAGTAAAACCGGATGTGACGGATCCGTTTTTCTGCCGGATCGGTCTTGTTCTTGACAGAAAAAAACGGATCCGTCTCATCCGGTTCATCCGTTTTTCTATCCGTTTTTCGACGGATTACGCCGGATCCGGTTTTTAAAATTGACCCTTGTGGCCTTCCGAACGGGATTGGCTACTGGAAAACTAGATATAGCATGTTCCTACAGCCCTTCTTTGACAGGTTGTAGAGAAGAAAGTGCAGGTTGGAGAGAAGAGCAAGTTACTGGCGAAGATGGATGTTGTCATTGGAAATATTACCACTAGAAGTTCTGTGACGGTTTCAGGGACAATTTTCCACTATACTTTATGTCACCTCAAGGCAGAGTACACTGGGATGACAGAGTGTGAGAGATTTTTGCCCTAAACTTGTGTACCTTCTGGACCAACAGTATATACCTTTGCCAACCAAAGTTGGCTATCTTGTCATGGTCTTACTATTTTTACCTTTAGGCCACAGGTGTGTACCTGGTTGTGTTTTATGCAAAGTATTTCACCTTTTAACAAAAGTTGTGTACATTGGTAGGAAATCACCAACAATAAACACAACTTTTTAAGTGAAATACTTTGCTTCAAACACAACCAGGAACACAACTGTGGCAAAAAGCTAAAATTTACCCACAGTTATACCTGGTTTTGAATACCTTTTTACCTTTGAAATACCCTGTATTTAACCTTTTTTTAAAACATAGTTCGCCGCAGAAAGAAATGACAGACAACCATTGTGAAACGATAATTTAACTTTTATTTAAATTTTTTTTTTTTTGTAAAATGTTTTTAAAGTGCAAAAAAACTTTTTTAGAAAGGTTTTAAACCCAATGGGCATTTTTATTACAAAAAACACACATTACAATTCTGTGTACTGTGGGGTGGAAATACTGCTGGAGGGGCTGCGGGACACTTCGACACTGGGTGTGTGGAGAGAGGACTGGGATCTTGGTGGGGAAGGAACAGTTAGAGGTGAAGGTGTGGAAAAAACTACAGAATGGGTGGACATGTGGGAAGCAGAAGAGGTGGTGGGTGGTGGAGTGGAGGGTTGGGCAGGGACTGTAGGAGCAGATGATGTTGATGGAAAGTTGTATGGGGAAGGAGTTTGGTACAGGGAAGGAGTTTGGTACGGGGAAGGAGTTTGGTACGGGGCAGGTTGCTGGAAGTGGGGAGATGACTGGTACTGGGGAGGTTGCTGGTACTGGGGAGGTTGCTGGTACTGGGCAGGTTGCTGGTATGTAGTAGGAGGGGGAGGATGAAAAGTGGCTGGAGGGGGTGCAGATGTAATAGGAGGGGGAGGATGGAAAGTGGCTGGAGGGGGTGCAGGTGGAGGAACTACAGTGGTGGGAGGTGGAGGTTGGGTGGTAACCTGCTGTAGAGCACCGTGGCACGAATGCATTACATGCATCTGCTGGGCAGGAGAGAGCGTTTCCATGCGCTCCACAACAGACCTGAAAAAGGTGTGGTTTGGCGAAGATCTTGCTTCTGAATGCATGGTTTGCAGAAGTGTCTTCACCTCCAGAATGCTGGAGTTGATCTGCTGAAAGCCTGCGGAGATTTGCTCTGACAAGACTTTGAGACAGTTCTGGAAAGATGCATTCAGATGCAATAACTCTTGCGCATAACTCTTTTCCTGACCCCTCTGCCGCTGTCGCCCAGTACCCGCAGGTGTACTAGAGGCGGCAGGGGCAGAAGGGTGGGGTAAAGGGAAAGCGATCTCCTCACCAGCAGCTTCATGTAATGTAGGCGGCCACGATGCTCCTGTGCTGGTGGATGGGACAGATGGGTCGAATGTGTGGGAAGGCAGGGAAGGTGCAGATGTACCGGGGCGGTCGAAGTGTCCCTCGGTGCCGGTCTCCTCAGGGATCGCCTCAGAAGGGTCCAATCGTGCAGGCTCCCGAGTGCTGCTCACCGTGCTGTGGAATAAAGAGAAAAAAAAACAATTAAAATACTGACATGGTATGGCCCTGGCTGAAAAAAAAAAGTTACATCTAACATTTTTTTCACATGTGGTGTGTAATATTTACCTTCTGGTGAGCATTGTTTCCCGGAGGAACGACAGGGCTTGTGCGTACTTGTACTTGCTCCTGCGTCCTCCAGATCCACTCGGGGCCCGCATCTCTTTATTGAACTCCTTCTTGAAACGATCCCTCACAGACCGCCACCGATTCACAATTCTGTTCCCTGAAACGAGAAAGGAGTGGTTAGTATACAACATCAGTGTTTCACAAACTCCAGTCCTCATGGTCCCCAGGGGTCATGTTTTCAGGATTTCAATAGTAAATAGAAATCCTGAACACATGATCCGTGGGGACCACGAGGACTGGAGTTCGGGAAACACTGGTTTACATCAAGCAACCGTTACTGTATATACTTACGCTCTTTAATCTGGTCCCGAGCTTCGAGGTCCTCCCAGCGGCCCACAAGGAGAGAACAGATTTCCTCCCAGAGTCGTCGGGTAATGATCAGGTCAGCGTGGCGGCGGTCAGCCATATTCCAGAGCGGCTCCCTTTCTCTGACGAGATCGATGAGGCGGTCCACATCAATCCCTCCATCCTCACCGTCAGAGTCGGGAGCACGCTGTGAAGGCTGTTAAAGAAAAAGACAAAAATAACATAATTAGCCTCCACAAAAGAAATGAAATAAAAAGTGCAAAAAAACAAAGCAAAAATATTTATACTTACACGCTGGTGACCGCCGCGTTCCTGTCGCCGACGACCCTGGGAGGCACTGCGAGGACCTCTTGGCCGAGCACCAGATTGGGAAGACTAGAGAAGAAAACAAAAAATGTTATGAGTTTGGATGTAGGCATTTGTTTGCTGTGTGTGGTCTGCAGAACATTGTTTTCTATGTGTTGTGTGTAGTGTGATGTTGTGTTTCTGCGTTTGATGCAAAAAACTTACGAATTGTGAGCCCACTCCAAGCGTCTGTCCACCCCTTCCTTCTTCTTCTGGGAGCTCCTCTTCATCTTGTGATTCCTGTTTTGAAATAAAAGGCAATGAATAAACATATATTACAGAGATGATGGATTTTGGAAATAAAAACTTACCGTCAAACGCTGACGATGCGAGGGAGGGCTCCCAGAAGAAGATGTGCTGTCCTGTTGATGGCCAGACTCCATGGCTGTGGGTATTGCTGCTGCCAGTGATGCCATTTCTGCTGCTGCTGCTGCTGCTGCATCTCTTTGGCGGCTGTTGAATAAAGAGAAACAAAGGGCCAATGAATATCTTGATATTCCATGGCCCTAGTTTGGAGGAATGGGGGATTTGATAATTACCGTCTCTCATCTGCTTCTGGACTCCCCTCCCGTTCAGCATGCTGCTCCATTTGGGGTGGTGCTGATGGTGCTGCTGCTGCATCTCTTTGGCGACTGTTGAATAAAGAGAAACAAAGGGCCAATGAATATCTTGATATTCCATGGCCCTAGTTTGGAGGAATGGGGGATTTGATAATTACCGTCTCTCATCTGCTGCTGGCCTCCCCTCCTCAGCATGTTCTATTTGCTGCTCCATTTGGGGTGGTGGTGGTGCTGATGGTGCTGCAGTGGTCTCCTGCCTTCTCCTGCTTCGCTTGGTTGCTTTCTTGGGTGGCATGTTGGGTGTGGCTGTGGGTCCCACTGTCTTGCTTTTATATATGTCTTGTGGGCAGAGCTACTGAGCATGCTCAGACCAAAAAACCGGATCCGGCCGCCGGATCCGGCTTTCGCCGGATCCGGCGCATTGCGGCGCTCATAGGCTTTCATTGTGTGAAAAAGCCGGACGCGCCGGATCCGGCGTGTCCGGCTTTTTCGCCGGAGACAAAAAACGTTACAGTAGACGTTTTTTCCAGACGCCGGATCGCGACACATTGCGACACATTGCCGGATCCGGCGAAAACCGGATGAAATGCATGGCCATCCGGCCCGATCCGGCGCAAATGCAAGTCAATGGGGGTGAAACCGGATCCGGCATTGCATTTCGCCGGATCCGGTTTCTGTCAAAAGCGCCGGATCGCGCCTGACGGCGAAAACCTGATGTGTGAAAGAGGCCTAAGTATCCCAAGGAGAGCTGAGAAATAAGCTTGGAGACAGGATCGAACCCAGGGTAGGAGCTCGTTTTGCTACAAACTTGATGTCACTATGCATTAATATTTGTTTCAATCTGTCATCTTGTTTCAGCATTGGTAAATGTTTTTTAATGATATCTACAATTTGTCCATATTGCAAGCTATAAGGAGTACTGAATACTACATTATTATTATTATAGTTCTTTTTATTTTTATGTGAATTATTCTGAATAAATCTACCTTTTTTGGTTGTTAATAAATTTTTACGATCTGTCTGTTTTTCTCTGTTTCTACCACAAATGCATCATTTTCAGAACAATTACGTCTTATCCTAATAAGCTCACCAGCTGGATCAATTTTTTTTTTTTTCTTCCTCTTGCTCCTAATTCATGTGGATGCTCACCACAGTCTGTGCTGGGCGTTGGCAGGCTTGGGGATTGCTTTGCAGACGGGTAAGCTGACTACACTTTTTTTACTTATCCATTGTGAGTTTTTTAGTCGTGCTATTACCGGGTCTATAATCCCTTCTAAATGCAATAAGGACAACTTGTTCACCATATAGCATTTACAACACCTACCTCCTTAGAGCTTTTCTCTATTAAAACTATTTTTTCTCCTGTTTTCAATCATGGATCCTCTATATATGAACTTTATAGATATTGATGACCATACAACAAGGCTCACTAAGGTAGCCTAAGGGTACGTGCACACGCTGCGGATTCCGCTGCGTTTCCGCAGCGGTTTTGGCCGCTGCGGACCCGC
This sequence comes from Dendrobates tinctorius, assembly GCF_039654945.1. Classification (NCBI taxonomy): domain Eukaryota; kingdom Metazoa; phylum Chordata; class Amphibia; order Anura; family Dendrobatidae; genus Dendrobates; species Dendrobates tinctorius. The sequence goes on from NW_027361717.1 coordinate 25,869,409, forward strand.
AGAAGCTTTAGCTGCGGTGTACAGTACCATTCTAATGAATGGGAAATAAAAACCGCTGTGCCGACGCTGCGGAAAAATCCGCGCGGATTTGCTGCGGTTTTGAATCCGCAGAAAGAATTGCATGTCAATTCTTTCGGCGGAAACCGCTGCGGGTTCCTATCTCCACCATTGTGGAGATAGTGAATCCGCAGGACCAAACCGCAGGCAAAACCGCAGATAATCCGCAGGTCTTTGGACCTGCGGATTATCTGCGGTTTTTGCAAAATCCGTGCGGATTAATCCGCAGCGGAATCCGCAGCGTGTGCACGTACCCTTAGTGTTCAGTAATGAAACACCTGATTTGATAACTGAAACTAATGAGTTGAGAACTTTAATGCTACAATTGGAGAAAAAAATGGTCAAAGAGATGAAAACCTTGTGGGATTTGACTACTTTGAAAACATACGAGTCCAAAAGTATGATCCCTAGAGGACTATGATTAAAAAAAGTACCTACAAGAATTTTCAATGAAGATTTTGAAAAGGAATGGTACTCCATTTTGAGTCAATGTTCCCTCAAGCTCATCTCTTTAATAATAAAATATGAGGACATTGAAATGAATTCTGTCAAACAGGATATAAAGAGCCTGCAATGCTCTTTGGAGGTGCACACCAGTTCTAAAGATTTTAACTTTTACAATGACAGATTGAAAACCAATATTACCAAGTTGGAAAATCATATCATGGACATTAAGAAATCAAAATTTAAACGAGATACAGAGGATTACATTGCTAATAAAGTTTATAATTGGAATACTAGACCACATTCTATTTTAAAAAAAACAAGCACAGAGACGGGATTCTGCCAAAGGAAAAGTGAGCTTTAAAGATAAAGATTATTCTTCGGACATTTCTTTTTTTTCTACTACTGATGAACTTTCAGACTCTTCAATCGGTTCAACGAGCAGTATACATTCTGTGGATCAGAGGTCGGCTTCCAACATTCCAATTTCAAAAAACTCAGGAAACGTGCGGGCCGTAAACACAGGGGGAGGAAGATATCCCATTCGGCACAAGAATCGCCATTATTAGAGGCTCCAGTCTGGAATCTGTCAAGCTACGTGATCTCAGAAGAACAGATTGCGGTACTCAGCAAGTGTCTAAGCTTTTCTCCCACGACTGACTTTGATTTATTTAAGACTCTACTTGATCTGAATAAATTTGCACGTAATCTGACAGTGAAATGTCATTTTCTCACAGATGATGTTGCTAAACATGTTACCTGTACAGATAACCTTGATTCTCCTATTACTGATGATATTCGTATGTTTCAGGAACAGAAAGCACTTCTTAGCTTAAAATCATTAGAAAGAGAATCATGTGTGTGTCCTATTTCTCTTAATGATTCTTTTTCTGTCAGCAATCCACTTTTTTATCCATTAAAATCCAGACCAGCGGTCTTAGACCAATTTCAGGATTTAATTGAAGAGGAATTAGTTGACCTTAATAAACTTAATATGGAATTTAAAAATAAATACTATAATTTAACTAAAAGGGAGAAAAAAGCACTTAAAGACTTGCATAATAATCAGGATCTCATAATAATGCAGTCGGACAAAGGTGACACCATAGTGCTTTTAGATGCAGGATTGTACAAAAAACTGAATTTGTTAGATTTGGAAAATAAGGAGACCTATCTTGAACTAAGTTCTAATCCTACTGATGAGTATAATTCATTGCTTCATAATTTGTTGTTGGAAGGTGTTCATATGAATGTTTTGGATGACAGATTGGCAGAATTTTTGAAAAATGATCATCCTGTCACTCCAATCTATCATTCATTTCCTAAAATTCACAAAGATATATTCCCTCCCCCTATGAGACCAATAGTTGCAGGCATTGGTTCTATAGGGGAAAGATTGGGATCTTGGGTGGACCATTACCTGCAACCTTTGGAGCAAAACACACCTAGCTACATACGTGATTCCAAATATGTAACTGCAGTTTTTGATCAATTCCATTGGAAGGAGGAATATGCATGGTTAACATGCGATGTAGTGAGTCTATATCCATCAATCCATCACTCTGTGGCATTATCTAGTTTGACATATTATCTGGACACATATTCTACCTACAGTAATGACATAAAAAAATTTTTGATATCTGCCGTGGATTTTTTGTTAAACCATAATTATTTTAGTTTTGATAACAGATTTTTCAAACAGCTGAAAGGCATCAGTATGGGCGCGAAATTTTCGCCTTCCTTAGCCAACATAGTTATGCTCAAATGGGAAGAAAGTCATATTTATGACGATAATAATGATATATGCAAACATATTGTTTGGTACGGTCGTTATATAGACGATCTGATCTTAAAATGGAGAGGCACACAAAAGGAGGCTGAAAAATTCGTAGATTATATCAATGACAATGAATATCATCTGAAATTTACTTATTCTTTTCAGAAAAAAAATACTAATTTTTTGGATCTGAATCTCAGAGGTAATGTATCTAAACATACCGTTGAGATAACTCCCTATAGAAAGCCAACCTCAAGTAATTCTATTCTTAGGGCCAACTCTTGCCATCCAAAACATGTCTTAAAAAATATTCCATATGGTGAGCTTATTATGATAAGACGTAATTGTTCTGAAAATGATGCATTTGTGGTAGAAACAGAAAAAAACAGACAGATCGTAAAAATTTATTAACAACCAAAAAAGGTAGATTTATTCAGAATAATTCACATAAAAATAATAAGAACTATAATAATAATAATGTAGTATTCAGTACTCCTTATAGCTTGCAATATGGACAAATTGTAGATATCATTAAAAAACATTTACCAATGCTGAAACAAGATGACAGATTGAAACAAATAATAATGCATAGTGACATCAAGTTTGTAGCAAAACGAGCTCCTACCCTGGGTTCGATCCTGTCTCCAAGCTTATTTCTCAGCTCTCCTCGGGATACTAATAGAGCTACTTGGCTGGACGCCACAGGAGTTTTTAGATGTGGAGCTAACCGTTGCAAAACATGCAATTATGTTTATAAAACAAATACATTTTTGTCTTCATATAATCAAAAGCAATTTGACATACATGATTACATTAATTGCAACACTGAGAATGTGGTGTATCTTATAGAATGTACCGCATGCAAAGTTCAGTATGTCGGCTGCACTACTTGTCCGCTGAAGGTGCGGATCAGGAGACATTTATCAGACGCTGTAAATTCTCAAGCCCTGTCCGCCTCAGCTGTGTCAAGACATTTTTACAATGTGCACAAAGGCAATTTAAGTAGTTTTAGATTTTGTGGAATTGAAAAGGTTTACAAACCTCCTAGAGGAGGTAATTTACAACAGAAATTATTTAACCGTGAAACATACTGGATGTTTATGCTTGACACCCGTATTCCCTGTGGTCTCACTGCCAGACAAGATTTAATAAAATTATACTGAACACTGTTCATGCAATATCTCATAAGGAAATGTTTTATCCTAATTCACTGTTATCCATGATGATTCTGGACCAAGTAATATTTGGGTTTTTTTTTTTTGTTTGTTTTTTTTTTTCTTCTCAATTTGTACAGTGGGGGAAAAAAGTATTTAGTCAGTCAGCAATAGTGCAAGTTCCACCACTTAAAAAGATGAGAGGCGTCTGTAATTTACATCATAGGTAGACCTCAACTATGGGAGACAAACTGAGAAAAAAAAATCCAGAAAATCACATTGTCTGTTTTTTTTTCATTTTATTTGCATATTATGGTGGAAAATAAGTATTTGGTCAGAAACAAGCAATCAAGATTTCTGGCTCTCACAGACCTGTAACTTCTTCTTTAAGAGTCTCCTCTTTCCTCCACTCATTACCTGTAGTAATGGCACCTGTTTAAACTTGTTATCAGTATAAAAAGACACCTGTGCACACCCTCAAACAGTCTGACTCCAAACTCCACTATGGTGAAGACCAAAGAGCTGTCAAAGGACACCAGAAACAAAATTGTAGCCCTGCACCAGGCTGGGAAGACTGAATCTGCAATAGCCAACCAGCTTGGAGTGAAGAAATCAACTGTGGGAGCAATAATTAGAAAATGGAAGACATACAAGACCACTGATAATCTCCCTCGATCTGGTGCTCCACGCAAAATCCCACCCCGTGGGGTCAGAATGATCACAAGAACGGTGAGCAAAAATCCCAGAACCACGCGGGGGGACCTAGTGAATGAACTGCAGAGAGCTGGGACCAATGTAACAAGGCCTACCATAAGTAACACACTACGCCACCATTGACTCAGATCCTGCAGTGCCAGACGTGTCCCACTGCTTAAGCCTGTACATGTCTGGGCCCGTCTGAAGTTTGCTAGAGAGCATTTGGATGATCTAGAGGAGTTTTGGGAGAATATCCTATGGTCTGATGAAACCAAACTGGAACTGTTTGGTAGAAACACAACTTGTCGTGTTTGGAGGAAAAAGAATACTGAGTTGCATCCATCAAACACCATACCTACTGTAAAGCATGGTGGTGGAAACATCATGCTTTGGGGCTGTTTCTCTGCAAAGGGGCCAGGACGACTGATCCGGGTACATGAAAGAATGAATGGGGCCATGTATCGTGAGATTTTGAGTGCAAACCTCCTTCCATCAGCAAGGGCATTGAAGATGAAACGTGGCTGGGTCTTTCAACATGACAATGATCCAAAGCACACCGCCTGGGCAATGAAGGAGTGGCTTCGTAAGAAGCATTTCAAGGTCCTGGAGTGGCCTAGCCAGTCTCCAGATCTCAACCCTATAGAAAACCTTTGGAGGGAGTTGAAAGTCCGTGTTGCCAAGCGAAAAGCCAAAAACATCACTGCTCTAGAGGAGATCTGCATGGAGGAATGGGCCAACATACCAACAACAGTGTGTGGCAACCTTGTGAAAACTTACAGAAAACGTTTGACCTCTGTCATTGCCAACAAAGGATATATCACAAAGTACTGAGATGAAATTTTGTTTCTGACCAAATACTTATTTTCCACCATAATATGCAAATAAAATGAAAAAAAACAGACAATGTGATTTTCTGGATTTTTTTTTCTCAGTTTGTCTCCCATAGTTGAGGTCTACCTATGATGTAAATTACAGACGCCTCTCATCTTTTTAAGTGGTGGAACTTGCACTATTGCTGACTGACTAAATACTTTTTTTCCCCACTGTATATGCTTTTTTGCATTTTTAATTGTCTGTCCAATCAATGTCATGTGCACTCTATATATAGTTTCTCAATGTATTAGCAGGTAGATCATGACTAAGACTATTTTTTAGTTGAAACGCGTTGATCCTCCTCACTGGTGTGCTTGGTGTTTGCTATAAGAAATTTTTTAGAACCAACATATTTTTTTTTTTTGTTTTTTTGTTTTCAAATAATTTTATTGGTTTTTTTGGAAATAAACAGGGTAGGGAAAGGAAGGTAGGAAGGGAGGGAAGGGAGTGGGGAATAAACAACCTTGTACAGGTACGGCAAAAAAATTTAAAAACTAGAGAACCCACAAACAGGCATAGCATAACATATCGAATAACAACATAAAATAAAAAAAAAATCGACAATCCTTATTATGGGGTAACATTCTTGGAAGGAGATACAGCTCCCAGTACTAAAGCGCCCAGGTTTAAACTTCAAAATATAGTGCCTCTTGTTAAGTCTAGTTGATATGAAATTTGTTGTTCCAGGTCTTCCATTTTTTTGAGTATTTGTGAATGTGATTGTTGTTAATTGCAAATCTGCGTTCTAAATCGCTGTGTTGGCCTATCTTGTCAAGTATGTCTGAAAACTTGGGAACCTCTGCTTTCTTCCACCATTGTGCTAACATGGTCTTGGTCACTAAGAGGATGTGTATGATAATGTGTCTTACCGAATCATCAAATTGTTCCATGTCTAAAGAAAGAAGTGCTCTTTTGGGTGTAATTATGAAGTCCTTAGCAATGAGGTTAATGTGCTGTGTGACTTGAAGCCAGAGGTTTTTGATTTTTGAACAACCCCAGAAAATATGGTAGAGGTTCCCTTGGTGTCCACAATCTCTCCAGCACAAGGAAGATAGCTCAGAACCAACATATTTTTAAGTTGTCCAATAAAGCTTTGTTAATTGCAGCCGCCTCCGTCTCCAGCTGGATCAATTTTTTTTTTTTTTCTTCCTCTTGCTTTTAATTCTATTCGCCCCACCTTGATGGTCACCTCCTTATACTCCACTTGTGGCAAAGGCTGACCACTGCTGGCGACTATTGTCAGCTCATTATCTGGGCTGCGAGTAATATCTGAATGACAGTGAATCCACACCAATTCAAGGTAATAGTCAAACGGGCTACAAGGAGGACCTGTGATCAATAAAGAGTTGTGACCTTCAGAACCCAGATTCCCCATGGGTCCCATTAGGACATGACCCACTCAGGACACTATGAACAATGAGTTACACCCATTTGCCAAATTGGTTATGCATTGTGGAAGGTAGCCCTTGTTACTTAGGTTGGGGAAACTCGCTAGGCAGCCGATTAACCAGGTCCGGCACGGGTTTCTCAACATAAATCAGTCCATGTGGTTTATTAGGCAGCATAAACCATAAACAGCAACAGGCTTTTCATATCAAAACAGCATAACGTTCATGACAGAGCTCCGCTCTGTTAACCCTGTGGTCACACAGGCTGTGTTATGTCCAGTACGCAGGCTCTCGCCTAAACACAGTTAGCTCACCCTGTCCGGGTTACCTTCTTAGCTGCTTTCTCATTCAGGACGTCCATTCCTTCCTGGAGACTGACCCACATAAATCAGGCCAATATACACAGGCCTCACCAGGTCCACGGCCTCAGCATGTGCTGTTCAGGAGGGCAGCAGACCCTCTAGCACGTCGGCCTCCGGGACCTTCCACACGTGCTCCAATCAGATCCAGTTACTCACACATGTGACGTACCGTGGTCACCTTATATGGTCCATAGCCACGCCCACCGGATCACATGGCTGACCTCATTGCAGGCCCTACAACCATACACACATAGGCTTTACTATGGGCGTTTAGACACACACTCCTGAGTGGGTTTGTAGGTGGCTGGTACCACCCATCTCACCAGCCACCTGAAGGCTTCCCTGACACACTGTAACAGAACATCAGCAATACCTCTGCTGATCAACACATGATCAAGCCTTCATCCCAAGGCCACCCACCTTGGGATACATAACGGTCATTTAGCATCCTGCCGCTCATCCTATCTCTATTGCCACAATGTGCATGACCCATACAGCGCCATGTTATGAATTCGCTTTCTGGCCTCCCTCTGGTTATTACTGAAGGTAGTGGAGCTGGTCAGATTGACAGAGGGGTTTGCGAGTCCTCTTTCTGTTCTCCCTCTGGTGGTTACTGGAGGTAATGGAGCTGATATGATTGACAGAGGCTTGCCACCTGATAATGAGGATGACGATTGGAGATCTGGGGTTTCAGATTGGGATTTAAGACAGCCGACTCCCTCTATCCCGGCTGGTGATTTTCTTCCTGTGCCTCCTGAGGTCTGATGTCTCCAGCTCTGTCCCTGCATGTTCAGCTAAGTGGTTCATTTGCTATTCTGTTTGCATTTTATCTGGTTTTGTCTATCTCTGTTTTGTGCAGGTCAGCCAGCTCCGGCAGGGGCTGTGCTGAATCACCGCCCATATGTTACTGCTTGTGCCAGTTTGTTTTGTCCCCTGTTAGATTGGCCTCTTTTTGCTCTGCTTTCAGAATATACCAGAGTGCTGATATAGTGGGGGTCGAAGTCGTGCGACTTCAGTGTTTTTGTGCATCAGATGTGTTGGACTTTTTGCAGGTTTTTTTGCGTGATTGCAGACAGTGTCTTTCCTTTCCTGTCCTGTCTAGTCAGTGTGGGCCCCATCATTTGCTCAGTCTATTTTCCTGCCTGCGTTTGTGTTTCCATCTTGTCTCACCGACAATATATGTTTGGGGGCTAGCTATTCCTTTGGGGTCTGCTCTGGGGCAGTTTAGATTTCCCCTTTCTTGCTTTAGGCTTAGTTAGCTCTCCGGCTGTGCCGAGGCGTCTAGGATCATCGTAGGTACGCTCCACGGCTACTGCTAGTTGTGTGGATAGGATCAGGGGTCTGCAATCCGCTTAGTTACCAACCTCTCTGGTTTTCTGTGGCTTATCCTGGGCCTGCTCTCCTCCGTGGCGACCCAATCATAACAGCGCCCCCTAGCTGTCAGAGTGGTCACTGCACCACAATTGTAAGAAGGAATAACAAAGGAACAGTACAACATAAAGTTCAGTGACAGAGAATCTGCCTCCAGATTTTTTTGCAAATGAAAGGGTTGTTACCTGTGTGAGATATGGTTTCTCTCTGATTTCCTGATCTCACTGCAGAGCTGTGTGTGATTTAACCTGACACATTTGCAGGATTCTATCAGTGTTTCAGCTTCCTTCTCACAGACAGACCAGGCTGTAATACAGCAGAGCTGTGAGAGCTAAAGCAATTGTGTTTGTATTGAGATAAAGTTCAGTTCTACTGCTCTGTGTTAGCTCCATGTCTCACAGTAGTAATTCCTCCTCTCATATACAATAAGCTTTGGAGATATATTCTCATGCAGATCAACGTTTGGCCCTTGGATCTTAAAAGTTCCTTTAAGTATAAGTAATTGTGGATTTCTCTAGAATAAGACATTGGATTGCAAATATCAAGGTATCATTTTATTCAGATTCCTATGACCTACATGTCTATATAGACAGTTTAGGAGGGGTGATCCTACTGACAGATTCCCTTTAAATAAAAATGTATAAGTTGGCTTTCACTTGCCACTTGGCTTCCACATTTTCTCTCCTGTGACATCCCTACCCTCATCATGGGAGATTTCAACATCCCCATTGCTCTTCCCCTCTCACCATCTGCTACTCACCTTTTATCTCTAACCTCCTCATTTGGACTTTCACAGCTTACTAATTCTCCAACGCATGAAGACGGAAACTCCCTCGACTTGGTCTTCTCTCGGCTTTGTGCAGTGGATGATTTTGCAAACTCCCCTCTCCCAATCTCTGACCACAATCTTCTTTCATTCTCTATCAAGAACTGCCAGGCCGCTCAGGTCACCCCCACTCTCCATACTTATAGAAACATACAGGCCATTAACACCCAGAAACTTATGAAGAACTTGCAGTCTTCAATGGCCCCTATCTCCTCCCTCTCATGTCCTGATTCTGCATTGAAGCATTACAATGAAACACTTCAAAGTGCCCTGGATGAATTTGCACCCCCTATAAATAGAACACCACAACGCAGACGGCGACAACCCTGGCACACGGTGCAAACATGTTTCCTGCAGCGGTGCTCCAGGTGCGCCGAACGTCTGTGGAGAAAATCCAATCTACATGAAGATTTCATCCATTATAAGTTTATGCTTAGAACATACAACACTGCCCTTCACCTCTCCAAACAAGCCTATTTCAACACCCTCATCACCTCACTGTCCAATAACCCGAAACATCTCTTTGACACTTTTCATTCTCTACTCAACCCAAGAGTACAGGCCCCAACCACGGAGCTCCGAGCTGACGATCTGGCCAATTACTTCAAAGAAAAAATTGACCAGATTCGACAGGAAATTATCTCCCAATCACCTCATACCATGCACTGTCCTCCCTCCCCCACTGCATCTAGCTCACTCTCTGATTTTGAACCAGTCACAGAAGAAGAAGTAAGCAGGCTCCTTGCATCTTTTCGCCCAACCACTTTCCCCAGTGACCCATTTCCGTCGCATCTCCTCCAGTCCCTTTCCCCTGCTGTCACCCCTCACCTAACTAAAATATTTAACCTCTCTCTCTCTTCTGGTATTTTTCCCTCCTCATTTAAGCATGCCATCATACATCCACTACTTAAAAAACCATCCCTCGACCAAAACTGTGCCGCTAACTATAGACCTGTCTCTAATCTTCCCTTCATCTCTAAACTCCTGGAACGCCTGGTCCACTCCCGTATTATCCGCTATCTCTTTGATAACTCTCTTCTCGACCCTCTCCAATCCGGTTTCCGCTCTTTACACTCCACTGAAACTGCCCTCACTAAAGTCTCTAATGATCTACTAACAGCTAAATCAAATGGTCATTACTCCATGCTAATTCTCTTGGATCTCTCTGCAGCATTCGACACTGTGGATCATCAGCTCCTCCTCACTATGCTCCGTTCCATTGGCCTCAAGGACACCGTTCTCTCATGGTTCTCTGTTGTGAGTTCATTTTCCCCTTCACTACTGAGGCCCGAAGAACTCCCTCTTCTGGTAAAGAAAGGTAGTGAGCCTGATTATCAAACACCTGAGTCTGATGATGATGACTGGCTGAGTGGAGTTACTGACTGGATATAAGGCTGCCGACGCCCTTCTGCCCTGCGGGTGATTTCTCTGTGGGATCCTTGGAGACCAGTCTGAATTCCTGCTCCTCTAAAGCGAAGTTTTCTGCTCGGCCTTTTGCATTTGTGCTTAGACTTTGTTTTGCTTTGTTTTTCTGGATTTCTGTCATTCCCTGCTGGGGTGTGCTGAATTCCTTTAGCTCTGTCTTCTGAAAATACCTGAGTGCTGATTTAGTTTTTGAAGCCTAGCTGCTTCAGGGTCTTTTTCATATCAGCTTGTTGGCTTATGTCTTTGATAGGGTTTTGGCAGATTGCAGACAGCAACCTTCCTTTCCTGTTCTGTTTAGCTAGCTTGGGCCCCATCGTTTGCTCAGTCTATCTTTCTATCTGTGTGAGTGTTTTTTCATCTTGCTTCACCGTCATTATATGTTGGGGGCTGCCTTTTACTTTGGGGTCTGCTTTGGGGCAGTTTAGATTTCCTTTTCTGTCTTTAGGCTATTTAGCGCTCCGGCTGTGATCGAGGGGTCTAGGGCATCGTAGGAACCCCCCACGGCTACTGCTAGTTGTGTTGATAGGTTCAGGGGTCTGCAATCTGATAGATGCCAACTTCTCTGGTTTTCTGGACGTAGCTTCTATTTTTGTGTCTGCCTCCTACGGTGACTCAATCATAACAGTTCTCCTCCTATCTCTCTGACCGCTCCTTTACTGTATCTTTTGCCGGCTCCTCCTCCTCTCACCTTCCCCTTACTGTTGGGGTTCCTCAAGGATCGGTTCTAGGCCCCCTCCTCTTCTCCTTGTACACTGCCCCTATTGGTCAAACAATCAGTAGATTTGGTTTCCAGTACCATCTCTATGCTGATGACACCCAATTATACGCTTCTTCTCCTGACATCACGCCAGCCTTTCTAGAAAACACCGGTGATTGTCTAAACGCTGTGTCTAATATCATGTCCTCACTATATCTGAAACTGAACCTGTCAAAGACTGAACTCCTGGTGTTTCCTCCCTCTACTAATGTACCTATACCCGACATTGCCATTTCTCTGTGTGGTTCCACTATTACTCCCCAGCAACAGGCCCGCTGTCTTGGGGTCATACTTGATTCCGAGCTTTCCTTTGCCCCCCACATTCGATCACTGACTCGCTCTTGTCATCTGCACCTCAAAACATTTCTAGAATTCGACCTTTTCTTACTTTTGACTCTGCAAAAACTCTTACTGTTTCTCTTATTCATTCTCGTCTCGACTATTGTAACTCTCTTCTAATCGGTCTCCCTCTTACCAAACTCTCCCCTCTCCAATCTGTCTTGAATGCTGCAGCCAGGATCATATTCCTCACCAATCGTTACACCGATGCCTCTACCTTGTGCCAGTCATTACACTGGCTACCCATCCACTTCAGAATTCAGTATAAACTTATTACCCTCACCCACAAAGCCCTCCATAGCTCAGCACCACCCTACATCTCCTCCCTTGTTTCAGTATACCACCCTACCCGTGCCCTCCGTTCTGCTGATGGCCTGAGGTTAGCATCCTCAATAGTCAGAACCTCCCACTCCCGTCTCCAAGACTTTACACGTGCTGCGCCAATTCTTTGGAATGCACTTCCCAGGTCAATACGATTAGTCCCCAATCCCCACAATTTTAAGCGTACCCTGAAAACGCATTTATTCAGACTCGCCTATCGCCTCAACACATTAACCTAATCTATCCCTGTGTGGCACAGCCAAAAGTTTTACAATAACCAGATTCCCCGCATCATGTTCCCACATGCTTTATGCATCCATTAGCCCTCTGTGTTTGTACTGTTACACACTTAACTTTATGGCTGGTCCATACAATCAGGGCAACTGTTACCACCCACCTTTCGTGTCTACCTCTTTCCTCATAGATTGTAAGCTTGTGAGCAGGGCCCTCATTCCTCTTGGTATCTGTTATGACCTATGTGATTATTGTTATGCTGTAATGTCTATTGCCTGTACAAATCCCCTCTGAAATGTAAAGTGCTGCGGAATATGTCGGCGCTATAGAAATAAAATGTATTATTATTATTATTATAAGTTTCAACATGACAAAGTTGAGTCTCTCTACATTCCCTCCTATTCACAGTGAAAAGTCAGATTTATTAGGTCCACTTAGCTTCTACTGTCTAAATAGTTTAAGGGAACACTTAAGAAATGCATTGGCGAGGGCTCACTGGTCTGGTGGCAGATGCGCTTTACTTAATGTTAATCAGAATCACATGGTAGATTGGAAGCTGATCTAATGCCTGACATACTCTGTAGTTCCTCACCTGGGACCTCGCATGTAGGGGGTGTCTGTCCTGGTCCAGTTCTTGTACCCTTTATCTCTTCACCATTTTTGGTAACACACCAACTGTGTCCGGTGCTGCCGTGGAACTGCAATGGACTAAAGTAGCCGTTTTCATCACAGTCAGGTAGAAAGGCTCCTCGTAAAGGTTCTGTGACACTCAGCACTTTATTACGTTCTTTTATACAGATTGGTTCCCCTGATAAGAAATATAGAAGAATTGGTGTTATTATCTGTATATGCATGACTATATTGTAGGGTGACCTTCATACTGAACTTTCAACATATATTTCTCAGACCGTCAGAGCTGATATAGTCCGAGCTTAGATCCACCTTCTTCTCTATCACTTCAGCATACAATGACAAGGAGCCCAACAATGGGTTTTCATGACGTTGCACAATTGAACAGTCACAATGTATCAGTGATAAATCATTATAGCGACTCCGTGTAGTGTTATATCTGTAATCACTGCCTGTAATAACATCGATGCACAGGGAGAGGATGGAAGAGTAAAGTAGATTCTTACCGGAAGCTTCACATGGTTTTGGAGGTTTTCCAGGGAAATTTCTGGAGCCAAAAACCTCTTCCCCATATTCATCCACGCACCAGGTGTAGACATGGGACTGCTGAGGTCGATAGTTGCCCTTTTCATCACATTCTGGCACAAAAACTGCTGGTGAAGGTTTAGCACTGAGCAGTTTCTGACGTTCCTTCAAGCAGGGAGGTTTGTTTGCTGAAATTGGATAAATGATTAATAACAAAGGTTTCATGAAGACTGAATGATACAAACACATTACTAGTTTTGTTCATCTTTATATTTATTGATATCTATATGGCATACTGTAATTAATGCTTTGGGGAACAAAGATCCACAAATAATGTGGATTTAAAAAATAAAAAAATAAAATCAGATGACTGATAAGGTTGTAATTTCATTTTTGATAGGAATTTTTTTTTGTACAATATAAAATTTAATCCAGAGGTGTATAACCTGTATGCACTGCTGCTCCATTGTACTCCTTGTGTATGCAGGAGCAATGTTTTATATAGAATCCAATAGGAAACCTTGGAGACAAATATGAATTTCCTTTAAAATGGTTGCAGTCAATGATTGTTGTACAGTGAAGAGTTAAGGAAAATTTTCATGCTGGCAAGGGTTCACAAGAAAAGGTTGGATCCCGTACCTCACCCCCAGGAAACAGTCTCCCTGTCACCTCAGATTTGACACTCGACTTCAAACTCAGGAATTAGTATTCAGACTCCTTCAGGTGCGACAACTTCTTGCCCTTGCAGGAACGCTAGTCTTTGATCCCACAGTAGATGCACTTTTCACTCACAGAAATAAGCCTCTTTGCTTTCCTTAAAGTTCATGCGGTTTATTACGTCATAAACCAAACTGCACATCACCAAAATAAAGAGCCTTCAGTTCAGGAGACAAAGTAACATCAAATATCTTTCCTTCAGACTCAGTCCGCGAGCCTCAGCGCACACAGGAGGTGTATACCCCCTCACATACAGCTGCCTGGTTCAGGAGCAGGCCACATTATAAGGGTGTAGCCACACCCACGATCCCAGCAGCTCACTGGTCACATGACTGACCTCACCACAGGTCCTTCAAAAAAATAATAATACAGCAATATTTGTTATGCCTTACATTATGGAGACAAGCCATTTATGAGACACATATCTCCCATCGATTACACGACCCTTAGCCCTGCCACAATACATATCTAATATATAAAGCTCAAAGTGTGTATGTGTGTGTGTATGTCCGGGATAGGCATCCGCACCGTCGCAGCTCCAACCACAAAATTTGGCACAGTCACACGTCTGGACCCCGAGAGCGTCCTAGGCTATGTTGTGAGGCGAAATTTTAACCCTGCGCGTTCCAATTCACCAAACAATTTTGCCCCCATCTACATACTGGGGAAAAAGTGTGTGCGCGTCAAGCCCCGCCCCTCATTATGATGTCACAACGGTTGACTATGGGATGGAGGATGTGTGATGGGTATATGGGCACGGGACTATGGAATGGAGGATGTGTGATGGGTATATGGGCACGGGACTATGGGATGGAGGATATGTATGATGGGTATATGGGCATGGGAGTATGAGATGAAGGATGTGTGATGGGTATATGGGCACTCGACTATGGGATGGCGAATAGGTGTGATGGGTATATGGGCACGGGCCTATAGGATGGAGGATGTGTGATGGGTATATGGGCACGGGACTATGGGATGGCGGATATGTATATGGGCACGGGACTATGGGATGGAGGATGTGTGATGGGTATATGGGCACGGGACTATGGGATGGCGGATATGTATATGGGCACGGGACTATGGGATGGAGGATATGTATGATGGGTATATGGGCACGGGCCTATAGGATGGAGGATGTGTGATGGGTTTATGGGCACGGGACTATGGAATGGAGGATGTGTGATGGGTATATGGGCACGGGACTATGGGATGGAGGATATGTATGATGGGTATATGGGCACGGGCCTATAGGATGGAGGATGTGTGATGGGTATGTGGGCACGGGACTATGGGATGGCGGATATGTATATGGGCACGGGACTATGGGATGGAGGATGTGTGATGGGTATATGGGCACTGGACTATGGGATGGAGGATATGTATGATGGGTATATGGGCACAGGCCTATGGGATGGAGAATGTGTGATGGGTATATGGGCACGGGACTATGGGATGGAGGATATGTATGATGGGTATATGGGCATGGGACTATGGGATGGAGAATATGTATGATGGGTATATGGGCATGGGACTATGGGATGGAGGATATGTATGATGGGTATATGGGCACGGGCCTATGGGATCGTGGATATGTATGATGGGTATATGGGTAAGAAACTATGGGATGGCGGATAATTATAATTTGCTATAACTAATCACAGTTAGTTACTATGCCCGGGCAGCGCCGGGCTCTTCAGCTAGTATATATATATATATATATATATATATATATATATATACAATACAGACCAAAAGTTTGGACACACCTTCTCATTCGAAGAGTTTTCTTTATTTTCATGACTATGAAAATTGTAGATTCACTCTGAAGGCATCAAAACTATGAATTAACACATGTGGAATTATATAATTAACAAAAAAGTGTGAAACAACTGAAAATATGTCTTATATTCTAGGTTCTTCAAAGTAGCCACCTTTTGCTTTGATTACTGCTTTGCACACTCTTGGCATTCTCTTGATGACCTTCAAGAGGTAGTCACCGGAAATGGTTTTCCAACAGTCTTGAAGGAGTTCCCAGAGGTGCTTAGCACTTGTTGGCCCTTTTGCCTTCACTCTGAGGTTCAGCTCACCCCAAACCATCTCGATTGGGTTCAAGTCTGGTGACTGTGGAGGCCAGGTCATCTGGCGTAGCACCCCAGTCATTGTCCTGTTGAAAAATAAATGATGGTCCAACTAAACGCAAACTGGATGGAATAGCATGACGCTGCAAGATGCTGTGGTAGCCATGCTGGTTCAGTATGCCTTCCATCTAATATATAAAGCTGAATGTGTGTGTGTATGTATGTGTGTATGTCCGGGATTGGCATGTGCAGCGTCGCAGCTACAGCCACAAAATTTTGCACAGTCACACGTCTGGACCCCGAGAGCGTCATAGGCTATGTTGTGAGGCGAAATTTTATCCCCACGCATTCCAATTCACCAAACAATTTTGCCCCTAGGTACATAATGGGGAAAAAGTGTATGTATGTATGTGTGTATGTGCGGGATTGGCATGTGCATCGTCCAGCTACAGCCACAAAATTTTGCACAGTCACACATCTGGACCCCGAGAGCGTCATAGGCTATGTTGTGAGGTGAAATTTTAACCCCACGCGTTCCAGTTCACCAAACAATTTTGCCTATTATTCTTATCATTTTTATGGTGTTATCTTCCTTCTGTAAAGCTGGAAGTAACACAATTTATTACCGTGCCAACACAGACCACCCTCTGACACAGACTGCAGGGGGAGCCCAGTATCACACAGGATAGGATTAGATACATGGCTCAGCAGTCAGTATCACACAGGATAGGATTAGATACATAGCTCAGTAGTCAGTATCACACAGGAAAGGAATAGATACACGGCTCAGCAGACAGCATCACACAGGATAGGATTAGATACACAGCTCAGCACACAGTATCACACAGAATAGTAGTTGATACATGGCTCGGCAGACAGTATCACACAGAATAGGATTAGATACACGGCTCTGCAGTCAGTATCACACAGGATAGGGTTAGATACACTGCTCAGCAGACGGTATCAAACAGGATAGAATTAGATACACTGCTCAGCAGTGAGTATCACACAGGATAGGATTAGATACATTGCTGAGCAGTCAGTAACACACGATAGGATTAGATACACAGCTCAGCAGATAGAATCGTAGAGTTGGAAGGGACCTCCTGCGCCATCTGGTCCAACCCCCTGCTCAAAGCAGGATTCGCTAAATCATCCCAGTCAGATGTCTGTCCAGCCTCTGTTTGAAGACTTCCATTGAAGGAGAACTCACCACTTCTCGTGGCAGCCTGTTCCACTCATTGATCACTCTAACTGTCAAAAAGTTTTTTCTAATATCTAATCTGTGTCTCCTCCCATTCAGTTTCATCCCATTGCTTCTAGTCTTTCCTTGTGCAAATGAGAATAAAGTTGATCCTTCTACAATGTAACAGCCCTTTAGATATTTGTAGACAGCTATTAAGTCTCCTCTCAGTCTTCTCTTTTGCAAACTAAACATTCCCAAATCCTGCAACCTTTCCTCATAAGACAGGGTTTGCAGACCGGTCACCATTCTGGTCGCTCTTTTCTGAACTTGCTCCAGTTTGTTGATGTCTTTTTTAAAATGTGGTGCCCAAAACTGGACACAATATTCCAGATGAGGTCTGACCAAAGAGGAGTAAAGGGAAATAATGACTTCACGTGATCTAGACTGTATGCTTCTGTTAATACATCCTAGAATTGCATTTGCCTTTTTTGCTGCTGCATCACACTGTTGACTCATATTCAGTCTGTGATCTATTAGTATACCCAAGTCTTTTTCACATGTGCTGTCACTTAGCCCTATTCCTCCCATTCTGTATATGCTTTTTTCATTTTTATTGCCCAGATGTAGTACTTTGCATTTCTCCCTGTTAAAAACCATTCTGTTAGTTGCTGCCCACTTCTCCAGTTTATTTATATCTTTTTGAATCCTCTCTCTCTCTTCTCTAGTATTAGCTATCCCTCCTAGCTTTGTGTCATCAGCAAATTTAATCAGTTTACCCTCAATTCCTTCATCTAAATCGTTGATAAAGATGTTGAACAATACAGGGCCCAGGACAGAGCCCTGTGGTACCCCACTTGAGACATTCTTCCAACTGGATGTGCAGCCATTTACGATCACTCTTTGGGTCCGATCACTAAGCCAGTTATGAATCCACCTAACATTTGCCTTGTCCATTCCATACTTAGTCATTTTTTCAATAAGGATTGTATGAGAGACTTTGTCAAATGCTTTGCTGAAGTCAAGATATACTATATCTACAGCATTTCCTTGATCCACCCAATCAGTGATTCTATCATAGAAGGAAATTAAGTTAGTCTGACATGACTTATTAGTTACAAACCCATGCTGACTCTGTTTAATCACTTCATTCTTATCCAGGTACTGACATACATGTTGTTTAATAATTTGTTCAAAGATCTTTCCTGGTATAGAAGTCAGACTCACCGGCCTATAGTTGCCTGGGTCCACCTTCTTCCCCTTTTTGAAGATAGGAACAACATTTACTCTTCTCCAGTCTTCTGGCACTTCTCCTGTTCTCCAAGAATTTTCAAAGATTATGGAGAGGGGTTCAAAAATTTCTTCTGCTATCTTCTTCAGTACTCTGGGGTGTAATTCATCTGGACCTGGAGACTTGAATTCATTTAGGTTAGCTAAGTGTTTCCTCACTATCTTTCTGTTTATAGATATCCTGGATTCTTCTATTCCCTTAATAGGACAGTGGAGAACAGTTGATGTTACATTTCCTTTCTGAGAGAAAACAGATGCAAAATAGGAATTTAAAAGTTCAGCCTTCTCCTGTCTTACCATTTCATCATTTTCATCCTGTAAAAATCCTATAGCATCTTTGACTTTTCTTTTACTTTTGACATATCCCCAAAATCCTTTATTATTGCTTTTGACATCTCTTGCAAGCCTCAATTCATTTTCAGCTTTAGTAATCTGATTTGTGCCCTGCAGGTTCTGCAGACAGCATTATATTCTTCTTTAGATATGCCTCCCTCTTTCCATTTTATAAACATTTTTTTTCTTCCTTTTTAGCATGTGCTTAAGTTCTGTGTTCATCCATCCTGGTTTCCTTAAATGCTTCCTATTCTTCCCTCTTTTCGGAATTGTTAACGACTGTGCTTTGAGAATTTCATTTTTCAAGATTTCCCATCCTTCCTGGACATTTTTGTCTTTAAGGATATCCAGCCATTGGATCCCTCCAATTCTCTTTCTGAATCCCTTAAAATCTGCCTATCTGAAATCTAACCTTGACGTCTGAGTCTTCACAGGTCTTCCGCCTCTAGTTATCCAAAATTCTAAAATAGCATGGTCGCTACCTCCTAGGGTCCCAGCCACTTTTACCTCCTCAACCATTTCCTCCCTGTTTATAAGGATTAGATCCAAGGTAGCAGTTCCCCTTGTTTTCTCCCCTACCTTTTGGAAGATAAAGTTGTCAGCAAGAGAGGATAAGAATTTCCTTGACCTGTTAGTTTTGCCTGAGAGAGATTACCAACAAATGTCTGGATAGTTGAAATCTCCCATGACAACTATGTCATATTTTTTGGAGAACTTGGCCATTTGATGCATAAAGAGTTCACACAGGATAGGGTTAGATACACAGATACACATGTTGATTATCAAAAGGCTCTTGAATGAGTTGAAAATAAAATACTATCAATACTTGGGTAATCGTTTAGTTAATTTGTGTTGCAAATCTGTAGTGTTGAATATATATGATGTGAAATGTTTTTATGTGCAATATAGTCATTATAATTTGGTATAACTAACCACAGTTGGTTACTATGCCCAGGCAACGCCGGGCTCTTCAGCTAGTCTAATATATAAAGCTCAATGTGTGTGTGCATGTATGTGTGTATGTCCGGGATTGGCATCTGCACCGTCGCAGCTACAGCCACAAAATTTTGCACAGTCACACGTCTGGACCCCGAGTGCGTCATAGGCTATGTTTTGAGGCGAAATTTTAACCCTGTGCATTCCAATTCACCAAACAATTTTGCCCCTAGGTACATAATGGGGATAAAGTGTATGTATGTATGTATGTGTGTATGTCCAGGAATGGCATGTGCACCGTCGCAGCTACAGCCACAAAATTTTGCACAGTCACACGTCTGGACCCCGAGAGCATCTAAGGCTATGTTGTGAGGCGAAATTTTAACCCCACACGTTCCAATTCACCAAACAATTTTGCCCCTAGGTACATAATGGGGAAAAGTGTATGTATGTATGTATGTGTGTATGCCCGGGATTGGCATGTGCACCGTCGCAGCTAAAGCCACAAAATTTTGCACAGTCACACGTCTGGACCCTGAGAGCATCTAAGGCTATGTTGTGAGGCGATATTTTAACCCCACGCGTTCCAATTCACCAAACAATTTTGCCCCTAGGTACATAATGGGGATTGTTGTGAGTTAATTTTCCCCTTCACTACTTAGGCCCGAGGAACTCCCTCTTCTGGTGAAGAAAGATAGTGAGCCTGATTGTCAAACACCTGGGGCTGATGATGATGACTGGCTGAGTGGAGTTAATGACTGGATATAAGGCTGCCGACGCCCTTCTGGCCTGCGGGTGATTTCTCTGTGGACTTCTAGGAAACCAATCTGATTCCTGCTCATCTAAAGCTAAGATTTCTGCTTTGCCTTTTTGAATTAGTGTTTTGTTTTCCTTGCTTTTCTGGATTCTGCCATTCCCTGCTGGGGTGAGCTGAATCTCCTTTTGCCTGTTGCTCTGTCTTCAGAATATTCCTGAGTACTGACATAGCCTTTTTTGAAGCCTAGCGTCTTCAGGGCCTTTTTTACTGTCAGTTTGTTGGCTCTTATTTTCATAGGGTTTCTCACGGATTGCAGACAGCAGCCTTCCTGTCCTTTCCTATCCAAGCTAGCTTGGGCCCCATCTTTGCTCAGTCTATCTTTCTGTCTGTGTTTTGTTCTTTCTTCTTGCTTCATCGTCATTATATGTTGGGGGCTGCCTTTTGCTTTGGGGTCTGCTCTGGGGCAGTTTAGATTTCCCTTTCTGTCTTTAGGCTATGTAGTCCTCCGGCTGTGATCGAGGGGCCTAGGGCATCGTAGGAGCCCCCCACGGCTACTGCTAGTTGTGTTGATAGGTTCAGGGGTCTGCAATCCGATAGCTGCCAACTTCTCTGGTTTTCTGGACTTAGCTAGCATTTCTATTTTTGCCTCCTACTGTGACTCAATCATAACATGGGATAAAGTGTATGTATGTATGTATGTATGTATGTGTGTATGTCCAGGAATGGCATGTGCACCGTCGCAGCTACAGCCACAAAATTTTGCACAGTCACACGTCTGGACCCCGAGAGCATCTAAGGCTATGTTGTGAGGCGAAATTTTAACCCCACGCGTTCCAATTCACCAAACAATTTTGCCCCTAGGTACATAATGGGGAAAAGTGTATGTATGTGTGTATGCCCGGGATTGGCATGTGCACCGTCGCAGCTAAAGCCACAAAATTTTGCACAGTCACACGTCTGGACCCCGAGAGCATCATAGGCTATGTTGTGAGGCGAAATTTTAACCCCGCGCGTTCCAATTCTCCAAACAATTTTGCCTATTATTCTTATCATTTCTATGGTGTTATCGTCCTTCTGTAAAGCTGGAAATAACACAATTTATTACCGTGCCAACACAGACCACCCTCTGACACAGACTGCAGGGGGAGCCCAGTATCACACAGGATAGGATTAGATATACAGCTCAGCAGTCAGTATCACACAGGAGAGGATTAGACACATGGCTCAGCAGTCAGTATCACACAGGATAGGATTAGATACACAGCTTAGCACACAGTATCACACAGAATAGTATTAGATAGATGGCTCAGCAGACAGTATCACACAGAATACGATTAGATACCCGGCACAGCAGTCAGTATCACACAGGATAGGATTAGATACACAGCTGAGCAGTCAGTATCACACAGGATAGGATTAGATACACAGCTGAGCAGTCAGTAGCACACGATAGGATTAGATACACAGCTCAGCAGAAAGTATCACACAGGAGAGGATTAGGTACACAGCTCAACAGACATTATCACACAGGATTGGGTTAGATGCACAGCTCAGAAACAGGATGTGCCAAAGGAGAGGACATTTTCATTCCAAGAATTCCACTCATTCCATCTGATTTGTTTTTTGATTTTACACGCCTCCAGTTTCCAGTTCAACTGCTATTTGCAATGTCCATTAACAATGCTTGAAAGTAGTAGGGATCGATTTGCAATCTCCATGCTTTTCTCATGGTCAACTTTACGTGGTCTGTTCAAGAGTTGGAACTGCCAAAAATCTGTTCATCTTTGCACCGTAAGGAAACACCAAAAATGTTTATCAAAAGGCTCTTGAATGAGTTGAAAATAAAATACTATCAATACTTGGGTAACCGTTTAGTTAATTTGTGTTGCAAATCTGTAGTGTTGAATATATGATGTGAAATGTTTCTATGTGCAATATAATCATTATAATTTGTTATAACTAACCACAGTTGGTTACTATGCCCAGGCAACGCCGGGCTCTTCAGCTAGTTTTGAATAAATCCCCAACAGTGTCACCAGCAAAGCACCCTCACACCATCACACCTCCTCCTCCATGCTTCACGGTGGGAACCAGGCATGTAGAGTCCATCCGTTCACCTTTTCTGCGTCGCACAAAGACACAGTGGTTGGAACCAAAGATCTCTAATTTGGACTCATCAGACCAAAGCACAGATTTCCACTGGTCTAGTGTCCATTCCTTGTGTTCTTTAGCCCAAACAAGTCTCTTCTGCTTGTTGCCTGCCCTTAGCAGTGGTTTCCTAGCAGCTATTTTACCATGAAGGCCTGCTGCACAAAGTCTCCTCTTAACAGTTGTTGTAGAGATGTGTCTGCTGCTAGAACTCTGTGTGGCATTGACCTGATCTCTAATCTGAGCTGCTGTTAACCTGTGATTTCTGAGGCTGGTGACTCGGATGAACTTATCTTCCACAGCAGAGGTGACTCTTGGTCTTCCTTTCCTGGGGCGTTCCTCATGTGAGCCAGTTTCTTTGTAGTGTTTGATGGTTTTTACCACTGCACTTGAGGACACTTTCAAAGTTATCCTAATTTTTCGGACTGACTGACCATCATTTCTTAAAGTAATGATGGCCACTCGTTTTTCTTTACTTAGCTGCTTTCTTCTTGCCATAACAGTCTATTCAGTAGGACAGCTGTGTATCCACCAGACTTTTGCACAACACAACTGATGGTCCCAACCCCATTTAGAAGGCAAGAAATCCCACTTATTAAACCTGACAGGGCACACCTGTGAAGTGAAAACCATTTCCGGTGACTACCTCTTGAAGCTCATCAAGAGAATGCCAAGAGTGTGCAAAGCTGTAATCAAAGCAAAAGGTGGCTACTTTGAAGAACGTAGAATATAAGACATATTTTCAGCTGTTGTACACTTTTTTGTTAATTATATAATTCCACATGTGTTAATTCATAGTTTTGATGCCTTCAGAGTGAATCTACCATTTTCATAGTCATGAAAATAAACAAAACTCCTTGAATGAGAAGGTGTGTCAAAACTCTTGGTCTGTACTGTATATATATATATATATATATATATATATATATATATACACACACACACACGCCGCTCAAAAAAATAAAGGGAACACTTAAACAACAGAATATGACTCCAAGTAAATCAAACTTCTGTGAAATCAAACTGCCCACTTCGGAAGCAACACTGATTGACAATCAATTTCACATGCAGTTGTGCAAATGGAATAGACAACAGATGGAAATTATTGGCAATTATCAAGACACCCTCAATGAAGGAGTGGTTCTGCACGTGGGGACCACAGACCACATCTCAGCACCAATGCTTTCTGGCTGATGTTTTAGTCACTTTTGAATGTTGGTTGTGCTTTCACACTCGTGGAAGCATGAGACAGACTCTGCAACACACACAAGTGGCTCAGGTAGTGCAGCTCATCCAGGATGGCACATCAATGCGAGCTGTGGCAAGAAGGTTTGCTGTGTCTGTCAGCGTAGTGTCCAGAGGCTGGAGCCACTACCAGGAGACAGGCCAGTACACCAGGAAACTTGGAGGGGGCCGTAGAAGGGCAACAACCCAGCAGCAGGACCGCTACCTCCACCTTTGGAGGAACAGGAGGAGCACTGCCAGAGCCCTGCAAAATAACCTTCAGCAGGCCACAAATGTGCATGTGTCTGCACAAACGGTTAGAAACCGACTCCATGAGGATGGTCTGAGGGCCCGATGTCCACAAATGGGGGTTGTGCTCACAGCCCAACACCGTAGAGGATGCTTGGCATTTGCCACAGAACACCAGGATTGGCAAATTCTCCACTGACTCCCTGAGCTCTTCACAGATGAAAGCAGGTTCACACTGAGCACATGTGACAAACGTGACAGAGTCTGGAGACGCCGTGGAGAGCGATCTGCTGCCTGCAACATCCTTCAGCATGACCGGTTTGGCAGTGGGTCAGTAATGGTGTGGGGTGGCATTTCTTTGGAGGGCCGCACGGTGTTGTGCTGCGAGCACAATCCCCATCTGTGGACGTCGGGCCAACACAAAAAAACAGAGAAAAAAAAGGCAAATTGAATATAATTTCACACAAAACCCCAAAAATGAGCTTGACAATATTGTTGGCACCCTCAACTTAATATTTGGATACACACTAGTGATGAACGAGTGTGCTCAGATAAAGTGTTATCTGAGCATGCTTGTGTCCTAGTAGTTTCAGCTTACTCGAAAAATATGCTTAACTAGCTGCGTTCCACAGCTGCAACACATGCAGGGATTCCTGCATGTGTATCGGCTGTTAAACAGCCACGAAACATGCAGCAGCAGCACTTGAGGATAGAGTTGAGCGATACCGTCCGATACTTCAAAGTATCGGATCGGAATGGATCGGCCGATCTTAAAAAAAAGTATCGGTATCGCCGATTCCGATACCGGAAGTCCCATTCAAGTCTATGGGACTTCCGGTATCGGAATAAGAAAAATCCTGTTTTTCCCTTGTACAGCCTCTCTGGGGTCTGTACGGGCCTTTCGGGGGGCTGTGCCGGCCTGCCAGGGGGTCTGTGCAGGCTCCGGTGGTCTGTGCCGGCCTGCCGGGGGGCTGTGCAGGCTCCGGTGGGCTGTGCCGGCCTGCCGGGGGGCTGTGCCGGCCTGCCGGGGGGCTGTGCAGGCTCCGGGGGGCTGTGCCGGCCTGCCGGGGGGCTGTGCAGGCTTCGGGGGTCTGTGCAGGCATCGTCCGATGGGACTACAAGCCCCATCGGGCGATGCCTGCTACCATGACAGTGATTGACACATTAGCCAATGATGGGACAGTAGTAGTCCCATCATCCGGCTAATGTGTTGAATGTAAAAAAAAAAAAAAATTACATGCTACATACATGCTACATACATACAACATGCATACTATATACATGCTACATTCATACTACATACTACATACATGCTACATTCATACTACATATATACTACATGCAACATACATACTACATATATACTACATGCATGCAACATGCATACTACATATATACTACATGCAACATACATACTACATGCAACATACATACTACATATATACTACATGCATGCAACATGCATACTACATATATACTACATGCTACATACATACTACATATATACTACATACATACTGCATGCTACATACATACTACATGCTACATACATACCACATACATACTACATACATACTACATGCTACATATATACTACATATATACTACATGCTACATACATACTACATATATGCTACATACATACTACATACATGCTACATACATACTACATATATACTACATACATACTACATGCTACATACATACTACATGCTACATACATACCACATACATACTACATACATACTACATGCTACATACATACCACATATATACTACATACATACTACATACAATACATTCATACAATACATACATAGACATACAGTACATATAACATAGAGTAACATACTTACCAATACTTGTCACATTGTTCCCCGAAGCCATTGTCTTTTACGGAATAAATATTAACATAACAAACCACAAAAATACTCACCCACGATCCGAAGCAGTCCACGAGTGTGTCCCACGACGATCTTGGGTAGAGAACTGCAGCATCAGCTGTTGCTGCCGTTCTCTACGGGCTGCAGGAATCCAATGACGGAAGGTAGGTATCCTTCCGCACTGTATTCCTCCCCCACTTTAAAAAAAAAAAGTCCCTAGTCTCACTTTATGCCATTGCTGCGTGGGAAATTCCCACACAGCAATGGCATAAAGTGAGACTAGGGACTTTTTTTTTTTTAAGTGGCGGAGGAATACAGTGCGGAAGGATACCTACCTTCCGTCATTGGATTCCTGCAGCCCGTAGAGAACGGCAGCAACAGCTGATGCTGCAGTTCTCTACCCAAGATCGTCATGGGACACACTCGTGGACTGCTTCGGATCGTGGGTGAGTATTTTTGTGGTTTGTTATGTTAATATTTATTCCGTAAAAGACAATGGCTTCGGGGAACAATGTGACAAGTATTGGTAAGTATGTTACTCTATGTTATATGTACTGTATGTCTATGTATGTATTGTATGAATGTATTGTATGTAGCATGTATGTAGTATATATGTGGTATGTATGTAGCATGTAGTATGTATGTAGTATGTATGTAGCATGCATGTAGCATGCAGTATGTATGTAGCATGCATGTAGTATATATGTAGTATGTATGTAGCATGTAGTATGTATGTAGTATGTATGTAGTATGTATGTAGCATGTAGTATTATGTAGCATGCATGTAGTATGTATGTAGTATGTATGTAGTATATATGTAGTATGTATGTAGCATGTAGTATGTATGTAGCATGCATGTAGTATATATGTAGTATGTATGTAGCATGTAGTATGTATGTAGCATGTATGTAGTATGTATGTGGTATGTATGTAGCATGTAGTATGTATGTAGCATGCATGTAGTATATATGTAGTATGTATGTAGCATGTAGTATGTATGTAGCATGCATGTAGTATATATGTAGTATGTATGTATGTAGTATGTATGTAGTATACACTCACTGGCCACTTTATTAGGTACACCTGTCCAACTGTGTGTTAAGACTTAATTTCTAATCAGCCAATCACATGGCGGCAACTCAGTGCATTTAGGCATGTAGACATGGTCAAGACAATCTCCTGCAGTTCAAACCGAGCATCAGTATGGGGAAGAAAGGTGATTTGAGCGCCTTTGAACGTGGCATGATTGTTGGTGCCAGAAGGGCTGGTCTGAGAATTTCAGAAACTGCTGATCTACTGGGATTTTCACGCACAACCATCTCTAGGGTTTACAGAGAATGGTCCGAAAAAAAAAAAAAAAATCCAGTGAGCGGCAGTTCTGTGGCCGGAAATGCCATGTTGATGCCAGAGGTCAGAGGAGAATGGGCAGACTGGTTCGAGCTGATAGAAAGGCAACAGTGACTCAAATTGCCACCCGTTACAACCAAGGTAGGCAGAAGAGCATCTCTGAACGCACAGTGCGTCGAACTTTGAGGCAGATGGGCTACAGCAGCAGAAGACCACACTGGGTACCACTCCTCTCAGCTAAGAACAGGAAACTGAGGCTACAATTTGCACAAGCTCATCGAAATTGGACAGTAGAAGATTGGAAAAACGTTGCCTGGTCTGATGAGTCTCGATTTCTGCTGCGACATTCGGATGGTAGGGTCAGAATTTGGCGTAAACAACATGAAAGCATGGATCCATCCTGCCTTGTATCAACGGTTCAGGCTGGTGGTGGTGGTGTCATGGTGTGGGGAATTTTTTCTGGGCACTCTTTGGGCCCCTTGGTACCAATTGAGCATCGTTGCAACGCCACAGCCTACCTGAGTATTGTTGCTGACCATGTCCATCCCTTTATGACCACAATGTACCCAACATCTGATGGCTACTTTCAGCAGGATAATGCGCCATGTCATAAAGCTCGAATCATCTCAGATTGGTTTCTTGAACATGACAATGAGTTTACTGTACTCAAATGGCCTCCTCAGTCACCAGATCTCAATCCAATAGAGCATCTTTGGGATGTGGTGGAATGGGAGATTCGCATCAGGGATGTGCAGCCGACAAATCTGCGCCAACTGTGTGATGCCATCATGTCAATATGGTCCAAAATCTCTGAGGAATGCTTCCAGCACCTTGTTGAATCTCTGCCACGAAGAATTGAGGCAGTTCTGAAGGCAAAAGGGGGTCCAACCCCTTACTAGCATGGTGTACCTAATAAAGTGGCCAGTGAGTGTATATGTAGCATGTAGTATGTATGTAGCATGCATGTAGTATATATGTGTTATGTATGTAGTATGTATGTATATATGTGGTATGTATGTGGTATGTATGTAGTATGTATGTAGTATGTATGTAGTATGTATGTAGCATGCATGTAGTATGTATGTAGTATTTTTTTTTTTTTTTTTTTTTTTTTTTAACATTTAACACATTAGCCGGATGATGGGACTACTACTGTCCCATCATTGGCTAATGTGTCAATCACTGTCATGGTAGCAGGCATCGCCAGATGGGACTTGTAGTCCCATCGGACGATGCTTGCACAGACCCCCGGACATCAGCACAGCCCCCCGGCAGGCCGGCACAGCCCCCCGGCAGGCCGGTACAGACCCCCACAGGGTGCACAGACCACCGGCAGGCCGGCACAGCCCCCCGGCAGGCCGGTACAGACCCCCACAGGGTGCACAGACCACCGGCAGGCCGGCACAGCCCCCCGGCAGGCCGGTACAGACCCCGGGCAGTCCACACAGCCCCCCGGCAGGCCGGCAGAGACCCCCGGAAGGCCCGAAATGACGGCGCATCATGATGCGCACACACCGCGCATCATGATGACGTCAGGCTGTCAATCAACTTTGAACTTCCGATTCCGATGCCGACTTCCGATATTGAAAAAATATCGGAAGTCGGTATCGGAATTCCGATACAGCAAGTATCGGCCGATACCCGATACTTGCGGTATCGGAATGCTCAACACTACTTGAGGATATTTTTCGAGCACGCCGAAACTACTAAATTAGGACACAAGCTTGCTCGTATAATACCTTATCCGATCACGCACACTCTATTTCACATCCTTTGGAATAAGTAACTGCAATCAATAGTTTCCTATAACCATCAAAAGACTCTTACACCTCTCAACTGGAATTTTGGACGTCTTTAGAAAACAACTCCAAGTCTCTCATATTTGAAGGTGCCTTCTCCCAACAGCAATTTCAAGATCTCTCCACAGGTGTTCAATGGTATTTAGATCCGGATTCATTGTTGGCCATTTCAAATCTCTCCAGCGCTTTGTTTAAATCCATTTCTGTGTGCTTCTTGAAGTATGCTTGGGGTCATTGTCCTGCTGGAAAACCCATGACCTAGAACACAAACCCAGCTTTCTGACAAATTGTGACCCAAAATCATTTGGTAATCTTCAGATTCCTGATACCTTGCACACAGTCAAGGCACCCAGTTCCAGAGGCTACAAAACAACTCCAAAACATCTTTGAACTTCCACCATATTTGACTGTAGGTACTGCATTCTTTTCTTTGTTCTTTATTTGCAGGCCTCATTCCATTTTCAGTAAACAGTACAATGATGTGCTTTGCCAAAAAGCTCTATCTAGGTCTCATCTGTCCACAAGATGCTTTCCCAAAAGGATTTTGGCTTACTCACGTATATTTTGGTAAACTACAGTCTAGCTTTTTTATGTCTATTTGTCAGGAGTGGGGTCCTCCTGGGACTCCTGCTAAAGGGTTTGATTACATTTAAATGTCAATGGATAGTTTGCGCTGATGCACCCTGAGCCTGAAGAACAGCTTGAATTTCTTTTGAACTTGATTGAGGCTGCTTATCCGTCATCTGGACTATCCCACATTGAGCCTTTCAATTTTTCTCTGCCGTCAACATCCAGGATGATTATCTACAATGCCATAGGTTGTAAACTTCTTGATTATGTTGCACACGGTGGACAAAGGAACACCAAGATCTCTGGAGATGGACTTGTAACCTTGAGATTGTTGATATTTTTCAACAATTTTAGTTCTCAAGTCCTCATACAGTTCTCTTTCCTTCTTTCTGTCCTCCATGCTTAGTGTGGCACACACAGACACTCAATGCAAATATTGAGTCAACATCTCCCCTTTTTATCTGGTTTCAGGTGTGATTTTCATATTGCCCACATCTGTTACTTGCACAGGTGAGTTTGACCTGAGCATCACATGCTTGAAAAAAAAATGTTTACCCACAATTTTGGAAAGGTGCCAACAATTTTGTCTGGCTAATTTTGGGGGTTTTCTGTGAAATTATGTCCAATTTGTCTTTTTCTCTCTTTTTTTTATGTTGTTCCAGTGCACACAAAGGAAAAAGCAAGTGTATAAGAAGACGTGTAGTTGCAATCATTTTCTGGGAGAAATACTTAGTTTTCTGGAACAATTTCAAGGGTGCCAACACTATCGGTCATGACTAATATAAACAGCTGGACTGTCATTTTCCCTGCTGCGATCCAGAGGATGTCGTGTGCTGTGTTTTGCTGTAAGTAAGCATTAAAGAGACTTTTGTTTGAAACTTTGCTGGGTCACTGCCTCATCACTGCTCAGTGTGGATACCGCTGCACTACAATATATATAATGACAAAGTCACTGGCAAGGTGCTGGAGGGGAGATATGGTTCGCTGAGGCTCATAGCTTCAGTGATATAGAAACCCAGAAGTTGATCCATCAGCATGTGTTGCAGGGAGGTAGCAGCCAATTTAAATAAAGGGCTGGGTTTTTAGTGGACGACCATAGAGTAGGTGGGAGGTTGTCCACCTTATCTCCACCCCAGGGTGTGTTCTGGGGCTTAAATAGCTGGCCTCTAGAGGAAGTAGTGGTTCAGTGTGTGGAGAGGAACATTCCAGAGAAGTGCTTGTGCATGTGTTAAAGGAACTGAACGTTGACCTTGCTAACTATAAGCGGGCTGATCCTCGCTAAGAGAAGGACTGTGTTTTGTTTTGCTGTCTTGACCAGATGGTTGTGTTTACTTTTTCTGCTTGGTTTATGCTGTGCTTAAAAAACCAAGGACGTTCTTAAAGAAACATTGTTCCGTTTGTACCTTTGTGTCCAGCCAAGTGAGCCAATCTACCACAATATACAGTATATACATACATATTTATATATACACACATGTATATGATGACTGAGCAGTATTTGTTCTTCACTTGTTACGAATTTATATTTCAATAGCTTTCTCGACAGTTGCAAACAATATCATATAGTAAGTTATGGCATAACTAACCCAATGTAGATATTTTGTTCACAACACTTAATGAATAGACTAATACCTGTATCTTCACATGTTAGGTGCTTAGTGCCTGGTGGAGTTCTTGTTCCCTCGATCTCTTCACCATTTTCGTTAAGACACCAACAATAACCGGTGCTGCCATGACACTGCTTTGGAGCGTAGTTTCCCTTTTCATCACATTTTGGTAAAAATGCCCCTATCATCTTTTTTCCTCTGAGCACACTCTGGCGATGCCTCATACAAAGGGTATGTTCTATCCAAATAAAACAAATTGATCAGACAAGAAAGACTATTCACCTAATAGAGGTTATTATTTTTAATGGTGTAGTGCATTTAGCTTGAGCTCTAGGTGCTATAGACTGTGTTCTCTTCTTACAGTTATCAGCCTACTATGTCTGGTCAAATACATAGAATAATAGAGATTCTAATAACACCCTGATTTGGTGTTCCTGATTGGTACTATAAGCCCTCTAACATATATTTGAATAGTAGAGAGCTGCATTACCATTCAAGCCACTCAACAATCATATGGCACACAAATAAAGGAAGAATGCTCATAATATGCGGCCACTGCCTTTCAGGGCTTATCTACAGTATTCTATAATGCTGTAGATAAACCCCTGATCCGACCTGAAAGAAAAGAAAAATAAGTTTTACTATACTCACCCGGGGGGGGCAGTCCGGTCCTATGGGTGTCGCAGGTCCGGGTCCGGTGCCTCCCATCTTCTTGTGATGCCATCCTCCTGTTGCTTCATCACTCCCTGGCATCGCGCTCCTGCGCAGGTGTACTTCTAAGGTTGAGGGCAAAGTACTGCAGTGCGCAGGTGCCGGGAAAGGTCAGAGAGGCCCAGCGCCTGTGCACTGCAGTACTTTGCTCTGCCCTCAACCTTATAAATACGCCTGCACAGGAGCATGATGCCAGGGAGCGATGAAGCAAGCAGGAGGGCGGCAATGCAAGAAGATGGGAGGCGCTGGAGCTGGACCTGCGACACCCATCGGATGGGATCGCCCCCCTCGGGTCAGTATAATTAAACATATTTTTATTATTTTTCACGTTGGATTGGGGGCTTATCTACAGCATTATAGAATTCTGTAGATAAGCCCCGAAAGGCAGTGTCAGCATCTTATAGTGGCCAGAACAGGTGACAGGTTCCCTTTAAAGTTGCTTCAAATTCTCATCATAGTTTCCATCGGCAATTTTATCCCATAATTGTAGAGTGCTGAGAGGAACGCTTTCTGAATCCAAGCTTGTAAACATAGTTTTATGTCTGTCAGAGGCCACAGGATCGAAAAGGCTGCATCGGACAGACTTGGCAGAAGACACTCCATCTGGCATATTGGAGATGTGAACTTACAGCTGGGTCCACTGAATTACCGTACTTCCATGGAAGAGCTGCCAGCTGGACAGCTGGAGAAGTAAACCAGACCAAATGGGGTTTTCACATTGGGTCAATACCTGGAATTCACGCCAGGACAAAATCAGGAGGCTGGCCGTAAGAATGAACCAGAGCTGGAGGGGTTGTCACATTTTGTCAAAACAGGGAAGTCACGTCAGGAGGACAATTCAGGAGGCAAAATACAGGCCGAGGTCAGAGAACAGGATGTCACTGGCAGTCAGTCTGCTGGGGAGGGAAGAAGGGAGCCCCATCCATGTCTCCCAGCAGAGGGCTAATTACCTACCAACTCACTACGGCTAACACAAAATTGTTGTGTAGCCCCCAACATAAGGATAGGTCATCAAAATAGAAAACCTCCTTGTTGTGTTATCAGTTTGATTTTATCAGTTCTCTATTAATGAAAATAAAGTTTTGACAACTTTGGTTCTTTCAGAGCAATAAGAGGTTACTACTAATGTTAGCGCTCACCTCTCTCAGAATAAGCTTCAGTCATGATGGGCTTCAAATTAAAAGGATCCAATGAAGCTTTGTAAACATCTTTACTATCCAGAGAGATGGCATCTGCTTCTCCATTCTGAAATGCAAAAGGGTCATCACTGATAATGATTTCTTCTATTTGCTTTTTATTAACGTGAATCTGTCACCAGGTTTTTGATACATCATCTGAGAGCAGCATAATGTAGGAAAATAGACCTGATTCCAGCAATGTTATCACTTAGTTTACTGGGTGTAACAGAGCTCAGAAATCTAACCCCCACATACACACCACAACTCTCTATGTATATTGTATAGTGACAGTAAGCTCCTTATCAAAGGGGGAAGATGCGACCAGGGCTCGTTGCTATGTAGTTCAGTCAGGGATAATCTCCTAGAAGTAAAACCTTCAATGTATGTAAACCACAGCATACAGGAAAATAAGTGACACATCTCTGAAATCTGGTCTGAGCATTTACATTAGGCGGTCCCTCAGATTACATAGCAAAATCCTGCTGACAGATTCCCTTTAAGCAGATCACAACAATCACCAGCAATCAGTTGAATTAGGGACAAACATGCCTTTTGTGCAATCTGTGCTGCTGCACAGGGGCCCAATCAGTAAGGGGGCCACTACCACCTCCAAAGCAGTAAAAAGCTTTTGTCACAGACACATAATTGGACTTCACAGGGCCCATATACAGTTCTTGCACAGTGGCCCTCTTTTGTCTGCATCCGCCCCTGAGTTGAATCTATGAGTGAATCCATCAATAAATTTACTTCTTGCAATGCCATAGTAACCATTCTCTGCTGGGGCTAATATACAGTCATATGTCAAAGTTTAGGCACCCCTATTAATGTTAACCTTTTTTCTTTATAACAATTTTGGTTTTTGCAACAGCTATTTCAGTTTCATATATCTAATAACTGATGGACTCAGTTATATTTCTGGATTCAAATGAGGTTTATTGTACTAACGGAAAATGTGCAATCTGCATTTTAACAAAATTTGATGCGTGCAAAAGTATGGGCACCTCAACATAAAAGTGACATTAATATTTCGTAGATTCTCCTTTTGCAAAAATAACAGCCTCTAGTCGCTTCCTGTAGCTAGTAATGAGTTCCTGGATCCTGGATGAAGGTATTTGTGACCATTCCTGTTTACAAAACAATTCCAGTTCAGTTAAGTTTGATGGTCGCCGAGCATGGACAGCCCGCTTCAAATCATCCCACAGATGTTCAATGATATTCAGGTCTGGGGACTGAAATGGCCATTCCAGAACATTGTAATTGTTCCTCTGCATGAATGCCTGAGTAGATTTGGAGCGGTGTTTTGGATCACTGTCTTGCTGAAATATCCATCCCCTGCGTAACTTCAACTTTGTCACTGATTCTTGCACATTATTGTCAAGAATCTGCTGATACTGAGTTGAATCCATGCGACCCTCAACTTTAACAAGATTCCCGGTGCCGGCATTGGCCACACAGCCCCAAAGCATGATGGAACCTCCACCACATTTTACTGTGGGTATCAAGTTTTTCTTGGAATGCTGTGTTTTTTAGCCTCCATGCATAACGCCTTTTTGTATGACCAAACAACTCAATCTTTGTTTCATCAGTCCACAGGACCTTCTTCCAAAATGTAACTGGCTTGTCCAAATGTGCTTTTGCATACCTCAGGCGACTCTGTTTGTGGCGTGCTTCCAGAAACGGCTTCTTTCGCATCACTCTCCCATACAGCTTCTCCTTGTGCAGAGTGCGCTGTATTGACCGATGCACAGTGACACCATCTGCAGCAAGATGATGCTGCAGGTCTTTGGAGGTGGTCTGTGGATTGTCCTAGACTGTTTTCACCATTCTTCTTCTCTGCCTTTCTGATCTTTTTCTTGGCCTGCCACTTCTGGGCTTAACAAGAACTGTACCTGTGTTCTTCCATTTCCTTACTATGCTCCTCACAGTAGAAACTGACAGGTTAAATCTCTGAGACAACTTTTTGTATCCTTCCCCTGAAAAGCTATGTTGAATAATCTTTGTTGTCAGATCATTTGAGAGTTGTTTTGAGGAGCCCATGATGCCACTCTTCATAGGAGAATCAAATAGGAGAACTACTTGCAAGTGGCCACCTTAAATACCTTTTCTCATGATTTGAAACACCTGGCTATGAAGTTCAAAGCTCAATGAGGTTACAAAACCAATTTAGTGCTTCAGGAAGTCAGTAAAAAGTAGTTAGGAGTGTTCAAATCAAGAAAATGATAAGGGTGCCCATACGTTTGCACCGGTCAAATTTTGTTTAACCCTGCTGTACTGTTCGGGTCAATATGACCCAAAATGAT
The DNA here is from genome assembly GCF_039654945.1 of Dendrobates tinctorius. Taxonomy (NCBI): domain Eukaryota; kingdom Metazoa; phylum Chordata; class Amphibia; order Anura; family Dendrobatidae; genus Dendrobates; species Dendrobates tinctorius. The sequence goes on from NW_027361717.1 coordinate 25,904,901, forward strand.
TTTTGAGACCCTGCAGATTTTATTTAATGAGGATTTGAAACTAGTGGTTCCTTGACTTCTCATTTGTGGAGCTCTACATTTTTTTTTTTGTTTTTGTTTTTTTTTTTGTTTACTTTTTGCTACACGCTGATTGTTACACTTGTACTGTTTGGGTCAATATGACCCGATAGCATTTTATACTGTTCTACAGGTCTCTGATTATTTCTGACTGCAAAAGTTATGTTTTTTTATGTGTACTTCATCTCAAAATGGTGGTGGTTTCACTGTTCTTATCAGTAAGAAAGTCATTATCTAGTCTGTTTGTGAGAGAGGAGAAAGGTTTCATGAGATTTCTAGAGTACTGCGGTTTGATTCTAAAACAGATAGAATGGAAAGAAGAGCTAAAGATAAACTAGCCCCTATTAGAAATGTTTGGAATCAATGGGTAGAGATTCTACCAAAATTGTATAATAGTGGTGAAACTGTAACTGTTGATGAGCAACTGGTGGCATTCCGAGGTAGGTGCCCATTCAGACAATATATACCAATTAAGCCAGCAAAATATGGCATCAAGATCTGGACACTTTGCAACAGCAAAAGTTCATATGCTCTAAATGTTCAAGTGTATACAGGAAAAACCCCTGATGAAAGACCTGAAAAAAATACGGGTATGCGTGTTGTTCTCGATTTGACTCATGGACTAAAAGGACAAAATGTCACATGTGACAACTTTTTTTTACATCCTATCAACTAGGCCAGATGTTGAAGAAAAAACAACTTAGGCTACTTTCACACATCAGGTTTTCGGCGTCAGGAGCGATCCGGCGTCGTGCCGGAACGCCGGATCCGGCAAATGTTTTGTAAAACCTGATGTGCCGGATCCGGTTTTCTGCCGGATCCATCTTGTTCTTGACAGACAAAACCGGATCCGTCTCATCCGGTTCATCCGTTTTTCTATCCGTTTTTCGACGGATTACGCCGGATCCGGTTTTTAAAATTGACCCTTGTGGCCTTCCGAACGGGATTGGCTACTGGAAAACTATATATAGCGTGTTCCTACAGCCCTTCTTTGACAGGTTGTAGAGGAGAAAGTGCAGGTTGGAGAGAAGAGCAAGTTACTGGCGAAGATGGATGTTGTCATTGGAAATATTTTGAAGAATTTGGCGGATTTTATAGCGGAGGCGAATCGTTTGAGGGTGATTGTTCTGGAGAAGGAGAGAGCGAGACAGCAGCGCATCAGGCATCGTAGACGACGTTTGTGGATCCACCCCATCACAGCCAAGAGAATGACGCGTGGGGTCTATTCTACACTCTGCATGGACCTTCGACGAAACCCGGATAAATTTTTTGGATATGTTCGGATGAAAATGGAGAATTTTGATTACTTGGTGGAGTGCATTGCACACCTCATAAGAAAAGCGGACACCTATTGCCGCTTCTCTGTTTCACCCGCAGAGCGTCTGATGGTGACTTTAAGGTAAGCCACATTTATTGGATATGCTCGCATCAGAGCACACTTTCACTGCAATCTTGTTGGTGGTAGTTTGTATCTCCAAGTGTTATAGCTGAGTTTTGGTATGTAATGCTGTGATTTAAAACTAATTTATTGTTTTTTAATTCCCCACAGATTTCTTGCAACTGGAGAATCCCTTTCGTCACTGCATTTCCAGTACAGACTCGGGATTTCCACCATATCTGGAATAGTGAAGTACACATGCCGTGCACTGTGGGACTCCTTAGCTGAAGAGTTTTTACCAGAGCCCACAACAGAGAGGTGGATTGAAATTGCTGACAAGTTTCAACAGATATGTCAGTTTCCCAACTGCTTGGGCGCTGTGGACGGGAAACATATCCGCATTGTAAAGCCAGCCGGATCGGGATCAGAATATTTCAATTACAAGAAATATTTTTCAATTGTCCTCATGGCCATCGCTGACGCGGAATACAAATTTATTGCTGTTGATATTGGGGCCTATGGCCACTCCAATGACTCTCAAGTTTTCAAACTGTCTGCCATGGGGCGTAAACTGTATGGAAACACCTTCCAGTTCCCACCACCTAGACCGCTGCCGCAAACATCTGGTCCACCTATGCCATTTGTCTGTGTAGGGGATGAAGCCTTCCAGCTGTCAGAACACCTTTTGAAACCGTACTCTAGCAGAGGATTGACAAGACCAAAACGCATTTTTAATTACCGCCTCACAAGAGCAAGAAGAATGGTTGAATGTACCTTTGGTATTCTGACAGCCAAATGGCGGGACCTATTGACTGCGATCAACCTCAAGACAGAAACTGTTGACGAGGTGATCAAAGCTTGCGTGGTACTCCACAATTTTGTTATCTGCAAGGAACCCATTTCCATTGAGGACACCTCTGAAGAAACCACCTTGCAAGATTACCATGACATTACCACTAGAAGTTCTGTGACGGTTTCAGTAATGAGGGACAATTTTGCACTATACTTTATGTCACCTCAAGGCAGAGTACACTGGCAGGATGACAGAGTGTGAAAGATTTGTGCCCTAACCAAACTTGTGTACCTTCTGTACCAACAGTATATACCTTTGCCAACCAAAGTTGGCTATCTTGTCATGGTCTCTATTTTTAGCTTTAGGCCACAGGTGTGTACCTGGTTGTGTTTTATGCAAAGTATTTCACCTTTTAACAAAAGTTGTGTACATTGTTAGGAAATCACCAACAATAAACACAACTTTTTAGGTGAAATACTTTGCTTCAAACACAACCAGGAACACAACTGTGGCAAAAAGCTAAAATTTACCCACAGTTATATACCTGGTTTTGAATACCTTTTTACCTTTTAAATACCCTGTATTTAACCTTTTTTTTAACATATTTCGCCGCAGAAAGAAATGACAGACAACCAGTGAAAAACAATAATTTAACTTTTATTTAAAATATTTTTTTTTTGTAAACTGTTTTTAAAGTTAAAAAAACTTTTTTAATAAAGGTTTGAAACCAACTGGGCATTTTTATTACAAAACACATCATAAATCTGTGTAGTGTGGGGTGGAAATACTGCTGGAGGGGCTGCGGGACACTTCGACAATGGGAGTGTGGAGAGAGGACTGGGATCGTGGTGGGGAAGGAACAGTTAGAGGTGATGGTGTGGAAAAAGCTACAGAATGGGTGGACATGTGGGAGGCAGAAGAGGTGGTGGGCGGTGGAGTGGAGGGTTGGGCAGGGACTGTAGGAGCAGATGATGTTGATGGAAAGTTGTATGGGGAAGGAGTTTGGTACGGGGAAGGAGTTTGGTACAGGGAAGGAGTTTGGTAGGGGGCAGGTTGCTGGAAGTGGGGAGATGTCTGGTACTGGGGAGGTTGCTGGTACTGGGGAGGTTGCTGGTACTGGGGAGGTTGCTGGTATGTAATAGGAGGGGGAGGATGGAAAGTGGCTGGAGGGGGTGCAGATGTAATAGGAGGGGGAGGATGGAAAGTGGCTGGAGGGGGTGCAGGTGGAGGAACTACAGTGGTGGGAGGTGGAGGTTGGGAGGTAACCTGCTGTAGAGCACCGTGGCACGAATGCATTACATGCATCTGCTGGGTAGGAGATAGCGTTTCCATGCGCTCCACAAAAGACCTGAAAAAGGTGTGGTTTGGCGAAGATCTTGCTTCTGAATGCATGGTTTGCAGAAGTGTCTTCACCTCCAGAATGCTGGAGTTGATCTGCTGAAAGCCTGCGGAGATTTGCTCTGACAAGACTTTTAGACAGTTCTGGAAAGATGCATTCAGATGCAAGAACTCTGGCGCATAACTCTTTTCCTGACCCCTCTGCCACTGCCGCCCAGTACCCTCAGGTGTACTAGAGGTGGCAGGGGCAGAAGGGTGGGGTAAAGGGAAAGCGATCTCCTCACCAGCAGCTTCATGTAATGTAGGCGGCCACGATGCTCCTGTGCTGGTGGATGGGACAGATGGGTCGAATGTGTGGGAAGGCTGGGAAGGTGCAGATGTACCGGGGCGGTCGAAGTGTCCCTCGGTGCCGGTCTCCTCAGGGATCGCCTCAGAAGGGTCCAATCGTGCAGGCTCCCGAGTGCTGCTCACCGTGCTGTGGAATAAAGAGGAAAAAAAACAATTAAAATAGTGACATGGTATGGCCCTGGCTGAAAAAAAAAAAGTTACATCTAAACATTTTTTTGTCACATGTGGTGTGTAATATTTACCTTCTGGTGAGCATTGTTTCCCGGAGGAACGACAGGGCTCGTGTGTACTTGTACTTGCTCCTGCGTCCTCCAGATCCACTCGGGGCCCGCATCTCTTTATTGAACTCCTTCTTGAAACGATTCCTCACAGACTGCCACCGCTTCACAATTCTCTCCCCTGAAACGAGAAAGGACAAAGTGGTTAGTATACAATATCAGTGTTTCCCAAACTCCAGTCCTCATGGTCCCCAGGGGTCATGTTTTCAGGATTTCCAAAGTAAATAGAAATCCTGAACACATGATCCGTGGGGACCACGAGGACTGGAGTTCGGGAAACACTGGTTTAAATCAAGCAACCGGTACTGTATATACTTACTCTCTTTAATCTGGGCCCGAGCTTCGAGGTCCTCCCAGCGGTCCACAAGGAGCGAACAGATTTCCTCCCAGAGTCGTCGGGTAACGATAAGGTCAGCGTGGCGGCGGTCAGCCATATTCCAGAGCGCCTCCCTTTCTCTGACGAGATCGATGAGGTGGTCCACATCGATTCCTCCATCCTCACCGTCAGAGTCGGGAGCACGCTGTGAAGGCTGTTAAAGAAAAAGACAAAAATAACATAATTAGCCTCCACAAAAGAAATGAAATAAAAAGTGCAAAAAAACAAAGCAAAAATATTTATACTTACACGCTGGTGACCGCCGCGTTGCTGTCGCCGACGACCCTGGGAGGCACTGCGAGGACCTCTTGGCCGAGCACCAGATTGGGAAGACTAGAGAAGAAAACAAAAAATGTTATGTCTTTGGATGTAGGCATTTGTTTGCTGTGTGTGGTCTGCAGAACATTGTTTTCTATGTGTTGTGTGTAGTGTGATGTTGTGTTTCTGCGTTTGATGCAAAAAACTTACCAATTGTGAGCCCACTCCAAGTGTCTGTCCACCCCTTCCTTCTTCTTCTGGGAGCTCCTCTTCATCTTGTGATTCCTGTTTTGAAATTAAAGGCAATGAATAGACATATATTACAGAGATGATGGATTTTGGAAATAAAAACTTACCGTCAAACGCTGACGATGCGAGGGAGGGCTCCCAGAAGAAGATGTGCTGTCTTCCTGATGGCCAGACTCCATGGCTGTGGGTGGTGTTCCTGCTGCTGCCATTGCTGCTGCTGCTGCATTTATTGGGCGGCTGTTTAATAAAGAGAAACAAAGGGCCAATGAATATCTTGATATTCCATAGCCCTAGTTTGGAGGAATGGGGATTTGATAATTACCGTCTCTCATCTGCTGCTGGACTCCCCTCCCGTTGTTCAGCATGCTGCTCCATTTGGGGTGGTGGTGGTCGTGCTGATGGTGCTGCTGCAGATGTCTCCTGCCTTCTCCTGCTCCTGGTTCTTGGCTTGGGTGGCATGTTGGGTGTGGCTGAGGGTCCCACTGTCTTGCTTTTATATATGTCTTGTGGGCAGAGCTACTGAGCATGCTCAGACCAAAAAAACCGTATCCGGCCACCGGATCCGGCTATCGCCGGATCAGGCGCATTGCGGCGCTCATAGGCTTTCATTGTGTGAAAAAGCCGGACACGCCGGATCCGGCGTGTCCGGCTTTTTCGCCGGAGACAAAATACGTTACAGTAGCCGTTTTTTCCAGACGCCGGATCGCGTCACATTGCCGGATCCGGCGAAAATCGGATGAAACACATGGCCATCCGGCTCGATCCGGCTCTAATGCAAGTCAATGGAGGGGAAACCGGATCCGGCATTGCATTTCGCCGGATCCGGTTTCTGTCAAAAGCGCCGGATCGCGCCTGACGGCGAAAATCTGATGTGTGAAAGAGGCCTTACCATGCTGGGTACTATGAGAAAAAACAAACCTGAACTACCGCAAGGTATCCTTAGCAAGAGAGAGGTGTACAGTTCTACTTTTTATTTTTCTGGAAATACAACTGTTGTTTCTTATGTTCCAAAAACAAACAAACAGGTAATTCTAATGAGCACAATGCACCATGACAATGCCGTAAGTGATAGAGAAGACAGAAAGCCTGACATTATTTTGGATTATAATGCCACAAAGGGAGCAGTTGATACTTTAGACCAAGCAATATCAACATATACATGCAAGCGTAAAACCAATCGGTGGCCAATGATTTTATTTTATAACATACTGGACGTTTCTGCATACAATGCATTTGTCTTATGGAGAGAAATTGACCCCGATTGGAACCGGAATAAGCTGCATAAAAGAAGATTATTTCTTGAGGAATTGGGAAAATCCCTGGTGAGGCCATATATTGAGAGCAGAAAAGTGACCCCCAGAAGTGATGGAGCAACAGCCATTGTAAAAAGTGTCCAGCATGCTCAAGAAAGAGACTCCACATCCACGGCCTCCACCAGCACAGCTACCAGCAGCACAGCTACCAGCAAAAAAAGGAAGAGATGTAGCTTCTGTCCATCTTCCTGTGACAATAAGACTAATCTGACATGTGCTGGATGTTCAAAATATCTGTGTAAAGGACATGTGTCTTATTATTGTGTTCAGTGTAAAAACGCATGAACATGTTCAGTTTTTTCTTTTTTCTTTCTAAAAATGTTGAAGTTTTTATGATTTTTCATTTGTTGATTTATAAAATTTGTTTTCAAAAAGTTAAATTTCATGTTTAAGTAATAGTAATGTAAAGCTTCTTTGTTATTTGTGTGCAGAATGTCAACAATCGAAGATAATTGCAAAAAGCCTGTGTAACCTTTTTATGAAAAAAAATAAATAATTAAGTTTGAATTTAAATTTTTCATTTGTTTATGTTCACATACAGTATTTTAATGAAAAAAGTATTCAAATAAAACAATTAGAGTAGCTAAAAATCAAGAATTAATAGGTCGGGTCATATTGACCCGGGAACAGTACAAGTGTATAGCAAATGCGAACAGAACAGCAGGGTTAAATGCAGATTGCACATTTTCTGTTAGTACAATAAACCTCATTTGAATCCAGAAATATAACTGAGTCCATCAGTTATTAGATATATGAAACTGAAATAGCTGTTGCAAAAACCAAAATTGTTATAAAGAAAAAAGGTTAACATTAATAGGGGTGCCCAAACTTTAACATATGACTGTATTTCTGAAAAGGAAGTCAGTTCTATCAAAATATTAATATAAAATTATTAAAATACCTATAAAAGGTCCATTGTAAATAGATTAGTAAGTCAAAACAATCAACCAAACAGAAGAAAACAGACCTAAAAATGAGCTTTTATTTGTATTTCTTTACAAAAAGCTCAAATTCAATAAATGATACAAACCTTGATGAGTGGATCAGACATTGGTTCTCATATACCAGGTTTAAAAAGATATTTAGAAAATAGTTTAAGGGATATTAATATTCCGTTTGAGACTAAGTCAAACATATATTAATAATATCATAACATATACAGACACCTGCCATTACTCTGAAATAGAGCATACAATATCTATTATCAGACAGGGTGAGCCAACGTATACCCTAGGATTTTTAGGTCTGTTTTCTTTTGCTTGTTTTTTTTTATCAGCAAGAGGACCAGTATACAGTGGGTACAGAAAAGATTCAGACCCCTTTAAATTTTTCACTCTTTGTTTCATTGCAGCCATTTGGTAAATTCAAAAAAGTTCTTTTTTTTTCTCATTAATGTACACTCTGCACCCCATCTTGACTGAAAAAACACAGAAATGTAGAAATTTATTTTTGCAAATTTGTTAAAATAGAAAAACTAAAATATGACATGGTTTATAAGTATTCAGACCCTTTGCTCAGACACTCATATATAAGTCACATGCTGACCATTTCCTTGTGATCCTCCTTGAGATGGTTCTACTCCTTCATTGGAGTCCAGCTGTGTTTAATTAAACTGATAGGACTTGATTTGTAAAGGAACACACCTATCTATATAAGACCTCACAGTGCATGTCATACCAAATGAGAATCATGAGGTCAAAGGAACTGGCCAAGGAGCTCAGAGACAGAATTTTGACAAGGCACACATCCGGCCAAGGTTACAAAAGAATTTCTTCAGTACTCAAGGTACCTAAGAGCACAGTGGCCTCCATAATCCTTAAACGGAAGAAGTTTGGGACCACCAGAAGTCTTCCTAGACTGGGCCATCCAGCCAAACTGAGCAATCGTGGGACAAAAGCCTTGATGAGAGAGGTAAAGAAGAACCCCAGGATCAATGTGGATGAGCTCCACAGATGCAGTAAGGAGATGGGAGAAGGTTCCACAAAATCAACTAACACTGCCTCCCTCCACCAGTCAGGCCTTTATGGCAGAGTGGCCCAGTGGAACCCTCTCCTCAGTGCAAGACATATGAAAGCCCGCATAGAGCTTGCTAAAAACACATGAAGGACTCTCAGACTATGAGAAATAAGAATCTCTGGTCTGATAAGACAAAGATAGAACTTTTTGGTTATAATTTTAAGTGGTATTTGTCGCGAAAATCAGGCACTACTCATCACCTGCCCAATACAATCCCAACAGTGAAACTGTCACGCGGGGCTTAGGACAACTAAGGCAGAAATACCTGGGGCCCCTGTGGTGTCCCTTTCACTAGGGGAAACCCTGTCTGACCCTCAACCCAGGGTTTTTGCTGAAGGTGCAAATGCCTGAGCCTCCACCCTTTCCTTATCTCCTGCTCAGCCCTGCACTTAACCCTCCACCCTCCACCCAGTGAGGAGACACACCACCAAAGCTCCCACACAAATAAGACAGACAGGGAGAACTTAAACTGCACTGCGCCGCACACACACAGGAATATACAGTAATGTGAACAGGGCACAACTAAACACAAATATGGGAAGGAGAAAGGATAACGACGGATCATACGACACCAGATACGAATCTCTCTCTCTGCAACACCTCCACTCCAGACCGGAACCACTTGGTATGAAAACACAAGCTATAATCAGCGACGCCCATATGCCAGTATGACTATTTAAAGACCGTGGGCGTGACTAACCTTCCAACCTGGTCTCCAGCAGGATTAACCCCCGAGAGCCTGAAGATCAAGCCGGCGCCACTGAGGCTATAGTGGCTGGAGGTGGAACTACCTCTGCCTGCCGGACGCTGTGGTGTGAACAGCGTCCGACATGACAGAAACATGGTGGTGGCAGCATCATGCTATGGGGGTGTTTATCAGCTGCAGGGACAGGATGACTGGTTGCAATTGAAGAAAACATGAATGCGGCCAAGTACAGAGATATCCTGGATGAAAACCTCTTCCAGAGTGCTCTCGACCTCAGACTTGGCGGAAGGCTCACCTTCCAACAAGACAATGACCCTAAGCACACAGCTAAAATAACAAAGGAGTGGCTTCAGAACAACTCTGTGACCATTCTTGACTGGCCCAGACAGAGCCCTGACCTAAACCCAATTGAGCATCTTTGGAGAGACCTGAAAATTGCTGTCCACCAACGTTCACCATCCAACCTGACGGAACTGGAGAGGATCTGCAAGGAAGAATGGCAGAGGGTCCCCAAATCCAGGTGTGAAAAACTTGTTGCATCATTCACAAAAAGACTCATGGCTGGACTAGCTCAAAAGGCTGCTTCTACTCAATAATTTCAAAGTTTCTCCAATTTTTCGGACTGACTGACCTTCATTTCTTAAAGTAATGATGGCCACTCATTTTTCTTTACTTAGTTGCTTTTTTCTTGCCATAATACAAATTCTAACAGTCTATTCAGTAGGACTATCAGCTGTGTATCCACCAGACTGCTGCACAACACAACTGCTGGTCCCAACCCCATTTAGAAGGCAAGAAATCCCACTTATTAAACCTGACAGGGCACACCTGTGAAGTGAAAACCATTTCCGGTGACTACCTCTTGAAGCTCATCAAGAGAATGCCAAGAGTGTGCAAAGCAGTAATCAAAGCAAAAGGTGGCTACTTTGAAGAACCTATAATATAAGACATATTTTCAGTTGTTTCACACTTTTTTGTTAATTACATAATTCCACATGTGTTAATTCATAGCTTTGATGCCTTCAGAGTGGACCCACAATTTTCATAGTCATGAAAACTCTTTGAATGAGAAGGTGTGTCCAAACTTTTGGTCTGTACTGTATATGTGTATATATATATATATATATATATATATATATATATATATATATATATACATATATTTCCTAGAGTTCTACATAGCAGAATAGCCACAAAATCAATTGCCGGCTTTTGTAAAATCAGTCCCCAACCCGACATGAAATGACACATGGTTTACGTAATTTGTCAACCAGAGAGATAAAGCAGGTGAGTGAGGGCAGATTTTAATAGCCATGAGAGGGACCATTGTTTTTGGCCCCCCCTGCTACAAAAATCTGCCCCCAGACACCCCAGAAAAGGTGCATCTATAAGATGTGCCAATTCTGGCACTTATCCTCTCTATTCCCATTGCCCTGTAGCGGTGTCTAATGGGTTAATATAACAAAGGGTTAATGTCACCATTCGATTGTAAGGGATTACAGTTCAGGTGGTAGAAACATGAACACAACAGGAGACCTGGTAACTGTTGCCAACCAATCATTTAACACAGGAGCTAGTGTTTTACTCTGTGCAGACGGCACTTTTGAGCAACAACTGGAGGTGTTGGAGCCCAGGTTCAATCAGGGTTTAGGCCGAGGCCTAATTGGAGCAAGTTTTATATCTGATGTAGTTTGAATGTGGAGGCAGCAGGAGACTTTGCCGGACACACAGCAGGGGAGCAGCTGGCGTTACTGAACCCCACTAACACAGGAGCTAGTGTTTTTCTCTGTGCAGATGGCACTTCTGAGCAACAACTGACGGTGTTGGAGCCCAGGGATTACAGTTCAGGTGGTAGAAACATGAACACAATAGGAGACCTGGATACTGTTGCCAACCAATTATTTATTCTGGAAGAGGACTGGCAAATTCCGACGAGATCCAGGCCTTGTTCATTTTCAGAAAAGTAAGCCGGTCAATGTTATCGGAGGATAGTCGCGTGCGACGGTCTGTTAGTACACCACCTGCGGCACTAAAGACGCGTTCCGATAATACACTAGCAGCAGGGCAAGCCAGCACCTCCAATGCATACTGGCTAAGCTCTGGCCATGTATCCAGCTTAGAGACCCAAAACTTGAAGGGGGAAGAGCCGTCTTGGAGTACACTGAGAGGGCAAGACATGTAGTCTGTCACCATCTAACGGAAACGTTGCCTCCTGCTGACTGGAGCCGTCTGTGATGGTGTAGACATTTGTGGCGGGCACACAAAACTTTGCCACATTTGGGCCATACTGGTCTTGCCTTGTGCTGAGGCGCTGTCTGTGCTCCCTCTTTGTGCAGAGCTTCCTCCACTGCCTCAACGCACAGAGCTGCTTTGTAAAGCACTAGCAGCACTGCTCTCGGGTGGAATGGAAAACATGATGGAATGCACCAGTGTGTCTTGGTACACCCACATTTTACGCTCCCGGTTCAACGATGTTATGAGGCTTTGTAAGTTGTCCCGGTAGCGAGGATCTAGGAGTGTGTACACCCAATAATCAGCCGTGTTGAGAATGTGGGCGATGCGGCGGTCGTTTCTCAGGCACTGCAGCATGAAATCAACCATGTGCTGCAGACTCCCAACTGCCCAAGAAACGCTGCCCCCTGCATGAGGCGTCATCTCTGCCTGCTCTGCATCACCCCACCCTCGCTCTACATACTGACTACTAGAGCATTGTGTACCTCCCTCCTCTGGAGATATGTCTTCCTCCTCCATTGACTCCTCCTCATCCTCCTCACAAAGTGTCCCCTGCCTAGGCCTTTGTGAGGAACCACGTTGCGCAGACTGTCCAGAAGCAGATGGCATTTGTGACTCCTCATCCTCCACCTCTTCCAAAACCTCCTCCCTTAGTGCTTGCAGTGTTTTTTGAAGCAGGCAGATAAGGGGGACAGTCATGCTGACTAGTGCATCATCTGCACTTGCCATCCACGTGGAATCATCGAAGGCACGCAAAATGTGGCAGATGTCCTTCATAGACGCCCACTAAGTGGTGCTGAAGTATGACCGGCGCACAGTACGACTTGTGTGCGCCTGATGCAGCTGGTACTCCATTACTGCTGCCTGCTGCTCACACAACCGCTCCAACATATGTAACGTTGAATTCCACCTGGTGGGTAGGTCACATATGATGCGATGTTCCGGAAGGCGGAATTGGCGCTGCAGAGCTGCAATGCGCGATCTTGCCATGCTGGAACGCCGCAAGTGAGCGCACTCTATGCGGACCATGTGCAGCAGTGCATCAAGATCCGGATAGTCCCTCAGAAAGCTCTGCACGACCAAGTTGAGCACATGTGCCAGACATGGGATGTGAGTGAGGTTGCCTAGGCCCAGAGCTGCCACCAGATTACGGCCATTGTCACACACTACCCCACACGTCGCTCTCCTGCTTGATGGCATTCCAGAGCTCCTGCGCTGTGTGGCTTCGATTCCCCAAAGAAATTAATTTCAGTACGGCCTGTTGACGTTTGGACACGGCTCTGCTCATATCGGGTAAGCGTTCACGGGTCCATGTGGAGGTAGACCGTGACGGCTCCTGATTCAGAGGAACTGGAGTATGAGAAGGAGTCAATGTGTACAGACTGGATTCCTGCAATCCTTGGAGTTGGCAGAACACGTACAGCGCCACTCTCATGATCTGTACCCAGCTCCACAACATTGACCCAATGGGCAGTGAGGGAAAGGTATCGTCCCTGTCCATGGTTACTGGTCCACGCATCGGTGGTCATGTGGACCTTGCTACTGACGGCGTTTAGTAGCGCATGTTTAATTTTTCCCTCCACATGCTTTTGCAGAGCAGGGACAGCTTGCCTGCTGAAATAAAAGCGGCTGGGCACGGTGTATTGTGGGACTGCCAATGCCATGAAGTTACGGAAGGTGTCAGTCTCCACCAGCCTAAATGAGAGCATTTCAAGGGCCAGTAGTTTTGCAATGCCAGCATTCAGAGCCTGTGCTCGGGGATGTTTTGCCGAGTATGGCCGCCTTTTCTCCCATGCCTGTGCTACCAATGGCTGAAGAGTGGCCTGGGAGTGTGAGGATGACAGGGAACTTGGTGCTGTGGGTGGAATGTCACTGGGTCTCTGGACAACAGTGCCAGAGGTTCTTCCATGGCAATCCTGTGAGGAAGCCAAACCAGCTGTGTGTGAGCTGGAGGAAGAGGCTACAACACGAGCTGAAGAGGTGGTAGGTGGTGCTGTAGGTTGGCCTACGTCTTCAGGGTGTCTTTGTAACTCCACCACGTGCTTGGTCCGCACATGCTTTCACATATTTGTGGTATTGAGGTTGCTGACACTTTTCCCTCTTTTGACTTTATGATTACACAGCTTGCATTTGACACAGCAAATGTCATCTGCAACTGTGTCAAAAAAGGACCATGCACTGCAAGTCCTGGGAGCGCCCGTTTTGGGTTTTGGAAGAGGAATGCTCCTAACGGGTGTCGAAGTGGAGGCTACAGGCAACCAAGTCTGCCCCCTCCCTCTCCCTCCTGTTTTGGCCGTTCGGGGGATCTCTTCCTCAGAGCTGCTCCCACCACCTTCCTGTTCCTCACGCCATGATGGGTTAAGGACCTCATCATCTACACTTCCCTCTTCAAACACCTGCTTCTCCTGGGTAGTCTCGCCAGCACAGTACGCACCAGAAAGTGGCACCTGAGTCTCCTCATCTGATGCGTACTGAGGTGTGCTGACCATAGGCACTGGCCCACCCGCCTCTTCAGATTCAGAGGGACAAAGCAGTTGCGCATCACTGCATACTCCCTCTTCTTCACATTCTAGAATGCTGCTTGGCTGGCCCACTGTTTCCAAGCCAAGAGATTCAGAGAACAGAAGTAGAGATAGCTCCTGTCCAGGGCTCTCTGACTGCCTGGGCAATTTGGCTGTTGGTGAAGAGACAGATGGTTACTCTTCAGTGCTCTGGCCCTGAGAGGATGTGGAAGTAATTGAAGTCGATGTGTTAGCTGCCATCCATCCGACAACGGCTTCAATTTGTTCGTCCCGCAGCAGTGGGGTACGGCGAGGTTCTACAAAGCTGCGCATAAAGGACTGTTGCCTGGTAAAACTGGGGGATGCGGAGTCACTGGTGCCCGCAGCAGGCACAGAATCCCCACGTCCTCTCCCTGCTGAAATTCCACGCCCACGACCACGTGCCTTACTCCCTGCCTTCTTCATCTTGGTAGACTGATAAAGATAGGCAGAAAAGTACAAAGGGGGGACTTAGTGTGCTTATTCCTGAACAGATGCTAACAGGTATAAGAAACACTAATTTTATAAAGTATGTGGATTACACTTTAATATGAGCTAATGTGGCCTACACGACTGTCAAGTGGAGTGTTTGGTGAACTTTATTTACGTGGTTTTTTTTCAAAAAAAAACAAAAAGGATGTGACCAAAGATGTGAAAGCGATAGTATCACAAACTTTTTGGAGCTATTCCAATGCAGGAAGGTAACCTACAATGCAAAAGATGAGGCTCCAAAAAATAGGCTAATACTAATCTGGCTGCGGCTGCAGGGCACAAGCCAGAAAAAAGGCTTCTCTATCTACTCCTATATAGTGTAGATGGATACGGATGGAAGCACACTAATAGGAGAAAAAAATCAGGAAAAATGAGCTGCAATAAAACAAAAAAAGGACTATGTATGAGGCAGTGACGCACGCTGAGTGGACTACAACCAGAGGTGGCTGCAGAACACACTACAACTTGAGCTGCACTCACATACAGAGACCTCACAGACAGCCGTGAACAGTGCAGAGAACTGGGCACTAGCACTGAAAGGCTGCAGAAAGGCTCCACTGTCTACTCCTATAGTGTTTGCAACCAATGTAGATGGATACGGATGGATGCACACTAATAGAAGAAATAATGAAAAATGAGCAGCAATAAAACAAAAATAAATATGCATGAGGCAGTGACGCACGCTGAGCGGCCTACAACCAGAGGTGGCTGCAGGACACACTACAGCGTGAGCTGCACTCACACAGACCTTGCAGACAGCTGTGAACAGCACTGCAAGGCAAAAGAAAGCTACAGTGATTGATAATGTAGCCTGGGTATAGCACAATATTATATAGCAAATCGCTATCTCTAACAGCAGCCTATCCCTAACTGAATTCACAGCAGAGTGAACCCTAAATGGTGGCGGCGGCTTTTATAGTGCGTCATTACATCATTTCAGCAGCCAATCACAGCCATGCCATTAGTTAACATGCCTACATGCCTAACAGGATGTGCCCACACTTTTGAGGATTCCTCATTGGCTGAATCAAATCAAACTGGCTGATAGCATTATGGGAACTTCCGATTCCGGTATTCGATATGCAAAAAGTATTGGAACTCAGTATCGGAATTCCGATACCGCGAATATCGGCCGATACACGATATTTGCGGTATCGGAATGCTCAACACTAGTCATTTCATGTCGGGTTGGGGAATGATTTTACAAATGCCGGCAATTGATTTTATGGCTATTCTGCTATGTAGAACTCTATGAAATATAAATATATATATGTGTCTCAATGACATGTGTATATATATATATATATTTATACTGTATATATATATGTATTCTATGTGTATATATCTATTCTTTCATTTGGGTTTTAGCCTGTCATAGGGCTATTATATGTCCATTTTGCAAGCCTGCGAGAAAATCTCGGCATACGGATGCCATACGGATTTCATACGGATGCTTACATGGGCAAAATACGCGGCCACACCTTGATTACGGATAACATATGGATCACTATTTAGGGACCATTTCTGCGTATTACGGCCGTAAAATACCCGACATGAAATTACACATGGTTTACATACAGTAAACCATTTCATTTCATGTATTTTTTTTATATGTCCCTGACTAATAATTAAATTAGGGTTTGTGTGTAAAATTTGGGACATCTAGGTGTTAAATTAAGGGGTTAATTCGTTGGAAAAAAATGCGTGGGCTCCCGCGGCAAAATCGCAACCAGAGAGGTAAAGCAGGTGAGTGAGGGCAGATTTTAATAGCCTTGAAAGAGACCATTGTTCCTCTCTATTCCCATTGCCCTGTAGTGGTGGCTAATGGATTAATATTAATAGCTTAATGTCATCTTGCTATTGGAAGGTGACATTAAGCCGATTAATAATGGAGAGGTGTCAATAAGACACCAATCCATTATTAACCCTAGACTATGAAAGGGTTAAAAAACACACACAGACATTAATTAAAAAGTCTTTTAATTAAATAAAGACAGTTTTTGACAAATTTTTATTACTCTGCTATTCCAAAATAAAACCATGACCTGCAAAAAAACCCATAAAAAAGCAACAATATCCTTACCTCTCCGCCGTTCAGTCATGTCCCACACTGTAATCCTTCACAAGGGGTTAAATAGTTTACAATGAGGACCAGTGCTAATGCGACCAGCCCCACTGTAAACTACTTCTGAATTAATTAGTTCAGCTCTGCGCAGCCTCACTGGCTGCCTGGAGATTAACTAATTGGCATGGGAAAGTTTCTGACTTTTTTCCCACGCTCATCAGTTCATCTCAGGTCAGCCAGGGACTCTCGCTAATGTCACTGAGGCTGCAGGGGGTCCCCTGACTGACCTGAGGTGAACTGATGAGCGTGGGAAAAAATGCAGAAACTTTCCCACGCTCATTAGTTCTTCTCAGGGCAGCCAGGGAGGCTGCGCAGAGAGGAATTAATTCATTCTGGCAGTGGTTTACATAGGGCTAGTCGCATTAGCACCTGTCCCTGTGTAAACCATTTAACCCTTTCTGATGGATTGCAGCGGGGGATCTGACTGAGCAGCGGAGAGGTAAGGATATGGTTGATTTTTTGTTTTATTTTTGTTACAGGTCGATGGTTTATTTTTGGATTACCAGAGCAATAAATATTGTCAAAAACTAGGTGTCTTTATTTCATTAAAATAATTTTTAATTAATGTCTGTGTGTGTTTTTTAACCCTTTAATAGTCTAGGGTTAATAATGGATAAGTGTCTAATTGACACCTCTCCATTATTAATCAGCTTAATGTCACCTTCCAATTGCAAGATGACATTAAGCCATTAATATTAACCCATTCGCCACCGCTACAGGGCAATAGGAATAGAGAGGATAAGTGCCAGAAAAGGCACATCTTGTAGATGCGCCTTTTCTGGGGTGTCTGAGGGCCGATTTTTGTAGCCTTTGGGGGTCGGGGGGGGGCAAAAACAAACAAAACAAAACCACTAATTTAATTATTAGTCAGGGACATATAAAAAAAATACATGAAATGAAATGATTTACTGTATGTAAACCATGAGTCATTTCATGTCGGGTTGGGGAATGATTTTACAGAAGCCAGCAATTGATTTTGCGGCTATTCTGCTACGTAGAACTCTATGAAATATAAATATATATATATATATGTGTGTCTCAAATACATGTGTGTGTGTAATATATATATATATATATTCTATGTGTATATAGCTATTCTTTCGTTTCTTTATTAAACCTGTCAGTGTGATTTTATTGTATCGCGCAACGAATTGCCGGCTTTTCTAAAGGACACAGGTGCGTATTTCTCACAAGTCACACATGTGGTCCGTGTGTAATGTGTTGTTTTTGCGCACCCATAGACTTGCATTGGCGTACTACGGGCGTAGTATGCTGACAATTGCAGCATGCTGCGATTGGCACGGACCGTAAAATATACGCGAGAAATATACGGCTGATGGGCGCTGCCCCATAGAGAATCATTGGTCCGTGTACAATGCGTGTTTTTAACGCCTCTCACTCGTCTGTATTTCTCTCTAGTGTGACGCCGGCCTTATAAAATAACCCCATGTGCTCATCTCCGGTGCCAGCGCCATTTCAGTGATGACGACACTGGGTCTTTCGGGGCTTGCATGACATTGTTATGTCACGTGAGCCCTGCAACAAATCAACGATTGCTTCACTCATGCCTGTCATGCTCGCCATGTCTGTCATGTCCGCCATGTCTGTTTTGCCTCATGACCCCTGGAGCGGTGTGCACGCGCATCTCATGTCTGCTACCTGCATGTTCCCTAGAGCAGTATGCACACTCACCTCATGACTGTTGAGCTGCAGGATGCCTGCATTTCTGCTCTGCCTTCTGTGATCGTCTCGTCATGTCTAGAACCCCTGATCATGTGTCCTTCCTATGTTCCAGCAGAGGCTGGTTCTGAATTCATCTCTGCATGTCTGGAACTCTGATCATGTGACCTGCCTAGGTTTCAGCACTGGTTCTGCTATTATCTCTGCATGTCTGGAATTCTTATCATGTGACCTGCCTAGGTTTCAGCACTGGTTCTGCAATTATCCCTGCATGTCTGGAATCCTGATCATGTGACTGCTCCCTGTGATCCTGGAGGATCTGAACTGGAATTTCTTCCCTGGTCCTGACCCGGAAGTGGAGGTGCTATGCCCTATATCAGACCACCCCTTCCTATGCTCAGGGCCTGAGTATTGTTTTGCTTCCCTGCATAGCTGCTTAGTCTGCTAGGTCGCTCCCTCTGTTCTGTGCCCTTGCACTTTGCTCTGTTGTGCGTCTCTGCACACGCTCCATGCTCGTATTCCATCTCTTGTCTCGTGCTTTGTTTGTCCTGGCTATGCTTCCTTGTTATGCTATGTTTTGTACCCTGTCCCTGACGTGTCTTTCTACACGTGCAGGCCACCGCTCTGTACCCTGTCCCTGACGTGTCTCTCTACACGTGCAGGCCTCCGCTCTGTACCCTATCCCTGACGTGTCTCTTTACACGTGCAGGCCTCCGTTCTGTACCCTGTCCCTGGCGTGCCTCTCTACACGTGCAGGCCTCCGCTCTGTACTCTGTCTAGTCCCAAGGCTCTCCCTTGGCCCGGCTCTGGGCTTCGGCCTACGCTCCGCTGCTAGACTCTGTCCCTGTCCCTGGCGTTTCTCTCCGCACGCGCAGGCCTCGTCTTGTACTTTTACCCTGGCATGCCCTCTGCATGCGCAGGACTCTGCTTCTTACCCTATGCCTTGTCTCTGATGTTTCGTGCTCCCTTGCACTTTTCGTACTAGGCTTTGCCATGCTGTTTCGCATGCGTCTCTGTCCTGTACCTTTGCCTAGCCCTGCATTGTGGCTCCGTGCCCTCGTGCACGCGCCTGGTCGCCCTGTGCCTGCCTGTTGTGCCTCAGCTGTGCTGCCTCTAGTTGTGCTTGCCTGTGTGCCTCAGCCGTGCCCGCCGTCCAGTGCTATAGTGGTTACCGGCTGTGTGAGCTGCAGCTATGCCACCTCTAAGTCATGCCCGCCTGCTTATGCCACCGTCGGTACCGCCTGCCGGTGCCCCAGCCGTGGTTTCCGTGCTCCCTTGCACGCACGCTGGTTTTTGCACTGTGCCTTTTCGTGGTACTCTTGCACAAAGTCTTTTGCTTACTTTGCCCTGCTCTGAACTCTGTCTTGCCTGCTGGATTCCGTAACCTGCTGACCGCTGCCAGAGGTCCGGACCTAGATGACTGCAGCCTGATGTCCAGAGCTGATATCCGCAGTCTGATTCCTGGACCCTGTCGGTCGATGCCAGCAACCCGGATTCCGATGCCACCGTACCCTATCTTGGTCCCTGGCATGTCCTCTGCAGGCGCAGGCCTCCGTTCTGTATCTCTCCCTGGCGTGTCTCTTCGCACGCGCAGGCCACCGTCCCTGTACCTGTCTCTGGCATGCCCCTTGGCACGCGCAGGCCTCCGTCCTGTGAACCTGACCCGGGCGTGTTCGTTGACACGCATCCTGTTTCTAACTTTGTCTTGTCTCCTTGCATGGAACCCTGGTTTGCTTACCGGATGTCCGGAACCTGCCGATCACCTTCAGAGCTACAGAACCTGATGTCCCGGTTGATCGTTGCCTGCTGTCCGGAGTCCGATGTCCTCGTGCCTCTGTCTACCATCTGCACGTACCATGCTTTGGACCTCGGCGTGCTCTTGCATGCACCTTGCTCTATGTACTCTGTGTGTTCACGTTTTGCACCTGTTATACCCTGAAGTGTTCCTCATGCCTTGGACCTCGGCGTGCCCTTGCACGCTTCTTGCTTTATGTACTTTGTGTGCTCACGTTTTGCACCTGTTGTACCCAGAAGTGTTCCTTAATGAAGTTTTCTTGAACTAACGTCTTGTCTCGCCTTGTCTTGTTTCCCTGAGCCGGCCGTTTGGCCCAGCTGCTGTGGTGGCTCACCCCCTTGGTCTTGCCCCTGACACTCCCTGTATAGGGGGTGGATTCTCACTAGGTCAGATAGCCCTAGGTGGGTGCCATGGCCCAGAGGGTCCACTCATTCAAAAGGAAAACGACTCAGCGTAAGCTGACGCTCGTCACAATGTCCTTCAGGGGAAACTGGCACCCGAAAGAAGTGAGATCACTTTGTGATCAGATTTTTGTTCAGGAACCCCTCTAACAAAATATGTAGACATTTTCCTTAAGTAGATGTAAGTGGGACGACCGGAGTGCGGGTATCTGCATGCTGGGTCCATACTGTTGAGGCTGCATCCCCTGTTCTCGGGGGGAAGCCTAAGTGTGCCGGAACTTCCTCCTGTCAGAGTGTGGGTCGGGGGGATAAAAAGGCAGAGCACACGCAGCAGGGTTTTTTTTGGCACGAACCTGTGGCAGCGCGCAGTCAGCGGAGTGCTGCGCCCCGTCAATCCACACAGTACCAGCGCTGCAACAGGCCCCTCCGCCTGCAGAGGGGCTGCAGCAGAGAGAAGGGCCAGGCGTGCTGCAGTAGACCAGAAAGAGAGGGACCGCTTCACTGAGAGAAGCCGTGTGTCCAGCAGCAGCCAGGCACAGGAGTGCTCCGTCCTGAGAGCATCAGCAGCATGCAGGCCAGTGTCTGCCATATCCCGCCGCCAGGAGCGGAGACCAGAGAGGGAGAAAAACGTGTAGTGTGTGCCCAGTGACTACAGAGAGAGGTGCAGTGTGTCCGGGGACTACAGAGAGACGGAGACGTACAGTGCGAGCCCGGTGACTAACAGAGAACAATGCGCCGTACGGTCCATGTCCGTGAGTACAGCGCACGTGTCACATAATAGTGAACAGGAACGAGACAAACAATTGCGCCCTGACGTTGACAGTGAATATTTGCCCAGACACCAGCGTCCTGACTTCACCAGTGTATATTTGCAGAGCCATGTTGGGCTCGTACAGGACTGTGGCCCGTACTCTTGTTAGCCACTACAGTATATAGACTAGGCTCAGTGGAAGGTACCGGAGACCGACTACTGCTGCCAGAAGACGGGGCATTGTTGCCCACAGGATCTTCCTGGAAAAGTCAGCGCACCAGCCGTTGCCGGTGCTATTGAGTTCCCAGCAGGAGTTACAGTTTGAGGAACTTCTGACACAAGCGCTACACAGGAACTGCCGTTACTTGATCCTTTATTCTTTACCTCAAAATATCCTTTGTGTATTGTCCTGTTTAATCCCTTGTTTAACCCTTTACTGCCCTGCGTGGAGTATTCCCGTTATTAAACTTGTTAACCCTTGCTGTCTCCTGTCCGTCACTGCACCTGCTCACATAGACCACCCTTGTAAGCCATTGTTTATATACTATGAGCTTCAGCGACCATATCTGCATAGACACTCTGCAGCTTACGCCATGGTCACACTTGCGAGAAACTTGCATGAGTCTCCAGCAGGACTTGGCACCTGTCCACACTGCCAAAAGTACCAATATCTGGTTTACAAACAACAGTATCACTGTGCTTGATTGGCCAGCAAACTCGTCTGACCTTAACCCCATAGAGAATCTATGGAATATTGTCAAGAGGAAGATGAGAGACACCAGACCCCACAATGCAGACAAGATGAAGGCTGCTATCAAAGCAACCTGGGCTTCCATAACCCCTCAGCAGTGCCACAGGCTGATCGCCTCCATGCCACGCCGCATTGATGCAGTAATTGATGCAAAAGGAGCCCCAACCAAGTATTGAGTGCATTTACTGAACATACATTTCAGTAGGCCAACATTTCAGATTTTACAATCATTTCTCAAGCTGGTGTTATAAAGTATTCTAATTTACTGAGGTAATGATTTTTGGGTTTTCATTGGCTGTAAGCCATAATCATCAACATTAATCATCAACTGGCGAACTCAGTTGAGGGGCTCAAGAGATGCCTGGATGTCTTCCTGGAGCGTAACAATATTGTATCTTACAGTGATTAGGTTCTTCAGAAGGACATAGATCTGGGGATTTATTCTGACAGAGTATAGGCTGAACTGGATGGACAAATGTATTTTTTCGGCCTTACTAACTATGTTACTAACAGAAATAAACATTTACTATAGATCACTCTGTTTGTAATGACTCTATATAATATATGAGTTTCATTTTTTGTATTGAAGAACTGAAATAAATTATCTTTTTGATGATATTCTAATTTTGTGAGAAGCACCTGTATATGTGAGCTTGTGTGGTACTTTATGTGGTAACATTAGGTCACACATTCAGTATTTCATCAGTATTTTACATCAGTATCTGTAAGCCAAAACCAGGAGAGGAACAATCAGAGGAAAAGTATAATAGAAACCCGTCACCACTTCTGTATTTATCCACCATTCCTGGTTTTGGCTTACAAATACTGAGGTAATATACTGACTGTCACCATATACTGATAGTGTGCACGTGGCCTGGTTGTCTGGCCATGCAGATTGATATTGTCTTTATCTTGTTATTTAGAGCAAGACCAAAACTGCCACCGACCACATATATTTCAGATAACATCTGTATATTTTTGCTTACTAATTATATATCCCATAGACTTCCATGATGATGTACTCACGCTGATCGCTCTCACACAGTCCTCGGTGCTGGATTTTTTCACACACGTGAGTAGAATCTCATCTACATGACAAGAGGTCACCAGATCATTGCACTTTTGTTCTTCAGTATCTGACGTCACACACCAACGTACGTTTCTTGTATTGGGAGCTGCATAGCTCAGAGCTAGAAAATAGATAATTAAAATAACACAATAACCCTGAAAATAACATGTTGTTAATAATAAAATATGTTTGTAATAAATCTGTTTTTTAGTGTTGTTGTTTTTTTATGGGAAAAAAAGGTTACATTTCATATACAGTATGATTGCCATCCACTGATGTTATAAAGGAGACAACTCATTGTCATTTATAATAAATGGTGACAAGAAGGTATTTATATACAGGGTGGGCCATTTATATGGATACACCTAAATAAAATGGGAATGGCTGGTGACCCAGATTGGCTCGCTGAATTAGCAGAATGGCCAAAGCATAAATTGGAACAGGACCCTCAGTTTACACAGAACATTATGTTCAGTGATGAAGTAAACTTTTTTGGGTGGGTCATTTATATGGATACACCTAAATAAAATGGGAATGGTGACAGTTTTCTTGTGTAGGGTGTCTTGCATTGAAATCTGCTGCAATGACCCCGGGTACTGCGTTCAGCAGACATCAACACAATTTCTAGCCGCTTAGGGCAGATAAAGTAAGCCTGCGCACGAGCCGCGGCAGAAGTAACGAAGAGGATGTCATCACTAGAAGATGGGAGGCTCCGGACCGGGCCATGACACCCATCGGACCGGACCCCGGGGTGAGTATAATCTAACTCGTCTTTCTTATCTTTCAGGTTACATCTGGGGCTTATCTTACAGCATTACAGAAAGCTGTAGATAAGCCCCTGATGGCGGTGACCGCATCTGATATTGGAAAAATGAGGTGACAGATTCCCTTTAAGGCTAGTTTCACACTAGCGTTTGCGGGCGCAGCGCAGGGCCGCCGCTAAGCCCCGCCCCTGGCCACACCCCTCCGGTAATCTTCTCCTCCGATTGCATGACTGTGCATGCGATCAGCGTACCCTATACTTAGCGTTGGGTGCGCTGATCGTGCGCTGGTCTGATTTTGCTGGCGCTGCGCACTTTTGGCGCTGCGGCCAGCACACAAAAAACATGCTGTTGCATTTTCGTGCGCTGGGCGCAGCGCCAGCAAAATCAGACCAGTGCACGATCAGCGCACCCAACGCTAAGTATAGGGTACGCTGATCGCATGCACAGTCATGCGATCGGAGGAGATGACCGGAGAGGGCGTGGCCGGGGGCGGGGCTTAGCGGCGGCCCTGCGCTGCGCACGCAAACGCTAGTGTGAAACTAGCCTAAGAGGGTTAAAATTTAGCAGCATTTTTACATTTTTTTCAAAAATGCCCCATGTATTAGAAAATCCCAGAAGTGATACCATTTTAAAAACTAAATCTAGACACAACTAAACACACATTCTCTGGTATGCTTCTACCGTTTTGCCAATTTTTGATTTAATAAAGGCATTTTATTTAAATATCAATTTGTCCTATTTTTTATTAATTTCTTCCATTACACGGGGTATTTCTTTTGGTTTCATTTTAAAAACTGCAGCACTTAAATTATTCTAAACTGCTGGTAGGTAATGTGTTAGCTTTTCAGGTGCGAAACAGGAATCGCTGCAAAGTCGAATGAAAAATATGAAAAATTACATTTTTTCACTAAGGCCGGTTTCACATTAGCGCTTTTTAAGCGCACGCACGGCCGGGGGTAGCTCCGCCCCCGAGCCGGCTCTCTGCCCGGCGTGCCCGCCCCTTGCTTGTAGCGCCGCCTCCTAGCGGACAGCGGCGCCTGCGATCGGCGCACCCTATCTTTAGCATAGGGTGCGCAGATCGTGCGCAGGCCGTGCGCTAGTTGCGCTTTGACCTGCGCTGCGCACTTTTGACGGTGCGCCGTGCGCGCCAAAATCGAACTTTTCGGATTTTGGCGCGCACGGCGCACCGTCAAAAGTGCGCAGCGCAGGTCAAAGCGCAACTAGCACACGGCCTGCGCATGATCTGCGCACCCTATGCTAAAGATAGGGTGCGCCGATCGCAGGCGCCGCTGTCCGCTAGGAGGCGGCGCTACAAGCAAGGGGCGGGCACGCCGGGCAGAGAGCCGGCTCGGGGGCGGAGCTACCCCCGGCCGTGCGTGCGCTTAAAAAGCGCTAATGTGAAACCGGCCTAAAATATCGCTTAAGCTGCAAATTTTTCATTTTCAAAAGGGGTAATAGAAGAAAATAGATACTAAAATATATTACGTAATTTCTCCCAAACATAGGAATACCCCATATATGGTCAAATGCTGCTGTTTTTTGGGTACATGGCAGGTCTCAGAAGGGAGGAAGTGCTATTAGGTAATTGGAGCATAAATTTGGCTGGGACAGATTACATACACCGCGTCACATTTGCAGAGCCCCTGAGGTACCAAAATAGAAGAAATCTTGCACAAGTGACCCCATTTTAGAAACTAAACCTCTTAATGAATTAATCTAGGAGAGTGTTGAGCATTTTTAACCCATAGGTGCTTCACAGAACTTTCTAATATTTGGATGTGATCATGAAAAATTACGTTTTTTTCCAGTAAAATTTTGTGTTAGCCCAATGTTTGTACTTTTCATAAGGGGTAATAATAGAAAATGGACTCCATAGTTTGTTATGACATTTCTTCTGAGTGTCGTAATACCCCCTATGTGGTTAAAAACTGCTGTTTGGACTCATGGCAGGGTCCACAATGGAAAAAGCACTACTTGATTTTTGGAGTGGAAATTTCGGTGGAACAGATTGCAGACACCATGTCACAATTGCAGAGTCCTTGATATGCCAAAACAGCAGACTCCTTTCTGCTAATTGTGATACTGCCTCAATTAAACCTACTATGTTTACCCAACCTGTACTTTCTAATAGGAGACACAGATTAGATATTAGAAAAAACTTTTTGACAGTTAGAGTGATCAATGAGTGGAACAGGCTGCCACGAGAAGTGGTGAGTTCTCCTTCAATGGAAGTCTTCAAACAGAGGCTGGACAGACATCTGACTGGGATGATTTAGCGAATCCTGCTTTGAGCAGGGGGTTGGACCAGATGGCCCAGGAGGTCCCTTCCAACTCTACGATTCTATGATTCTATGATTCTATGATTCTAATCGGGAATATTACCCGGTACAATCACGACCCCCAATACTGGATTTGTTCCAGGAACTTGTTACTGAATTCATAGAGTTGAATGATACAATGGTCCCACCTAAAGATAATTTAACACACAGGGAAAGATTAGCCCTGAAAGAGTTAAAACTTAACCCTGATATTATAATCAGGGAAGCTGACAAGGGGGGGGGCCATTGTACTATTGAACTCAGGTCTATATAAAAAATTGATACTTCAGGACTTACAAGATGTAGACACCTACATAGAGTTAGATCAGGACCCCACTAGATATTATAATAATTTATTGTTGAAATGTCTAGAGGAGGGGGTCTGTGTGGGTGCTATTAATGAGAAAACTAAGGATTTTTTATTTAATAAAAACCCTGTGGTTCCGATTTACCATTGTCTCCCAAAAGTTCATAAAAATATATTTCCTCCCCCACTGAGACCAATAGTTTCAGGCATTGGCTCATTGGGGGAGAATTTGGGAGGCTGGATAGATCATTTTCTTCAACCTTTGATTCTTGATATACCAGGTTATATCAGGGATACCAAAGAGGTTGTTAAAGCTCTGGACAATTTTTGTTGGAAATCTTATTACTCTTGGCTCTCATGCGACGTAATTTCTTTATATCCATCTATACCTCATAATGTTGCATTACGCTGTCTATCTCAACATCTAGACAGATTTAGTGACTATGACACCTGTTTAAAAGATTTTATAGTCTCATCTATTGATTTTCTCCTAAAGCACAATTATTTTTCTTTTGATAAAAATTTTTATTTGCAGTGCAGAGGAGTTAGTATGGGAGCTCGCTTCTCCCCCTCCCTTGCAAATATTGTTATGGCGAGGTGGGAGGAGGATTTCCTATATTCGGATGAGAACCCATTTTCCAAATGTCTGCTATGGTATGGCAGATATCTGGATGATCTGCTGATGATTTGGTGTGGTCCAGAGGATAGTAGACAGGGGTTTGTTTCATATTTGAATACTAATGATTTTAACTTAAAATTTACCTCTTATCATCATTTGACTACAATGAATTTTCTGGACGTCACCCTATCTATTAGTGATTCGGATGTTGTCATAATTACCCCTTACCGCAAACCTACTGCCACTAATTCCATTTTAACGGCAGATTCCTGCCATGCGGCACAGACCAAGAATAATATTCCGGTAGGAGAATTGATTCGAACAAAACGAAACTGTTCCCAATCCAGTGATTATAATAGGGAAGAAAGTCAGGTTTGTAATAGGCTTTCCAAGAGGGGGTATCGTCCTTGGATTCTCAGTAGAGCTAAATCAATTGTAAGTAGTGTTGAGCATTCCGATACCGCAAGTATCGGGTATCGGCCGATACTTGCTGTATCGGAATTCCGATACCGACTTCCGATATTTTTTCAATATCGGAATTCGGCATCGGAATCGGAAGTTCAGTTGATTGACGGCCTGACGTCATCATGATGCGCGGTGTGTGCGCATCATGATGCGCCGTCATTTCGGGCCTTCCGGGGGTCTCTGCCGGCCTGCCGGGGGGCTGTGCCGGCCTGCCGGGGGGCTGTGTGGACTGCCCGGGGTCTGTACCGGCCTGCCGGGGGGCTGTGCCGGCCTGCCGGTGGTCTGTGCACCCTGTGGGGGTCTGTACCGGCCTGCCGGGGGGCTGTGCCGGCCTGCCGGGGGGCTGTGCTGATGTCCGGGGGTCTGTGCAAGCATCGTCCGATGGGACTACAAGTCCCATCGGGCGATGCCTGCTACCATGACAGTGATTGACACATTAGCCAATGATGGGACAGTAGTAGTCCCATCATCCGGCTAATGTGTTAAATGTTAAAAAAAAAAAAAAAAAAAAAAAAAAATACTACATACATACTACATGCATGCTACATACATACTACATGCATGCTACATACATACTACATATATACTACATACATACTACATACATGCTACATACATACTGCATGCTACATACATACTACATACATACTACATGCATGCTACATACATACTACATATATACTACATACATACTACATACATGCTACATACATACTGCATGCTACATACATACTACATACATACTACATGCATGCTACATACATACTACATATATACTACATACATACTACATACATGCTACATACATACTGCATGCTACATACATACTACATACATACTACATGCATGCTACATACATACTACATATATACTACATGCATGCTACATACATACTACATGCTACATACATACTACATATATACTACATATATACTACATACATACTACATACATACTACATACATACTACATACATACTACATGCATGCTACATACATACTACATGCATGCTACATACATACTACATGCATGCTACATACATACCACATACATACTACATGCTACATACATACCACATATATACTACATACATACAATACATTCATACAATACATACATAGACATACAGTACATATAACATAGAGTAACATACTTACCAATACTTGTCACATTGTTCCCCGAAGCCATTGTCTTTTCCGGGATAAATATTAACATAACAAACCACAAAAATACTCACCCACGATCCGAAGCAGTCCACGAGTGTGTCCCACGACGATCTTGGGTAGAGAAGTGCAGCATCAGATGATGCTGCCGTTCTCTACGGGCTGCAGGAATCCAATGACGGAAGGTAGGTATCCTTCCGCACTGTATTCCTCCGCCACTTAAAAAAAAAAAGTCCCTAGTCTCACTTTATGCCATTGCTGTGTGGGAATTTCCTACACAGCAATGGCATAAAGTGAGACTAGGGACTTTTTTTTTTTTAAGTGGCGGAGGAATACAGTGCGGAAGGATACCTACCTTCCGTCATTGGATTCCTGCAGCCCGTAGAGAACGGCAGCATCATCTGATGCTGCACTTCTCTACCCAAGATCGTCGTGGGACACACTCGTGGACTGCTTCGGATCGTGGGTGAGTATTTTTGTGGTTTGTTATGTTAATATTTATCCCGGAAAAGACAATGGCTTCGGGGAACAATGTGACAAGTATTGGTAAGTATGTTACTCTATGTTATATGTACTGTATGTCTATGTATGTATTGTATGAATGTATTGTATGTATGTAGTATATATGTGGTATGCATGTAGTATGTATGTAGCATGCATGTAGTATGTATGTAGCATGCATGTAGTATGTATGTAGTATGTATGTAGTATATATGTAGTATGTAGTATGAATGTAGTATATATGTAGTATGTATGTAGCATGTAGTATGTAGCATGCATGTAGTATATATGTAGTATGTATGTAGCATGTAGTATGTATGTAGCATGCATGTAGTATATATGTAGTATGTATGTAGCATGTAGTATGTATGTAGCATGCATGTAGTATATATGTAGTATGTAGCATGTAGTATGTATGTAGCATGCATGTAGTATGTAGCATGTAGTATGTATGTAGCATGCATGTAGTATATATGTAGTATGTATGTAGCATGTAGTATGTATGTAGCATGCATGTAGTATATATGTAGTATGTAGCATGTAGTATGTATGTAGCATGCATGTAGTATGTAGCATGTAGTATGTATGTAGCATGCATGTAGTATATATGTGTTATGTATGTAGCATGTAGCATGCATGTAGTATGTATGTAGTATATATGTGGTATGTATGTAGCATGCAGTATGTATGTAGCATGCATGTAGTATATATGTAGTATGTATGTTGCATGTAGTATTTATGTAGTATGAATGTAGCATGTATGTAGTATGTAGTATGAATGTAGCATGTATGTAGTATGCATGTTGTATGTATGTAGCATGTAATTTTTTATTTTTTTTACATTTAACACATTAGCCGGATGATGGGACTACTACTGTCCCATCATTGGCTAATGTGTCAATCACTGTCATGGTAGCAGGCATCGCCCGATGGGACTTGTAGTCCCATCGGACGATGCCTGCACAGACCCCCGGAGCCTGCACAGACCACCGGCAGGCCGGCACAGCCCCCCGGCAGGCCGGCACAGCCCCCCGGAGCCTGCACAGCCCCCCGGCAGGCCGGCACAGCCCCCCGGCAGGCCGGCACAGCCCCCCGGAGCCTGCACAGCCCCCCGGCAGGCCGGCACAGCCCCCCGGCAGGCCGGCACAGCCCCCCGGAGCCTGCACAGACCACCGGCAGGCCGGCACAGACCACCGGAGCCTGCACAGACCCCCTGGCAGGCCGGCACAGCCCCCCGAAAGGCCCGTACAGACCCCAGAGAGGCTGTACAAGGGCAGGAAAGGGTTTTTCTTATTCCGATACCGGAAGTCCCATAGACTTGAATGGGACTTCCGGTATCGGAATCGGCGATACCGATACTTTTTTTAAAGATCGGCCGATACCATCCGATACGATACTTTGAAGTATCGGACGGTATCGCTCAACTCTAATTGTAAGCGAAATCAACAGGGAAGACTTATTGTTTAAACATAAATCATCTTATATGAAAAATAAATCTAATAACAATATTGTCTTTTCAACCAATTATAGTAATCAGTTTAATACTGTTACTAGTATTGTGAAAAAATACTTACCAATTCTTAATGAGGACCCTATTTTAAAACAGGTGATTCAGAATAGTATTAGGTATGTTGCTAAACGGGCACCTACACTTAGTACTATTCTTTCCCCTAGTCTTTTTTACAAGTGACAGTGGTCAGACAGAGGGATCCTCCTGGATCACACTAAAGGGTTTTTACAAATGTGGTGCAGCTAGATGTAAAACCTGTAATTTTGTACAAAAAGGAAAAACATTTTTTTCTATAGTAAATAAAAAAACATTTACCATTAAAAACTTAATAAATTGTAATTCTTCTTATATTGTATATTTAATAACATGCAATATTTGTAATATTCAATACACTGGTTGCACCACGGGACCCTTGAAGGTTAGAATCAGGAGGCATCTCTCAGATGTGTCCAATCACAATGCTGTTGCGGTTTCTGCAGTACCAAAGCATTTTGCCACAGTTCACAAAGGGGATGTTAGCGGCTTTCATTTCATGGGAATAGGACAGGTGCACAGACCGATTCGGGGTGGAGACCACAGAAGGAAACTCTTGAATAGGGAATCCTTCTGGATCTTCACCCTGGGCACAAGATATCCGGATGGAATGAATAGTCGACAAGATCTTATATTGCATTATTGAATATGTTCGTTCCATTCTTCCATTTAGGGGTGGTAATATTATATATATTGATTGCTTTTTATTTTTGATTGGGGCCCTCTTAATTTGGGATCCATTCTTGGTAGAGGAAAAGAGATAAGAGGGAAAGAGGAAGAAAAGAAGAGAAAGGAGGAAAAAAGGGGAATAGGTTTTTTTTTTTTGTTGTTGTTTTTTTTTTTAAATATTTTTTTATTTTTTATTTTAATTTTTTTTTTTTTTTTTTCTCTTTCCCCATTGTGGTATAATTATAGAATATTATGTATAGGATTTGAATATGTGATATGTATTTTGGAATATGTCATTGGAATTATTCTTTATATTCATCCTTGTTACCTTACATCAGGAGTATATACACTCACTGGCCACTTTATTAGGTACACCTGTCCAACTGTGTGTTAAGACTTAATTTCTAATCAGCCAATCACATGGCGGCAACTCAGTGCATTTAGGCATGTAGACATGGTCAAGACAATCTCCTGCAGTTCAAACCGAGCATCAGTATGGGGAAGAAAGGTGATTTGAGTGCCTTTGAACGTGGCATGATTGTTGGTGCCAGAAGGGCTGGTCTGAGAATTTCAGAAACTGCTGATCTACTGGGATTTTCACGCACAACCATCTCTAGGGTTTACAGAGAATGGTCCGAAAAAGAAAAAAAATCCAGTGAGCGGCAGTTCTGTGGCCGGAAATGCCATGTTGATGCCAGAGGTCAGAGGAGAATGGG
This sequence comes from Dendrobates tinctorius, assembly GCF_039654945.1. Classification (NCBI taxonomy): domain Eukaryota; kingdom Metazoa; phylum Chordata; class Amphibia; order Anura; family Dendrobatidae; genus Dendrobates; species Dendrobates tinctorius. The sequence goes on from NW_027361717.1 coordinate 25,936,912, forward strand.
CAGACTGGTTCGAGCTGATAGAAAGGCAACAGTGACTCAAATTGCCACCCGTTACAACCAAGGTAGGCAGAAGAGCATCTCTGAACGCACAGTGCGTCGAACTTTGAGGCAGATGGGCTACAGCAGCAGAAGACCACACTGGGTACCACTCCTCTCAGCTAAGAACAGGAAACTGAGGCTACAATTTGCACAAGCTCATCGAAATTGGACAGTAGAAGATTGGAAAAACGTTGCCTGGTCTGATGAGTCTCGATGTCTGCTGCGACATTCGGATGGTAGCGTCAGAATTTGGCGTAAACAACATGAAAGCATGGATCCATCCTGCCTTGTATCAACGGTTCAGGCTGGTGGTGGTGGTGGTGTCATGGTGTGGGGAATTTTTTCTGGGCACTCTTTGGGCCCCTTGGTACCAATTGAGCATCGTTGCAACGCCACAGCCTACCTGAGTATTGTTGCTGACCATGTCCATCCCTTTATGACCACAATGTACCCAACATCTGATGGCTACTTTCAGCAGGATAATGCGCCATGTCATAAAGCTCGAATCATCTCAGATTGGTTTCTTGAACATGACAATGAGTTTACTGTACTCAAATGGCCTCCTCAGTCACCAGATCTCAATCCAATAGAGCATCTTTGGGATGTGGTGGAACGGGAGATTCGCATCAGGGATGTGCAGCCGACAAATCTGCGCCAACTGTGTGATGCCATCATGTCAATATGGTCCAAAATCTCTGAGGAATGCTTCCAGCACCTTGTTGAATCTCTGCCACGAAGAATTGAGGCAGTTCTGAAGGCAAAAGGGGGTCCAACCCCTTACTAGCATGGTGTACCTAATAAAGTGGCCAGTGAGTGTATATCTCCCTTTTAAAATATGTATGTCGTTTATGTTGTGTTGTCTACACTGACTGTTTTTTTTTTGTTTTTTTTTTCCTACTTTGTTTGGTACTCCCACAATTACCATAGCAGGAGCTGCTTTGGAGCAGTCCACACATGTGCTTCTGATTTTTTCAGGTGGGAGAATCCAACAAAAGGAAGTTGGTTGCATTTAATGTCAGAACATGATTAAGACCTGAGGTGTCGAAACGCGTTGTTCTGCAGTCATCCGACAGATAAGCTGTACCTGCTGGAATTTTAATATGCAATGGCACAATAAAATGGATTTTTAATTTTCCATTCCTGGCGCTGGAACTTCTTTTTCTTTCTTTTTTTCTTTCCTTTTTTTTTCCCTTTTTCCTTTTTTTTTTTTCCCTAAAACAGCAGAAACCCCCAACAAGTGACCCTATTTTGGAAACTAGACCCCACAAGGAATTTATTTTGGGGTGGGTTGAGCATTTTGAATCCACAAGTGATATGCAGAACTTTACAAAATCTGGATGTGAAAATGAAAATGATGCGTTTTCTGCTTACATGTTGCTTTAGCCTCAAGTTTGTACTTTTCACAAGACTACTAGGATAAAATGGACCCCATAATTTGTTACGCAATTTCTCCCAAACACAATGATACCCCCTATGTGGTCAAAAACTATTGTTTGGGCAAATGGCAAGGCTCGAAAAGAAATAGTACTATTTAATTTTTGGACCGAAAATTTGGCTGGAATAGATTGTATATACACATGTGGTCAAAATTGTTGGTTCTCCTTGTTTAATGACAGAAAAACCCACACTGGTCACAGAAATAACTTGAATCTGACAAAAGTAATAATAAATCAAAAATCTATGAAAATGAACAAATGAAAGTCAGACATTGCTTTTCAACCATGCGTCCACAGAATTTTTAAAAAATAAAAATCATGAAATAGGCCTGGACAAAAATGATGGTACTTAGGCTGGTTTCACATTTGCGTTTTTTAGCGCTGGAAAAAAACGCATACCTGCGCATGCGTTTTTTCCCCTATATTTAACATGGGTGCGCATACCTGCGCGCTGGTAAGCGCATGTATGCGATTTTCATGCGCTGCGTTTTTTTGGGGTGTGCGTTGGTATTTTCCAGACGCAGCATGTTGCATTTTTTGGCCCTGCAAAAAAGCACATGCGCACATATGCGCACGTTTTGCGCTAAAAATGGCCATTATAGCCTATGGATGCGCATATGTGCGCACTGGCATGCTCATGTATGCGTTTTTTTGCATATGCGTTTTTTTTTTTTAACCATGGAATTTAGGGGTTTGGGTTAGAGTTAGGGTTAGTTAAGGGGGTTTAGGGTTAGGGTTATGGTCAGGGTCAGGGTTAGGGTTGGGGTTTGGGTCAGGGTTAGGGTTAAGTATGGTTTGGTTAAGGGTTAGGGTCAGGGTTAGGGTCAGGATTAGGGTTAAGTATGGTTTTGTTAAGGGTTAGGGTCAGGGTTAGGGTTAGGGTTAGGGTCAGGGTTAGGGTTAGGGTTGGGGTCAGGGTTAGGGTTAGGGTCAGGGTTAGGGTTAAGTATGGTTTTGTTAAGGATTAGGGTCAGGGTTAGGGTCAGGATTAGGGTTAAGTATGGTTTTGTTAAGGGTTAGGGTCAGGGTTAGGGTTAGGGTCAGGGTTAGGGTCAGGATTAGGGTTAAGTATGGTTTGGTTAAGGGTTAGGGTCAGGGTTAGGGTTAGGGTTAGGGTTAGGGTCAGGGTTAGGGTTAAGTATGGTTTTGTTAAGGGTTAGGGTCAGGGTTAGGGTTAGGGTTAGGGTCAGGGTTAGGGTTAGGGTTAGGGTTAGGGTCAGGGTTAGGGTTAGGGTTAGGGTTAGGGTCAGGGTTAGGGTTAGGGTTAGGGTTAGTTAGGGTTTAGGGTTTGGGTTAGGGTTAAGTATGATTTGGTTAAGGGTTAGGGTCAGGGTTAGGGTTAGGGTTAGGGTCAGGGTTAGGGTTAGTAAAGTCATGGTTTGGGTAGTGTGAGGGGCCACCTAAAAATGTTGGAAAAAAACACAAACGCGGTAAAAACGCACTAAAAACGCATACAAACGCATAAAAACGCTGCGTTTTTTTCATGCATGCTCATAAAAATGCTTGAAAAAAACGCAGCAGTTGTATGCTTATGTATGCGTTTTTTCAATGCGTTTTTTTGCGGGAAAAACGCGCTGCAAAAAAAAGCAAGTGTGAAACTAGCCTTAACTTAATATTTTGTTGCACAACCTTTTGAGGCAATCACTGCAATCAAACGATTCCTGTAACTGTCAATGAGACTTCTGCACCTCTTGACAGGTATTTTGGCCCACTCCTCAACAGTAAACTGCTCCAGGTGTCTCATGTTTGAAGGTTGTCTTTTCCAGATGGCATGTTTCAGCTCTTTCCAAAGATGTTCAGTAGGATTTAGGTCAGGGCTCATAGGCCACTTCAGAATAGTCCAATATTTTCCTCTTAGCCATTCTTGGGTGTTTTTAGTTGTGTGTTTTGGGTCATTATCCTGTTGCAAGACCCATGACCTGCGACAGAAACCAAGCTTTCTGACAATGGGCAGCACATTTCTGTCTAGAATCCCTTGACAGTCTTGAGATTTCATTGTACCCTGCACAGATTCTAGACACCCTGTGCCAGATGCAGCAAAGCAGCCCCAGAACATAACAGAGCTTCCTCCATGTTTCACAGTAGGGACAGTGTACTTTTTCTTGGTATGCTTCATTTTTCCATCTGAAACATAGAGCTGATGTGCCTTGCCAAAAAGTTCCATTTTTGTCTCACCTGTCCATAGGACATTCTCCCGGTCAGAAGCTTTGTGGCTTGTCAACATGTCAAATTCCAGTCTGGATTCTTTATAATTTTTTTTTCAACAATGGTGTCCTCCTTGGTCATTTCCCATAAATTCCACTTTGGCTCATACAACAACACATGATGCGGTCTGACACTGATGTTCCTTGAGCTTGAACTTCACCTTTAATCGGTTTAGATGTTTTTCTGGGCTATTTTGTTACCATTCGTATTATCTGTCTCTTCCATTTGTCATCAATTTTCCTCCTGTGGCCACGTCCAGGGAGGTTGGCTGCAGTTCCATGGAGCTTAAATTTTTGAATAATATGTACAACTGTAGTCACAGGGACAACAAGCTGCTTGGAGATGGTCTTATAACTTTTACCTTTAACATGTTTGTCTATAATTTTGTTTCTAATCTCCTGAGACAACTCTTTCCTTTGCTTCCTCTGGTCCATGTTGAGTGTGATACACACCATGTCACCAAACAGCACAGTTAGTATCTGTAGCCCTCTATACAGGCCCACTCACTGATTCCAAGATTGTAGACACCTGTGATGCTAACTAGTGGACACACCTTGATTTAACATTGTTAGGGTTGCGGATCGAACTGAATATAAAATATAGGTAAGTGCGATTGCGACCCGGGGTCCACTGTGCAGAGATGGTATACTGCTGCTATACAACAACGGACAGCGTGTAGCAAGATGCTCGCTGGACACCGGCAGGTAACCACTGACCTGGTGTGATAGGAAGCGCGCTCTGTTACTGCACTGAGTCCGCAGAACCGATGCCGGAGCCAGTTGAACCTCACAGGCTACGGCTAGAAGAGCGCTAGCATGTGGTCACAGGATACTACTGCTGAGACACAAGAACAGTGCCCCTCTAGACCCGCTAGCGTCCGGAACCGCTACTGCGGAGCCAGGGAAAGTTCCCCCTGGAACGCTGTGCCCTGTTAACCTTCACAGGGCGCAGCAAACATTAATCTACCATTCTGAGCATGCACTGCGTCTGCGCTTGCGGTCACCACTAACCAGAATGAGCTCAGTGCTGGAAAGTACACAATATGTGCACGGCGCCGTGCAGACAGATGCTGCGACACATGCGGTAGTGATGCCTGTGCTGACTGGCGCCCACTGGCGCTAATGGATAAGAGACCTGACTGCACTGCGGCGCTAAGCAGTACCAGTATTGAGTGCTTACTTTAGCACTGCGACCCTAACTCATAAACAACCGAGGGAGGGGAGTCATAATGAGTCATTCACCAGTCTCATACATCCATCATCACATACACCATTATAATCATGAGAATAAATCTATCATAGCGCATGGCGGGGTGGCCATGCAAAGCTTTTATAGCCACGACCTTCCAAGACCTTCCTGATGGTCCAATCAGAGCAGGAGTAGGACCTGAGCATGTGACCTCTGATCTCCAATAAGAGATCATCCCACAGGCATGCTCAGTGGACCAAAAGGAAGACAGTCCCTGGAGTAGTTCTCTGCTGACCCGCATGCATTGTTATAGCTGAACCAGAGGTGGCAGCAGCAACCAAACCCACAGTGCTAGTCTGAGCAGAGTGCTGGGATCGACAAGTCTGCTGAGCAACCTCCTCTACGGCTGGAGAGGAATGGGAGGCCGCCGAAGGCAAAGCTTGGGATTCCTGCTGTGCAGCGACAGGAGCCCGACACCTAACAAACATGTCCCTTTTGTCACATTATTTTCAGGGGTACCATCATTTCTGTTCCGTTTTACAAGTTTTATTTTTCTTTTAATTCTGTGGAAGCATGGTTGAAAAGCATTTGCTCATTATCATAGATTTTTTTAGTACTTTTGTCAGATTCAAGTAATTTCTGTGACCATTGTGGGTTTTTCTGTAATTAAACAAGGGGTACCAACAATTTTGACCACATGTGTACCATGTCGCATTTGCAGAGCTTGTAAAAAAAATATAATATAAAAAAACAAAAAAAAAATTAGGTGCTTTGTTATTTGCATTTAGCATAATGTTGTCACAGCATGTTTGTTCTCGTCCATGCCGATTATGTTTTATTTGCAAGGCTCATTGCACAGGAGCAGTCGACCTTTTGGGTGGTTTAAATGAATGGTATAAAGTAAAGAAGAAATGGGCATGGCCGGAGATTGACTTTGGCAATGTATTCTTATGTTTGTTGAATAAAAGCTGTAGCCAACCCAAATAACCCACTTTGGTATTCAGTGTCTTTAGTAGTTAAAGGTACGTGGTTTGGCAATATGGCCCAAGTCATTAGGGAAGGGGCTGTTTTTGTTCTTTTTGCAGTCATCAGCTGATAGGTTCCCTTTAAATAAAGCTGCTTTTTTAGACGTTTTGATATTTGGCTTTGACAAAACTTTATTGATGCAGTCACTTGCAGATTACACGAGTTTACAGTGCATTTCATCAGTGGAAATGCTCTAAAAATGCATATGCGTATTTTCCTCTGGATTTTCCGCATTTAATGCAAATTCTATGTGAAAAATCTGCACATAAAACTCAGCGTACTTGGTAGAGAAACTGACATGTTGAAGATTTAAAAAATGTACTGCAAGTCAGTTTATGCTGAGTAAATAAAAAGCACAATGGACATGAGATTTCTATAAGCCTTTGCCAGAAGTGCAAGATGCCGCATTTTTTGCACAGTGAGAAAACTTGAGAAGAACTCATCGTAGGAACTTAAGGCTATGTGCCCACATAGCGTTTAAAACCTGACACCTGAAACCGGACTCCTTCCCAGAAAACGCGTGTTTTTTTTCCATGCTTTTTCTGCCCAATTTTTTCGCGTTTATTATCGCGTTTTTCCCGTGATTTTTGCGTGCGGAATTCAAGCACTTTCCAAGCATAATAACATAGTAACATAGTTATTAAGGTTGAAGGGAGACTTTAAGTCCATCTAGTTCAACCCATATCCTATCCTAACTTGCCCTAACATGTTGATCCAGAGGAAGGCAAAAAAAATCCATGTGGCAAACAGTAAGCTTCACATTGGGGAAAAAAATGTCTTCCCGACTCCACATACGGCAATCAGACTAGCTCCCTGGATCAACACAATCTTATGGAAACTAGTGTATATACCCTGTAATATTATACTTTTCAAGAAAGGCATCCAGTCCCTTCTTAAATTTTTGTAGGGAATCACTCATTACAACATCATATGGCAGAGAGTTCCATAGTCTCACTGCTCTTACAGTAAAGAATCCGCGTCTGTGAGTATGCTTAAACATTCTTTCCTCCAGACGTAGAGGATGCCCCCTTGTCCCCGTCACAGGTCTAAGAGTAAAAAGATCATTAGAAAGGTCTTGGTATTGTCCCCGCATATATTTATACATTGTAATAAGATCACCCCTAAGCCTTCGATTCTCCAAACCAAATAACCCCAAGTGTAATAACCTGTCTTGGTATTGCAGACCCCCAAGTTCCCTAATAACATTGGTCGCTCTTCTCTGCACCCGCTCCAGTTCAGCTATGTCTTTCTTATACACCGGAGACCAGAACTGTACACAGTATTCTAAGTGTGGTCGCACTAGTGACTTATATAGAGGTAAAATTATGTTCTCCTCTTGAGCATCTATGTCTCTTTTAATGCATCCCATTATTTTATTTGCCTTTGCAGCAGCTGCCTGACACTGGCCACTAAATGTGAGTTTGTCGTCCACCCATACACCCAGGTCTTTTTCAGTGACTGTTTTGCCCAATGTTTTACAATTAAGCACATAATTATACATCTTGTTCGTTCTACCCAAGTGCATGACCTTACATTTATCCCCATTAAAGCTCATTTGCCATTTATCAGCCCAAGCTTCTAGTTTACATAAATCCTCCTGTAATATAAAATTGTCCTCCTCTGTATTGATTACCCTGCAGAGTTTAGTGTCATCTGAAAATATTGAAATTCTACTCTCTATGCCCCCTACAAGGTCATTAATAAAAATGTTAAAAAGAAGCGGGCCCAAAACTGACCCCTGTGGTACCCCACTGCTAACCGTGACCCAGTCTGAGTGTGCTCCATTAATAACCACCCTTTGTTTCCTATGCCTGAGCCAGCTCTTAACCCACCTACACATATTTTCCCCTATCCCCATTGTTCTCATTTTATGTATCAACCTTTTGTGTGGCACCGTATCAAAAGCTTTTGAAAAGTCCATGTACACCACGTCCACTGCACTCCCTTGGTCCAGTCCGGAACTTACCTCTTCATAAAAGCTTATCAGATTAGTCTGACATTAATGGTCCCTTGTAAACCCATGTGGATATTGGGTCATAAGGTTATTCTTCTCCAGATACTCCAGTATAGTATCTCTTAGAAAACCCTCCAGGATTTTACCCACAGTTGAGGTTAAACTTACTGGCCTATAATTTCCATGTTCAGTTTTTGTCCCCTTTTTGAATATTGGCACCACATTTGCTATACGCCAGTCCTGTGGTACAGACCCTGTTATTATGGAATCTTTAAAGATTAAAAATAATGGTCTATCTATGACTGTGCTTAATTCCTGCAGTACTCGGGGGTGTATCCCATCCGGGCCCGGGGATTTGTCAATTTTAGTGATTTTTAGACGCTGCCGTACTTCCTGCTGGGTTAAGCAGGTGACATTTAACGGAGAATTTTTATCCCTGATCATGTTATCTGTCATGGGATTTTCTTGTGTAAATACTGTTGAAAAAAGTCATTTAGCATATTGAAGCATCGCTTGGAATGTGATTGACAGGTTGGTCACACTCGTCAAACATAGTGTTTGACAAGTGTGACCAACTTTTTACTATTGAGGCTGCCTATGCGGCATCAATAGTAAAAGATAGAATGTTAAAAATACTAAAAAAATAAAAAATCGTGATATTCTCACCTTCTGACGTCCCGCGCAGCCTTCCCGGGCCTCAGCGATGCTCCAGTCCCCAGTAATGCCTTGCGAGACCATTGATGACATGAGGTCTCGCGTTAATGTAGCGATCTTGCAAGGAATAGGGACCGCTACAGTATCACGGGACCGTGACATCATCAAAGGACTCGAAAGGCATTACTGGGAACGCAAGCATCGCTGAGGCCCAGGAAGGCTGCGCAGGACACTGGAAGGTGAATATAACCCGATTTTTTATTTTTTATTCTTTTTTACAGGGATATGGTACCCAGGGCCTGGAGGACAGTTTCCTCTCCTCCAGGCCGTGGGTACCATCCGCATATGAGCCGCTCACTTTGCGCATGGTGGGCATAGCCACATGCGGGAAGTAAGCGGATCTCATGCATATCTATGGGTGCAGAATCGCCGCAATTTGCGATTCCGCAAAAAGAATGAGCATGCTGCGTTTTTTTCTGCGCTACGATTCAGCAGCGGGAAAAAACGCATCATTAGCACAGCATGTGCGGAATGCCATAGCAATGCATTGGGTGCATTCAGTATGAGTTTTTTAAGCATTTTCGCGGCAAAACTGCTTAAAAAACGCAGCGCGGGCACACAGCCTAAAAGGGGTATTCCCATCTTCCTAGAGCCTATCCCAATAATAATCCTATAATAGTAATAATATTAGCAAATACCTCCAATTAGAAATGTAGTATAGTTCTTCTGATTTGCTCTGTCACTTTCACCATGTGCAGGGAATTGCAGTAGCTTAGGTATCCATGGTTACTAACACTCATATAGTATCAGTTAGCTGTTAGTGGTCGTAACCATGGATTCATAAGCTACTGCAATGCCCTGCAAATGAGGTAAGCAACAAAGCAAATCAGAAGAACTATACTACATTTTTAATTGGAGGTATTTGCTAAAATTATTATTATACCTACTACATATTGGAATAGGATCTAGGAGATGGAAATACCCTTTAACTTGAAAAAGGAAGCCTGAATCTGAAACCTCTTTCAAGAAATGCAATTTTGTATATGAAATTTATATATAATATCATGAGCTTGGATGGACATGTACTTACCCAACAGGCAGAGCCATAGCAGCACTTGGAGAGTCATCCTCATTTCTTACTAGGCACCATACGAAGAGCGTCTCATCCAGCTGCTGTTCGCCTGTTATAACCTCGCTTTCTATTGATAAAGGGGGCTGCTGAGGGAGCAGATCAGAGGTCCTTGTGTTATTTACACAGATGTTTCTCAACAAGATCCGTTCACCTCTGTCTCTTTTTTGTTCATAGTTTTGCATGTTTCTTTTATTTGACATCAACATCGGCCTGCCAATTGCAAACTTTATCTGCCAAAATTGCATCTGGAGAACAAAGGCTGAGAGTTCATCAGAGGGACGAAACACTCTGGAGCTGGACTTCAAACCAGAAAACAACCCCTCAGGTGCATCTTAAAGGGGTTATTCGGGGCTTTTGATTTTTTTTCTATGCAGCTGTAAGGTGCCAGAGGGGTAGCTGTGGTTGAGCTGCTGCTCCATGATGCCCTGCCACTTTACAGGAAAGTCGTGTCCCAGGCCCAGTGTGCTGTCACGTGTGGGGTGCGACACACTCGCTGTCTTCAGTTCTTCATATTCATTTACCTCCACGTTCCACTTCAGTGGAGAACATGCTGCTGCTTCATGGTTTTCGATTCCTAAGGCTACGTTCCCACGATAAGCTTGTGATGTTGCAGATTTTCTGCACCATTTCTATACCCGTTAAGTAAAATTGGTAATAGATAATTAAAAAATATATATATGCAGAGTAAATTACTCAACAAAAACTTATCGTCGGAACATAGCCTAAAGTGCCAAAAGACAAAACGGTTGCAAAAAATAACTAACAACTGAACCTATGCGCATCAATGTTGTTTCGCAGTGCTTTTTCAAGTGGATTCCATGTGGAATATGCCTGAGAAAGTCCTTGTAAGCACCAAGCCAAAAGCCATAATCACATTCATTCACACCTCCATGTTTCACATATACATTGCCTTGCGAAAGTATTCGGCCCCCTGGAACATTTCAACGTTTTCCCACATATCATGCTTCAAACATAAAGATACCAAGCTTCCTTGATACACGGGTGTAAGCAATATCTGGATACATCTATCGTTGGATCATTGGACTTATAAGTAGTATTTGACTTTGATTATATTGCAGCATACTACAATAAGTTAAATTGATATTTTTGTAATCTGGTGGTGTAAATAGCTATCACGCAACGAGTAGGAAAGGCTAAGTGCAACACGAAGGGATAAGGGAAAGCGAACCAAACACTATGGAAGGGGGGACTGGAGACCCCTAGACAGATCTAACATCACCCTGTCTGCCCTATCGTCCCTGAATAAACCCTGCATCGGGAAGGACAGGATGTTATCGAGTCAATACCCACTCCCGCTAAAGACAAATGGGATAAACAAATAAGGGAAACACATAGCTTGAGTAGACTCAGAGAGAAACACGGACGCCCTCCAAACTCCAAGGAGGATGCTAGCTGACTGCTGCAGCTCCAAGCCTCAACAGGGAAGTGCAAATAAAAAATATCACAAGCAACACCCAACAGGAAGTTGGGAGTTATAAACATCCAGATCCAGGTATGATCATTAGAGCCAGGGAAGGTGGCCACTGGGTCCTAGCATCAGAAGGACCAGGCAGAAGTATGCTAAGCAAACTGCTGAGACCCTCTGCAGCCAGATGTAGTGCAACGGTCTGCAACCTCTGACACATTCGTGACAATAGCCCACTTCCTCTATGATGGTATGAGAATATATATGTTATCTTATGATACTCCCATGGTCTGCATTTTCTAGTTCAGGGCAATTTCTGTTATTGTTTTTTGTAATGTTTTTTAAAATATGTAATTAATAAAAATGGTGAAATTTTATTCAAACATGTCGTGTGTCACATTGATAGGTTTATATATTACAGCGGACACACAATATTCACATACATGTTCATTTCTGTAGGTTCCCTTTAAAGTAGTAAAAACCTTCTCTAATATTTTATTGTACCATAGGTTAACAGACGTCTAAAATAACAAACAAAGCTGTTACTCTCAGGGTCCAGCAGAGCCTCTCCACTGATGCTCCGGCCTTTGTTAATCGGCAGCAGCGATGACATAACTAACAGCTTGGACCCGCTGCAGCCAACCACTGGATTGCTGACATAGAAGATACAATCAATGTTTATTTCCTAATTTTTGTGGTGTAAACCTGGGTGGACCCTTTAGTGCCAAAATTTGGTCCTTTTCCTATTTCACATAAAAAAAGATAGTGTAGACACTCTAGTGGTAGAACCTCACAGCAAAATAAAGCAACTATCTTACGTAATATGCACCTTTATTGAAGTTTGATTCTTTTCCTGCTAGATCACCCTCCATAAACTCTCCACTGATCATTCCTGCACCTTCTGCATTATAGTAAACCAACAAATCTCCAGCACATTTATTAGATTGGGCAAAATCCAACTAAGACAACCCACCTCCATTGTCTCTAGTCAAGAAATGACCCATCTTTCCTTAGCTCTAGCAAGCTAATGAATGACCCTCTGGACTTTGACTTGGCTTTCCCTGACTATATGGATCTAATTTTATCCTTGTCCCCATTTCTCTGGTACCAAACAACTTGCAAAATATAATCCCTCAATTCCCACCAATGATCAGCAACTTTTCTACAGACACCACTCAGGGGCTTTTGCAGTGATCAATAGGTCCTTGTATAGGGGCTATAGGGTGAAAACAGGAAACTACTAGACCAGAGATGGGGAACTTTTTAGGCTGTTTCCACATTCAGGAAACAGTCAGTATTTGCTGCGGATTGAACGCTGCGCCTTCCGCAGCATTTAATCTGCAGCGGCCAGATGTTCCAGCATAGTGGAGGGGATTTTATGAAATCCCATCTCCACTATGCGTCCGATTCCTGTAACTGTCAACGAGACTTCTGCACCTCTCGACAGGTAATTTGGCCCACTCCTCAAGAGCAAACTGCTCCAATTTTCTCATGTTTGAAGGTTGCTTCTTCCAGATGGCATGTTTCAGCTCTTTCCAACGATGCTCAATAGGATTTAGGTCATGGCTCAAAGAAGGACACTTCAGAATAGTCCAATATTTTCCTCTTAGCCATTCTTGGGTGTTTTTAGTTGTGTGTTTTGGGTCATTATCCTGTTGCAAGACCCATGACCTGCGGCTGAGACCTAGCTTTCTGACACTGGGCAGCACATTTCTCTCCAGAATACCTAATCCCTTGAAAGTCTTGAGATTTCATTGTACCCTGCACAAATTCTAGACATCCTATGCCAGATGCAGTAAAGCAGCCCCAGAGCATAACAGAGCCTCCTCCATGTTTCACAGTAGGGACAGTGTTCTTTTCTCGACATGCTTCATTTTTCCGTCTGTGACCATAGAGTTGATGTGCCTTTCCAAAAAGTTCAATTTTTGTCTCATCTATCTATAGGACATTCTCCCAGAAGCTTTGTGGCTTGTCAACATGTAGTTTGGAAAATTTCAGTCTGGCTTTTTTATGATTTTTTTTTCAACAATGGTGTCCTCCTTGATCATCTCCCATGAAGTCCACTTTGGCTCATACAACGACTGATGGTGCGATGTGACACTGATGTTCCTTGAGCTTGAAGTTCACCTTTAATCTGTTGTAGGGATTCAACTCGCTCAGGAGCAACGGGAGACAATCAGGAGGCACGTTCCTTTAAAAGTTCATAGGGTTTATTGCTCCATAACCCGTAAACCAGCACATAACATAAGGAATAGCCTTTAGCTCAGACGAAAGCAAGTATAAGTGTCCATGATTTCAGGCTCAGTCCTGGAGCCTCAGCAAACACAGGAGGCTTATCCCTCCTCACATACAGCCAATATACATAGGCCTCCCCGGGTCAGCAGCCTCAGCACGTGGTCTTCAGGATGGTAGCACACCTTCCTCCACCTAGGCCTGCCGGGACCTTCCACATGGCCCAATCAGATCCATGCACTCTCTCTCATGTGACCGGACCTCAGGTACCTTATATGGTCCATAACCACACCCACAGGTGATCACATGGCTATGACCTCACTAAAGGTCCTATTACACACAGCCACACATATACTTTATTATGACACTCTTAAACACACCCCTGGGTAGGTTTGTAGGTAACCAGGCCAGCCCATCTCTCTAGTTACCTGGAGACTTCTCCCTTATACATTGAAGCAACACCTCAGCAATATCATTGCTGAACAACACATAAGTCTCCATCCCAAAGCCGCCCACTTTGAGATACATAACGGCCATGCCGTATTCTGCCATTCATCCTTTCTCCTGGGACATCCACACAACGCCCCCTAGCGGACTCAGTGGTTACTACACCACATACCTCCCCCCTCTGTTCAAACTTGTGGGGTTGAACACACAACCTTACACCAGGGTCTCGCGACCGGGCACTCACTACACCTTGTCCCACAGGTCGAGAGAACCATCTCCATCTGTCATACGGCCTCGTTCCTACGTTAGACCTCCCCTGCCTCCAGCGGTCAGAATATCAGTCATTGGCTTTGACCCTCAAGTCACGGTCTGTCTGCATCGTCAGACACGGGTTAGTCACCATCCTTTCTCTATCTACGCATCTTGTAACAAATGGTACCCCACCACATCTAAGTTTACTTTTCAGTGCATTAACCTCACAGTTCTTTGCATCTGCTGTCTCTGTAGCAACCTCCAGTTCACACTGTAATCTACGGTGCAACGTATTGGCACGTTGAGCCTCTTTCTCTTCTTCTTCCACCTGGCGTTTCAACTGTTTCAGACGCACATCATTTCCCTCCGCCAGGTCTTGGTACTGCTCAGAGTTACACCTTTCATCATCCATTTGCCTTAGTACAACCTTCATTTTTTTCTCCGTATGATGTACTTGTTTGCTAGCAATTTGTCGCACTTTAATTTCTGCATCAAGCTGTTCCTCCAGTAGTGCAACCTTTGCTTCTAAGTCCTTATTCTGGCGAACTAATTGCTAACGGGCATTCTCATTCTTCTGAGCATTACTACGTTCTGTCTTCAGATCAGCATCCATCTGGTCAACCTGAAGTGTGGCCTTTCTCAGCTTGTCATTGGCTAATTCAGCGTTGCTGTATTCTTCCTCCACTTCTTCTTCAAGCTGAACAATGTGAGACTCTAACCGCCTCTTTTCTTTCAAAGCCAGAGCATCTTCACCTCTGTTGTTGGCAATCACATCAGCCAGTTCATCTTTTTCCTGCTGTGCTTGTCTTTTAGCACACTCTGCAGCAGCAAGCTCCATCTGCAAATGAATCACCTCTGCTTCAATACTTTTCAGCTTCTTTTTGTCTTCACACACTGTTCCTCACTCGGGCCTGGCCGCTGTAAGTCTTTGTCCCAGCTCTTCTCCCGCAGAAGACCTTTTACTACTCCTCTGAGTTCTTGGAGAACTTTATCCTGCTCCTCTGCCAGGTAGCGACGCTCATCCTGTCTCCGGAGAATCTCCTGTTGATGCTTCTCTTGGGCCTCTCTGAGCACCTCCATATCCTTCACTATAGCTCTGTTCATAGTTTGACACGCTGACAGGTGACCTCTGAGCTCAGAGATTTCCTTCTACAGCTCATCCACTCTGTGCTCAGCTGCTTGACTTAGGACCCTTTCTTGTTCGACATGTTCTTTTACAGTCTCTTTAAGCATTATCTCTTTAATTATACTGTCAAAGGGTACCACTGGGTCAGTCCTGTCAGTCTCATCTCCCAGCCCACCATCCGTCCTGTCATGAGATGTCAGGTCTGTAAGTTGGGCAGATGTACCTTTTCTTCCGGTCGGTTCTACCTCTGACCTGTCCACTTTAGGAGGCGTCACCGTATCAGTGTCTGCTGGCCCCACAGTTGAAACGTCTTCAACGTCCGACCATACATCATCAAACACGACAAAGTCTCGGCCCCTCTCAAAGGTATGCACTAAGTTTGGTGGCATACTACCACCTTGACACTTCCCCTTTGTCATCTCAATCATAACTCTGTCCACCGTATAATTCACAATGACCCCATGGTCACAGC